>NC_090944.1:104309237-104921737 GCF_040807025.1 Struthio camelus
TGCGGTCTCCAGGAATCTCCCCTTCGTGCAGGGGCAATGCAGGGCCAAGGTAAAGAGCCTTCCCTGTGACAGGGAGGGGTGGGGGGTGAGGGGGGAACAAGGCAAAGCCACCTACAGCTGCTCTCGGATCTGCGAGGAATCAGCTTGGGGGACTGAGCTTGGCCAGGCTCCTGCTGGCTGCACTCCCTGTGCCTTCCTCCCCAGCACTGCCTGCTCTAGGAGTGCTCTGCTGCGATGTCAGTTTACCTGCAGCTAGCGTGCAGTTTCTCTACTTGGCTCCATATAAAGGCAGCTGTTTGGCTCTTGGACCACAGTTGCCCTGAAAGCAATACAGCAGCATTTGCCCGTTTTTGTGCCTGAGTTTGGGAAGCACCACCAGACAGAAGCCAGTCTCGCGAACGTGCATGTGCTGTCTATTGGCAACAATGGACAAGCCTAGGTTTAAACACAGTCCAGAAAAGCAGTCCAGAAAGAAGCTTCTTCCTGTGAAGCTTTCAATCTGAATTAGCCCTTGTATTAGCCCAAAGAATATAGAAGTTAATTTCCTGAGATTGGTCAGGTGGAAAGCATAGGCTGCATCTCAAGCCTAACACATTTCCCTCCTGTTCCTACCTCTTCTTCCCCATCTCTAGCACACCCTGTTCAATCACACACCAAAGTTGTAGGCCCCGAGGCTTTCCCAATTCCAGTCCCTCCTAAAGACTTTTTTCTTCTGCCGAGACACAGATACCAACCCTTTTATCAAATACACCCAAGGCACCAATAGGTTATTATACTACTCTGCTGTCACCTCTCCCGCTCTATTATATGTGAGTCCGTTTTGTAGATCCTAAAGTCATTGGGGCAGGAACAGAGCTTTGTGTTTTGCTCCAACACAACTGGGGAAGGCAGAAACAGGAGAAAGAGAACATAAATGATACAAAACAAGAAGGATTGCCATGTTTTCATTTTAATGATCAGAGGTCAAATTAACACTATAGGAGCAGTCGGAGGGAAGGAGCATTTCCCAGACACACTGCAGATGTTTCTGTGAAACAAATCAACATTCATTTGCAGGAAAAACAAGATATTCCAATATTGAAACTAGCTGTTTATACTTCATAAACAGGAAGAGAGACTTTTTATGAACCTCCACTTTCTCATATGTTTCACCTTTTCTAGTAAAAATACAAGGAACAGTTACTGCATGAAAAGACATAAACAAGGATGGCCAGAAACCTTTCTTGGCTATTACACAAAGTTGCGGGCAATGGCCAATACTTTGGAAAACTCTCCTTCTCTCCGTCGCAGGATATAAGGTATTGGTGTTTTTATTCTCGTTCCTATCGGATTTCCATTGTCTTCTATGAGTACCACATTGTTGGAATCAAATCTAGGGGTCATGGTGGGGCCAGGCATCTTCTGCCCTACAATCAAAGCCTTCTTCTTTTCTCCTTTGATAGCCAGAAGGATGGTATCTCCTACTTTGCCAACTCCAGTCTTGTTATACACATGGATACATTTTGGTGGCCGGTGGTATGCTGTGTTCCCCAAGGCGCTGTTGTCCACCACTCGTACACGAGTCAGTTTCTGTATTGCTCTGCACGCTCCAGTGACACTAGCAAAAGACAGGAAAGAATTAAGAGAGAGATCTCAATAGTCCTTGCGGAGCAAGGGCAAACCCAGCACAGGATCTTGTCATTACACAAACCACTCAGAAGGAGCCAGCAACAAATACATACCATATGGGTGACACATTTACTGCATTCAATGTGCTCTTTGAAAGCCAGATGCTACTTCGGGCTTTGCACACTCTTCACTAAATGTCAAACATAAAACGACCGTTCTACTCTGAAACATGACTAAAGGATGGTGTGAAGAGGGGCTTGCACTTACTGGGTCTTTTAGCAACCACAGATGATTCGATTCAGCTTCAATTTATGGGAAAAAGTATGTGCTTGCTTCTGCCACTAACAGCCCACAGGGAGCTAAGACTCAAGTCAGATTCTTTCAATCTTGTATACACTCCCCAGCAACAAGGACTTTTCTGACCAGTATTCTTTACAGCGAAGTCTGTGAAGCCCTCTCTTCTTATTCTGCTCTCACTGAGACCTCTGAAGTCCTGGTGTGACTGTTTTAAGCTGCCACCAACCAGAGTCTAACAGACCACCACCTTCGCCATGTGGGAAGAACCCAGAGAGAAGCGCACTCTTCTGTATGTCTTTGCGCTACAGGATTAGCAGGAGTAGGAAATAATAGGAATACACTGCAGGACGCTAAGTCAGTAGATCTGACTCTCAATACACTTGGGAACAGCAGGAATAAACTGAAAAATAATTCACGTCCCATTAAGGAACAGCTATTCTTTTACCCAGGTAAGCTCAAATTCACATGATTTGTTGCTTCTTCTCAAAAGAGACTTAATCACAGATCTTCAGGAAAGCAGAAAGATCCTTTCTACTGCTAAAAAACTGCTTTGCAGTATGATCCTAGAAACATGCTGGTCAGATACCTGCAAGAACGCCAAGTTGCTGTCAGCTGAACTACTCCAATAGACAGCACGTAAAATCAACCTACATTCACCTAGTTTTAAAGACCACAGGCATATACAGTAAATAAAGACCATCAGGGACCTTTATTCTGGAGCGTTGCCACAGGGAGAAGAAGGGGAAACCCAGATGGGACCGAATTCACAAAGCAGCAGTAGCAAACTGACAATTATGAAAGTGTGATTGCCCAGGTACCACCAGACAAGAACAACTGCACAAGGAGGACTTGCTGATGATGCTAAACTGGGGAGAGTGGCTGACACACCAGAAGGCTGTGCTGCCATTCAGAAGGACCTGGACAGGCTGGAGAGCTGGGTGGAGAAGAAACTCCTGAAGTTCAGCAAAGGGAAGTGCAAGGTCCTGCACCTAGGCAGGAATAATCCCATGCAGCAGTACAGACTGGGGGTGGACCTGCTGGAAAGCAGCTCTGCCGAGAAGGACCTGGGAGTGCTGGTGGACAACAAGTTAAACGTGAGCCAGCAATGGGCCCTTGTGGCCAAGAAGGCCAATGGTGTTCTGGGCTGCATTAGGCAGAGTGTGGCCAGCAGGTCGAGGGAGCTGATCCTGCCCCTCTACTCAGCCCTGGTGAGGCCACACCTGGAGTACTGTGTCCAGTTCCGGGCTCCCCAGTACAAGAGAGACATGGCACTCCTGGAGAGAGTCCAGCGGAGGGCTACAAAGAGGATGAGGGGACTGGAGCATCTCTCCTCTGAAGAAAGGCTGCGAGAGCTGGGCCTGTTGAGCCTGGAGAAGAGAAGACTGAGAGGCGATCTCATCAATGTGTACAAGTATCTGAAGGGAGGGTGTCAAGAGGATAGGGCCAGACTCTTCTCCGTGGTGCCAAGTGACAGGACAAGAAGCAACGAGCGCAAACTGAAACACAGGCAGTTCCATCTGAACCTGAGGAAAAACTTCTTTCCTGTGAGGATGACTGAGCACCGGAACAGGTTGCCCAGAGAGGTTGTGGAGTCTCCTTCCCTGGAGATATTCAAAACTTGCCTGGACACAATCCTGGGCAAAGTACTGTAGATGACCCTGCTTGAGCAGGGGGGTTGGACTGGATGATCTCCAGAAGTCCCTTCCAACCTTGGCCATTCTGTGATTCTGTGACCCTTTTTCGTCATTGCTTTGTTTCTGCCACAGTCTTCAAGCAGAACCCCACCACATAAAACAGGTTTCCCTGTTAGTCTGCTGGCTATGGCAGTAGCATTGCTTGACTCCATGGACTTTGCCTCCCTTCCACTGTCAACATCTATCCTTTAGGCTCTCATGCAACCCATTTACAGAGAATGCCACTAAGATGTATATATCTCCTTGAAACCTAGCCCTTGACATTGTCTTAATGCCCTCTCTTAATCATAGCAGATAGTCGTGGGAATGACTATTCTCACCCTGCAAACTGAAGCCCTGACCCTTCACAGAGCTCTGTGCTATAGATTCCCCATACCCACGCCAAGTGCACTGGCGTGCTCTATGCAAGGCATTGCGGTACACAAATTCAAGAAGCTTTAAATGCCTTGAGCTTGGAAAAGCACCTAAAGAAAAATAACGAAAGGGACACTGTTAAGGTACAATAATTTTTTTTCAGGTTATTCTTGTTCTAAATACCTGAAATGATCAACTCTGGAAGAATTTTAAATATGTAACTGGCTTTACATCAGCAGGGGTTGGCTGTTGCTTTTTTTGCACTTGGCTGGAGAAGAAATCTCGAAGGCCTATAAGCTCCTTTACAAGCATACAAATACAGAGTTCAGACCATATTCAGATTGCCAGGAACCTCATCTCCAGGTGTATTAGGACTCACTTTACAATTCATGAAAAGATATCTGAGATTTTGTTTTCTATTATATTACCCTTTTCAAATTAGATTATATTTTATGCTTGATCTACTTAACAACAACTCTTTGAATCAGGATACTGACCCAAGAAAACAAAATCAAAAGCAGGATTTGAAAATTACCTGAAGTGTCGCTGGAGGACTGTGCTGCTTAGATGGGTTAAGGATAAACCCAGTCGCCTATTCAAGAGAGCCATTTGGATTCTGGTAACTTGCCCTGCATAAAAAACAAAAGAATTATGGACTCTGGAAATTGGACAGTGTTTATTTCACCTTTTTTTTTTTTTTTATGTGAATCGCACACTAGAGTCTCAACAACCCTTTAGCACTGTATGCTGTGGATTGCAATGTCTAACAGCATCCTCAGCATGATACACAGTAGAGCAACAGCCTCTGACTGAATCCAACAGACTGTTATAATTCAGATGCCTAAACTGTAAAGCTGGAATCAGTATCACCGCAGTGCAGTTTTCTGTGCACAGGGGTAAAGGCTTATCTGTGCATTATGAACCATGTAGCAACAAACAGGCTTGAGAATTTTGGATGTGAACAGAGTTCCTAATTTACAGACTTTCATGACCAGTAACAGCGAGCGAAGTTACCTATAAAACCAGATAAAAAACCAGGAATACTCAGCAGATTCCCATTAGAGCCTCAAGAAACCATTTGCTAGGTAAGGAACAAAACAAAGCCCCAGTGCTGATCATGATATGCTCACTCTTAGTACACACAAGGTGTTCAGCAGCCTGCGTTTAGAGTCCAGAATCACTCTCTTGCCAATCCTGCCCTCTTGACGCTGCCCAGATGGAACTGTTCCCCGTAACATTATGGTTGGTGTTCACTCCACACCCAGATGTTTTACCCTGGCTACATTAGAGCCGGTCACAAGGTTAACCTCTGACTGAGTTTACCACACCCTCTTCCTATAACTACATGTATAGCTGTTCCCCAAGCTCATTCTGTCAAACTGATCGGGACCAGCTTGCATGCTGAATAGCAAAGGCTTATCTGAACTGAGATCACTTTGCTGGCTGGACACAGCTTAGGGAGCAATGGCACAAGCAGCTATGCCAGCAGATCCAAGCGAGCAGAGGAAATAAGGCTCTAGAGCCAGTAATCTTTCGGACCAACTCAGGTAGTGCTAGGACTTCCTGTCTGACTGGAACTAATGCCCCACCACAACACTTACTTGCTAGTGTAACCAACACATGCTTTGCTTCTCTCTCTTCTGAAGTAAACATTAAAGATACATTGCCCTCTTAGCTCCCTTTGCCAATTCCGATCAGCTTAGGTCCAAATTCTGTAGCAGCAAGTTCTACAGTAGTTTTCTTCACTTTCATTTTAAAAACACAGCTGACCTAACTTCTCGGGGGGGGGGGGGGGGGGGGGGAATCATCCACAGAGCCTTCTGAGAGATGCTACCACAGATTTTTTTTTTTTTTTAGGGTTTGCAACAGGCCTGCAGAGCAAGTGTTTCCTGACAAGAGGATGAGAAGCACTGGAGATGTACACCACAGCAATTCTGTAGCAGCACTTCCTAAGCAAAGCACCTGTTCTCCAGTAGGTGGCAAACTGTTTCACCTGTCACACACGCAGGTTTAGAATACAGAGATCACCAATAGTGAAAGCTTACATTTATTTGCTATAAAAAGCCACTTTTCTGTGGTGTAGAAGATCTCCAAATGAGTTCAGCTTCTCTTCAGAGTTCTCTTGCACTGTTCCCTCTCTGAACTTTGATTCAAAAAAAGCTGTGTTTTTGCAACAGTTACTTATCTAGCTACAGGCTCCTAATGAAAACAAGGCCCTGCAGTATTTACAGTGCTGCTGGCAACCAAGGCCCAGTTACCTGGGCCTTGCTGCTGCAGCCAGGATTTCCAAGTTAGATTTAGTTACCTTGCTGTAAATCCACACCCTTTGTTGGCAGGGAAGACAGCCTGCGTCCTATTCTGTACTTGAGTGTACTGTTGCCCTGTGTGAAACCCAAACCGAGCGTGCAATCTTGTTCCTACTTACTCCAAAACCACACCAAAGCCTTGGATCTGTCCAGAAGGCCTGAAGAGGCAGTAGCAGCAGGTCGGCCTCTGTGGCCTTGGACAAATGTTCTCCGGTGAGTTCAGCTGCTATGATTGCTCCCCCCCCACCACCACCCATATTCACCCACTCTTGGGAGGAGTCATAGATTGTTTCTACCCCGGGGAGGCAGTGAAGATTGGAAGTTACAAAACTCCCAGCAGAAGTATCCATAGCGTTACGTGTCCAAAGACGGTTTATTTTTCTAGATGACTCAGTACCCACTCTTTGCCAGGAATTTTTCCTCGGGAGGTTAAGATGTGTCACAAGCTACAAAACTTTGTGTGATTGATTATTTGGTTATTTGGTATGAAACATTTTTTTTTAGGAACTGAATAAACAGAGGGATGTTAGCAATTAACAGGAAGGTTTGGGGTAGAGGGAAGAGAAGAATGCTTCTGTGGCATGGAGTACTGCATGCAAGGGTGCAAGTGGATTTATGAACCGGGAATCATATTTTCAGCTACTGTAACATGCTGACTTCCTTTCTAGAAGCGAACAACCAATAGTTTTGGTCTGTTTCCAGGCACTGCTCAATGAGACCTAGTTCTAACTTGCTCCTTCTGCAGCTCTGAACAGGGCACTTGATCTCCTCTGCCCTCGGTTTCCCCCTCTGTGAAACAGCTAATCCTAAACTCCAAAGGGCACCGGAGTCATTCACTCTGTCACTCTGTGTGCTGCCACAGGAACGCTCAGAGTAGCGCCAAAGTTTAAGAGCTGTCCTACAGTGATGAAAGCCAACCACCCCCTCAGCCCCACTGTGCCAAACATCTCTCTCCTTCCTAATGCAGATTTTGCCTCATACCAACAACACATACACAGGGAACACTAATGATCTGAGTTTACTTTGGAAGGTGGTTTTCCAAAGTCATCTTTTGCCAGGTTTCAGTGCTTTGAGGCATATAGGAAGACTATCCCAGGATCCCTCAAGCACAGCAGAATTTGCAGGGCAGTTCCCAGAAGCCAAGGCCAGTATTGCCCAGTCGATACAGGAATGCACTCTACAATATCCTGGAGAAGCAAAGCAACACCACTGCTTAATTCTTAATCACTGATAGACTCCTAATCAAGGAATTATCTTGGAAGGGACTTCTGGAGGTCATCTGGTCCAACCTCCTGCTCAAAGCAGAATTAATTTCAAAGTTTCATGCAAGAGTAGCATTTAAACAGACACTATCCTAAAATAAAAGGCTCAACATAAAGACAATTACTGACACAATGTAGGCCCCGTATAGCTGCAGCACAGAAGCAATTACAGACCGCATAGAGCAGCTTCTCTTCCAGTTCCTGCACTGCTATATCGAAATTCTAGCAATTGTTTTATCTCATGGCTAAAGAGCCCCATTTTCTTAACTCCAAAATCTGAGAGATGCGTTGCTTCTCTCAATTCCAAAAATATCAGCTAGAAGTTAGCACAGACCTCAGACTGAGTTCACAGTAAGATTTAGCAAAGGAGGAGTCTGTTAATCAAATATTCACTAAAATGACCCAATTTCTACTTCACTGAATAACTCTGAACATGCAATAACCTGCTACAGCAAACATTCCCTTCTCAAGAGCCCTTCAGCATTACCCCGTTCAATGCAACAGATGGACATCAAATTCAAACAACTTACAACAAAGGAACTCTTCACTGGTTTTAAACCTCTGGAATTTATTTATCCACTGCACCACTTTCAAGTGCCACATTAAAGCTACCACCTTCACCATGTTCCCTTGAGATTAAAGAAGTGAGTTATTAATATCACAAGCTTAAGTGGTTTTTGAATGAAAGAATTCTGGAAAATTTCATCCCAGCTAACAGAAGCAAGCAACATACCGTATTTTCATCAAACGCATGCAAAGAGGCAAGGAGCTGGCCTCAGGGAGCTGATATGAAGCAAGGACGTCTTCCAGATAAGGAGGACGGAATTACATACTCACTTTGAACTAACATCAGGACAGGCTGTACCTTCGAAGGAAGTCCTGCACCCCCCCCCAACTCAGATTTCCATCACTTCCCTTATGCTGGCCCTGGCACTTGTGTAACTGGCAACAGCTTTCAGCCAGATCAGTTCCCTTATCCAACTCCTCACACAGCTATATGAACGCTGGTGCAAGGGGATGTGGTAAAATACAGTACTGGGATCTCTCCTTTCATTGGCAAGCCAGACTTACATTGACTTAAAGCAACAGCATCTTAAAGAGAAACACTAGGTGACTTGGATAAGACAAAGATCTCGTTCCTTTTTGCAAAAACACTGACGTGCGTTGCAAAAGTACTCTATTTGAACCTGCATGATTAACACAGTCACGAGAGCACTAAAATGATCTGTGCCTGAACACTCAGAAGAATAGGGAAATGGCTCTGACCAGGTCTATATTAACGGTATATACCCAACAGGATTAAAAAGAAAAAAAAAAAGAAAAGAAAGTCAAGATGCTGTTCTTACCTTGTCTTTATCCTAGAGTTACAACACTTTTAAACAGTGCTATTAGCTAACAATCCAGTCTGGCCTTTTTTAAAGAAAAGTTTTGGAAATGATATCTGCTCCCAATTCCATTCCTCCCAACCTGTAGTTCCACAATCATTCCATTTTTTCTTTTCTTTCTTTCTGCTAGTATAACTCATCCACATGCACAGGACATAAGGAAAATGAGCTAATGTGCAAAGCATAATGCTGAAGCCTGCTACCCAAAACCTGCTGTCAAACACACAAAATAAAACAGAAAAAACGTTCTTCAGTTTAATAGTAGCAATCCTATCTCTTTAACAGTAGCAATCCTATCTGAATAGTCAAACAGGGAGAGGCAACATATCCCTTCTCCTTCTAAAAGACTGAAATGGGCATGCTCTGGGAACCACAAAGATTTGAATTGCATCTGTCATCCATCATTAAAATCCAGGAAATAAACCCAAGACAATATGTACGATACAAATACCTAAACCACTGCTCTGCCACTGCAGGTTTATTTATAGAACGTCTGCCAGTGTGAGCTACAAGAGCCAACTGTGAACTACAGGACTCAATCCATTCACAGCTTTTTTCATAAAGGAAAAGATGTGATTAAGGGCTTGCGCGTGTTAAAAATACTCAAGATATTCATTACCAAGACATAATTGGCTTTACATTAGTGACAGGCAGAAAGGCCAAGATTCACAAAGAGGACTTAACGCTTCTAGAATTCAGTTTATGAATAGGATTAGTCATTAAACAGGATATTTATTGATCCAAGTGACTAACAGAAACTCATTACAATTACATCTGTTAAGGAAAGAAGAAATTCCATTCCTACAGTTTTCAAGTGAAACACATTATTTTCCATATCGCAATCAGAAGAAGTAGATAAAAAGATGGTCTGAATATACCTTTAGTAGCAAATTTACTTTTGACATTTTAAGTATCCAGAAGTCCTCTCTCTCAGGTAATTATGGCTCTTATTCCTGCAGTCTCTGAGCACCTTAATCCATTTGATATATTCATATTCACAGCACTGTACTAAAAGAGGAAGGGATTATTCCCAGTGTATTAGCAGGAAATTAAGCTACAGGGAGGACAACTTCTTGTCTAAGGTCAAAGGAAATTTGTGGCAGAGCAAATATCTAACCAAAACTACTGTTCTAGTCTCTGGAGATGAAGTCCAGGAACATCCTTCTTCATCCATGTCTTTTGGAATTCCAAAGGAGTTCAAAGAACCAGCTGTTCTCCCCTAACTCAACACTGCTTTCCGATTCCCAAGGGGGTTGCTATGCTACACCTATCATATCACAAACGAATCTTTAATTTTTCTAAAAATATTGAGGTCTTGGGAACAGGACAATAGATGGCAAGCCAAAAGATCAGATTCTGCTCCCAGCCCTGACGTAGGCTACCAGGTGCCAACGAGCAAGGTACAATCATAAACCAGAAAATAATGACTGCACTGAGGGGGAGCTGTGGCAGGGAGGACGACACACGTCAGAAGGAAGAGAAGGTGGAGAGCTGTGGCTCAATTGTTAAAAAAAAAAAAAAAAAAGGCCTAGGCTAAATTTTCACAGAGCAAAGAATGACAGTGGCTATGGGCCTTCCTGATAAAGCTACAACAGTAAAGGATTCCTAACACAGACAGAACTCGGGCTAAAGAAGAAATAACTTGACAGCAAAGGCACACTTATTCTGCAGTGCACTGTGACCTGCAACTTTACTGGAGTTAGCCTCGCTTCTCACTTAAAAAATTCCCTTAAAACAGTACCTCCTTTTCCTATACAAGACCCTCCTCCCAGGTAACCTCAGGAGAACTTTCAAACCAGACAAGCTAACACAGCTCAGATTGGCACCAGTCCTGCTTTTACACGGGCTTATTACCTGTCCACTTTTAGCACAAGCAATAAGTCTCTTACGCGCTTATAACAAACCTGTAACACAGTCTCCTTCCCCAAACTGCTCTCCCTTACTCACTGGATCTCCAAAGGACTTTTCTGGAGAAGAATCAGCACAGCACAGACTACTGCCCACACTTCCCCAGTCCTCATGACACACACAAGTAAACGCTGCGCTTGTCAGTACACAGAAATTTGGGTCTAACTTTGCAGCCTCACTGCTTGTACCCAGGCAAGCCTCATCCAGGCAGCATTAGCCCAAAAGAACTCTGAAGCGAAGAAACGCTCTGGAGGGCATACATCAGTCCTTCAAGAGAGTCAAAACAGACTTTGAGTTTTCCTCTTCCCCCTAGCTAGTGTGTTAGGGTACTGGCTGAAACTCAGCGGATGCTGAGGGTGCTGTCTCTTGGAGAGACAAGATGCCGCCAGCTGCCGCACCGGCGGCACCCTGTGCGCATGCCAGACAAAAGCTCCTGGCTCCGCACGGCGCACCGCTCCGGCTCCCAGCTGCGCTCCCGAGATGTCACAACTCTCGGCCCTGCGGCGTGCCATTTAAAAACCTGACCATGTACCACCGTCGTGGCCAACGCTTCCCACTCTTTTCAGAGCAGCAACGCACAGTCAGCGTTTAGGAGCTACAGGGCCCCTGGGGCCGAGCACCAGTACCAGTGATGCCTGGGACAAGTGGCATTTCGAGCGAGCAGGCAGGCGGCGCCGGCAGGGCCTGGGTGTCCCCGGCCTTACAAGCCCAGAGGCAAGGGCAGCGGCCCCACACGCGTTTTAGCCCGCTCGGGCCCAGCACCGGCTCTGTGAGGCCGAGCCGGGCGCAGGGGCCGAGCCAGACCGGGCCCGCGAGCGCGCAGGCCGCAGCCAGTTCTCGGGCAAAGCCGGCAGCACCAGGCGGGCTGGGCCGGGGGCTGCGCCCGAGGCCCGCGGGCCGGACCTCCCGGGAAGCCCGGGACCGCCGCCGGCAGGTAAGGCCGTTACCGCTCGCTCGCTCACCCGCCCGCCCTGCCCGACGCCCCCCCCCCCCGCTCCCCCCGCGCACCTCAGAGGGGGACGCGGTCCCGCCGCACGCACGCACGCACGCACGCACGCGGGGCGCGCGCGCAGGCGCAGTGCGGGCGGGGGAGGGGGCGGGGAGCAGAGGCCCCGCCCACCGGCTGCGCAGGGCAGGCCCCGCCCCACCCCGCCTACCCGGGGGCTCCGCGCCGAGCGGAGCCGAGCGGCGGCGGCGGCGGCGGCTTCTCGCTCCCGTGCGCGGCCCGGCGGGGCGAAGAGGCGGCCCGGGGGGAGCCAGTCCGCGCCTGACACGGGGGTAAGCGAGGCGTCGCGCTGTGGCTCGGCTCGGCGCGGGATTGCGCGGCGCGGCCGGGCCCGAAGGGGGGGCGGGGGGCGCAGCCCTCCGCCGCCGCGCTGGCCGCGGGGGGCCGGGCGGGGTGGGGCGAGGCGAGGCCCGGCCGGCGGGGTCCCCCCGGGGTCGGCGGCGCCGCACTGCCTGCTGCCATCTTGGGGTCGGGCCGCCGCGCCCCCAACCCGGCCCGGCCCGGCGGGGCCTCGGGGCGCGGCTTTTCCCGATAATAATTTTTTTTTATTCCCCCCCCCCGGGTGTCTCGGGGTGGCGCAGGGGCTGGGCGAGCGCCGCCGCCGCGCCCCCCCCCCCCCCCGGGCCGGTGCCGGTCTGCGGCGGCCCGGGCATCGCCGGGCGCGATGGCGACCGCGGTGCCGCCGCCCCTGCTCCCCCGCCCTGCGCCCCGCCCGGGGAGCTGTTTTTCCTTTTTTTTTTTTTTTTTCTCCTTTCTTTCTTTCTTTTTTTCCCCCCCCCCCCTTCTTTCCCTGTTTATCTCGGCAGGCCTGCCGCGATTTACGGGTCACACCTCGTTTGGGGAGGTTAAACCTGCGCAGGGCCGGGGGGAGGTGGTGCCGCCCCTGCGCCAGGGTCTGGCTGCGGTGCGCGGGGGCCTGAGGGCCGCTCAGTGCCGTGGGAGGGGTGTCGGGCCCGTCGTCTGCAGAGGAGGTGACCTGTCCCCGCAGGACTGCGAAGTGCCAGCTTCCCCCCCCACCCTGGCCGCCTCCCGGCTTACTCTTGTGGCCTGGTGACCTCCTCCAAATAACCAGCAGCGGGCAGGCGGGTTGATGCCTGAGGTCTGTTAGTTGCTCAGGAAGCAGCTCTTGGCTGCAGCAAATGGGATTGCTCTTTGCAGGTTAGATGCCAGGGAGCAGACAAGCATCTTTAGCAAAGGCCTGAGAGGCTCTGTAGGGTCCTATAAGATCTGCCCAATGCTTTGGCCTGCAAGGCCTGATGTCCTCATTGTCTTACCTTTGGGGTCTCGGAGGGGAAGGGAGCAAGCAGAGTTTGCTCACGGCTAAACTAAGGCTCGCCCCTGGGCTGGTGGGGGCAGTGGTCCTGGTGGTGCCTGTCTGCTCCATGAGGAGCTGTGGAAATGGGGCGATCTGGAGCTCCACATTGGCTACCCAATGGCTTTTCACCTCTCCCAAACGCGTCTGATGGGAGTCTGCTGGGACTGTTGCGCTGCCTTCTGCATGCACCTTCCCTCAGGTTGCCCCACTGGTGGAGGATGTGGCTTTCTTGCTCACTGAGGTGGTCACACCCATTCTTACAAGATGGCCCTGGCTCCTGTGTTTCTTCCAAGTGCCGTCTGAGATGTTGACGGTTGCTCTGTGGAAGGCTTCTGTGTGCGTTAGGTCTTGGGAGGCTTGCCTCTCCCTCCCTCCCTCCCTCCCTCCCAGTGTGCCACTGTTGTGACTGACTAGCTGAGAAGGAGGAGGGATATTCTCAAAGACGAGAACAGTGGGCGAATGTGTAATATCTCTCTGCCTCTTGTACTGTGGAGACCTTAGCAGAGAGAGTTATTTGATAGGACTTGTGTCCGTGGTCATGCGGCGAAGCAGATAGTGATTAAAAAGACAGCCGAAAGGGACTAACGTTCCAAATGAGCATACCGTAGTTCTTCTTCCTGTCTCGAAGCACATGCAGGTCATCTGTATGTAGCTGCCTGTTGCAGGCATCACACCAAAACTCTGGGATGTGGGTGCAGTCAGCCCAGTGCCCATAGCAGGTTTGATAGCTCTCAGCTGGCTGGAGACCAAGTATTCAGGAATTTGGGATTCCAGGCACTTCTCTCTGCCACTCTTCCCCCAGTTGCAGGAGCTGGAAGCCAAGGGCTGATATTACAGGTGCCTAGGGAAAGCTAATTTGATTGTGCATGCTCTGAGAAGACCCCACACTGCATTTGTCTGTTATTCTGGAAGTATCCTTCATCCTGTCATCCGCAGGACGGAAAAGAATACAGCCACTGACTGCATGGCAAGAGTGTCCTGTTAACAGCAGTCACAAAGGGACTGAGGGGTGGCACTGGTGCCTTTTGAACAGTCCTGCAGATGCCCCATCTTTGCAAGGGACACTAGCCTTTGCAAGTGCATTGCAGGGACACATAACCTTCCCTTCCAAACACCTACACTGTATTGTCTAAAAGCTTTTTATTCTCTAATGTTTCTGAAAGTGCAGAAAGCCAACCACTCAGCTCATAACTAACTCCAGGACTGTTCAAACCAAAAATAGCAAAGCATTAAGGGCCTCTAATGACTACAATTAGCTTGTATCTACCGAGGAAAGGCCTTCTGCATCTAGAACCTTTTAGCTGTAGGAATATGCTGTCTTTGACAGCATAGTAAGTCCTTTCTGCAGTTTTCACCCGGAAGGCATGGGAGGGAGATACACACGAGAGAAGAGGCCTTTGAGGGGGTTGGGAGGAGACCCTGGTTTGGCTTTGTTGCACAAAGTCTATTTTTATGTATTCCTGTCTTCAATAACCTTGGAAGGAACTGAAGCTACTATATTTTCTGAGTACATTGGTTTTGTTGTCAAGAGAGCATTGCCATGAGGCTTTGCAATGCTTGATTTTTCTTCCTCTTTGACCAGAGGTCAGTGTCACTATCTCAAAATGCTCTGAAGTCATGAGTTGGGGCAAAAAAAGGAAAAATCCTGGGTTCTTTGCTTTTTTGTTATTTTTCTCTCTCTGGGCTTTTAAAATATCCTTGGCTATATTTTTTTAGCTTTCTTCAGCAAGAAAGAAAGTGGGCTAGGAACCTTTTTTTTTTTTTTTTTGGATAAATGTATATGTAGAAAAAATATATTCTCATGAAATCACTTGGTTCAAGGAACTAGGGCTTTAAGAAACTCCCTCATAGCATAAGATCTGTGATAAAAGTCTGAGAGCTGGCAGAGCTGATGGCTTGTTTTTGTCCATTGCTAATTATGCTTTCCTTAAGCCAAGGGTAGCTAAAGTACGTTGGGTCATGTGTAGCCCTGTAGAGTTGTGCCAGCAACTCCATTGCCACCTTCACCTTCAGTACAGAGGTGCAACCCCAGGTAAACATGCATCCAAGAACATAACACCCTGTCCTAATTCTCGCAGCCAGGGTGACACTGTATGCTGGGGACCCAGGACCTCAGCAGGCAGCACTTCCTGATGCCGGAGAAGACTACTGGGACCTGCTCTGTTTGATGGGAACCCTGTCCAGCCGGGGTGCCTGTTTAGTACCCAGGAAGGCCCTTGGCATACGATGCTCTGCGTGCAGTTAGTTGTAGACAGTGCTGCTTATGGATCCAATGGCAGATTTGCATATCAAAGCATCTGAGAGCTCTGCGGTCTAGTGATGGAGGCAGGGATGATAGGGCTTACTAGAGATTGGGGGCTGGATCTTCCCTGTGGCTTTTTTGGTGCAGAGATGAAACAAGATAATGGGGATGTTTGGAAAATGGAACCACCTCAAGGATTTGTTTCCCTGTCCTTTAATGACAGTACCGTTAAGGCCTTTTTAATCTAACAGCTGCTTTCCAGAGGATGGGAACAAAGGAGATGAGAGCAGTCCCTGGCAACAGTTCCTTGGGCTACTTCTGCTGCACCTTGTTCTGGCAAGTGAGAGCTTGCACACCAGCCTTTCCCAGGGTCCGGTGGCGATGAGATCGGGCCACTAACAGGCAGGTGAGGCAGAGGTCAGAAACCTCCCTGCCGCCTTCCCACGGCCCTTCCCTGAGGCTTTGTTTGTCGGCGCAAGGGTTTTGGTGTCTTGTTTTTGAATTTTTGAGTTTGTGCTGGGCCGTACCTCCATGCCCGTGGCATAACAAGTCAGAAACGGCCTTGAGTCCTCTGGTGCCTGCTGGCAAGGAGGTTTGTTGTTCTCGTACAGCTGTCCCTCCAACTAGCAGCGACTCCCATATGGGGCTTGGAGTTCGTACGCCTGCTCCCTGCACAGTACGGCCGCTGCTCATCCCAGAGAGGTTTGCCATGGCAGCAAAGTCCAACGTTAAACATCTTAAAGGGAAGCAAAGGTTGTGACAGGCAGGAACAAACCCAAACGGTGGGGAAGTCCTTGACAGGTTTTCTCTCTAGCATACGGTGAGACTGCTGATGCAGATGGCAGCTGGCATCCCTGGGGAAGCTGGGGGTGGAGGCAGGAAACTGGTGTCACCAGCGTGTGCCATACACCGGAGAGCCTCACTCTGTCCCGGCCCTGAGCCCTGCTGCAGGCACGGGCAGGGGGCAAAGGAGCAGGGAGGAGCTGGCCCTGGTTGCCTGTTTTTCACTCTGTGTTTTTCATGCTACTCAACACTGAGGTCTCGCTCAAAGCCTGAAGTGAAAGGGCAGATTTGCCGCCACCTGAACTAGCTCTGCAGAGTCACAGGCCTTGCCTAATGGCTTCAGAGACAGGGGGAAGGGAGTGGCTGAGTCTCTAATGGGTTGTGTCCTCTGGGATGCTGCATGAGTCAGAGGAAGGTTTGCCTTTGTCTGGTCTCAACAAAGCTGTATCGCCTGCCCCTCCTGTGTCTCCAGGGCCCCTGTCTGGGCTGAGCAAGCAGAAAGCAAGTGTCTTTCCATAAGCATGCCCATCTACTTTCACCCCAGGTCAGCATGAGAGCTACAAGTACTAGAGAGAGGAGGCTTTCTTGTTAGAATTTCTCTGATCTGGCCCATGGGGAGAGGGCTATGGCTCTGTACTTTACGCTGTATGCATTGCTGTGCAAAAGAGGTCTGCTGCTCTCCCCGCCTGCCCACCCCTCTGCCAGTGGGAGTGGAAATCCAGCCGGAGGTATAACGTGGGGCTTGTCAGGACGCACCAGGAACCCCAGTATTGCTCAGACATCACAACCGCTGAGCAGGCCGATGTTGGCATGAGTGCAAAGCAAGGAACGTGCTCTTGTGCTGGTGCTCCTCCTTCCTGCCCTACAGCCTCCTCTGCTCTTCCAGCCCCAGGCTTTCTGCTCGGGGCCTGGCAGTAGAGTCAAGCTTCAGAAGTGCCTGTTGGAAGTGAGCCTGTGAGTTTGGAGTTTGCTTGTAGGCTGAGCTGGAAACTGGAATGCAGGTTTCTAGGGAAAGAGAAGGAGGGAGTCCTTGTGTCCCTCATCCACTTTGCTCTTCACAAGTGTTTTCCTGGTTTTGCTGCTGTAGCTTCAAAAGATCCCAGCATGGATGGCACACAGCCTCTCTGAGGGCAGCTCTGTGTTCTTCATGGGAGCGTCTGCTGGCTGGGACTGCAGCCTTCGGCATCTGTCCCGTACCCTGTGCCGCTCAGGATCTCTCTGAGAAGGACGCCTTGTCTTGCTAGCCATAGCCATATGGGGAGTTGGTATGTGCAGGAGCTGCCTTGAGCGTGTCCTTCTCGGGAAGAAACTTCTCTGCCTGCAGCCATCATCCTATCAGCAGCCCTTCAGTGGAGAGGCTCTGTGCCTCAAGATAACAGGCAAGTGGGAAGAACAGGAATGGGTTTGGGAGATAGTCCAGACATTGCCTAGACACAAGCTGGTTAACAGGGGGGAAAAAAAAAAAAAGGAATCAAGAAGAAATATGCACATGTGTGTACACCTGCCCTACAGCAGAGAGAGGGCAAGATTCATGAAGCCAGTGCCAGGCTTGTGGAGCAAAGGCTTGCCGTATGAAATGGCTTTTCTCTGAGTCTTCAGGCCTGCGGTTGGCACTGCCTTCTCTCTTCTTGTTCTTCCAGCATGAAGCTGGGTGTCTGCCCTCTGCTCTAAATACAGATTAGCTGCAGGAAGCCCGAGAGTCTCTCCCTGTGTATGATGCAGAATGCTGTTCTCTGTGCTGTTCTGTGCAGTGTTTGCTCCCCTTTGCTGGGTTATCTTTGCATGTTCTTTATGCATTCCTGGCACGTGATCCCAAAGCAAGACTGGAAATACTTTTGTTCTCCCTGCTGCTGTTGTGTGTGGATATTGTCTGTCATTCTCCCTCTTTTGCTTTCAAGGCCCTTCCTCCCCATCGCTCATAAAGCCAATTCCAGAGTAGGAGGAATGCTTTCCCAGTACACCAGTGCTGTCCTTGGGCCAAGCTCCTATAGTGGCTACAGCTTATATTGGCAAAATGGGGATCCTGCTGGCATAGCCTGCTGCACCTTTTGAGCAGAACAAGGTCTCCTATTCCTGATGCGCGATGGTCTAATTGTGTCAATACTAGCAGCTACTGCCTGCATAGCTGTGCTGGGAAGAGGGATAGGTCTTGTTCTGTGCCTGCTGTTCTTCCCCTTTCTACTTTGTGATGGAGAAATCAGAAGTTGGTAGCACAGGCCTGGCTTAAAACAGGCTTTTGAAGATCCACGTTTGTGTGGCCTGTTCTGGGAAGATGTTTGTGTTAGTGCATTTAAAAAAAGGGGGCTGGATCTCTTAAGAGACTGTGTATTTGAAAGGTAGCGCACTGCATGAGCGCCGAGGAATAGCAGCTCCAGGCAGGTTTTGTATCTGGCTGGTTTTGGTATGTTCTGCCGATACTTTCCTGAAGCACCAAAATCACGCTGTCTCTTTGAAGAGCAAGCCAAAGAACCTCTCTTCCTTTCTGCCCCGGAGGAGCAGCTGGCGAGGACCTCCGGCACCCTGCCTCTCCTATCAGACCATTATTGTCTCTCCCTAGGAGAAACGTGTCCCCTAAACTAGTCCTGCGGGCCCCTGTGGTGAGTGTGCCCGTCCCTTCTGCAGCCGTGGTACTTCTGCGTGTGAAGCACTTGCTCACTTTGACCACCCTTTCCTCTAAGGGTGCTGCTGCTGAAGATCCTTGCAGATCTCTGCTCCCAAGTGGAGCCAGCTGGGCTCTGGCCTGTGCATGGCGCAGAGCATTGGCTGACAGATAGCAAGCTGCCACCTGCGACACAACCTCTCCCTCTGTTCCACCAAGATGGCCCTGTTGTGTTACTCGCAGGGAGGTGCTGTGCTCTGGGCCGTGCTCTCTTCCCATCGACCTGTCCCGGAGACAACGCTGACAGGCTCCCTTAGACCATCCCACTGTGCCCCGACATGCTGCTGACACAGGCTCGGGTCAAGTGGGTGTTCAGCATTTCAGGGCAATTCTTGGGAGAGCGTAGTTTTTGGGACAGTCATATGGTGGCCTGGCCCTACTTTCCCTAATTAAAAAGAGGGCTTTAGTAGGTTCTGTTTCTGGTCCCTTCAAAGCCAGGGAATGAGACCGTGTTGGCATTGTCTTTTACTCGGAGGAAACTCAGGTGGCAGTAGGTCTTGTCTCCTGCCTGAAATAGTTGTCACTGTCTTAAATTTTCCTGGTTGAAGATTGGATGGGGCCTGGTAGTGACATTGACTGAGGAGGGTCTCTGCATCTGACTTTAGAAATACTCTTGAACAAAAAACTTAGTGTCTTTGGATCCCTCCCAGGGAAGACCTTAAAAGAGATCTGACAAATTTTCTGTCTTTCCTCCCTCAGCTCTCAGTGCAAATTGTCTGGACTCCCCTTTGAGTGAAACTGTTGTACTCCGGAGAGTTCTCAGGTGATACTGGGGAAGCTGGTATCTTTCAGAGGATGACTGTATATGCCAGTTGGTGATTTGCTGAGGTCTTGTCTATGCTTGAGGCTTAGGCTTGGAAACAAATCACTGTGTATCTGTTGAAGTGCAGTAAGCACCCAGGGACTTGCTATTACCCACAGCATAGACAAGGCAGCTTCAGTTAGAGTTGTTTAAAGCTATACATCTGGGCAGCAGAAATGGGGATTTGTGATGAACACAAAACTTGATGTGACTTCCCAGCTGGGGCAGAAAGTCAATGCAACTGCTGGGCAAAAGAAAGAATTGGCTCCTGGCTGAGTAGAAAAGAAATGCAAATAAAAGGTGACAGTAAGAACTGTATCCTTGCCTTGCAAAGAAGGTCAATGGTGACAAGCGGTTTAAAGCAGGACAGGTGACAGACTATTTAGGTAAATTAGCTGTGGTCAAGTGAGCAAAGCCTTATGAATTCCCCTGAAAGTACTTAAGAGCAGGCCAGGGCCACTTCTGCATGGTGAGCAGCCATTTTACAGAACATCTGCAGGGGAGATCCCAGATCCCAGAGCTTGATCCCTTGAAGTATAGGGATGAAGAGCAGAACGACAACTAGTCAGTCTAAAAAAACCAGAATAAATGATTGATCAGTTAGTGGCTATCCTGTAAGGAGGTAGGATAAAAATCCATACTCGGTCAAGTCAGATGGATGGATGGCTTGGATGTCAAGGCCTGATGGATGGCTTGCCTAGCGGATGAGCAGGGGTGATGGATATGATGGATTTTGACTTAAGTCAATGTTAGTCAGTGGCCGTATGTCAGGCTCATGAAGCAAATTGGGAAGGGCTGGGAGATGTGAAGCATCCCTCAGGTGGGTGCCCGGCTGGTTGAAAAGACATAGTCAAAAGGGGGTTTAATGGCATTCTGGCCTGATAGGGAGACCCTAGTTTGGCAGAGGCAGAGAAAACGTTGGTGTTATCAGGGTTGATGAGCAAGATAAGTTAGTGCTGTGCTGCAGAAGAGAAAAATTCAAGGCAAACCTTGTGCCAGGCTGTACTAGGAGTGTCACCTCTAAGGTGCAGGAAGTAATTATTGCTCTCTTCGACACGGATGAGGTGTTACTGAAGGACTAGGCTCAGTTGTAGATGCTACCTGTGGAGAAAGATGTGTACAAACAGGAAAATGTCCAAGAAATACCTGAAATGATGAAAAGATGAGAAGAGGAGGAAGGATGAGAAGAGGAGGAAGGTTGAGAAGACGTAGAACTGGGTAGCCTGAGGAGGAAGAAAAGATGGAAGAGGGAGCTTCATGGTCTTCAAGGACACACAGTGGTGTGCTTCTAGAAGACTGTAGTTGATCGTGTTCAACGAAGACAGGGCAGGAAGTCATCGACTTTGTAGACAGGCATGTAGACAGGCATTAGATTAGGTTTTTCCTCATATCGTTTGGGATAGTGAAGCAGAAGAAAAGACTACCTAGTCTTGGGCAATTAAAGCTTCCATTCCTGACTTTTTAGAACAAGTTAGCCAAAAGTCTGTAGATATGGACCAGTAATAGCTGGCCATGCCTCACAGAAAGGAATAGGACCAGATGACCTGTTCTGCCTCAAGCCTGGCAGTTCTGTGAAATCCAAATTTGATGTCTGCAAAGGAAATAGTGAGTAGCTGTAGGAATGCAACTTTTACTGCTGTAGGAGGTGCTTGGGAGACTGGTGCTAAAATAGTGTATCCAAAACCCGTGTCAGTATTCAGAAAAGGGTGCTGAAAATTTGAAGAGAAAGTAGGAAAGTGCTATAAAATAATATGAGGGCAGGAGAGAAAGCTTTATGGTGGGAAACATAGAGTTCAATCTCTTCATCTAATCAAGACAAAGATTAAGATGGGACTTGGTTTTTCTGCATAAGCATAACATTTCTTATGATTTGTGTGCATCAGTAATTTGGTGGGTAGAAATACCACGTCACAAAGAAAATGTGTACTCTAGAAAAACATATAGTGAGATCCTGGGGCCGTGATCACTTCAGAGCCACCTAGCTTGCTCCTCTCCTGCACCACCCGTAAAAGGAAGCACTAACGCGGCTCCAGCTATTGTAGGGCAATGCTCTGAGAAACCTATGCCTGCTCTCTATGCATATGCCTCTGAAATTGTTTCCTGCTGCTTCTTGCCCCTGCCCGTCATCCACCACTTTTTAAGTGATTTATAGCATGCCCTCCCCTGTGGCACTCAGCTTCTTTGCCAAAAAGATACCTGGAAGCAGCCAGCAGAGTTCCTGAGAGCCTACCCACCACCCTCTAGAAGCCATCATCTGGGTCAGTGAATAATGAACAAAACCAAAGTGTAACCTTTGTCTCTCTAGTTCCTGCCATCCTGCGGTCCAGTGCTTTGTCACTTAAGGCTGCTGTTTTATTTAGGGTCATTAAGTCAGGTTCCAGTCCAAGAGGCAAAATTTCTATCTTAGCCCTATGAACAAATCTTGAGGAGGAGATTGGATGAGATGCTGCAGCAGATGGCTTGCTAAAATCTTGCTACATCCGCGACTTCCCTTTCACCCACTAATGCTGTAATACTGTTTAAAAATAAAACTGATCCAGTTTGCCTGACAGGATGTATCCTTTGTAAATCCCTGCTGCCTAGTGCTCATGGAATCTCACACACTAATATCTTGGTGTTGTATTATCGCCTGTGGTAAGAGGGGAATTTCAAAGCTCATAGATAGCTCCTGACTATCGTTGTGAGTCAGGGGAAAATGAATACTTTGGTATGCTTTAAAGGAGAGGGAGGGGAACCCCACAATGTTTCGCTCCTTTTTTGTTTGTTTGTCTGTTTTGTTTTCCCTCACGCTTTGCTCCATTTTAATGGGAACAGAGTTTTAGGTTGTAGAAGATAGCTTCAGTGTTTGAGTCTTATTCCAGGGAGTGAGCGTTACAGAAGGGAAGGGCCTCAGTCTGGAGTGAGTTGGTCCAGAAGAGTCTTGTGGAATAGCAGCAATAATTCAGCTATCTGTGATGGACATGAGGTGACAGAGGCCCCTTTGCAAGTCATAAAGATGTAAAACAGCATGGTATGGTCGCAGTATTTCAGCATGGTCTGGGCCCTGAGGTATATTAGGCGCCTACTTCAAAACACTTGCAGTCTTCTGGCCTGCTTGATGTGTAGGATTGCCTGTTTAGATCACTCTGCTGATATATTATTTTGGCAAAAATGCTCCTACTTCTCAGCCTGGCTTATTCCATCTACCATCACCACCTCAAAACACTGAGAAGCAGTTTTCCAGTATAACTGCACCTGCATCAGTGAGCTTATGCCTGTGCAGACATGTTGATCGTATGGGCCTTTGCTTCTCTGTCTGACACAGATGCCCTGACAGATATCTCTGGGGTTGGCCTGGTCTGAAAGATCAGATAGGGGCTGGTAGTTGGAGCCAAGAAGTTTAGGGAAGAGAAAAGATGCAGCAATCAAAGTAGTAGAGGTGTGGACTTCTAATGAGTCCATTTTCAAAATACATGAGAGTGACTATAAGGGTAGGAAAGAAGCGCTAAAAAGTGCATGACTGGTAAATAAAGAACAAAGTAGGTTTCAGATAGCTGGGGGTAATGGGGGGGGCAGGGGACTTTGATTTTTGGGGCTGTGATATGTATGCTCTATCTGTTGTTGTTTGTACTGCATTTCTTGGAGCAGGAGATGGGACTTTGTCTAATACCTATTTAATGAAGCTAAACTCCAGCCCATCTAAACAAAGGGGCAGGTAGAACTGTGCATTGTGGCTGAATGGGAAAGAACCTGGACTAGAAACACCCAGCCTAGTCCTGAAAAGCTACAGCAGTGTGGTGAGCCTGTCTGGACTGTTAAAAGCCTGCCTGCTTGACTCTTTTTTTTTTTTTTTTTTTTTTTCTTCCCCCCTCCCTCCCCTAGCTGTTTTGAACTTGCTGGTTGGTCATCCCTATCAACCTCTAATTGCCTCCCAGCCTGCCCTGGCATTTCAGAGCATCCCCAAACTTGTCCCTCCCTAGATACCATTTTGTGCATTACTAATTGCAAAGTCCTTCCTAACAACTTGCAAAGCTGGCTGCAGGAGGCCCCAAGCAGAGATTTGAGGCAACACCCTCTCCTCCTACCCAAGTGCTGGGGCCCTCATGGCCTGGAGCATGGGCCCAGCTGCCTTGTTATTCCTGCTCTGTCTCCCTAGTTAGAGGTGGGTGGCTGTGTTTTAACCCCCCATTTTTTCTGCAGGAGCCAGGCAGATTTCAGAATTGTTGAGGGTTTGAAGGTTGGCTAGGGGAAAGGAGAGGGGGTGTTTTTGATCTGCCCCTGCATTTTTCTTAAGACATGCATTGGGAGTGGTGGGACAGAAACATCTGCCCCATCTGCTGGTAGCCCAACCTGTGAGAAGGGCCAGGGTGAGATCCTGCTGACAAGTATTGCTGCTTGCGGTACCAGAGGAGTAAAGTCCTGCTCCTTTCTCAGCACTGCAGCGCCCTGACATGCCTTTGAGTAAGAGCAGTGTGCTCTGCTGACAAAGGCAGGTACAGCTTGCAGAGAGCAGGCAGGGCCCTGGAAGAGCCAGCTGGGCTCCTCGGGGAGCAGGGCTGCTCCTGGCGCAGCGGGAGGGAGGGAGAGAGGGAGGTTCATGGGAGGTGGGGCTCCTTTGGCTTCCCAGGGTTTCCTCTGTCAGCAGGCACTCCCTGCCTCCTGTGGAGCAGGGAGATGGGTGCTGCGGTTTGCTGCCACATGAGATCAGGGAGACAAATAACATCAGCCTGTTAAACAGAAAGGATTAGGCAGTCTCCTGGACAGTGAGCCCAAACCAAATACCAAAGGGAACAGGCATAGATGTAGTTTTTACGATCCTAATCTGATGGCTGTGGGTAATGGGGAAGAGCAAGAAGAGACCACTGAAAGTGGCTAGGCTTATGTGCTGCCCGCAGTATAACCCCCAGTTGTCACTGGAGTCCCTATTGGGATCTCCTTGTAGGGCTGGGTGTTGGCCTGACCTTAACAAAGCCTGAACCCCTCTTCAGGAAGAGAAGGACTAAAGGAAAAAAGGAAACAGTGGAAGACTGCTGGATGCAGAGAGCTGTGAGAGGTACAAAATGAAAAGTGGGTGGATAGGGAACAGAGCTGGGGAAGGGGGGGGGGGGGGAGGGCACTGAGCAGAGCACCCTCGTAGCACCCACTGCTCCTTGCAGAGGAGAGGATGAGGGAGCCGGAGCAGGCTCTACTGTCACCAGGATCCCCCACACGCTTCCTCCGCCTGAGATGTGGGTGGGCAGCGAAGCCAGGGCCAGGAGGAGGCCAGTGAGTGGGTCCTATGACTCGGACCGCAGTTGGGAAGGGGGACACTGATCTGTTCCCTGAAGAGATTGCGCCATGCTGACGGCCTGTGCTAGTGTAACTGGTTCTGCACTAGAAGCCCTGCTGCCAAGGCTGCATCAGGTGAGGGAGTGGGAGAGAGCAGGAGCAAGGACCCTTTCTGCGGACTCAGCCAGCCAGCCTCTCAGGCATCAGCGGGGATGGGCATTTGGGACAGACGCCTTGTGCTTTGAGCCACCGGCGTAGTCCTTGGGTAGGAACCCACTGTGCTGAAATGGATATGCTGGACTCATTGGCACGCAAGGCTTGTCCGCATTAACTGCAGGGGGTTCATTGAATGCATTCCCCATGCTATTTGCCATGAGCTGGGGGGTGCTGGGCTGCACAGGGCGTGTCCGTTGGCCATCAGGCCAGCCCCCTCCCTGGCTACTGAGGAGGCACTTCCTACCCAGGAATTTGGTTCAGTGATGGGAGCAGGGCTGTTGCCCCCCAAAGAGGGTGGCTGGTGGTCCTGTCCCACATGCACTGGGCAGTTGGTGGAAATAGTAGAAGCCTCTTCTGATGCCAGCTATCAGGGCTGGGTGATTCTGTCTAGGGAGAGGCAAACTGATTTTGGATTAACCCTATTGTGCAAAGGTTACTCGCTGCAGCAGTGTGATATTAACTCCAGCAGGGGAAATCTGGTATCCCTGCATCACACAGCCTGATGTACAGGAGTGACTGTAGGAGTACAGTGCAGGGATATGTTGCGAATACAACGCAGGAGGGAAGAAGTCCAAGTGCTCTGGGCTGAAAGTTACTCTCCCCTCAGGACAAAGCATTTTTTTCATTCATTCTCACTTCTTGAAAAATATCCCTCACGTGGCTGTGCGTGTCGTGAGGAAAGGCTTTGTCTCTTGTGGGTAAGAGATGATTCTTCTTTGCCATGTAGAGTATTTACAACCTCTGCTGACATCCCACAGACCTTTCCTTCTGGGTGTGCTCATGTGTGTTGGTCCCTTTTTCACTGCAATTCCCCTGAGGCAGAGCAGGACGCTCAACCCCCTGGCCTGACAAACTCACTGGCCAGTTCAAATCTCCCCTTTCTCGAGAGTAGAGGTGTGCGTGCAGGGAACGCACCTAGTCCTGAAGAGCCTAAGCGTTAATCTTTGACAAAAAAATTAAGCTAGCGGTGGCAAAACTTTCTAAATGCTGCCTTCCTGAATCCACAGAGAGGGAGCCGTCCCAGCATCTTTGTGGCTGCTCAGAGCTCATCTGAGTTGGTGGAAGCAGAGTGAAGTTTGTGCTGATCAGTTTTGTTATGGTTACTTGGAGTCCTGTAAGCAGCTGGGGGGGGGGGGGAACAGTTTTTTTTATTTTAATCCTGTGACTTGTGAAACTCTTGAGCAATGACAAGACAAATGTTACTCATACCAGACAAGGGTAAACCCTTAAAAACAGTGTCTAAAAGCTCTAGAGGAAGAAGGAACAGCAGAGCAATGACAGTCCCTGCTGCTTCCCCAAATCTTACTGTCAAAAATGGGGGACAGCTCCAGGACTTGCTCTTCCCCTCTAATAACTGACCAAAGGATTCCAGCTGACCATAGGTTGAGGCTTGAACAAGAAGAAATACTTGTGTGTTGCTAGTACATTTAATCTGGAAAATGTAGTGAATTAACAATGTGGTCTCCCTGGGAGAGTTGAATGTCATTTTCCTATTTGGCAGATAGGGAAGCTGAGGCATGGGACATATCGGTGATGTGCCTGCAGTTGCACAGTACATCAGCGGTGAGATTCAGAATAGACCCAGGGTTTCCTGTGTCACAGACCCACGCTGCTTCTCTGACAGTCTCTACAACAGAGTAATCTGAGACCTAAATACCTATCTCGTGGTCGCTTCCTCAGCGAGGCAGAGCTGACATAGGAGCAGCAGCACATATCAGTGTGATCCCTGGGTCCGTGAGTGAACAAGGAGGTATGTGGAGCAGCAGTGCCCAGGCTTGTGCAAGGCTGGCAGCTTACTCAACTCAGCGTTGTGTAGGTGCCGATATAGCAACCTGTGACTTGGTACGGTAGGGATTTCTGATGGTGGGAGGTGGTGAGCTGGATGAGCGCGTGAACGGCAGGGGGGGAAGAGTGCAGGGAATGAGTCAGTGCCGGGGGAGTGGGTGAATCAGTTGAGGGAGGAGTGGGTGGGCTAGGGCACGGATGGGAACAGTTGGGCCACATTTCACAGCGGGGAGCTGCCATGTGAAACTGCAGGAAGCTGGTGGAGATAGACGACCTGGCAGCAGGGCACCAGGGTGAACTTGCATTTCCTGAGGCTGCCGAGACCAAGTCTTTGACCTCCTTGAGGTAAGAGGGTAGTGCTGGGAAGAGATAGGGAGCTGGCAGCAATCGGTTGCCCGCAGCGTGGGTCCTGCGTTGTTGTTGCAACAGGGGCTGCAGTGCGCTGCATGGGGTACGGGCAGTGCTACTGGTATGTTCCTGCCCCTTTCTTGCTGTGTCCTTCTGAGTGCTGTTTCCTAGCCGTCCTCACTGGCGGGTGGGGGGCTGCAGCCAGTGCCGGAAGTGTTGGCACCTAGGTCATGTATTTGCCCAGGGTTGCCTTCTTGGCTAAACTTGGAGTTGGAGGATTTTGTGGTAGATAAGAGCAGTCATAGGGGTTTTTCCCTGTACCCTGCAGTGGGGAGTCTTCCTTGTTTCCTGGTGGCTGTTTGAGAGTTGTTCCCCCAGCAAAACCCTGCTATGACCAAGACCGTGCATGCAAGCAATGCCCTTGAGCTCCTCTTCACCTCCTGAGGCACGTGGTGGGTGTGGAGGCTTCTCTGCACAAAGTCCTTGATTCCTCAGTGAAGAGAAGCTGTGTTGAGAGGATGGGGCATGAGGACGAGCAGAGTAGGCTGGATAGCTTATAGAGGAAACTCCTGTTATCAGGTTGGCCAACAATTCTTGGGACCTGTGGTCCTGTTGCTAACATGGTGTGCTCCAGCCAGGCCTCTGGACTCCAAGTTCCACTGTGACTGAACACACATCAAGCCGTGCCTGAGGCTTTTTGGTAAAGCCCCTGGGACCATCATCCTTTTGCCCATTAGGCGAAGTGAAAACACAGAAATTGATCCAACCTCTTAATGTAAGTGCATATCCTGTCCCATATATGCTAGCGTCTTTGGAGCTGGTTAGTGTAATGGATGGATCCAGGAAATGACAAAGAGGAATGGAGCCAGAGGGTCCATTACCAATTTGGTGAAGTGGAAGGTCTTTGGCTGTTTGAGGCCTGGAAAGCAATAACTTTCTCCAAGAGGGAGAGGAAAATGTGAGATTCTAAAAATGAGCCTGGCATTAAGAAACAGCTGGGCTCAGCCAGGAGGGAGGAATGGAAAATGCGGTGGTTTTGGGAGGAGCTAAGAGCTGGCGCCGGTTATTTTGCCTGGATGTGCTTCAAGACTCTAATTTGCTACCATATGGGTATTCAGTTCAATAACATCATGGTGTGCTCTAAAACTCAGGGGCCTGTTCCCAGTTGCCCGGGAGGGGATGTCACCTTAAGACACTAGAATAAATCTACAAAATTTAAGCAGCCCTAGGAGATGCTTGTTTCTTGCTTTCTGTTGCTCAGGAGTCTAACTCCTGGATGGTGTCCCAAATGTTAGAGATAGTCATGTGGGCCTGGGGTTTGTAGTCACTCTTCCACCCCCTCCTTTGAGACCCATAGCAAACTTTACTGTGCTCGTCTCTGATCACTGCTGAAGGCTGGCAGAGCGTAGTGCTCAGCGTTCGGATGTCCTTGCTTTATACTATAACTATATAGTAAATCTAACTGTTCTCATGGGCGCTGAGTAAATGTAATAACAAAATGATTGGCCAGAAGGGAAGCAGGACTGGAGTGAGCATTTGAGGTCATATTTCCACCAGCTTGTCAGAGGAATGCCAACTGGCAGGGTTACAGTCCCTCCCCGGGAGATGGGCACTGCCCAAAGAAACTCTATCAAAGCATTTTAACATGGCCCTGCATGGAGCTGCTAGAAGAGGGTCCCAGGAACTGCCAGGTGGCTGGCTTTCGGAGACCTTACATTAAACCTATTCTTCAACACCTGCTGGCACTCCATGCTCCTAAAGCCTGGAGCATGCTAAAAGGGACACTGGCTCTCTTGTGTGGTAGAGCTAATCGATATTGTTCTCACCCTTTCATGGGAGGATCCATCCAGAGCTTAAGAATCTAATTTTAAAAAATGCTGAACGTGCTCTTGACTCTAGTTGCATTGGAAAGGGAGCTGCAGGTGATCAGCCACTTTGCAGCATCCAGCCCTAAGTAACCCTTCCATGGTCCCCGATCCTCCCATGGCAGGAGAAAGAGCATGAGCAGCCTGGAGCTCCTGAACCGCTTGACTCATCTAGTCCTCTGCTTCCAATGATTGAGTGCTCAGTGTTGGTAAACAGTGTTATAAAGAGGCAACTGATGCTATATCAGGAGGAGTTTTGCATGTTGTTGAGCATAGGCGTAGTGGGACCTGGGCCTGGAAGCTGCAAGGTAGGCTGTCGTGCTGGCGGGTGTGCGGAGGTGATCCCTCAGGAAGAAATCGACTGTGGGCATGGCTGGGAAGCTGCCTAACTACTAGCCCTTTTCCACCTGACCCTGGAAAGGCATCTGCAGGCTCCCAGTGCTGGTAACATGAATGTGAGCAAGGGAAGACATTGGAAGAGGAGAATTGACAACAGCTAGGAGTCGGGAGGAAGGAATGAAATGCACGTAGCTGTGTTTGGCTGCAGTTATCCTTGAGGGACCATAGGTGCTTTACATACAGACAAAGACACGGCAACTAGCAGTAGTGGGGTAAAACTTTGGGCTGAATACCTGTCAGCTTCCTCCTGTTGAAATAGCCCCTGACTCCCTGATTAGGGAGAGGCATGTACCTCACCATCCAGGTGAGACTCTTAAAAACCAGCAGACAGCTCCCATGGGCTGCTTTGCTTTGTTTGCCCTCTGGGAGGCCAGGTGGAAGGCACCATACATGTATCCATTGGCATATTTCACTTTCAGAGCAAATGCTAAACCTAAAACATGACTTAGGCGGTGGATTTCCGATGACCTGCATTAAGCCAGAGTCAGTTCAAGGGTGTTTGCGTGAAATCGAGCCCAGCAAAGCTTCTTGCACCAGGGTTGATCTTGGTCTCAGCGTTAGCTGGCACTTCTAAAAGGACCTGTCCCCCTGCCATCTGGGCCCAGCAGTCAGTCCCCACCAGCCATGCCTGGTGGCTGGCACTGCAGCCTCAGTGGAGGCCTTATTTCCGTGCTTTGGGATTCCTTGGAGTCTTGGATCGAGATGCCAGTTAGATGGCGTAAGAGGAAGGCAAGCTGCCAGGGGTGAAATTCCAGCCGTCCTGCTCGCTTACGGGGTTGTGGCAAGATTACAGTGACAGGCCTCAAGTGTAAACAAACGGGCAGGTTGGCAGCAGCAGAACAAGCTGTGTAGACGAGGCTGAAGGAGGTGTTACTTTCCTTCATCCTTGTACTTTTCCATTTGAGAACATGGAGGAGCTAAATATAGCTGGAAGCAGAGAAGGTTTGCTCTGAAGGCTCCGGTCCTGTTAATGTCCGGATATGTTTCTCTAGCTCAGGCTGGCCTTTCTTCCCGCTTTGCTCGAGGCGGCTATGTTCAGAGCAGACTGCTCCCCATGGAGAGCAGTCACTCATCTTCATCCAGAGGTAGTCTCTGCCCTGCCACTGGCCCCAACTCCAGGGGCCGCCTCCTGTGCTGTGAGTGTTACCCAAGGTGAGGCCACACGTGCCACCACTGCTTCCTCCTCCTCTGGGCTCCTGCCCAGGGGGATGGTGAGGGAGATGGATGGTGGAGGAAAGGGGAACCCTTTTCTCCTCCAGAGCCTGGCTCGGGAGGGGAGTTCTTGCTTAGGAAAGGGCTGTAACCTCTGCTGTCCTTCCTGGGTCATGGAGGGTGAGGAAGGGATGTCCCTGTCAGGGGTTGGCTCTGTATGGCATAGAGGGAATGGCATGTGGCTGTGATCAGAGGAGGAGCTGTGAGTTGGCATATCTGGGTTGTACCACCTGCTAGCAGGGTGACCTGTGACTTTGCCTCCTTTTGCTCTATAAAACAGGAGGGAGTGATTGGTAACTAATGCCAGAAAGGCCATGTAGGACAGAATGGAGCCCTGGGTATTTGCTTTACTGTTCTCTTGGCCCCGTAATGGGCATGGGAAGGAGCACAGGGAAGCACCTAGGAGTCAAAAAAGCAGCTAGGATTATGGAGAAGCCACTGAGCTCTCTGGAGGAAGCAGAGTCTGAAAGCTCTGTCTGAGGACTGCAGAGCTGGCTCAGTGTGCTTCCTAAATAAGAAGCATTGTCTGGCATTAATCCGTGTTGTCCAGGTTCTGTTTTAAGCCAGGTGAACCTAATGCTACCTAGCACGTTGTGTGGAATATTGGGCTGGCTCCTCTGAGCTGACTGGGATGCATTGGAAGAGCTAAGCAAAAGACATTCTAGGAACAGACTGACCCAGTGTGTGAGATGAGGTGGTATGGGTATGCTTTCTTCACTGATGACAAGCAATTTGCCTTGGTAAGAGAGTGCTACTTTCTCTTCTGCTTGCAGCACGTGTCTTTCTGTGCCATGATCTGAAAAAGCAGATGTTAGGAAGCCTCTTTTCTAACGCATGATAATAAAGTTTGCTATTGCACTTGGCATCTCTGGGTCACCTTCCCTGGCAGGAATGCAAGAGCCTTTCTAGATGATATGGCTGTTTGGTGAAGTTCTGAGATACTCAAATGCTTTATGCGGGAGACCTTTTCAAAATACCCCATAACAGTAACAGAGACACAAAGGCTGTGTTTGTTGTGTGGTGGTGTTTGCCAAGAGCCAGGTAAGCTCTGACACTAGTACTGATGATCTGCAGCAGGTCTGACAACAAGGCTCGAGTGTGTGTCCCAGTACGCCCAAACGAGAGAACTGGGATGTATGAGTGTGTGTTGATGCAAACAGGAAAAATGGGAGTTCATCATATAACAATTGATGCTTGTCAAAGTATCATATTTATTTAAAAAAAAAAAAAACTTTTTCCCCCCCGTTTCTGCTCTAGACAGTTTGGACGCTATGGGAAGCAGCTATGCTGGAAAGAAGGAAATGGGGAGAGAGAGGACAAGCTGGGTTGACAGGGCATGGAGTTTTAGATATTTGGCCATGATGGGACAAAAAGAGAGCTTGTCAACCTCTCAGGCTGTGGATGCAAAGGGGTTGTGTTCCAGAGCAAGAAGACCACAGTACCTTTCCCTCTGTGGCTCTGGCTGTTTCCTTGCTTGGGATTTTTTGGCATAACGTTGCCAAGAAAGATCCTGACCAAAGGGATTTTGGAGAGTGGCTATGAAAACAATCAGGGGCTGAAAAGGTATGCTTGAAAAAACGACAGATGTACAGAACTTAACTTCGGGAGAGCAGAGAGGCAGGTGTATAAGATGTCTCCGGACAGGCAGAGATTGAAGAATGAGGAAGGGGAGCAGTGTTTTGGGAGGGGCTGCCAGGAATGGGAGTTACGAAATTAAGGAAACAGAAACAGGAGAAAGGACATGCTTTGAGAGTCTGCCGGAACTATTTTCCTGTGAAGGGAAGGAAGCTTCCTAGTCTAGGATCACTGTTTAACCGCTCTACTATAAAACGTGCCGTGGGAACCTATTGCTCGTCACAGAGAAGTTCTGGTTAAGCTACTTGATCTCTGCTGCCTCTACTCTGAGATGCTCAACTGGGGCTGGGTCAGTAGTACACTTAGAAAGTATTCAGAGAATGGGCTTGGAAAGCATTTAGTGCTTGATGCAGGGAAAGCAGAGAACAGTCCTTGAGCCTGTCCCTTTTTAGGTAAACACTTTAATTTAAGCACGTGCTTAAGACCTGATGACTTCAATGAGAGCTCTTCAAGATAAGTATGTACTTAGGAGCTTTTCTGAGCAGAGGTGACGACTTTTGCATGAAGATCCTTGAATGAGTATCTTAACAAGCACTAGTCCATAGAGCTGCCAAAGCTAGGTTTGCACTGGGAGAAATGTTAAGCAGTAACTCCATCTGAGTTATTAATCAGTAATTAATCTCTCAGAATGCTATAGTCTACTAATAATGTTTATAGTCCTCCTCCTGTGATATATCTGAGAAGGCTGGGCACACTTCACTCCTCAGTGGAAATTCTGGGAAGAATTTCTCTGTCGTGATGTATTGCAGGCCTCAGCCACAGCTTTGGGAGGTGGGGAACTGCCTGACTGGAGTTGCACTCTGTTTAAGGCAGTGCTTTCTATGGGAAGCAGCTTTCAGGTGCCTAGGCTGCCTTATGACAGCTCCAGGCCACGGTGCTTTCATACTCTTGGGCTTAGCACCGGTGTTCTCCAAGGACGAGACTGACTCAAGCCAATGGAAAGTGCTTACTGCTGTTCTCTTTTCAAGATCACAGCCTCGGGGAGCAGACCCAAGGGTCTGCTCCAGCCACCTGGCATTCTCTCCCTGAATGGCATGTCTGAGGTGCTGCTGGATGCCTGGTATCTACTGTATTGTGTGATGCTGACCCATGTGGGGTGGAGAGGCAGAAGGGCCCTTCCTGACTTCATCTCTGGCAGCCCTTGGCACACAGTATTTGATGTGCTCAGTGTTTCTTCTGGTGCAATCTCAAAGCCATAATCTTCAAGTCAAGTTGGGACCTCGATGTTCCTCATAGGTGTGAGCCCACTGCTCGCCTGGTTTCAGCTTGGGGCTGTGGGCAGGAGAAGCCCGGGTTACCAACTACCAGTCTTTGCCAAATTTTCATGGGTTTGATGTTTGCTTTTGTGAAGCTGTGCTCCGCAGATAAGCACAGCGACTCAGAGCGGCTTTGCCCAATTAAAGCACTTTGTTTATCCTAACACTGAGGTGGGAGCCCAGCTGACCTGAAAGGTGTACTGCTGTGTCTTGCCTAAAATTCAGTGCCCTCCTTCAAGTCTGAGCAGCCACTTTATCTCGCACACCTTCACCTGCAGATCTGGGAGCCAGGCTGCTCGCCTTGAAGTACCACTTCTGTGTTCCTAGTCTCGGCTGAGCGCTGTCATCTTTGTGCCTAGAGCCAGACCGACGCTTTGTTCCTTGCGTTCCCAAGCCGGGCCCAGCTCCTCTTGCCAAGTGCCGCAGGGTGGAGGGAGACCATTGAAAAGAACAGCTCAGTCAGCATCTCTCAAGTGCTGGTGGCTGGCGCAGGGCCCAAAGTCCCCAGCCTAGTGCATGCGAGTAATGCCTGGTATAGACCCCTGCCTTGGCAGATCTATGCTGAAAGCTTCTAAAATAGTAATAATGATATTCTAGCCTCAGTCTTCCCAGCAGGTGAAAGATATTGGGGAGGAATTCTCTGTCTGTAGCTCCATCGGGCATTGTCAGGACAAACAGCCTAGAGAAAAGGGAGGGCGCATCTCCAGGCACTGGTACGCCACGCAGGGTCCCCAGTTCTGTCTGTAGCAGTGTGGATGAAGGCTTGGGGACAGGGTCAGTTTCAAGGCTATTTGATGTCCCTCCTGCTCAGCCATGACCTTTGTTATTGATTCAGTTCCTGGTGGAGCTCAAACTTGTTCTCTTGTGGCCCAGACCTGTGGCTGTGCAACTTCTCTCCCTCTCCATCTTTGCTGTTAGAGTGGAGTAGCTGCTGGGGTAGAGTGCGTGAGGGAAATGGTATGCTCTAAAGTCACGTGTTTTCCAGCACTGCAGTACCCCAGCTTGGACATCCTTGCACCCGAGGTTGTCCTCCTGTTCTTGGTTGTACTAGAGGGTTGTGTCTGCCCTTGTGCTCTGCTGCAGGTTCGGCAGTGCTGTTGCTGCTGGAGCTCTGGCTCCTGTTACTCTTTCCTCAGTTGCTGCAGGGTGCCAGTTCGTAGATGTTCCTCTGCAGCTGTCCTGGCTTTTTGGCTGCATCCTGACCTCTGGCTGTGAGAGCCCTTTGCTGATGTCGGCTGCCCTTCAGAAACAACTGACTTCTTTCCTCCTCCTGCTTAGGCTGCTGAGCCTCCTCTCAGGAGTCATCAAGGGAGCTGGACTCCGTGTACTGCAAAGCCGTGATTATGTTGACCTTTTCTCTGTTTCTTGCCTGTGCCTGGGTACTTTGTAGACTAACTGCAAGGCAAACACTGCTCTACAAGCCCGGTAAGGAATGTGAGGAAAAGGTGTGAATATCCCCTGCCTGCCAACTGCAAATACTTGGAGCTGCAGACTGCTAGTCTATATCTAAGGACCTTAGAAAGGCCTGTTGATTATGGGAAGGGTGCAGGCATCAGAGTTTGGAGTAGCTGCTCTCACCAACTTGGAGAAGTAGCTCCTGCGGCAGGTCATGCAGTGTCCTGACTGCTTGCCCCTGCATTCAGCTGCATCCCAGAGCCCACAGGGGAAGCAATTTCCCTCCTGACTTCCTCTTTCTCCTTTCCATGTGTTTTCTGCTGGTGGATTGTACGAGGCAGGAGTGCTGACCTCTGTGTGAACAGGGAGCCTTTCCCTTCTAGTGGCAAACTTCCTCGCCTCCTAATGTACAGGAGGGTTTTTCTCTCCACTGCCAAGCGTCATTTCCAGGGATGATGATCTGTAAGCAGCCTACGTGCCTCTTTTGCCATGTTTCTTGAACTAATGTGGGGTTTCAATTTTTATGAGTCTCTGTGGAACAGCTGCTAAAAACGTGGTAATGAAGCTTTTCTGCAGTACCATCCAGGAGATGCTTCCTCAGCCCTGCACTGTGTGTTGTCATGCTTAGAGCAGGAGGACAGGGCAAAAAGGAAGCTTATCCCCACTGACCTGTCTGAGCCACTTGCACCCTGCAGAGTGAGGAGTGGGGATGCTCCCAGGACTGGTGCAATAGGATATCTCATCAGCCCCTGCAGAGGAACCAGCTGTGGAGCCCCAAGAGGTGGCTTTGACAGCTCTGAGAGGGGTTCCCTGCCACTGCTCGGTGACTTGCATCACCAAGGATTTCCTTGGTGGGTAGTGCTGATCACACTGTGTAGGTAAGGGCTTATAGTCCTGCCCAGTGTATTTGAGGGCTGGGCTGCAAGAAGGTAAAGATTCGTGTCATGTAGACGTGAGGAGGAGGAAACAGTCAATGTGACCTTGAGACTAACTCAAAACCTGGTTGTGTGAGCAGGATTCTGCGTTCGAGAAGAAAAGCTGGGTGGAGATGAGAATACCCAGACTGTGAAGGCTGCTAGGGGACAGAGATGGAGCTTGAGGGAAGGCAAATATGTTAATACTCCTGCATGCAGAAGAGGATTAAGATTGGGGATGGACAAGAAGCTCTAAAATGAGATTAGCTTGCTGCTAAACAAGGGGAAAAGGGATGAAAGCTGGGAGAGGTGCAAAGCTCTTTAAAATGTGTGTCTGCATAAAACTAACAAGATGGCATTTGGTCACTTAAGAAATTGAGAAGAACATGAAAAATTCAGAGCAATTAAAGGTCATCAGGGAGGATTGGTTCGTATTTCAGCCAAGGCAGATGTGATGCACCTGAACAGTTCTTTACAGTACTCAAAAGCTAAAGTGGCATTTGTATAGTAAAGATCCTGTATAAATAGTCACTCTCAATGAATGAATGAAGTATGAGAGCGCCAACCTGGGGTAGACCCTTGTGCAAATAATATAAGCACATATAATAAGCATGCAAGAGAGAACTAAGAAGGCAAGCCCTTGAGGAGCAGCCCATAAGCTACTGGGATCCATAAACCGGAAGCTGAAAACCACTGATGCTGGGAGATGATGGAGTCTCCATCCGTGGGGTTGGCAAACGTCTATCAAGAACGGGTAGAAGTGCTGCTGCTAGGGTGTTGGATGATAGATGAGGAGGCCCTATTTTCTGGGACTTATTTGTATAACCAGAGCACTGAAGAGTTCCCAACTAGGGCTTGGTTGTGAGGTGGCCACTGCTCTGCAGAATCTGCAATGTGAAGTCCAGTGCCTCATTAGTCTCAGCACTAAACTTTAAGTGATATAGCAAATGAAAGATAAATATCAGTGTATGCTTACGGCATGCAAGGGAAGCCAAGCAGTAAGCGGTATTTGTTTATAAGCTATAAAGTACAGGCTGGCAGACAAACTTGATTGCATTCTGATAGATTTGCAGCCTGGGAGCTTGAAGGGAAAGTGACAGATAGGTATATTTGGAACTAAAGTGTTTGATTTGGTGACTCATGAAATCTAACACTCAAAACTTAATGCAAATCAGGTTGGCTGTGACACTGCCGTGCAGACTGAGAGCTGACTGACAGATCCTACGTGGAAAAATCGTGGATAGTTTGGGCTTTGTCTTGATGGTGTAGGAAGAGACAGGCCCTTGCTGCGGACAGGATGGGACATGTGGATGGGACCTTGGGAGCGTCAAGGTAGATTCAAGACTCTAGTGCTTGCCATGAGGCAAACAAGATGAGGGCAGCTGGGATGGGGACAGCCCTGACCTCTCATAAGTGGTCTAGCAATGCCAAATCTGTCTTGGTTCATTGTGGCTGAATGGTGACTACAAGGCCTGTTTTGTTATCCAGGCCTACCTTCCTAGCAGCAAAGCCACAGCATGGCATTGCATGAGTGCTGCTGTGCCATATCTCCTCCCTGGGAGATGTGAGGGACACCAGCGCTTTCCTGGTGACTAAGCAGGGGCATCCACCCTTTGCCCAGGGCTACTAAACCGGCTGTTGTTGTGAACGCCCAGGAGTACCAAATCCAAAGGGATGTGGAAACTTGAGTAGGAGGGCAGCAAGATGTGACGCAAGGGAAACACAGAGCCGCAGAGAATGAAGAAGGGCCGTTAGGCTAATGGCAGATTGGTCAGCTGTGAGGTGATAGAGGAGCACAAACTGGCGTGCCAGGGTTTCAAGCCATGGTACAGTGCTGGTGCAGCCTTCCTTGGCGTGGTGCATGATGTTCAGGCCACCGCGTGACTAGATAGTGCTACTGACAGATTGGAGGGAGTTCCTGCAAAAAGGAATAAACAAGATATAGTAGTCTGGGGCTAAATCCATTCTGCCTGGTGAGACAATGGTTTCCAGTGGGCGAAGGCAGTATAAAGGGTTTTGCTGATGTTCAAAGGCAAGGTTTTGTAGGTGGCTATCGTGGGTGATCAGGACATCTTGAAAGGGCCAGAAAGTCATGAAATTAAAAGCTCTCCTAATCCTGATGAAAATTATCCAAAATCTCCTCTCCATATTGAAAATCATGGCTGAGAAAAGAGGCTCCAAGGAAAGAGAAGGATTAAGTAGTCTTATCTGGTGAGGACTATCAGGATGAAGTTGTAGAAATGAAATGGCTTGGTTTCACCTGAAACTTGAAGATCTCTCTGAGGCTGTGATTCCCTAGCTTAGAGTGATTTTTTTTTTCTTTTTTTCTTTTTTTTTTTTTTTCCAGAGGAAGGAGTTCTTCAGATATCCCTGGTCATGCCTTTATTTCAAAGGAGCATTCCAGTACTGAGCCCAAGGAAGTAAGCAGGGGTCTCGGAAACGTCTGTGTCCCTTCAGGAACACCTTCCAGTAGGTTCAGGACAAATTACAAGGATGACCTTCCCTATCCTTTTTGCATTGGGATATCTTGCTTCCTTCTCACTTTGGTGATGAAGTGTCAGTTCTATAGATCTCAGTTGCCTTTAGGAGAAAATCAAACCCAAGTTCATTGCAGAGCCAAATGCTCCCTGCTGTTGCAATCTATTTCCATCCCTGCCAGGCACCCTCCCAGTGCAGATGAGTCACTTGCATGGTTGGCTTTGCTTACAGCTGTTACAGCTGTGCTGTGAGCAGGACCGAGGGTTCCTAAGCAGCAGGACGTATACCACTAGCAATATGCAAACCATCGCAAAGTAATGCACAGAGCCAGGAGCTGGCCATGGCAGTTACAGTAACTGCCAACACTGGTGCTGATGGTGGGAACTGATATGCCAAAAAGGTGGGATGCCCTTTGCTAATAGATGTCCGAGGCCTGATGCAAAGCCAACTGGAAGGACTTTGGACCCAGGACAAGGATGCATTTAATTTTTGTTTTGAAGAAGTTGAGCCTGCCATATCAAAGCTGTGGAAGCCCAGTGTCTGCCAAAAGAGGCTACTTGACTGGCTTATACAAGAGATGAAGGATGCAGGGAAGTTTGTATGTAGGCTGGAGGAGTGGAGAAGAGACAGAGGTGTGGGGCTTTGCTGGGCCCTTCTCCTTCCTGACAGTACAGAACTAATCTCTCTTGAATGTTCTTCAGTGCTTTGTCCAGGTGTGCTTAAAATGCACTATAGTAGCACCTGTTTTTTCTTCTTGTTTTTTCGGTTGGTCTGCAGACTGTGTTCCTCCTCACTGCACTGAGCATGTCAGCACTTCTCAGGCCTTCAGCTGCCCAAAATCTCTGTGCCAGATTTGAGGTATGGCACAGGGCAGCCTTTCCACTTCTCTGCCTGCAGCTAGAATGCTATTTGCTCCTTTCCTTCACTGCTGTACTGTGTGAGAGGCTTTGTGCTAATTCGTAAGCCTTCTCCTTCCCATCATTTGTAAGGCTTTTCACCAGGTTCTGAGAGTGCTGGACTGATCTTTCCTTGGACTGTTCTTGGCTCAAGCAGTTAGCACTGTACAGAGCTCTGCTGAACTAGATGGTGCAGGTTGGCAAGTGAAAGGCACCCTCAACCCTACGTGCCAGCTGCTGCATTTTGGCAACGGTGTAGTTGGTTAGGTGGCCCAAGGCTCAGTGTTTGTAGCCAGCTGGAGAGAGGGAGAGAGTTGTGTGATGGCATTGTTAGCTGGTGGAGGGCTGAGCTTCGGTGTGTTGGTGCGTGCTGGACCACTGCAGGAGCATGTAGTCCACCGCCAAGCCTGATATGCAGAAGGAATAGGATGGGCAGCTGCTGTGTTGCAAGCCCACAGGGTCTTCTGTGTGAATCTGAGCAGTGTTGGACTGGGGAAGCTGTGTTGATCTGAGCATATTTGTGCTTTTCGGGGATTGTGTGCTGCCTAGTGCTTTGACAGGCAGGTAGAGCGTATCTCGGGAGCAGAGGCTTTTCTTTACAGGTCTCTGGAAGAGCTGAAACCCTGCTCCCAAGAGAGTCCCTGGCTCTCTAATGCAGGCAGAGCTGCACTGCCCTGGCAGTCAGGGGCTCAGGCACGAACTTCTTGGCTGAACGCAACAGGAGGTGCGTAGTGTCACCAGCGTGGAACACCCATGGCACTGGGGAGACCTTGTGGATGCCAGAGCGTGAGAGGAAGCAGATTTCCAAGGTATAGCCTATGCTCCTGGCACCCACTGGGGCAGGTAACTGAACTGCGCTTCATCTCCCTGAGCATCATGTCCTAAAGGTGTCTCAAGTTTTGGTTTTCTTGAATCTTGAAATCTACAGTATTTTAACCCACAGTCTTGCTGGTATCTAGCTGTCTCCGTCTCCTCCAGCCTGTCATGAGAATGTCACATTTCACTAAACACATAAGGTTCTAAGAGGGCACGATCTTGTTGTTCTAATTACAGATGTTTTTGTTAAAGTTTACTGATGAGAAAATAAATGAACATAGCTTGTCTGCTTGCGTCTTTCTGGCTGCACTTGCAGGCATATGCTTTATTGATTTATATTTTTCTGCAAGCATTTCTCAGGCCACCTTCTCACGTCTGACTGACATCAGTGGTGTGGCTGGAGGAACACAGCTAGACACTTGCCTGTGTCAATGCCTCTGTACGTGTAACAGAGCTCTGGGCAGCTTCTGCATTATTTCTGCCTGAGTCTCGGCTGAGGGTTTTTCCCCTCCTCCCCCCCGCTTTTTGTTTTCTCCCTCTCTTGCCAGAGGTTTGGCAGAGGATGTAAATATTGGGTGTGAGGGGCAGAGACTCCAGGATGAGCTGGCAAGGAGAATGGGAAAATGCTCCATTTGGGAGGACCTAGATTGCTGTTTTTATTGCGTGCCCAGACTGTGCTCTGCTGCGGTGGAGTTCAGCATGGGGTGGGCAGTCTCCGCAACAAGTGGCTCATTGTCAGCTGCCCTGTAAGAGCCTGTCTGGTCTCTGCCTGATGTCAGCCCCCCTGCCCAGAATCGAAATGACTCTATAGGAACATCTTGATGAACTTCCTCTCTCCCAGCTCTTCCCAACTGTGTCTGAGACTGCAAGGGCCAAGGAATTTCATCCGGGCTTTCCCGTCCCTCCCCCCCACCTCCCTTTTCTTTCCTTTTATAGAGCTGCGTAGCGTTTCAGCACGTGTATGGGACCTTGGAGACTTGCTTGGCTTCAGAGCGGGTGCTTGTTCCCACCTTCCTGTGGGCAGGAAAGAGGAAAACTGGCTGACTGAGCTTCACCTGCACATGAAGGACGAAGGCGAGGAGGGAGGAGAAAGCTCCTGCTCTGCTCGGTCTGCCAAGACCTGTTCCCCTGCCCTTTCAGGGGAGCACACAGGCACCTTGAAAGGGGCAGTTCCCACGGCTATGTTTCTGCAGGGCTGCTCAGAAGGCAGGACCTAGAGCTGGAGGCTGCATCGCAGCATTTGTTCCCTTCTGTCCACCCCAGTTACGGTGTCCCTCAGCATGCCTCGCTCAAAGGCTCAGCAAACAGCAAGTGCCCTGCAGAATACGTTTTAGCAGCTTCTGCTTGGAAGGGTCAATGGCAACGCTAGTGGTGTTTGATGCTCTGAGCAGGAGGCCCGGAGGTGTCTAATGCCTGTTGCTGCTGGCATATATAGTTTGATTCGTGGGGCATGTTCTAGGCCTGTTGGCCTGGCCTGTGGCCTGCCAGGGGATATCTCTATTCTCGACGTGTGGATAGGGATTTGGGGCAGCGTGAACAGGCTAGTCATGCTAGGAACATTAGAGGCTTCTGGTGCAGAGCACGTTTCCCTTGAGGATGAGGGAAATAGGGGGACCTCTGCTCCTCCCTCCCTCCTGCTGTTTGTAGAAGGGGGAATGGCATTTAGTATTGCTGAATAAGAGCCTAAAATGCCTTTTGGCGAGTATTTCTGCCTCGTCCTTACTGTTTAGAGGAAGTCAGCATTAAATGTGCAGAAGGGGAAGGCTCCAGGGCTTGGGTGGGACCTGATTCAATGTCCTGCTCTGTTACTCCCTCCTTGGGAGCCTACAGTGTGTGTGCTGCAGTGGGAAGCTATGCTCGAGGTCAGTAAAGGGCTTGGATGCCTGTGGCTAATTCCCCCCACCCTCACCTTGCAACAGCTTTCCACTAACTGTGCCCTGGGTCTCTTGATGAGCAGGAACCTCAGCTGACATTAGCATCCCAGTGCAGGCAGAGCTGCGCTCCCCTACCCTAGGGCCTACAAGCAGGAGAGAACAAGCCAGGCACCTTTGCCCATGTCCCTCTCCTGGGACAGCACAGCCTGCGTGATCACGTGCAGCTCCTGCTCCCAGGGAACTTTCTTAAGTGCCATTGTTGTGCAGATGTAAGGAAGGAGCCAGGATCCTTCTGCAGAGCCAGGCAAGACAGCTCCCAGTGCTATCTTTGCTGGAAACTGGTGGCAATGCATGTAGTATTAAGTGCATCTCTATAGATAACAGTCTTGCCTGAAGTCTCATGCAGCCAATTCCAGCACTTGCAACCAGAGCAAAATGGAGCATCTCACCAAGACCTATGGTGCTTTATCCTCCCTAGTTTTCCCTGGCTCTTCTCCCTCCACAGGATAGGCCTAGTGCCCCTCCTTTCCAGCTCACCCTGATGCTATGCAGGGGAGGGTTTCTAATACTAGAACCAGGCCCTTCCTCTTGCTGCAGCATGCTTCTCGGGCTGGCAGACCTTCCCAAGAGGGTACCGAAGCCTCTTTGGGGACAATCAGGTCATCAGAAGTGTGCTTGGGGCAGGAGGTGGTTGTTGCTGGAGAAGTCCCCTTTTCCCTGCGGGTTGCCACAGGAGAAGTCTTTTCAGAAGAAGTCTCTCCTTTCCCATAAGTAGGAAGTGTGCTGCTAAGCTGCAGAACTATATTTGCTGTGAGTGCTTCCTTTTCTCTCTGGCCTTTACTTTGCTTAAAACACTGCATCCAGACCTCAGCTTCCTCAAGGACCAGCCCTGCTCCTCGCACGTTTTGCAGCATGTTTTCCCCTTGCTGTATGCATTGTCCTGGTAACATACACCTGAAGCATGGGGAGCAGGGAAGGAAGGTCCTTGGAAGCAGCTGTTTGAAACCAAGGCTTCAGCTGAGCATAAGGACTGGGGTAGGCTGAGGTCTGCGGAGCGTGCCGTTCACATCTGGAGGAAAGCAAGGGAGGTAACCATAATGTGAGCAGAGCCGCTCGCTGCCCGGTAGAACCGGTCCCCCTTAAGGTAGGGTCTGTATGCAGGTTAATGGGGCAGCAACTCTGTGACAGGCTCGGGGGTTGCAGTGTCTATGACCGTTTTCCAGTCACAGCTGCCAAGAGCATCATGCCAGAGCTGACCCCTTTTTCCATCGAGGGCGCGGAGCCGCAGCACAGGTCTGGGGGAAGCTCCATTTCCTCTGCCCCGTTTCCTTGTACTCACAGCCTCATCAGTGAGGTGCTCCAGCTGCTGCAGCGGGCTGCGAGGGTGAGATGGCACCTGCACGCACACCAGCAGGAGGCAGAGTCTTAGGATTGAGCCCAGCCCTGAGCAACATAGGCTAGGTGCGTGCAGCACGGTGTGGAGGAACAGCAGTGGATGTGTCCTGAGAGACTGATGTGATAGGGACTGTATCGTGACGGTGCATACTCTGTAGCTGGCTGGTCCTCAAGCGGGCAGGCTGCCGTAGCTGGTCCAGAGCTGTTGGCTGCTGCAGTTACACTTCTGTTTGTGAGTAACTGTATATCCCACAGACTTATGGCTGGCCTGGGTGCCTTCTGGGAAGGGCTGCTGGTGCCCTGGGCCAGTGAAGAAGGGCAGAGGTTTTCTTGCTCCACCTGAGTGAGAAGGCTTTGGCCTCCTCCATGGGGCTGGTATGAGGAGCTGCAGACCAGGAAGGTCCCCAGCTGTGGTGCGTTGTCCTCCCCTCCCTTACAAGGGGAGAGGGCCATGTCCAGGGCCTCAGGGGGTCTCTAAGCTGTCTCTTTCCCTCCGAACTGTGGAGGACAGCAAGGTATGGAGGCCTGCAAATTCCATTTGGCTAAAACCAACTGGTTTAACTCTTTCTTTCCTGGGGTAGCTACCTTTGAAGATGGAGAAAGTACAAGCACATGTAGTAGGGACAGAAACAGGATGAGGTGCTGTAGTGGCACCACAGGAGGACACCGGGGATTGGTGCCAGAAAGCAGGGAGTAGACTGGAAAGGACTAGTGACAAATCTCTCCAAAACCCAGAATTCCCCTACCTAACTGGCTTGTTCATCTTCCCCCCAAAAGGTAGTCTGGTCTGATGAGAAGACACTGGGAACTTGATATTTATTGTTATGCTTCCTCCTTATATGTTCCCCTAGGAAACTCAGCTCAGACTTGCCAAGTGACCCTGGTGTTCAGCTGCAGTTCAGGCACGACAGTCCCTACCTAGCTAGGATGGAGAGACCAGCTCGCATCCTGCTGAGTTGATAGGTTCCTGGGGAGAGTCTTGGGATGAAGAATGCTAAGGAGGCACTATCGATCAAACCTGCAGAGATAGTCACCAAGCTTTTGCTTAGTTGCCTAATTCCTACTGTAATCCTGCAAGAAGCTGGGCGCCTTGGTGAGTCTGACCCGAAGTGATGTTACTGACAATAGATTTTTTTTCTAGCCTGCTGCTGGGTGTGCACGTGGACGTTGGGGAAGCTGGGAGGGAGAGGAAAGAGATGCTCCTGTTATCCTTGCAAACTCGCCAGGCTGTTCCACACACGTGTAGCACCCGTATCTCCATGTGGAGCCCCTTCTTGCACTCACTATTGGGCAGGCGGTTGCGTGCCATAAGGATGGTGCTGATTGACTCTGTGCTGCCTGGCTGGGCAGTAAGATGCAGTGACTGGCCTGATGAAAAGGCAGTGTATGTCTCGACTGTATGCTACAGCTTTTCCATTAATAGGTGTTCTGGCCAGGTTACTGGAGAGGTTAGTTAGGCTTATCTGCAGTCCCTTCCATTCCATCCTCTGGGCTTTAGAAAAATCACAACTTTGAGACCTCTCTCTGTGAAATGTGGTTTAAATTACCCACAGTTTGTTTTGAACCCAGTGTTTGTTTTGAACATGTAATGGTTTTTATAAATAATGATTATTGTAGGTACATAAGCAATGTGACTGTATGACCGTCTTTTCTTTCGGAAAGATGACTACAAGGAGGACTATAAGACATGCAGTAATGACAAGTCAAAGTTTGGTCTTTGCAAAGAAAAATCACACCTCCCTGATCTATTGCAAGTGTTTCAGTATGTCAGTGAAAGAATAGATAATAGGTAGCCAGCTTGTGTCGCTTGTTTGGATGTTCAGAAAACTCTGAATTTCCTCACAAAAGACTGTTAAGAAAGCTAGCCATGGGAACAGATGTCAAGTGCAGTCATAGATCAAAAACTGGCCAAGTGTCCAGAAAGAAAGTACAAGAATGAACGAGCGGTTTCCAGAGTAACAAAAGCAGAAGGACGAGAATGTTCACTATTAATGATCTGGAAAAGATGATGAGTAATGAGGTACCCAAAATCTGCAAATAACCTGGAGTTGTTCAGATTTGTCAAGATAAAGTAAATCAGAAGTGGCACGGTGTAACATTAAGTGGCAGGAGAGGAGAAGGAAGTTAGTACTGAGAAATGCAAAGCCAGGTATATTGGAAGGAATGATTTGTTCTTGGACATTGCTGGGTTCTAAATTAGTTATAGCTACTCAGAGCAATGTTGTTGCAGACCAGTTGAAGACGACACTTTTCCTCAATATGCAAGGATGCAATCAGAGAAGTAAATCATGCTCAGGTGCACGAGGAATAGCATAAGAAGAAATGCTGAGAGCATCAGAATGCTATTCTAGAAGTCAAGGTTATTTCTTTATCCAGGATGTCATGTGCGGTTCTGGATGGCTCTCCTTAGGGTCAAAAGAGAGCAGGCAATATTTGAGAGACAGCAGTGAGAGTGGTTAGTCTGTCTTCCTTTCTTCCTTTTTTTTTTTTTCCCCTCTATCTTCCTCCAGCCTGTCTTCCTTTCCTTTCATCAGCGCTTCTAAAGAAATTGTCACAGGATGTGTTGAAGGCAGGGAAAAGTCCTTTGTGCCACACTGCCTATATCATACAAGGCAGGGTGGTGACACTGTGTCAAGCCAGGAGTCTCCCCTCCGTGACCTGGCGGGAGATGCTATCATGACTGCTGAGTTTTGTAGTGCTGTTTGGTTGCAGGTTCCCATGAAATTTGCTGTCCCTTCTCCTCCTGCCAGCTGCTCTCAGGTTCTGAGCGCACTGCCTCTGTCTCTCTCTTGGAGCTTCTGAATCTCTTATTAATTTGGATGGGATGAATTATCCTTGTTGGCTCTTTAGTTCCCAACTACTTGGCTTGGCCTTTTTTTTCCCCCTGCTCTTTCACTCCCTTTTTCCTGGCAGCTGCTCTGTGGCGCTTAACCTGTGAATCTCTTTTAGCAGGCTGCTTGGTAGCTTTTACAAGTCAGCTGTCCCCTTTAATGCTCAGACGAGCTATTGCTTGTTGCTGTACCCTTTGTCATCAGTGCTTCAGCGGGTTTGTGTTCATGCCTCTGTCTCAGCTGAGCTGGGAAGGATTGCTTTCAAGTTGAGCTCTCTAGGACACCGCGGCAAACATCCTGATGGTCATTATTGAGACAGCATTGTGCTGTGATGCTGATAAATCTCTGCAGCTAAGTGAGAGATTGCCAGAATACATCAATCAGCTGGAAGGAAGAGCCCTGGGCCCTCTCTTCTAATTTTCTGATCCAATGTGGAGTTAGAAGGGCAGGAAAGGAGCCTTTCTGGGACAAGAAGCCAAAACCTGCACAGGGCAATGGTGGTGGCTATCTTGTGTTTTGGGTGAGTGGCAACTCTTTTTTTTTTTTTTTTTCTTTTTTGTCTAACCTACCAGAATGGCTTCTTTGGGCTTGGGTAAGCAACCACTGAATGTTTCCCAGAGGTGGTGATGTGCCAGCCAGCCATTTTTCGTGGCATACTGTGAACTGGATAATGGAGGGTTTGGGATGGTGGGTGCTAGATAAAGAGGGGTTGTTCAGGGGTCTGCAGCCCAGGTCTAGAGCCTTCATGTCTATTGTTGCCTCTTTCTTCAGCAGCTGAGGGGATTTTCTCTCCCCTGTTCCACAAAGCGATTGTATTTTTGCCGTTGATTTGTCCTTTCTAGACCATCTCAATGGTGCTTGATTTGCATTTGATCATATCTAGCATGGTCTCCTCTGTTTCACGTGGAGCTGCTGTGCACAGGAGGAAGAACTCCCCATCCCCAAGATGTGAAATGACTGCGCTGGCTGCCGCCCAGCTGGGTGCCTTGTACCATTTTGGGGAGAGCGCTGGAATAAAATTTTTGACTGGCTAGATCCTAAGCGTCTCTTTGCCCTCTGTGTGGTTGCATCTGAATGCATCCGAGCCAGAGGAAGGGAAGAAAACACGCAGAGGGTGGAACCAGCCTCTGATGGGGCTCTGGGAGGTTGGGGCTGAGGCCTGCAATGAGCAGAGCATGGTGATTCAGCCTAATAAAGCTAGTGGCACACAGCCAGGAAAAGGAAATTGTGGGATCATGATGCAGCAACTGTCCCAGAGCAGTTTTTCATCATCCAGCTGTGACATAACACCCCCCCCACACCTATTCTTTCTTTCCTGCGACTAAATGTTTTTGCTACCGAGGGAAAAGCTCTCAGGAACAGGAGCAATCCATGAGAAAGAGGTGCTGGGGGTAGGAGAACAAGCAAAGGAGGTTTGGGACTCTGCATAGTGGGTCCAGCTACTGAAGCATCTATAGACTCTTGAAGCCCCCCCGCCCCGACGCAAGAGGCTTCTTCAAGAGACACTTATTTTTGGATGCAGGTACCCAGTGAGATCCTGCTGCACAGGAGAGCCTGGAGATGGCGTGTTAGGCTGGTCCCTCAAGCTGCTGTGCTTGTATCTCTGAACTCCGACCTGGCTACAGCTCTGTCCAGCGGGTGTGCGTCTAACCTGGCCTTTCTCTCTCTTTCCCAGGGAAGACAATGAAGCTGTAGAGATGCTTCCTTACGTGATAGCCACCCTGGGCTCAGCAGGGGCCACCTGCAAAGCCTCCACCTGCAACAACAGCACCAAGGATTACTGCTACAGCGCCCGCATCCGCAGCACAGTGCTGCAGGGGCTGCCCTTTGGTGGGGTGCCTACTGTCCTAGCCCTCGACTTTATGTGCTTTCTCGTAAGTCTCCCTACCGCTGCTTCGGTGCCTTCTCCCCTACCATTCCTGCCATGGTAAAGAAAAGGGGGTAGGTTTGGGCAGAGGGAGAGCTCAGGGCTTCATATGCTTGGCTCAGCAAGGTAATTAATCATGAAGGGAGGACTGTGGTCTACTGGTTAGGTCCCAGACTGGTCTGGTCTAGGTCCCAGACTCTGTTCCTGACTTTGCCGCTGGCTGGCTCTGTGGCCCTGATCATGTCCCTTAGCTGCTCTGGGCCTTGACTTTACTCCAGTACTGCTGCGTGGTGCCCAGAGAAGGGTGCTGTGAACTAACTTTCCTGAGAACGTGGGTTGGGTTAGGTCAGTCCTGCATTCAGGAACTCCAGCTTATAGGGTGAAGTCCCTGCAGCTTTACCCACCCAGAGGCTCTGGTGCTTCCTCCTTAGGAGCTGCAGGGCCACAGACATTATAGCCATAATCTCACCTTCTTGGGACCTGAGGGTTTGTGGTAGACCCCCTTGTTGATCCTAAAGACTTAGCCATTGTGTGTTGTGTCCTGGACCTCTGCCTGCCACAGCCACCTCCTTCAGCCATCCAAATGTTCAGACGTTAAGAGCCGCGGGGAACTCGTGCTGCCCCACAGCCTTGTTTTGCTGTTAATGGAGAAGCCCTGTCCCCTCCTCACCCTGCTGTTCCAGTGGCTCAGCCCACCTGACAGGGCCAGAGCTGGACGATCCTTGTCTTGTAACTCTGCATTCACTCTCTTCTAGGCACTGTTGTTTGTCTTTTCAATTCTGCGTAAAGTTGCTTGGGACTATGGACGTCTGGCCCTGGTGACTGATGCTGACAGGTAAGCTTGGGAGAGGAGCAGGTGAATGAAGTGCAAGTGCTACCCTTCCTTGCTTAGGAGCGGGATGGACAAACCTTCTTACGTACACTCCCCCTTGCGGGAGCTGGGGAGGAGAGGCAGTCATGCCAGTTTTATCTTTTGAGGTCCTGGAAAACAAAACAAAACAAAAAAAAGCTCCTTACCAGCTTTTTGTTACAGCAGCCTCGCTGTGAGTGGTTCTTGCTGGCTGCAGAAGCTAGAGCTGCAATATATTACTTACGATTCGTACAGTGACAGAGGTGTGTAGGTAGGGGGCTTTGCAGGGCACAAAGGCTCCTGTGCTGCAGAGGCTAAAATGGCCCGAGGAGGAGCAGCAGATGGAGGGGTGGGAGGAGGGGGAGAAAGAGGTCCCAGGAAAGGCGAGGGCTGCCACTGTAAAGGCTTTGTTAAGCCTCTGAAGGTGTCTTTGTGGCTTTGCTGGATGTAGTTCTTGTTAAGAGCACTTAAAAGCAGTAGGTTTCCAGGTGCAATGCTTCTCATTCACAAAGCCAAGGCAGGAAAGGCAGCAGGCAGGGATGGCTTAGATGCTTGGCCAGCCTTGTGAGCTTGAAGTGTGCGTGCACAGGGAGGCTGGAGCAAGGACCTGCACTCTTTTCAGCCACTACTACCATCGGTGCAAGTGCACAGAGTAAATGTGGAGTTCACTCCAAGTAGCTCATTCTACCCCAAGCAAGGCATGGGCTACCAGGCGTTTCTCGCTGGGTGAGCGGCATAGAGGAAGAGCAAACAAACTGCTGGCCCACCCCACGCCCCTGCCTATGGTAAAAGGTTTGTGCTGAGCCTAGGAGTGTAATGCAGCAGGACAGTGCCGTGCGTGGACTGCCCTGTGCCTGGTGGGACAGAGCAAGGGGCAATGGAAAGGGACGTGTCTGGCAGTCTTTACATTTCTATAGTGATGAGTGCGTGTGTAGTTACTGCATGTGTTTGTCAGGAAGCTAGCGAGCCCCATGGTGAAGCAGGCAGGAGGTGGAGGAGCCATAGGGGCTGTATGTCTTCTTCTGTACTAATGAAAGCTTAGCTCAAATCCTGAGTGCTGAAGAGTTAGTCTGGTATGTATCCTTCCCGCATACTGTATTGTGAGCTGCTGTATCTTTTGATAAAAGTCAGAGACTTTTATGGATGGTAATTCCATGGCGGTGTGAAATGTGTGGGAAGCCTTTCAACAACGTTGAAATAGCCTTGCTATTCTTGTTATTGGCAATGGGAAGGCTAAAAGTTATTTTCTTCCAGCACTGAACAAGGGAGACTCCTTGATTAAGCTAGAGGGTTTGTGCAGGGAGTCTGCCTCGCTCTGTTGCTATAAGCTCCAGGGATGGTTTGCTGTGCGTGCTGTGCTTTGTCATGTGCTGGAGGCAAAGTGTGGCTTAGGGCAGGCTGTGGTTTGTACGCCTTCCTCTTGGTCAGCTCCACGAGCTCATCAGGCCCGAGGGCTTGGATGGGGCTGAGCTCTGGCCTGTTCCAGTTCCCTTGGCGATACAGATTGAAACAAGCTGCCTCTGGACAGTCCCTGCGCAGCAGTGGAAAGAATAAGAGTTGTTTTCTTCCCGCGCTGAGCAAGGGACTCTCTTGGATTAGGTACGCGATGTTGCTGGGGTTCTTCTGCCTCTCCTTTCCTGGCTTGGCTGGGCAAATCAGCAAAGCAAGGGCCCTAGGAGAAAGAGAGGAGCAAGAGGAGGGAATAGGCAGATGAAATTTCACTGGGGAGAGGGTAGCTGATCCTCAGGGTTAAGCTATCCTGGCCCAGGCGTTAGTGTGGAAGGCCTGGCTGATAGCCATAGGGACAGAGATTTTTGGGTGTGAAGGCAGAGCTATACCCCTGAATTTGCATCATGACCTGCTGACAGAGAAGGCTGGCACAGCCCTGGGCATTATCTAAGACCAAAGAGTAGACTCTATCTCCCCACTAGTGTTCGCATGTTACAGCGCTCTGAAGCCTGGGGTGTGGTGTTTGGGCCTTCAGGGCAGAGAGAGGAATGGCCCCCTCTTGGAGCTGATTCTTGAATGTCTTGGGCACAAGGGAAAGAGAAGGAAGCCTCTGCCAGGCAGACTTGGGCTGTAGGGGGAAAGTCAGAAGGGTGCCTGCTGTTTGACGGGGAGGTGCTGCTAAGTGCAAGGAGGAGGGCAGCTTGGCTATGGTAAGGACTGCAGCACCACTGGTGCAAGCAGGGACACCAGGTCCAGGATCCCCAGATAGGAGCTCCTGCTGCTGAGGCTCCTGGGACCTGGATGTTCCTGTTGCTTTGTCTGTCCACAGGGCAGGATGAGCATTTCAGGGTTTAGGGTTTTTTTCCCCATGACACGTGTGTTGGCTGCACTGGGACAGGGAGGCAAGGGGTGGACATGGAGCTCAGATGACTGCCGAGAGCTGGAGAGCAGCCCCTGCAGGCTGTCCTGTCTGTCCTGGTCCCTCAGGAGCTCCCCAGGATGGCTGTGGTGTAGACCTGGGCTGCCTTCCCGACAAAGCTGGCTTCGCTTGAGCTTGCGGCAAAGAGTACAGTCTGCCAATGCAGCCTGTGAGCTGGCAGGATGCTTAAGGGGTGCTGGCGGCTTGGGACAGCACTGAGCGCTCTGGAAGAAGTTTTCCCTTTGGTTTCTCTCTCTGGCCTAACTGTCAGCAAGTTTCTCTTCCTCAGGATGGTGTGGAGTCCTGCCAGGTGCAAGTCCCCCGGGAAGGAGGAGACCCCGGCCCCCACTCACTGGTTCCTCTGTTTGTAACCTCTCCTTTTCTGTTTCTGTGCCCCCAGGCGCCGACGCTGGCAGACGGAGAGAGAGGAGCGGGAATAGTATGTCGTTTTTTCAGGGTCTTGTTTTTCTTCTCTTTCTTTCTTTCTCTCTCTCTCTCTCTCTCTCTCTCTCTCTCTCTCTTTCTTTCTAGTTTTCTTTTGCAGTTTCTCTCTTGCTTCTGAACTAATCTTAACTGGTTGGGAGATCAGGGCTTGGATTTGTGTCTCCCAATGGATTCATGCTCTTCTCTTTCCTTCCCCTATGGGTCAGCCACTTACCACAGCAGGATATGCCCTGTTTTTCCACTGGTAGCCCTTAGATGCTCCCTGCCTGTAGCAGTGTCGATGAGCTCCAAGTCCCAGCTGAAGTGGAGGGTGCCATGTCACACACTTGCTGTGCCTACCACTGTCTGGGTCTCCCACTTTGCGATTGAACAACTGTAGATAAACCCGGTTGACTCAGCGCACAGCATGGTCAGGGTACCCAGGCACAAGAGCAGCCCTTCTTTGCCTGTTCCTTTCCTTGTGCCAGTGACCAACGAGGGTTACTCCCAAGCCAGCTGCAGGGCAGGTGGGTATACAGAGAGCATCTGGCAGAAAGTTGTAAGTGGGTGTTTTTCTTTTTCCCCTCTCTCTTTCCTTCACCCCTGTCAGGCTGCCAGGAACAGAGCAAGTGTTGGCCCTTGTCCCTTACCACCCACCCCAGGTTGGCAGCATGCCTAGCAAGGCAGTGTCTTTGTGCCCTCTCTCTCCATCCCAGATACTTCTACAGAAGCAAACTTCCTGCCTCAGCATGGCTGAGAACATCATCTGACACCTTGGCCTGGCATTACCTGCAGGACATCCATGGGGACTGCAGCTGGCTGCCAGCTCAGCACTGTCACAGGCCTTCCCTCCTTGCTTTTTCCTCTTTCTTGCTTCTTTATGTCTAAGCAGTGACCTTCCCCCATGGCCTGCCACCTGGCTGGGTGGTGCATGCTGCAGAGGAGATGATCAGCTAGTGGTGGAGAGCCTGAAGTGGTCCCTCAAGGCAGGTGGAAGGGAGCTACTGAGGCCAGGGCAGGATGCTGCAGTCTCGCTTCTCAATTCTGCCTAACTTTATTGCTTGCAAAGGAGCAGCCCAGCTGCTGCTGCCTCTAGAGGATAGAGGAATGCACCTATTTTTGTGGCAGCTCCTTACCCCCAAAGGAGCAGAGCCATTCAGGTTGTGAAAACAAAGGTGGTGGTTGCTGTGGGTTTGTACATAACACAGGGGACCCCTTGCTCACGCTTGAATGCTTCACTAGTAGGCTTCAGAGGCGTTCTGGCAGCTCTTCAGTGCTAATGTAAAGTTGGGGGAGTAAGGCAGAGGTAGCAGAGGCATCATGCTCCTACCCCAAGGCCCAGGATGTGGCCTTTATGGAGGAACAGCTCCATCATACCTATGATGGTGCTGTTCTCTCTCCAGGGCACCGTTCTTACCTGTTCCCATTCCTCATCTGGGCTTCCCTGAAGCTCCCTGCTGCCCTCTCAAACCTAGTGGTTGAGCTAGGCTGTCTTTGGGAACTTCCAATGTCTGTGGAGCTCAGAGAGGAAGCCTTGGCCTGATCTATGCTCCTCCAAGGCTGACAGCATCGTCCCATCTTAGCTGTTCCTCCATGCAGGGCTAAAGTGGTTAGGGACACATGTAAGCAGCCTAGCCCTTGAATGTGCAGGTCTTGGCAGGTGAGGGCATCCTTCTCTACTGTGTCCGTTTGTCTGAGAACTGGCAGGTGCCCTTGTCCTGCCCCTTGCCAGGGCTTGAGGTAATCAGCCCCTTTCATTGGTGACTTGGTCTGCACGGGGAGACTGTGGCAACCTACCCCCACCTCCGTGCCTAAGGGCAGTGATTGCGGAGCCCTGTGGAGCTTGCCACCCACTTGGCCACCTCCTGCAACACACTGCAGCAAACCCTCTCAACAGCCTGCATGGCAACCTGTTGCCTGATAGCCTGCCCTCCGCTGCTGCCTGCAATTCCCTTGGCCTGAGATTGGCAATGCCTTGGATCTAGTTTCTCTCCTTCTCTGGCAGTGCCAGCACCAAACCTGGGCTGTGAGCATGGAGGAGGCTTCTTAGGTCCCACCCGAATCCTCTCAGGGTTAAGGCCTGAGGCAGCAATTCCTCTCCCACTTGCTTTGTTAGTGCTTCGCTTTAAAAAGCCTCCAACTAGAATGCAGGTGCCCCCTAGGAGCTTCCCCTTGAGTATCCTACCCTTGGGATGAGTGGGCACCCTCTGTCTTCCTAGCACTGCAAGTCTTTCCTAATTATTTTCTCTACCTCCCCCTAATTATTGTCTTTACGTCACACTCTGCTATTGTCATCTAATAATCTAATCACTCTTCCCAGTTATTCCCTCCAGTATTATTCTGCTCTGCCGTCAAGTTTTCTGGTACCGAGGAGCCAAAAGCACATCGTGGTGTTGCACTGGGGCGTCTGCAGGGATGCTGATAGCAGAAATTTACCTTTGCTCCCTGTGCCCAGCTTCAAAGCCTCTGGGATTTTAAAGGGCTAAAGACCCAAGAGCCACAATGGAGCTTGCGCCATGCCTCCGGTGGAGCAGTGTGTTAGCCTGTGCAGTTGCAAGGCTGCATGCTGCTGTCTAATCTGCTCTCCTGTAGTCCCATGACCTCCAGCTAATCTCCTTTCCCCTCTCTGTGTTCTTCCAGCCAGGGGCTCAGCAGGTGCTGCTCTGCTCTCCAAGTGTGGCAGCATGTCCCATTCCCTTCCCTTTGGCAGGGTCATGAAAGTCTTTGCTTGTTTTCTTTCACATAGTGTTTTCCATCACATCTCTGGTGTTTGTCTCCCAGCTGTTTCTTCTCTGGGTTCTTGTCCATCTAATCCTTCCTGAGCCTGTACTGATTACAGGGAAACCATATTTTCCTCTGTTTTCCTTTGCTTCTAGCCTTTAGATCAACCATATCTCTTGCACCTCCAAGGTCCCAGCCTGCTGTTGCCATTTCACAGATACTATGTAACTTAGGTCTCTGGAATATTTCCGTATCTCCTTTGCCAGCTCACTTCCACCTCCATTGATAATGAGGGCTATTGTCTGTCTTGGATGTTTCCACTGCAAGTTCTAGGTCCCTGCCTGCCTGTGGAGTAGAGCAGTCTGGGATATTCAGCTTTCTTGTTTCCTGCCTTTCAGCCTGCAGCCATTCACTTGTAGCTGCCTCCTGCACTCCTGCTCTAGGGATTTCCGGCCAACAGACCCAGGTCAGGCTGTGGAGGAAGCTGAGCTGAGCCTGGCTTCAGGGAACAAAGACAATAGTGGCTCAGCTGGATTTCTCCTTTTCTTGGGTTTCCCTGCCCTGAAGTGCTAAGGAGAGGGAGGACTGGTATAGCAGGAACACGGTCTGCCGAACTCCCACTCCTCTTTCCTAGGGCAAGTGCAGTCTGCAGAGACCGGCTGTCCCAGCTGCCTTCCTGGCAGGCAGGTACTGCTGCAACGGCCCCTCTGGAGTGCTGGGGCTGCCACCTCGTGGCCGCGCAGAGGCTCAGCGCGTCAGAGGGGAGCCTCCTTCCTTCCCCTGCATCCTTCCCCTTACCCTCTTCCTGCAGGGTAAAGCATGCTCCAGGGCAAGAGATTTCTGCTGCCCCATCATATCCTTTGATTGCAATAGGTGGATGCAAATTATCATAAAACAGCTGTTGCTTGATCTGCAGGTGCTTAAAAATATCTGGTCAGTGGTTCTTGCTCTCCCCTAGGGAAAGACAGCTGGAGTGGGGATCCCGCCTGGGCCTGTAGACTGTTACCCGCATTGGCACCAAAAGGATCTAGGATGGCGCTGGCATCCCTAGTGGGTGACTGGCTGTGAGGCCGCCTCCCAGGTGGGAGTCTTGGCTGGCACATGTAGCCATGGCTCATGCTGCTCTGCTCCATCTCCCCTGTGACTTTCTGTGGGCTGTGTTTTCTGCCTCTTGACCTCAGTAATACCAGCTAGCAGAGAGCCTCGCAGGCCTACAGCTCTGGACTCATCTGTGCAGTTGCATTACAAAAGGGAAAATAGGAGCCCCTGTCTGAACCCCCACCCCCTGCTGTGGTGCCCTCTCCTTCACATCTCTTCTTCTCTGTCTAAACTCTGCACTAAACAGACCTAATCTCTCCTCCGTAGCAGCCACTGCCAGGCCCCCCTCATGGGGGCTGATGTGTAAAGTGGGTGCCTCTGAGAAAGAGGCAGGAAGGTTACTGAGGGAATAGCGTCCACGTCTGAGCCCACGAAGGCTGGCAGAGCCAAGTCTCCTGTTTGTGAGTGGGCTCTGGATGCCTGTCCTTGGGTCTGCGCAGTGCCGTCTGAGGAGGGGCTCTCTGCTTACTGCTTTACCCTGTTCTTTGAGGCTGTTCTCTCTCCATCTCACCTGGGGCAAACTCACTTGAATTAACCTCTGATCTTCTGGGTGCTGTTGGTTCCTGGCCAAGCTGCCTCCTCTCATCTTTTAGTCTTCTCTCACCTCTGCTTGTCATTTTAGCGTGGCTTCCGCTCTACACTCTGACAACCACGACCGCTACGAGCGCCTGACCTCTGTCTCTAGCTCTGTGGACTTTGACCAGCGGGACAACGTGAGTAGCAGCAAGCGGCAGAATTGAGCACCTTGCCTGTGAGTGGCTAGGAGCCCGCAGTTTGTGTGAGCTAAACGCTTTTCAGAGGCAGTGCTGTTTCCCTATTCTAAAGCTTTAGATCCAACTTGTTGTAGTGTGTAAGCGTGGTGTAGAGCTCAAGGAGACATGGGAAGCATGTGGCTTCTAGTCAGGTAGTCTGTACATCCCTCTGGCTTATTGGAGATCCCATCCAGCCTGTAATCTCAGCCTCACAAATCACAATCACCAGGAGAAAGATGCCTGGCTCTTCCTCCGCTGCAAAATGCCTCTGCTGCTTTATTCTCTAAGATGGGGGTGCAGTTCAGTAGAAGAATGAGGTGCAATGAATGGGGAGTGAAGTTCCCAGGAGACATTCCTTCCCCAGGTGTCCACTGAGGAATGCCAGCTTGACTTCCTCTGCCTCCCCAGTCTTTGCTGTGTTCCTCCTCCCCAGGGCAATGGCTGAAGTACCTGTAAGATGAATTTTCTGGGTCTCCCGAGGCTGTGGAGAGATTCTATGCTAAGTAGGAGCCTGTGGGTTTGCCTGGGAAGCTGAGCTAACAGTTGTCAGGGTGCAGCCTGGTGGCAAAGCCCAGCCTGTATCACGTCTCATGGGGCAGCATGTTGAGAGAAATCATCTCCTTCGCGTGGGCCTGACTGTGGCCCTACGCTTCTGGGTGATTGTAGTCTGTCCCCTTGTCCTGAGCTAAAGTCTGTGGAGGTGCAAGGAGACCACCCTGGTCCCTTTGGCCTCTAAAGGAGGGAGCAGGATAAGGGAGCACAAAGTGATGTGAGATCCTCCTGTCCTCTCTCTGCACAGGGTTTCTGCTCCTGGCTGACAGCAATCTTCAGGATAAAGTAAGTGTCCCAGGACCTGCACGGGGGACCTGCATGGGGAAGAAGAAAAGCAAGTGCAGGGAGTTGTAACACCCAGTGCCGTACAGCTACGTGAAGTCACTGCTCTTGCTGCCTCTCCTTCTCTGAAGAGCTCACAGCCTGTACGGAGAGGACAAGCAAAGATGGGCCTAGTGGCCTCTCTCACAGATGAGGAATCCTAGGGCCAATATTAAGGTCACACAGCGAGTCTGTGACAGATGAGCACCCAGCCCAGGTCTGTCCAGCCTCAGTCACATCTCTTGACTCTCAGAAATACTGTCCCCTGCTTTGCAGAGATGCTCCTCTGCCTGAGACCCCTTCTAGGGATGCTGTTGTTAGGAAGGCCGATGGTAGCGAAGGTTAGACTGGAGGATGCAGGAAAGACCCCTCCAGACTGATGATGCTCGAGAGTAGTCTTCTAAGCACTTCTGCCTTCAGAGCACAGTGGGACAGGGTCAGCAATCCAGTAGGAGAAGTAAGGCCCACCAGGAAGATGGATATTAGGTGTGGTTTGGGTGGGTCTGGCTGCCCTTCCCTGGTGGAAGAAGGCAGGGAGCATGGAGGATTGAGCTGCAGTAAATGTTATATGGTCGTGTTTCTGCCTGGGCAGGTTTAAGGCTAGCTGCTAGGATCCCTACCAGAGGCTCTGCCTTGGCTCTGTAGGGCACTGTCCTGGGACTCTGTGTGGCTCAGTCCTGGGTTCAAACTGTGCAGGCAGCCATGACCCAAGGCTTTTTTCCAGCGCTTAAGGGAGCCTGAAGGATTGCCTGACTGCCTTTCTCTCCCCGGCAGGGATGATGAGATCCGCGACAAGTGTGGGGGCGATGCGGTACATTACCTTTCCTTCCAGAGGCACATCATCGGGCTGCTGGTGGCTGTGGGCGTGCTTTCTGTGGGCATCGTGTTACCTGTCAACTTCTCAGGGGACTTGCTAGGTGAGAGCTGAGAGCCTCTAGCTGGGCTGGGGGAGCTTGCTTTCAACACCGTGTCCCAGACCATCAATAGGGCTGGGTGGGACTAGACAAACCCCAGCTCTTATCCCACGTTGTGAAATGGAGTGTTCAAAGGGTCATGCTGGGTTTTTGGGATGTCTCGCAGGTGAGGTTCGGGCTACACCCCAACACACTGGGCACTCTGTGCCACAGCCCCCCAATATAACTGAACATGCCTGTATCTGCCTCTTTCTCTCCAGAAAACAACGCCTACAGCTTTGGGAGGACAACTATTGCCAACCTGAACTCTGGGTACGTGTGGGCAGGGATGGGATGGATATTTGAGGTCCCCAGGGTATATTTTGTAGATAGAAACTTGCTGCAGAGCCTCAGTTCCTTGAAGGTTGCATTTCTGCCCTTGCCCTGAGGCTACAGTCCCTGCTGTGTATCTTTCTCCTGTTTGCAGATTGAGCCTTTGGAAGTTGTTTGCAGGGCATATGGATGTCATGCCAGTTAGGCTGCCTGTGGCCCCGGGGCCTTCAGTTGGGTCCCTGACGGGCCTGGCCAGCCATACACAGAGGCATAGTGGTAGCCTTGCTTTGGCCTTTAAGCACAGTCTCTCTTGTGACAGGAATAACCTGTTGTGGCTGCACACATCTTTCGCCTTCCTGTATCTGCTGCTGACGGTGTACAGCATGCGCCGACACACCTCCAAGATGCGATACAAAGAGGATGATTTGGTGAGCAGGATCTGGCCACTGTCGAAGGCACAGCTTCCCATGCCTTCTTGTCCAGTTGGGTGGCATGAAAGAGGGTGCTGAGCACCGCTTTCCCTTCAGCAACTCGGGGCTTGCTCATTTTGGCTGTGGTTTTGGTTCTGTCTGGTCAGAGGGGGTTCTCTTCCAGGGCAGCAATCCTGACTCCCAGTGGGGAAAAAGGAGAGGTCTTTGCTGGGTGAACACATGCGTGGACCTCATGCCTTCCCCAGGAGCTCCTGCAGCTGCTACGTGGGCTTTGGATTCTCCCCTGTTGTCTTTGCCTTCCTTGTTGCTTAAGGACCATTTCTGTTCAGGCTGCTGCAGTGTAGTCCCACCCCCCAGTTAATCTACTGCATGTCAGGATACAGGATGCCAACAGCTAGCTGCCTTTCCCAGTTGCTAACTGAGGCCTGGGCCTTGCTGTTTTGCTGCAGTCTGATCTTTTGCACCACCCACATCTGCCTGCCCTCTCTCCCACCTCATTCCAGGTGAAGCGAACTCTCTTCATCAATGGGATCTCAAAGTATGCTGAGCCAGAGAAGATCAAGAAGCATTTTGAGTGAGTGTCCCCATATGCCTAATTAAAGTCTGTCCTGAAACAGGAGTAGCGTTACCTTGGGTAGTGTTACTGTTACCTGAAATGGCAATAATACGTTCAGAGCAGAAATCTAGTCAAAATCAATGAACGCTTTTGTTTTGGGAATCTCGCTGTAATTTTTTTGTGGAAGTTGTTGTCTAAATGTGAAATGCCGTTGATTTATACCTTGGACTATGCCCAGCTATCTCTTTGCTGAGCAGGAGTTAGTGGTGACAGCATGTCACGAGATGTAGTCAAGTTCAGAGATGAGAAAGGGGGACAGGAAACACTCGGGCAATGTCTGTGGGATATTGTGCTGCTGCTTCTGCCTTGGTCATGCTTTCATCAAAAAGCGTGCTGCTTTTTAACCAAGAAAAAAGAAAATTCTTCTTCTGTCAGGACCTCAGTAAGCACACTGTCAGGAGTATGTTTAGAAGCGTCCTAGAGAAAGGAGAAATGCTTTGAACCCTTTCGGAACCTTTCTCCCTCTTTCTAATCCTAAGCCCTGTGGCAAATGAAGGCAAAGAGAGGTTGGAGGGGTGCCTTACTGCCACAACTGTAATTTTAGTTTTAAAAAAATCCCCCCCACCCCATGCATTCTGTCCTTTCTCTTAAACCCTTCTCCCATCTCCTTGGAGACATCATGGGTAGCCCCAATTCCTCCCAGGACAAAAATCTGAAGAGGCTTCCCATGCCAGAGCCCAGAGGATGCAGTGTTCCCCCCCCCCCCCCCCAACACCGTTGTCCTTGTAAAGGGCAGAGACTGCAGGCACTTATCCTGCTCCTGGCAGGCTTTTACTGTGCTCCCTGACACTTGGCCCAGGGCAGGCGGAAGTCTTGGGCATGTGGGATTTGCTTGAGAGATGGCTTTTTGGTGCCCCCTGCGATAGGCTGGTATTTCCCGTTCACAGGGAGGCCTATGCCAACTGCACTGTTCTGGAGGCTCGTCCCTGCTATGACGTGGCCAGGCTGATGTTCCTTGATGCGGAGAGGTAACCCCTGGGGTGGGGAGAGAGGGCAGGCTGTGCAGGCTGGCGGGGGCTGTGGGACAGGATTGAGGGGTAGCTGCAGAGCTGGGGTTGGGGTGCACCGAGGTAAGTTGGGAGCCCCTCTTAACAGAGGGTGGACCTTGAATCTGATGCCACAGGGGCTTTTCTGAGCCATCCTCTTTCCCTCTCCTGTTGCAGGAAGAAAGCTGAGCGTGGGAGAATTTACTTCACCAACCTGCAGAGCAAGGAGAATACCCCATCCATGATCAACCCCAAGCCCTGTGGCCACCTGTGCTGCTGTGTCATCAGGGGCTGTGAGGAGGTGTGCCATAATCACGCGGTGTTGGGCAGAGGGGCTCACAGGGTGCTGGATGCAGGAAACTGCCTCTCTTCTGGCCACGTTGACTTCTAGTGCTCTTGTATTCAGCAGCTGGCAGAAGCCAGGGGCAGTCCTGGGATAGGAGCATGTTGCAGCCTCCCTGGCTCCCCGTGGCAGCTGGAGCTCTGTTTAAGGAAAACAAGCTCTTTTTCTCTATCCCTGTTACTGTGGCCCGGGCAGGGTTTGCCTGGCTGCAAACAGTTTCCCCTCCTCAGCCTCGCTGTCCTATTTGCCTTCTTCCTAGCGCTCAGATGCAGAGCTAACGAAGCTACTGCCCCGCAAGCTGGTCTAGGTTGGCTTGGCTGCCCACCTTCTCACTACAGTGCTGTTGTCATGGCACAGAGGGGTCAGGGGTGTGAGGAGAGTCCCCAGGTCTCTGCTCTAATCTCTGTCCCCCTGCCCAGGTGGAGGCCATTGAGTACTACACTAAGCTGGAGGAGAAACTCAAGGAAGACTACAAGCGGGAGAAGGAGAAAGTGAACGAGAAGCCTCTGGGGATGGCCTTTGTCACCTTCCACAACGAGACCATTACAGCCATGTGAGTGTAGATGGGCCTGTCCTACCCAGGAAGTTGACCTCTCCCAGCTCTCCCCTTTAATCGGAGTAATGCCGGCACCAGGTCATCCCTCCTTGGTTTGTCCCTGCCAGCCCTCTTTGTCAGCAGCTCTCCTTCTTTTTCTTTTTCTCCAGAATCCTCAAAGACTTCAATGCTTGCAAGTGTCAGGGCTGTGCATGCCGGGGGGAGCCCCGGGCCTCCTCCTGCAGCGAGTCCCTGCATGTTTCCAACTGGACTGTCAGCTATGCCCCCGACCCGCAGAACATCTACTGGTGAGTGTCTCTGGGGGGGTCAGCAGGCCCCAGGGATGGGGAAGGGGTGCACCCTCCCTGTGTCCCTCCCCTTCTGCTTCTCTGATAACTAAATGGTTTGCTGAAGCTCATCCTGGCTGAGCTAGAGGGTCTGCTCTGACATGGAGGGGGGAAGCCTGGGATTGGCACCCCAAGCTCTGTGACGCAGCCTGGACTAGCGTTGCAGACGTGAGGCTCTGGACGTGCACTTCACCCTGTGCAGCCATTCTGATGCCTTGTGTCTCCCCCAGGGAACACCTCTCCATCCGGGGCTTCATCTGGTGGATCCGCTGCCTGGTTATCAACGTGGTCCTCTTCATCCTCCTCTTCTTCCTCACCACACCTGCTATCATCATCACCACTATGGACAAGTTCAATGTCACCAAGCCTGTGGAGTACCTCAATGTAAGGCCTTAGGAGAGGGACACAAGATGATGGGTAGCAGTGAAACCACCTCAAGGCACCAGAGCTACTGCAGGCGAGGGAGCAGCAGGAGAGATTGTTAGCATGCCCCAGGTCCCATCAGCCTAACAACAAGGGAGGGAAGCCCCAGGAGAAGGGCTGATGTGCCCTGCTGTGTGCTCCTCAGCCTCTGGGAGGGAGCGCTGAGCCTGGCCAGGGTGCTGTGGCGCTGGGCACTCGGCTGTCAGCAAAGGCACCGGCTTTGTCTCAGATCGTTTCTGACTCGTCCAAGAGCTGCTGCATCATGTATAACACGCAGTCTGTTCTCTGCCTCGTTGCAGAACCCCATCATCACTCAGTTCTTCCCCACCCTGCTGCTGTGGTGCTTCTCTGCTCTGCTGCCCACCATTGTGTATTACTCTGCCTTCTTCGAAGCGCACTGGACCAGGTAAGGACAGCCAGTGCCTGTTCTTAGCCATACCAGCATGCTACCTGGGCACCTGACACTTCTCTCAGAAGCAAGGCTCCTGGCTGGCTCCTCTTGCTTGACCTCCTGTCTCCTACTCCAAGGCATGATGTTACGTGGCACCTCTTGGACACCTTGGCATCTGTCACAAACAGCTGTCCTGCCAGTCCTTAGTCATATATCTTTCTGCAGCATGATTGCTTGAGTTGAGCTTGGTGTAGGTCTGCAAGTGGTGGAAGAAAGCTGGGAGGGCTTGGGGCCAGTCACTGAGAGAAACGCTAGTAGCAAGAGAAGCCTTGGCTAAGGTGAAGGTGCAGGTGTGATGTGCCTGCACCCATGCGTAAGTCGTAGCTTTTCCAAGGAAAAATTACCTTAGCTGCTATGGCTTCTGGCAATAGGGAATGTATTTGAAGTGCAGAGCACTAGCAGACAAATTTGTGTGTTTGATGTGAGCCTTCTCTTCTGCTCTGGGTTGCAGAGACTTTGGTTGGGAGGATGTCACCAGCTCTGAGGGCTGCAGGTCAAGAGAGATGAGGACTGATTGCGGAGTCCTCCACAGAGCAAACAAGGATGATGCAAGGGCGAGGAGGACCCGTGAGGAAAGGGTGGAGGAACTGGGACTCGAGAACAAACCTCAGACAAACCAGAAAGAAAGGGGGGGAATACTGATCTGTATCAGTAGTGGGCAGTGTGAGATTGGGGTTTGACCCAGGGAAGAGCTTTCTGAGGATGATGGATGCCTAGAACAGACTGCTTGGGATGGATGCAGGCTGCGCACAGGGAAGTTTGGCTGAGGAGTTTGGACAGTCTCTTGTGGGGAATGGGAGAGCTGAATCTCTCTTGGATGAGATCACTCTTATAGGTACCTTCTGGTTGAACCATCTCTGATATTTTTCTGTCCACACTTATGCATAAGACATGCTTTGACAGGCCTTCCCAGGCTGTAGGGTACAACTACATTTTCTGAAGTAGCTCTGCCTTTCTCCAGGCTGCCTACATCCCTGGTCCCACCACGTGAGATAACGTAGGTCTTTTTCTGCTGGCACCTCTGACAGCTGCAGATTACTGAATGAAGCCAGTTCTTCTCAACATGTCTCAACTTGTTCCCTGGCTCTACAAAATGCTTACCCCATCTCTTGTCTTCGTCTTTCTCTCTCATCGTTGCCTCTAGGCCCTTTGATTTGTCTGTGTTCCCCTCTCCCTGGGAAGGGAAAGTTCTTCCTGACTCTGCTTTTCCCTCCTTCCATCCCGCGTGTCTGCCTGGTGCTCCCCCTCCTCTTCTCTCTTTGTAGCCCAATATGCTTAAGGTTTTCACATCCACTTTGTTGCCTGGGCCCAGCCTGAGAAGAGTTAAGCTTTACAAGCCCAGATGAGGCCAGATTGGAGCTCACTCTCCCCAAACAACAACACTCTCCCAGGGACCTCCCTCCTCCCCGACTTGTCCCCTCTTTGCCTGTGCTGTATCTCCTGTCACCTGTTCCAAGATAGCCTCTTCCTTCCCTTGTGACCAGGCAGGGCTCACACACTGGGTGACCTGGGCTCGCTCCCCCACCTCTGCTGCACTTGGTGTGCCTGGGGGCACGTCTCTCTGCCTTGACCCCTGGTGATGGGGACACTGCTCCTGGGGATAATGGAGTGACACTGAAAGGTTGATGACTTCCTCTCTGCCCTCAGGTCTGGAGAGAACAGGACAACCATGCACAAGTGTTATACCTTCCTCATCTTCATGGTCTTGCTGCTGCCTTCACTGGGCCTGAGCAGGTAGGTGTGGAGGGAAGGCAAAGCAAGTGCAGAGAGCTGGAGCACAGGGAGGGCTGAGATGCACCTCTGGCTGTTCTCCTGCAGGACTTCCTTTCCTTGCTCTGTAAGTGCTGGCTGCTGTCCCCTTGGGGAGGTGACGTTTAATTCTGTGGAATTCTGTTTGTGGATCAGGCCAGATCACACCGACTTGGGTCCTAATGAACTTGTTGAATCATGAGTAGCAACTGTTTGCATACAGGTCAAATAAGGCCCTCGCTACACATCCTGCAGCTCTAGTCACGTGTGCCTGGGTGTTACTAATAATGTAAAAAATTGGCATGGTTGATGGCTGCATGTGAAAGGTCTGTTTGACCTGGTGAAGATGTTCCCTACCTCTGTGCTCAATGTGCACTCAGAATTTTGCCCAGAACTAGTGAATTCCCCATTTGAGCCAGAATTGAGTAGGCTGTACTACTTAGGTGGGGAAGGTAGAGTATAGGGTGCAGAAATGCTGATCCTCCTGGATCTGAGCCCCAGATTTTCCTGCAGGACTTATACGTATATGTTGACAAACAGTGTTGCATCAGCTGCCAGCCGTCAGCATGAGCTCTCAGCACAGAACAATGGCAAAGTGGAAAACAGCATGACTAAGAGGAAAGGAAAACTGGCTGGGGGTACTCACTGTGATAGGGAATTATTTAGGGATCGTGGTGCAGGGGATGTGCACCCCCTAAATTCAGGCAAGGACACAGTCCCTCAGTGGCTAAATCAGGAAGCTCCTGATAACAGACAAGGCTTTTAGCAGAGTCAGAAAAATAATCCTCCATCCTAGTGGGTGACTGCAGCAAACTTTCCCAGACAGATTAAAAATGTCTTGTTGATAAAACCTTATGATCTAGGCAGGTGAATGCTCTCAGAGGGTTTACATTTTAACTGGGTACCATGTCTTTAAACAAATTGGGCTTCCTTCTGAGCACAGAGTCCTGCTGCTGTTGCGTTTGGAGCTCTGTACTCCACAAAGTACTATGGCTCTGAAGGTGTCAGAGGACTGCAAAGTTTTATATCCAAGATCCGGAATCAAGGGAGATGGGATTTGTTTCTCCTAGAAGTTTTTTAATCTCGATGCTTGAGGGTATCTTATACTAGTTTCTCCTGTAGAATCAGTCACCTGTTGTTCCTCGTATGGATGTTTTACCCAAACAGGAGAGAGAGGAAAATGTTCTACTGACGGCATTGGGGCCGAGAGAGAAAAACACATGAGAATGGGAAACTTTATATCCTTTTTTGGGTTGTGTCCTGTTTTTCCTGGTGTCCAGCTTACCCAATTGCCAGTGGCATGTCCCAAGAGAGAACAATAAGGGCTATGGTCAGAGATTCAGGTCTGTTTAGAGCACCTTCCATTTATTTGCATGTGTATGCCTGTGTGATTTAATTATGTCATTTAAAAGAAATAATCACTATCACTTCACTCAAGCTTTTATACTTGCTAACGCAAGAAAAAACTGCTTCCTATGTTATTAAAGCTCATCTGTAAAGCAGTAGTGTAAAACAAGACACCTTCCCTGCTGCATATGTAGGAACAGGAGAGAGCAAAAATGAGAACTAATATACTTTCTCCTGCAGCATGGATCTCACAGGATGGGATTTTTGCCAGTAGGATTTCCATACGCTAAAGACTTTCCCCTTTACAAACACTAGAGAGAGGAAAGCCACAGTTGGGGGGCCCTGTGAGATGTCACGCTGCCCTGAGCATATGTCTGCCTATGTAGACCTGTTAGCACAGTAGTTGTTTCTGGAGAGTGGCCAGGGCCCAAGGGCATAAACACATGTGGTCCTTGTCTACAACCCTCTCTGTGCTCACAGTGAACTCTTTTTCAGTTTTTTCTCTTTTCTTCCACCCTGCTGTTCCCCCACAGCTTGGATGTGTTTTTCCGCTGGTTATTTGACAAGAAGTTCCTAGCCGAAGCTGCAGTGCGATTCGAGTAAGTGAAGCAGGACTGTTGAAATGGGGAATCCTTGCTGACATCCAAAGGTCCCCACGGCCTTGCCCTCTGCAGCTGGGGTCCTGGCTCATCCCCTACACGGTTTTATGGCTGAGGGAGCACCTCCTGCAGCCTTTTCTTGTTCTCCCTCCTCAGGTGTGTGTTTCTGCCGGATAACGGGGCCTTTTTCGTGAACTACGTCATCGCCTCTGCCTTCATTGGGAATGCCATGGACCTGCTGCGCATCCCTGGCTTGCTCATGTACATGATACGCCTCTGCCTGGCCCGCTCAGCCGCAGAGCGGCGAAATGTCAAGCGAGTATGTAGTGGGGCTGGGGGGATGGGGTTGTGGCCTCTACCTGGGGCTGAAAGTGCTGTGTTGGAGCATGTGCATTCCTGGGACTGCCATATCCTGTGTATATAACATGGGTGTGACATGCAGACAGAGGGGTGTCATGTAGCTCCCTTGCTTGGCTACTGGGGCCATGCTGACGGGCCTCTGCTCTCTCCTGCAGCACCAGGCCTATGAGTTTCAGTTTGGGGCGGCTTACGCGTGGATGATGTGCGTCTTCACTGTGGTCATGACGTATAGCATCACCTGTCCCATCATTGTCCCCTTCGGTAAGCAGTGCCCCTCCACCTGCCTGCATTGGAGGCCGGGGGGAGAGCCCTGGAGGGTGGGGGAAGATACTACCTGTAGGTCAGAGGCACTGGGAAAGACTTTGATTCCCCTCTCTGCTGATATCTCTCAGGGCTCATGTACATGCTGCTTAAGCACCTGGTGGACCGGTACAACCTCTATTATGCCTACCTGCCTGCCAAGCTAGACAAGAAGATCCATTCGGGGGCTGTGAACCAGGTTGTGGCAGCCCCCATCCTCTGCCTCTTCTGGCTTCTCTTCTTCTCCACCATGCGCACAGGTAAATGCTGGGGTAGGAAGCTTGCCCTGGCCAGTGCCTTGCTTTTGGCCTTCTCCGGCAGCAAGTTACAGACCAGCACACGTCTTCCAAGCCATGCTCCTGGCAGCCTCCTGGGCATGGAGCACAACCGGAGTTGCTGTGACACTGTGACCTTTTTTTTATTTTTGTTTGTTTGTTTTGCCTTGCTCCAGGGTTCCTGGCCCCCACTTCCATGTTCACCTTTGTGGTCCTTGTGATCACCATTGTGATCTGCCTGTGTCACGTCTGCTTCGGGCACTTCAAATACCTCAGCGCTCACAACTACAAGGTGAGGCTTAGTGCTGGGTGGAGGAGCGTGGGGCCCTTTCCGTGGGAGCACAGCTCAACAGTCAGACAGCAGAAGGTTTGGGGTCCCCAGCCAGCCTTGATGTGTGAGCTTGGTCCCCAGCAGAGCCTTTGAACTCCGGGTTCACTAAGCGGAAAGTTCCCAAAGTAGCCTGGACCTGGACTGTGTCCATGCCATGGGACGCTGCTCCTATACTCTGCAGAGAGCTCTGGGGTAGGCCTTGCTGGAGTGTGGCTCCTGCAGCAAGCTTGAGGGCAGTGAGACAGCAAATGTGTTGCCCTGGCATTGTCTTGATTTCTCCTTTACTTTGCAGATTGACCACACAGAGGTGGATGCCATAGAAAGCAGGCAGAACGGGAGACCTGCCACCAACCTGCCAGCTCCCAAATCCGCAGTGAGTTGTTTTCCCCACCTCCATGCCCTGACACACTCCTTACCCAGGTTTAGGAAGGGGGAGCTACCCCTGTACATTTTCCTTCATCTCCGAGTGCCTCACTCCTGGTCTTTCTCAGGCAGCACTCGGAGCTTCCTGACGAGGGTGGGAGGCAAGTGCTGGGCCCTGTGCCACTCACCCACGCTGGGTGATGAATTTTAGTCCTCTCCCTGCCTGCCCCATACCCTTTTCTTGTACTCCCCAGATGCTGTGTGATCACTTTCTGCCTCTCTCTCAGCTGGCACAGTAAATCCAGACCGGCTAAGTCTCCCTCCTGGTTCTGCATTTCTGAGTGCTTGTCCATCAGGAAAGGCTATCACCCTGAGGGCAGGGCTGGCCCTCAGGCCAATGCAAAGGGGTCTCCGTAGGCATTGTATTGAAAGCAAAGAAAATGTTTTTTCTGCTGAAAGCCTTGAGGGTCTCTCCCCTGCCTAGTTCTGAGATCCTGGGTTCGGTCTTCCTAACTGGCTACTTCCTTCCACAATGAGGTTTTCTTTCTTAGCCGCAGCTGAGGTCTGTGCGGAGACAGAGGGTTGCTCAGGGAGCTGCCAGGCTCCTGGATGCTGCCTGCTTTCTCTCCCAGTGAAGCCTGCGGGGTAGATCTCCTAGCTGGGCAGTGCCCCACTGTAGCAGGCTGCAGCTGCACCCTTCTCTCTCCTGCTGTTAGGCCCGCAGCGGCAAGGTAGAGAGTTTGTATTGCAGCTCCTGCATCTACCTGGCCTCTTCCCTGTGCCCAGGAGCCCTTGAAGAGAGGAGAGGGAGTTTCTGCTCTGGGTAGCCCAACACAAGCATGGGTGTCTGTGAGTCTAACACAGTACTTGGAGCTGTTCATAGATTAAATGCAGAGATTAGGTAAAGCAGAGCCTTCTGCTCTCTAGGGAAAGCTGGGCTCTGATGTGCATACGTAATGTAGGCTCCCTCCCAGCATGACCCCTCTGGGCTCTCCCATGCCGTCTGGGGGAGCCCTTCCTTGCCCTCCCAACATGTGCCTGCAGTCAGCCTCCCAGCTACATGGTGCTTCACCCCATTGTGCTTTGCTGCCCTGAATCCCCTAGGGGCTGTGAGAAGCTCCCAGAGCTCGTGTGTGTTTCTGCTCTCCCTCTAACCCCTCACCCTTGTTTTGTGTGGCCCTAGCAGAAGTACATTGCCCAGGTGCTGCAGGACTCCTCACCGGAGGGTGAAGCAACAGAGTCTGAGGAGCAGGGGTCCCAGGACGAAGAGCTCATCAACGCGGATGGCATGAATGACACGGATTTCCAGTCGTGTGAGGACAGCCTGATAGAGAACGAGATCCACCAGTAGGGACCTCAAAGGGAGGGAGGGGAAGGAATCCCAGGAGCTGGGCAGGCTGCCGCACACAGAGACAGAGAGAGAAAAATTGAATGAAGTGAGCAGGCAGGGAGGGTGCCAGCCACTGCCATTGCCCACCCCCTTAGGGCCACTACCTTCATCAAGGGCAGGGGTACTGAGACTCTCCATTTCCCTGCCTCCACCCACCTCTGCCACTACTCCCTCAGGTGCCTGGCCAGGCAGCTGTGAGGGGCATGCTCCTTACTAGCCACCTTCTTTAACACATACCCAGACCATCCAACCCCAGGGGCTGGGGAGGAAGGTGACTTTGACCCTTGCTGAGCTGCTTCTCTGAACCAAGAGGACCCAAGGAGAGCAGGAAAATTGGGTGCTCTATGGGGGCAGGGTGAGTGCTGTGGGCAGAGGTAACATCCAGGCCCCATTGGGACTCTATGGAAGGTCCCTTTGTCCCCTGTCCTCCTGATGAGAAACATGAACACTAGTAACTTATTAGATTTACAGGAAGGCAACAAACAAAAAGCTTTAATTGACACAGTGGGTGTCCCTGTTAGTGAAGGGCTGGGAAGGGTGGTGGCTTTGAGCCACCAGGGAGCTGTTGTGTCTGTGCAGAGCTGTCCTCCCTTCGCTCCATGGCCACGTGTGCCCTTGCTCAGCCTGTGGCCATCCTCTGGGCACCTGGGGGCCAGTGTCTCCTCAGTGTGACCTGCCCCAGGAGTTGGGATGGTGCTGGACCAGGCACTAGGGGTGGTGATAGGGATTTTCCCCTGTAACCACCATCCCTCTTGTCCTCACCACCCATGTGCGGGGAGGGTTAGAGCCTAGCCCTGTGAGGGGAGCTGGCTACCAAAAGCCCTGCAGGGCTGGTGAGGGCTGGAGCACTGGGTTGAGCAGCTAGGCCACCCCACACAGGGTGAGGGGGGGCTGAGGGTGTTTCTCATAGCTAGGAAGAGGTGCAGGCAGCCTCTCCCCCAGAGGATGCTCCCCAGGGACACAGTTGGGGGCATGTGCATCCTTTTAAGCAGCTTTTTTTTTTTGCACATTTTACTCCCCTTTCAAACAAAAATCAACCTGACCCCTATCTGCTACCCTAGCCCTCTGTTCTGCCCTGTGTCTGCGCAGCCACATTGGGCACAGGAAGGACTGGGTTTGGGGGGGGGGGGTCTTCTGGGTGCTATGGAGAGGGGAGAAGGGGCCTGGACCACAGCGCCCCTGGCACATGTGGAGCAGGCACTGCCTGGTTGATGCTGGGCCTCTGCCTTCTCTGCACCTACGGGTCTCGGCTCAGTCAGAGAGGGAGGGAGTCCTCTCCTGCTAAGGCCACCATTTTCGTGAGGACAAGAGCCTCGTGCGCCTGTGCTGGCTTTATTTATATGTTTCACCCCCTGTGGGCTGGCTGTGGGCTCACCTGGCGTCACCCAACCTGAGAAGGGGAAGCTGTTCCTTCCCCGTCTCTGCCCTTGCTGCCCTCCCTGGTGATGGCCATGTCCTGAAGGCAGGGAAGGGGACAGGAAGGATGCGAGACAGACCCTGGACCAGGGGCAGGTCTGAGGCCCAAGACCTGCACGTGGGAGATGTAGGCTGCAGCCCCTGGTGTACAAAGGGAGATTTGACCCTATTTGAAGGTTCTGGTGAGGAGGTTTCTGGTCAGGAGCAATTGCCCTCAATTGCTTCCCCTCTTCCCCTTATGTAAAATGTAAAGGAAAAAAAATAAATCTCCCTGCTATTGAGCTGTATTTATTTCCCTGAATCCCCTGCCACCATCTTGTTTGGTGCTCGTTGCTGACACTACCACCTTCCCATTGCCTGTCTTCTGAGGGCTGCTGTGCATCCAGCTCCTTGGAGTGGTGCCTGGTGTCCTGCAGGGTCTCCAGGGGCTAGGGGGAAGGGAACAGTCATTTACCATTTTATTCACTATTTCTGGCCCTGGAGCTCAAAGCACTTTATAGACCCAAATGACTGAAGATTCAGCCCTTCTAGGGCAGTCACAAGCAATTGCTTCTTCTCCCCTTTCCCCCTGTTACGACGAGGGGATTCTGAGGCACGGAGCAGGCACAGGGCTTGCCCTATGGCACGGGGCTCCAGGAAGGATGTAGCTGACTCTTCCATACACCTCTCTAATAGGAATTCCAGGCCTGGAGGAAATGGGGGCAGAGGGGGAGAGATACAGGTCTTGGAGGCAGGGGGAGGGCAGGCTGTGGCTGGCCCTGAGCAGCCAGACTGGGGCTGAAAAACGTGCAGGGTCTACAGAGTCACGTTGATTGTCACACATCCCCTCTGGGGACAGGCTAGAAATGAAATCAGCATGCAAGATGAGAGCTCTCAGCATGGTCCCAGGCTGGGGCAGGGAGGATGTTGAACCTGCTTCCATATTCCTGTACCCATCTAGCACCCTTCTCTCCCCACCCTGCTATGTCAGGTTGGCTGGGATGGCTCCAGTCTCTATACATGCGATTTTGGCCCCAGAGCCGTTGGCTTTCGGGGCAGCGGCCGGGCTCTGCCCGCAGAGAGCTGTGTTCTGATTGGCACTGTCTGTGTAGAGATGTGTATAATACCCTGTATATATTTGTGTACAAAAGAAAAAAAGGAAAAAAAGGAACTGTTGTTCTTGTGGTCTTTCTTTGTGAAGCGTGGTGGAGCTGGGACCTGAAATGAGGGACCTTGGCTGCAGCTGGGATGCAGGAGCATGCGTAGTGCAGAGGGAGGAGTGGGAGTTTGTGTGGTGTGTTAACAGCACAGCAGGATGGGTCTTAGTGCTTTCCCTTTTCCTCAGCCCTCCCCACCCCCCAATCTCAGCCTTATCTCTGCATGCAGGGCAAGTCCCGGCAGCAACGCACATGGCAGCTTGCGACCTCTCCAGTCAGGAACCCGTCTCCTAGCTTGGTGTTGGTGGACAGGCAGCTGAAGGCTTTGGGAAGGGTGCCCAGCCCCTGGAGCACAGCAGAGCTGGGAGCACTCGCTGTGTGATGCTGCCTGTAGCTTAGCAGTCTCCTGAGCCTGCCGGAGTGCCCTGGGCACGCAGCAGCTGGATGGACTCTCGGGCTGCTCAGTGCTCCTGTTAAACATGGGCTGAAGCATGGGTGTTTCCCAGCCAACTGCCACCTTGGTCTTTGGCTAAGCACAGTCGTTAACGTATGTGTGCAGCAGCCATTTTTTGCTTGGCCTGTTGCAGTGGTGGGGAAGTGAGGTGTGGGGTAGGCCTCTGCGAGGATGATGGACCAGTGACCCCAGCCAGCCAGGTTGCACCTCACCTTGCTCAGGCACGGTCGCATTCAATGACCTCATGCGCCACAGCCCTGTTTGAGTGGAGGCAAGCAGCATCCCTGCCACCTGGCTTCCTCAGAGCTTAGGTTTGTGTGTGGGACCAGCATGCTCCCCCACAGACTTGGTGCAGTATGAACACAGGGTGAAAGGCGCTGCCTGGTAGCCTGCAACCAAAAGACCAGGAAGTGGTGACACCTTGGTGCAGACACAAAGAACAGCAAAACCAACGGGAGGCGTATTACCTGCTGCCAAGTTCCTGTAGGCATCACTACAAAGGGAGACTTGAAAAGAAAATAACAAGGAAATTGGGCAAGGAAAACACACGCAAGCCCAAGGGGTAGGACATGAGACAGCCTGTGTGAAAGGATACACAGGAGCTGTCTTGAACCCCATGAGAGCCAGATGTCTAAGGGGCTTGTCACGTAAGGGACAGCAGTGCACCAGGCTTTTGGCTGATACTGCAGTGCAGTGACCCCCTCCAGCACGCCAGAGCACAGTAGCACACAGCCTCCTTCCGCCTGTACCAGCTAGGGTGGGTGGGCAGCACCAGCTGTTTGCAGTTGGTTCTCCTGGGAGCCCTCCACAGTGCAACTCACTTCAGCTCAGCCCAAGTGTGCCCTGAACTTGTGTCTCCTGCACTGCCTGGAGGTGGGGGGGGGGGGGGGGGGGGGGGGAGACGGGGCAGCTCTGACGGGTCCTGGCCAGAGCCAGAGCTTTCTCTTTTGTGTACAGTGGCAGGGCCATGCTTCATCCAGCTTTGAGTGTCCTGGTTGCCCATCCCTCAGGCAACACCACAGCTCCTGACCCTGCGTGCATCTTGGGACAACCTTGCTTAGCACGGAGTTTGTCTCTCTTCTCTTGCGTCTGCTCTTTGTACTCTTGTCCAGTTATCCATTCTTTTGCTGTGTCTCAACATCACAGGTGCGCACAGTGCTGTTTCAGACTCTCCCCCAGGGCTCAAACTGGCTAAGGGTTGCATTCCCTTTCCTCCCCCTCTGCCGCATGAACTACCAGCATAAACAGGACTTTGGGAGACGAGTGATGCAGAGCTCTTGGTTGGGCTCAGCCCCAGGCCAACTGTGGGGTCATGCCCCTTCCAGCCAGGTTGTGGGCAGGGGATTGTTTGCAGTGGAGACACTGCGGGACAAGATACTCCTTCATCAGCATTGTGCCAGGACTGGTTGGTGGAAACTGTACTCTGGTTCTTATGCCCTTTGTTGGGCAGAACAAACCAGATCATACCACACGTGCTCTGACAGGGCAATGTGGCATGGTGAGAAGCGGGACTTGCGTTGTCCTTGCCCTCCTGGGCCTGGGGTGGTGGGATAGAAAACAGGCACCTTCCGAAGGACCTGGGGGGACCACACGGATGCCAACTCCCCAGGGAGACATAATGTGAAGTGTTAGCAGGCTCCTTAGCTGCAACCAGGTATGAGAGGGGGTGAAAGGATCCCCGGGCTGGTGACGCCTGTTGGGATCATCACATCCAGCCCCAGCACCAGGACAGCAGCCCTGGGGAAAGGCACAGCGCAGAACTTCTTCCTGAGGCTGGGGGCCGGGCAGGGGTGGGCTGTCTTGAACCAGCCTGAGCTGAGCCACGCTGGCTGGTGTTGGGCCATGCTGTGCGGTGCTGTGCTGAGCCCCGCTGCCGGCCATGCATGCCGGCAGCGGCACCGCCCTGCATAGGTGCACACTGAGTCACGGCAGGTAGGCACGCATGGGCTGCCCTGCTGTGGGAAGAAGCCCTGCGGCAGGGTGAGTCCCCGGCATCCTGCAGCTAAGGGCAACTGGCTGGGAAGCCCACAGGGCTAGTTGTGACCGCCAGGGCTTGCAGTGAAAACCGGGCTGCCAGCAGCGTGCTGCAGGCACCAGGACTGGGGAAGCACCCTCTGCTTCCCCTGCAGCTGACGGCTTGCTGTCTCGTCACCCACAAACCCCTTCCCGGAGGAAGGTGCTCCCCCTTCTCCTTCCATCCCCAGCCGTGGCCTCTGCATGCCCTGAGCCCTCTGCACCCAACAAGGGTGCCAACACAGCGGTGCCCTCTGCGAGGCTGAGCCAACGCCGCCGGGCGTGCACCCCGCCCCGCGCAGGGTCCGGGCACAATTCGGGGCGAAGGCACCTCAGGAGGTCCCTCCTGCCCAAGACCTGCCCACCCCAGCGCCAGGTACCAGCCCAGCCCGCCCGGGGCTCTGACGCTTCCCCGGCCAGCGCCACGGGTCGGCTGCCGCTGCGCCTTTAATTCCCCCGCCCTCGTTCAATCTGAGCCTCTCGCACATCCTGCCCAGAGAAACCCCACCTTCCGCGCAGCGGGGCCGAGCCGAGCCGGGCCGGGCTGGGCTGGGCTGGGCCGGGCCGGATAGGGCGGCGGCGGCAGCAGCCTGCGCGCACCGTGAGTGTCCCCCCCACCCCCCCCTTCCTGCAGACCCCCGCCCGCCTGACGGCCCCCGGCCCGGCGCGGGACCCCGGCCCAGCCGAGCCCAGCCGAACCGAACCGCGCTCGGGGCAGGGCGGGTCGGGCCCGGCGCTGCGGCACCGTGCGCGGCGGTGGGGGCCGCGGGCGGGGCCGGGCCGCGGGGCCGGGGCGGCGGCGGCCCCCGGGCTGCGCTGCGCCCTGCTGCGCCCTGCTGCGCCCGGCCCGGCCCGGCCCGGCCGTCGGGGCGCGGGGAGGCCGCGCTGCGGGGCGAGGTGCGTGCCCGGCTGGGCGGTTTCGGGTCGGGGGGCTGCGTGGGGCGCGGGAGGCCTTTTCGCGCTGCGTGGTCTGAGCTGGCTGCGTGAACCTCGCCCGCGGCGGGGTCCAGCCCCCGTTGCCGTTTCTGGTTGCGTGGACCTTTTTTTCCTCCTCGTCTCTGCCAGATAATGCAGTCGTGGTTGCAGTGGCTGGGAGCCTTCCCAGGCACCGCAGAAAGTAAACGGGGTATTGCAGCAGCCTGTAACGCAGTCTGGAGGGCTGGCAGGGAGTCAAGGCTGGCCTAGGTGCTTGGCCAACGTCTGCTGTGGTGGGCTCGTGCTCGGCAGCCAGGTCGAGTCAAGGGGGTGTGGGAAAGCAGGGGGGAAACCCCTGGGAAATGGGGATCTTCCTTACCTGGTGCCTGCCTGGGAAGGGCCTGAGAGCTGCCGATACAATGTATGGAAGAGTTTCTATTTTGACTTCCTCCCGCAAGCTGAGCGTGCGCCCAGGCGTGCTGGAGCACCACTGGGTCAGGAGTCCGGCGGGATGGAGCAAGCTGTCTCAGCCACGCCAGGCTTTGCCTGCTCGGCCACACCGCTGGCGTTGAGGAGGCAGCACTGTTGGCGTTGAGGAAAGGAGTGATGTCAGGTGATGGAGATAGGAGATCCCCAGGGCAGTCACTGCACTGAGGAGCTGTAGTGTTTGGAGATGAGCGAGCCACCTGAGGTGCGTGTGACACTAGCTGTGGGCTTCATCCCAGTCCGCTGAGCTGTCATGTTGGAGATAATCCTTTAGCCTCATCCACTTTGCTTTTGGAACGCCTTTATCGCCTTAAACCTGCCCAGGCTGCTTAGTCGCACCTCTTCCTTCTTTTTAGGGTAGCAGATGGTGTGTGCCTCTCTCACCATGCCCGCAGCTGCCGATTGAGCTTATGGCCCCTTTCCTTAGGAAGAGGTCCTCAGCACATGGTCCCCAGGACCAACCCTGGCGTCATGCTCTTCCAGCCACTTTATGGGCTGAGGAGTGTTTGTGATGGAGGCGCTGGGGGACAAGAGACCCCTTCACCACCACTGGGCCTGGACTGGCTCAAGCTCTACTCTGGTTCGTGCACCCTGCTGTGCTTCCTGGTCTCTGAGTGCAGCTGCTGACCTGCAGATCTGCAAAGATTTTGGATGGACCTCAGGATTGATGCTGTACAGGAGACCTCAGTTTTTCTATATGCCCTCAGGTGTGCCAGGCATCTTGGCCCTGTGGGGACCAACATGTCTTTCTGATCCCATCTGGGGATCAGAGATGTCTCTGGTGCTAGAAAGCATCATGTTGTGGTTGGATGCTGCCTGGCTTGGAAAGATGGCTTGTGCTGTCCTCAAGGGCTAATGGGTTTGGGTTTTTTTCTCCTAATTGCTGTCTAATTTTTCCTCCCACTTAGAGGACCTGCTGTGTCTGTCAGCATCGTTATGGAGAAGGCCTCTCCAGTGACTTATTCTCACCCCACTTGTTTAAGGACTAGTCTGGTCCCTGTCCCAGCCTGGAGTCTGAGATGTTCCTTCTGCGCTTGCGTGACCTTAGTCTGCCACCGTTCTTTATTTTTCTGTCTGTCAAGAGCACAGCCTTCCAGAGTATTTTGAGTAACAGGGCTAAGAATAACTTGCATGGTGCCCCTGTCTCAGCTGCACACAGCTCAGCATGTCCAAGGGCTCATCTGGTGCCTGCGGGCAGGGTGGAGAGGCCAAGGGGGAGGGACCACTGATCCCTCCATGGGGGCAGATGTGAGCAAGGAAAATACAGGTGAACAGAGGCCTGAGGACAAGGCAGGAGAGGCTGCAGGCAGCCTGCAGGTTGCAGGGAGGGAGAGTTCCCGTATCCTCTGGCAGGTTGTGGTGTGCGAGTTAGCTTTGCAGATGTAACCGCTTTGCAGAGGCCTGGGGGGAGGGAGAGGAGGTGATGCCAGTGATTTTCGTGCTGAGAGTTAGGGAGCCCCTGAGAGGTGGGTACTGGTTACGTGGGCCTCCTCAAGCCCACAGGAGAGGGAGCTGGTGAGGGGTGCTCCTACAGCGCTGAGCCCTAACACCCGTGCCCTCCGGTGCAGCAGTGAGCCCTGGCATGGCCTAGGTGAGCCATGCCAAGGCTCTGCCGGAGCGGTGACCGGATACAAGGTGTTCTCCATGCCCCAGAGACACTGCTCTGCCCAGGATTAGCACGCACTGCCAAGCACACCTGCAGCTGTATCTGGGCCTGCCAGAGCATGGGGAGGCAGGAGGGTGGGGAAGTCACGAGGCAGGAGCTGAAAGCTACGTCTGTGTTTGGGATTCCTCCTCATGCGGTCCTGCTGGGCTCTGCCCAGCTGTTTGGATGGGAGGAAGTATCCCACCAGCTCTCTGGGAAAGATGGTCCTCACCACTGGGAAGGCGATAAGCTGTAGGGCTCTTAGGTGCCAGATAGAGCCAAACTGGGAGTTGGAGGGAGGAGACGGTATGGGATGCTCAGAGTGGTGGTTCCAGGGGTAGACATGGGATTGGGGCTGTCATAGGGTGAAGAAGAGGTGCTGACACCACCTTGGAGAAAGGCAGTGGGTTTAGGGCATCCCAGAGCAGAAGGAATAATGGGGAAGCGTGGGTGCTCCCCCAGAAAAGCTTCTGGGAAGTCCCTTGGATTAGGAACCCTGTTTGCCCACCTTATACCACACTAATAGCAAAGCACATGCCAAGAGCTTGCACGCCTTTCAGTGTTGCCTGCCATCCCCTAATCATCACAGTACTTCCTGGTTAAGGAGAGATGCCCCTTCAGAGCCGGGTTGCACCCTGCTGTGCTGGGAAGGGGTTTTGGGAAGGTTAGCCCTGCTGCATGTGAGGTGGAGCTGAGATATCTTGGGGTGCGGGGGACAGGGTAAACCACAGCTCCAGCAGGCCCGTGGTGGTGGCATCTGCTCCACAGCCCTTGGGTGTTAGTGCTAGCCCTTGGCGCCGTGGGCGCCCCAGTGGCGCAGAGGGCAACTGGGATCAGCGTGGTGTGTTAGGACTTGCCTTGCTGAATGGGTGGAGCGGGGCAGGGCCATGGGGCCAGACATGCAGGAGAGCTGCATCGCGTCTTTTTGGAGGGCCTGAGCGTGAGCTGCTGCTGGTTTAAACCCACTGGGAAGAAGGGTTGTGTCAGGACCTTTGCCAGGGTGAAGGGCCAGAGCAGCGGGGAGGCTCGGTGGGGTTTAGCCTGCCTTGGCCTCCTGGGCCAGAAGTGCTCCCCACACCGTGGGTGCCCTGCTGCCCACACGTCCTCTTCACAGGACAGCCACTGTCCCTCTGGTCCTGCTGATGGTAGTGGGGGTGCCTGAGAAGACCAGCAGATGTCCCGGGAAGGCTCCTCCTCTGTGCCTGCTGTGCTTGGGAAGCGTTGCTCAGCACGGGACACAGCTTCCCAGAAACCCGCTCGCCCGTGAGCGATGCTTGAGTCACCCTGCGTGCTGGGGAAGGGCCGTCCCGCCTCTTCCTTCCCTCCGCATGCCCCATAGATAGACACTGTGTCTGCTCCCCCAAGGGCTCCTCCCTTCCCTTCCCTCCTCTCTGTTGACTCAGTGCTCAGGCAGCCGCAGCCTCCTTCGAGTGAGAGAGGCGCTTGGTGCACAGCACGGCAGCTGCTGACACCTTCCTGGCTGGGGCGTGCATGGATGAGTTGGGAATCGGGACAGGGAGAGTCTGCCCTGTCCAGACAGCCGTGCTGAGGGGATCAGGGTGGGAGCGCCCAAACCCTCCAGGGAATGCCCTGGAGAGGCCCAGATAAGAGATGGGCAGCAGCCAGGAGCACAGCTGGGCTGGCAGCTTGGAGGAGATGCTTCTGGAGGCAGAAAGTGCCTGAAATTCCTCTGTGCGTGGCCGTTGTGCACTGGGCAGCTGGAGAGCTCTCTGCAGCGCCACTGGCAGGCTGCTCCCCAGCTCCATCTCCTTCTGGGCTGGGATCAGCGCTGCTCTTCTTGTTTGGCTTATGCTAAAGGTAGTGGGAACGTGACAGGCTGGGCAGGAGGCCGGTGACCTGGTTCTGCACGGAGAAGCACTGTGGTCTGTGTTGGGGCTGAGATACGGGGAGAACCTCATGGCATGCGTGCTTGCCCAGGGATGCTTTTTGTGGGCTCTGCTCAGAGCAGTGCTGGTGGAAGAGGTCCCACTGCGGGGGAGACGGGGAACTGGGTCTGCCCCGCTTCCTCAAAGGAGCGGCTGTGATTGGCAGCCTGGTGCTGTGTGAAACTCGGCCAAATTTCCTCCTGGGGTGTGCTACCACCGACCAGCCCTGGGCTCCCTGCCCCGCCTCAGCCTCATGGTGCCTGTTTCGTTGCAGGGAGCAGAACTGAAGGAAGTGCTGCTGGTGCCCAGCCATGATGCCCTTTGGGGGAATTGCTGCCCGGCTGCAGAGGGACCGCCTGAAAGCCGAGGGAGTTGGCCAACACCATAATGCCATCAAGTACCTCAACCAGGACTATGAGACCCTCAAGCAGGAGTGTCTTGAGAGTGGTACCCTCTTTAGGGACCCCCAGTTCCCAGCTTCCCCCTCTGCCCTTGGCTTCAAGGAGCTGGGGCCGCACTCCAGCAAGACACGGGGGGTGGAGTGGAAGCGTCCTTCAGTAAGTATCAGGCTTGCTTTCTTCTTAGGTTGGGCTGGCGTCCCTTGCCTGCAATATCTGCACTAACATAGTTTGCCAAGCTGCAGCTTGGCACTAGCCAGCTGGTCTCCGTGCTGCAAATCCCTCAAGTGCTTCAAGGCCTCCTTTCCCAAGGGATTAGAGCAATGCTCAGTGAGTGTCAGCTCAGAAGAACATTACATCTAGTGAGTCTTTTTTCCCCTCTGTGCAGCAGACCTTGGGCTTTGAAATGGCTGGGCTACATCATTGCTTCTAGATATCATGTTGCCTTCAGGAACTAGGGCTTTTGAGGTTGTGTAAGCCTAGGTGCTACTGGTGCAAGGAGAATTCCCATTAGTCCATCTAGCCTTTTCCCACCATGGCTACACCAGATCTTGCCTTGGTGGCCTTGGCGTTGCAGTCAAGGAGTTTACCCTGACAGAGGACAGGTGAGGGTGCATCTCGCAGGGATCATATACCTCCTGCCGGTGTCAGAGCTGCAGCAGGTACCAGCCCTGCAGAAGCACAGGCCCTGCTGAGATCTGGCACCAGCATCCAATTCTCTTTCTCCTGCAGGAATTAGTGGATGACCCTCAGTTCATTGTTGGCGGTGCAACACGGACGGATATCTGCCAGGGGGCTCTGGGTAAGTGCTGGAGATATGTCCCCAGCCCATGATCTAGAGAGCAGTGACTGGGGCGGGCTGACATGGTTGGAGAAGAGGGGTTTGTTTAAGGCATGTGCTGAGCATGGACTGGTTTCACAGCATCTTTCCCCAAGCACGTAGAGTGCATTTTCATTTTGGCCTGTGCACTCCCATCTCTGTACCTCAGACTCCCCTCCTATTTAGTGCTGTGGTAACTGCGGAAGGTGGGAGCACTTTGTGACTTCTGCTGGTGCCAGCTTAAGAGCCCGTGATCATGGGTTGACGGATGTACCGTGCTAAGATCAGGGAAGATGCCGGGTGGATCTGTGCATGACATGCTGACAGCAATGCCAGGAGCTGCTCCAAGCAGCTCTCTGCCTTGAGAAGTAAACTGAGGTGAGGAGGTGCTGGTCACGCATTGGAAAGCAACACCCTGTGGCAGAAGGGAATTGAAAGGAGAGCTATGTAGTACAAGTGGTGATTCCTTTTTTTTCCAGGAGTGTCCCCCAAGCCTGAGGGCAGCAAAGATGAGGCAGGGAGAATAGTGTTAATGGGCCATGAAGGCTGGCAGGGCAGGAAACTCTTATTTAGTCATTATCAAAACCAGATCTGGGTACAATCAACAGTATGATCCTGATCTGGATCATGCTGGACAGTTGACTGTGAATATCGTGCACCTTAGCATAGCTCACTGGTTTTAGGACTGACCACATTTAATGCATCCAGGTTATCTGAACACACTTGAGACTTAGCTGGAGCAAATAACAGCACAGTGCGCTGTGGTGTTTTTTAATTGGTCGTTAAGAGGCCAAAACCAGAAATGCCACTTTGTCAAACCATATTGCAGCACAGGTTATCCAGGCTAGAGGCTAAAGTATAACAGGCTTTAAAGACGAAAGAGAAAAGGGAACCAAGGTAAAGAGTTTAAAGAGCAGTACTGGCCTAGAGCAGCACTTGTGGTTAAGAGCACTTGGAAGGAAATATGCAGTGTTACTTCTCACAGCTTGAGAGGTTGGGGCGCCAGTGTGTTAAACCTCTTGTTCAGTGACTGAAAACAAGGAATTTTTATGCAAAGTATAGCTGCAATACAGAACTTGCTGTCCCAAGAAGATGCGCATGGAGGGCAGCTGTACAAACGAGACCAAAGAGGGTCTAGATAAATGACTGCAGAAGGGAGCTGCTGATGCTCACCCTATATGATGGTCTGGACAAGGCTCCAGGTCAGGGGAGGTCATTCCCTGCCTGCCTTGATCTAATTCTGCTCTCCAAGCACCTGCTATTACACTAGGTGGGTTAGGGGAGAGAGGTTTTAGCAATGCTGGATATGGGGCAGGGGTATGGTATGACAGTGGAGACCTCGGAGAGGTTGAAGACCAAAACAGCAAGATGGGTGCAGCTGGGGGCCAGCACAGAGGGATGCTGGCAGAGTGCCAGGTCAGGAGGGTGCCGGCAGAGCTGGTACATGGGGCTCTCTGCTTGTGTCCCCAGGGACTCAGTGTCCCCAGGGATCCCAGGGGATGTGCATGGGGAGTGGGTGCTGCCTGGCCTCAGCAAGGCTGAACAAGCCTGGCTCCCTGAGCCTATTTTCACAGGACACGTGTCTCTTGCCAGCTTGACATCCTTCTGCTGGACCCTCTCCGGTTTCCCCATGTCCTTTTCCAGCGGTCGGCCCACGAACTGGCCTGTACATGTCCTGGCGTCACTATTGCCCCCCCGGTGGCGGCAGGGAGCTGGCACTGTGGCATGTGTCTCATACTGCATCCTGTCCTTCCCAGGTGACTGCTGGCTGCTGGCTGCCATCGGCTCGCTCACACTCAATGAGGAGCTTCTGCACCGTGTGGTGCCCCACGGGCAGAGCTTCCAGGAGGATTATGCCGGCATCTTCCACTTCCAGGTAGGCTGGGAGCTGCTGGTGCTCTGCAGTGGGTCTTTGCCAGCCCAGGGGCAGGCTGGGAGCAGGAGCGGGCTGTTCTGTGGGCTGTGGTCTGAGCGCATCCCTCTGGAGTAGGGTTATCTAGAGCACATGGTGCCGCCCATCGTGCCTCTGGGCCACTCACTCCAGCTTTCCTCCCCAGATCTGGCAGTTTGGCGAATGGGTGGATGTGGTGGTCGACGACCAGCTGCCCACCAAGGATGGGGAGCTCCTGTTTGTGCATTCGGCAGAGTGCACAGAGTTCTGGAGTGCTCTGCTGGAGAAGGCCTACGCCAAGTGAGTCCTGCTGCAGCGGGCACAAAGAGGGACGGGTGACTCGCTGGTGTGGGGGAGACAGGAGCAGGGGGAGTTTCTTCTCTCCTTGACCCTGGTTCTGCAGGGTGCCTGGGGAGCAGCAGTGTGGGGTGTCCTTGTTATCTCGTGTACCCCTCTCATACCCTCTGGTGCTCAGGCTGAATGGCTGCTATGAGTCGCTCTCTGGGGGCAGCACCACTGAGGGCTTCGAGGACTTCACCGGCGGTGTAGCAGAGATGTATGACCTCAAACGGCCGCCACGCAACATGGGCCACATCATCCGCAAGGCACTGGAGAGGGGATCCCTGCTGGGCTGCTCCATCGATGTAAGTGATGTGCTGCTCCTCAAAGAGGAACCGCAGCACTCTTCTCCGGTGATGGCCAAAGCGAGGCCTCACATCTCTCCTCCGGGGTGCCCAAATCCCATGCCAGCAGTCCCTTAGCTGGGATACCAGGCAGGTTACTTCTTGCCCATCTTATCGGGGCCCCCTTTTCAGAGCCAGCATGACAACCGAGTAGGCACAGCACAAGGGGCTACAACTTAGCTGCTGGGAATGGTCTCATTTTGGTGCAGTGGGAAACATTCAATAGTCTGGACTTGAGATGGATGAGGATCGGCCTACCACTCTGGCCGTGTCTTGTGTCAACATCTGCAAATTAGCTGGTCCTGGGTTTCCCATCCACTCCCTTTCCATCCGCAAGCAACACAGTGCATTGTCCCCATCACCACTGCTGATGCTACCCTCCGGATATGCAAATCCGAGTGGAACCAAACTCAATCCAGCCATATTTAGCAGCTTGCCAGGACCTAAGGTCTGCTGCCAGTATTACACGTGTGGCTGGGCTCTCTACATGTTTTCTACAAGAGACTGTTGCTCACAGCAGTCTCTGCACCACTGTGATCTATTGGGTAACATGTTATGGGATTTGCAGCTTGCACAGACAATATTTCTGTCTCGCTGGTGACAGCACTGTGTTTTGGGACAATCCTTTTCATGTTTTTCTGAAGTTTGGGATGTTCTCTGATGGCTCTCCTGGATCCTCCAGCAGGGAGGCTGTCTTTAAATTGTCCTCAGCCAACAGCCTTTGAACGCAGGGAGCTGGTACCTGCTCCTTCCCTTTGCTGGAGCATTGCAAAGCAAGGACAATCCTCTGGGCAAAGCCCCTTCTGGGATGGGGTTGGAGGACGTCAATTTGATTGCATTCACTTAAGCTTTATGTATTCTCCTCAGATCACAAGTGCCTTTGATATGGAAGCAGTGACCTTCAAGAAGCTTGTGAAGGGCCATGCCTATTCTGTCACAGCCTTCAGAGATGTGAGTTGGCTGCATGGGGCTACAACAGAAATAAAATGGAGCGTTCTGCAGCATGAGTTTAACGTCTTGTATCTGATCTCTGGTAGGTGAACTACCGGGGTCAGCAGGAACAGCTCATCCGCATCAGGAACCCCTGGGGTCAGGTGGAGTGGACTGGAGCCTGGAGCGATGGGTGAGTTCACTACATGGGACTTCAGTCCTGCTGCTGGCGGACCACCTGTCACTACTGCGCCCAAAACAAACGGGCGCCTCTTGCATGGCACTGCCAAAGGGAAGTTCATAGCATGCAATGTCCTTCACATCAAAGGTGGGGGGGGGGCCATTGATGGCCAGCTGTGAAGTGCATAGCACTGTGAATGTCTCGCTTCATCTGGAGAAGTCCTCATCTAATTGTCTCCCTCCTGTTATTACAGCTCCTCTGAATGGGACAACATTGACCCCAGCGACAGAGAAGAGCTGCAGCTGAAGATGGAGGATGGAGAGTTCTGGTGAGTGCCAGAGAGAAGTGCTTCTGTTTTTCAGCATCCACCTTGGGAACAAGCCGAGGAGCCAGGGAGAGATTCTGCAGTCCAGCTTCTCCTGAAACATATGACCTGAATTTCCATTACTGGAGAGCATGTTAACATTTTTTTCTTGTCTGATCTAGTTAATAATTTCCTTTCCCTCAAGGAAATTCAGCACAACTAAATGCAAATTAATACCTAGGAAGGACAAACATCCCTTATTCCACAAACCCAGCAGTGGGCTCTAAATGAGCTGTTCCTGCACAGGGTAAAAAGTCTCACTTAATTCTGCAAAAACGTTGCCTCTGTGTTTTTGTGGTGGCCCCAAGGGGAAGTTGAACCCTGGGAAAGGGGCTGGAATTGCAGAACAAATAGGAAGGAGTTACTCAGTACTTCTCAAGCCACAAGAACAAAGGGGTCTCTGGTGGAAATACTGAGCAGCCAGCTTAGGCAAACATTGGAAGTCTGATGTGGAACACTGTGCTGCAGTTTGTTTGTTTTTTTTTTTTTTTTTTTTTTTTTGGAGAGTCAAAGTATAACTGTGTTCAGAAAGAGTGGTCTAGCAGGACGGATGGTTGTCTCCCAATGCGTGCAGGGGCCGTATGCCCAGCGTTAATGGAAGCAGGTAGGCAAGGAGCTTGCATCTCTGCAGGGACTGCTCTGCCCTCTTCCCTTTCAAATTAACGCATCCCTTCCTTCCCAAGGAGGAGACCCAGGGGGTCAGCCCCTGGAGGTGAATGGGCTGGGTAGAGGCTGTTCCTGCAAAGGGCAACTGAGTCACCTGAGGAGGAGGTCTGGGGTAGTTCCTCTCTCCTTAGTTCACCTAACAAAAGCACTGGTTGCTGGGTTCAGAGCTCCGTGCTTTCCTCCTCCCTCCCGAGCTGTGCTCTGGCCTCAGCCCCTGCTCTGCTTCCCGCAGGATGTCTTTCCGGGACTTCATGAGAGAGTTCTCCAGGTTGGAGATCTGCAACCTAACCCCCGATGCCCTCACCAAGGACGAGCTGAGCAAGTGGCACACACAGGTGTTTGAGGGCACATGGCGCCGGGGGAGCACAGCTGGGGGCTGCAGGAATCACCCAGGTACTCTTCCCTCCCACACCCTCACCCCCGGGTGAGCAGCCACACAGCTCGGCAGCGAAAGAGGCAGCTGTCTCATCCACATGTCCCTCCTTCCCTCCCAGCCACATTCTGGATCAACCCCCAGTTTAAGATCAAGCTGCTGGAGGAGGATGACGACCCTGGGGATGACGAGGTAGCCTGCAGCTTCCTGGTGGCCCTGATGCAGAAGCATCGTCGGAGGGAGCGGCGGGTGGGTGGCGACATGCACACCATCGGCTTCGCCGTCTACGAGGTAACCCCCACACCAGTGCTACTTCCTTGGGACTGGCTCAGCCCATGATCTTCAAGGACACCTTTCCTTCCCACTTTGGCCAGGCTGTGGGTTAATGTCCATCCATCTGTGTCCATTTTGTCCCCGCCTCGTGCTCCCTGCTGCTGTAAGAGACAACACACAGGAATGGGTAATTCTGATTTCCCTCTTTTCTCCTCTCTGCAGGTCCCTGAAGAGGTATGTCCTGAGCTGCCGGACTCTACCGCCTCTCTGAGAGAGCACAAAAGTGGTCAGGAAGGGGTTAATGCAGCCGCACATACATGCACAGACATGTGTGCACACCCTGTGGCGTGGGAGTTTCCATTGCCCTGGCAGTGGCTGGGTGCCGGAGGGATAAGTCACTCTGGACAGGACTGTGAGGGGCTCTCTGCAGAGCAGCCACTGGGCTGGGGGGCAGCAGGACCATGCCTTCGTACCAGCTCGGTGTGCTGCACAGGTGAGGCTGGGCTGCGGTGTGCGGTTGCTGCTGGGCTGCTGCCTTGCTGCACAGCGCAGAGTCAAGCTGGGCTGACCCATTACAGTGGGAGCTGCTGAGTTGGCTGGCTGGGGCAGGCCATGCCCTGCCCCATGAGGCAGGTTTTGGTCACCCTGCTCCCTGCAGTTCCCCCTCTTGCAGCCGTTGGCTGGGCCGTTGTCCATGGGTGCATTTGCTTCCCCAGGCTCAGGGCTGCCAAAATGTGCACTTGAAGAAGGACTTCTTCCTGCGAAACCAGTCGCGGGCACGGTCTGAGACCTTCATCAACCTGCGGGAGGTGAGCAACCAGATCCGGCTGCCCCCTGGCGAGTACATCGTTGTGCCCTCCACCTTTGAGCCGCACAAGGAGGCTGACTTCGTCTTGCGGGTCTTCACTGAGAAGCAGTCGGACACGGCGTGAGTCCCTTCCTCAAAGCCTCCTGCTGCATCTCAGCCCCTAGCCTGGTCAGGGGGACATTGCAGCACAGGCCAGCCTGCCTGGGCAAGTGGAACCCCAGCCATGCCCTGCAGGTAGCCTTCTGCCTGGGGATCTACCATCCTCTCCTCACTGTTTTCCCCATTTGTGCCCCCAGGGAGCTGGATGAGGAGATCTCGGCAGATCTGGCAGATGAGGTAAGACCCACCACTCCTGTTCAATTGATGCTTAGGCTCTGGGGCTTGGAGGAGGGGGAAGCTGTGGGCAGGAGCCGGCTCCATGGGTTTGGGATGCCGCTGTGGCTGAGGTGGAGGTGTCAAGGTGATGAGGATGTGGAAGGGAGCAAATATGAGAAGAGCCTCTCTTCCAGTGTGAGTTTGCTGAGCCTCAGGGGCAGGGCAGTGCCTGGTTTTTGTTCGCTAACTTCTCTTTCTGGCTTGTGTCACCCCAGGAGGAAATTTCCGAGGATGACATAGAAGATGGCTTCAAGAGCATGTTCCAGCAGCTGGCAGGGGAGGTGAGTATGGCTGTGCCAAGGTCTGGGAAGCATGGGGAAGGGACAGGCCCTCTGGCCATTAGAGCTGCACAGACTGGAGGAGTAAGGGCTTCCCCAAAGCAGGGCTCCTGGGGGCTCTCCTGAGGTCTCCTGGTGCCACCCGCTTCTTCCCAGCCAGCGAACTCCAGTCCGCCCAAGCTTGCTCAGTCCCGGTGCCACAGACAAGTCTCTGCTGCGGCTTGGCCCAGCTTCCCCCAGGGGTGGCATCCATGGAGCAGATTTGGCAGGGGGAAGTTCAGCTGTGGCCTGAACCATTCTGGCCATGCAGGAAACCTCACAGCACCCTGGTGTTTCGTGAATAAGGTGGGGGTGTTTGGCCAGTAATGGAGGAAGGGCTGCAAGTGGGGTGGAGAGCAGTCCTCCAGCCCAGCTGGGAGAGGGAGAGGGGGTCGGTGCAGGCAAGGATCCTGCTAACTGTCTCGTTGCTGCAGGACATGGAAATCAGCGTCTTCGAGCTCAGGACTATCCTGAACAGAGTCATCGCTAGGCGTAAGTGCTGTCTCTTCTCCCCCTCGCTCCCCATAGCCCCGGCATGTTTGAAAGGTTGTGTTTTAACGTGCATAATCTCCCTCCTCCTTCCCTCCTCAGACAAAGATTTGAAGACAGATGGATTCAGCCTGGATTCTTGCCGCAATATGGTCAATCTGATGGATGTATCCTCTCGGCACTGCGGGCAAGGGCTGGCTTCCCTGGCGCTCAGTCTTGCGTCAGGGAAACTTCTCTGCAGGAGCTGTGGTGGGGTCTGGCCTGGCTCTTCAAGCGGGGGAAAGAAAGGGTCCTTGTGACTGCTGCACGAGGGCTTCAGAGATGTCTGCTACATGCACCTGGGGAGTTAGCTTGGTAGCTCTGTGGACCATCTGGGCTGCAGTAGCTGGCTTCCTGGAAAGGGCTATGAGTTCCCCTGCTTGTTTTGGGCCCTGGCCTGCTCCTTCTCTGCTGCCAGAACCTCAGCCTGGCTGTGCTTGCATTTTCAACTTTCCCCTCCGGAGAGGAAGCACCTGATGCTTCACTTCCCATTCGGCTCACGAACACCACGCAGAGGCCCTGTTTCACCCTAGGATGATAAGCTATGACGCCGTGCAGGCTTCAAGGCATTCCTGGAAGTGAAGGAGCGGGTATTTGGTCCCCCGGCTAAAACCATTTTGAGTGGTGGTTAAAAATGAGGAGTGTAAAGCAATGGCAGCAGCGGTCTATGTTCCTGCTTGCATAAGGACATGCAATTGAAGGCCAGGGTAGAGAGAGAGCTCCAAGCCCCTTCATTATTAGTCTGACCCTGCAACATCCTTTTAGCTGCATGCCAGCCTGCTGTTGCTCTGACAACACCGCAGCAGAGTGCTGCACAGAGCAGAAGTGCAGCCCTTTCTGGGGAGTGGCACAGCAGCTGTTCTACGCATTGCACTTTCCCTGATGGTTTGCAGACTTTGATCTTGCTTATGGTGCAGGAAGGAGAGGGGAAGTCAAAAAGGAACTGGGCCAGGTTGAATGTGATCTGGCTGGAATGCCCTTTCTCGCCCAAGGTGGTTGGGGTCTGATTGCTTTGCCTCTCCATGGCCTGTGCCTGGTCCTTTATTCCACCCCTTTTTCTGGCTGTTTTTTCCTTGATCCGCTGCTCCCCAGAAAGATGGCAGTGCCCGCCTCGGGCTGGTGGAGTTCCAGATCCTGTGGAACAAGATCCGGAGCTGGCTGGTAAGGGGGAGACGTGGTGGGAAACACTATGAGGGAATGGTCAAACAAGAAAAGGGGAGAGCCTGCCCTACATCCTCCATGATCTTTTTGCAGACCATCTTCCGTCAGCACGACCTGGATAAATCGGGCACCATGAGCTCATATGAGATGCGCATGGCTCTGGAGTCAGCAGGTAGGTGTAGAGAAGGATGAGGCTGGGCGGGGGGTGGAGGAGCAAGGCTCCAGCTGTGGGACCCCTGTGGGACTCCCATCTCATGTAGGAGGAGAAGCGCAAGACCTGCCTAAGTTGCATGCTTTGAGCCAATCTGTCATGGTAGCGGGACTGTGGCCCACATCTGAGCTGGGCTTTCTCCAGCCCAGCCACACTGAATGCTGGCAGCCTTGGGGTCGGGGTTCCAGGCAAGATGGTCCCAACCTCTGTGCCCCTCTGACCTGTAAGCAGGGGCTTTGGGGTGGATCAGTGAGCTTAACTGTTCATCTAGCAATGATCTGTAGCTCTGGGAAGAGCATCCCTTCTTACTGCTAAGTCTAGGCTCAGCGTCTCCCCTCAGATGGGAGCTTTGGGAGTCGCATCCTCCTCTCCTGACTTCCTTGGGCACTGACTGCTTTTTACCTTGCAGGTTTCAAGCTGAACAACAAGCTGCATCAGGTGGTGGTGGCCCGCTATGCTGACTCCAGCATGGGCGTGGACTTCGACAACTTTGTCAGCTGCCTGGTCAAGCTGGAGGCCATGTTCAGTGAGTGCCAGCTCTGGGCTAGGGAGGGCAGGGGGAGAATGGCACATTGCTCAGCTTGCTCTTGTGCCCTGCAGGGTTCTTCCACAGCATGGACCCCGAGGGCACTGGCACTGCTGTGATGAACATCTCTGAGGTGAGAGCTCAGCCCAGCAGCCCTGGGCAGCAGGCAGCGGGGTCCAGAGGCAGAAAGATTCTGGGTCAGGAGGTAGGAAGCCCTCTAGCCTCCTTGGGTGGTAAGGTAAGGAAGGAGCCCAGCAGCACTTGAAAGAGATGGGAAAAGGGATTGCTTAAGACTCCGTTTCTCTCAGAGGGCTATTGAGATGTTGGGAGTGCACCACCCCCTGCTCATACCGTCTCCCTCTCCTTTGCAGTGGCTGTTGCTGACAATGTGCGGCTAAGAGCCACGACAGATCCACTGCAGCTAGGACGCCCCGGCAGGCCAGGCCAACTCCAAGTGCCTCCCCTTGGATCCATGGACACAGGATGCTCTCCCTCCCCTTGCTCCATCCCACGCTGATCCACCAGCCCTGCCCTGCCTCCCAGCAAGACTCACTCCACCATCTCCTGTGGACCATTTTGCAGAGTTCAAGGCAGACAGGGGATGCCCTTCTCTTCTGCTGGACTGGGCTGGCTTTCCATTCTTCCCTCTCCTCTCTCCCCACCCCAGAACAGCAGGAGGGCAAGCAGCATGGGAGTGCCAGCGCATCACTGCACCTAGCTTTATGGCAACCGCTGTGGAGGCGAGTGAAGGAGCAAGCTGGAGCCTGGCTACGGAGCAGGGAGCGGAAGGAGCTGAAGGGGAAAGGGTGGGGGGGAGTAGTGTTGCTCTGTCATTATCCCGTTGCTGCTGGCACATGTCACCTGCCTGTTGGGGGCATGAACACGTGTTACGTGTCTCCTGCTGAAGCAGCTGGTTCCTGGGCTGCCAGCACTGGCCTCCTGGGAACATCCTGGTGGGAGGAGAGTGTGCGTCAGGGCAAGGAGGAAGGCCAGTACTTTTCCCACTGCACTCATCACCCCCAAGCACTTTCCAAAGGATAACATGACCAAAGTGTGGGGGTCCCGTGTGGATCAGGGCACCAACATTCGGTTCCTTCTCCCACAGACTCCTTCTGTGTGGCCTTGAACACGTGCCTCCCGCCTCCATGACCCCTTTCTTTGCCCTGCAATAGGGCTAAGCCCATAACTTAAGCAATGAATGTTTGAGGGGTTTCCCTGCCGCATGATCATATGCCACCCCCTAGCACAGCACAGTGGGTGTCTCTTCCCAGATGAGCATAGGAGTGCCACCACCATAGTGCCACCGCTTTCCCACAGCAGTGGGTTGGCCTTCCCTCCCGCTGAGGTCAGTGCTGGAGCTGCCCTGGGCACTGGGCCCTGCCCCCCCTTCCTGCCACTGCTCCTGTTTACAGCCTTCAGCAGGATCAGGGCAGGGGTCCGGGGCCACCAGGGAGCTGCCTTCCCGTGGAGCAGAGGGGAGCTCTGCTCAGCAGGAATAGGTAGGGTTGGCTTGGAGGGATTTCTCCTGCTCACAGATCCATCACCATCCCACACAGCTACACTCCCCTCCTCCCTTGGGCTCCTTTACCCAGCACAGATGGGCCCCTGCGTGAACTGATTTGCACTTCTCTACGCTCTTCCACTCCCTTCATTTTTTTCCTGTGGTAATGGGGTGGCTCTAGCTGGGCGGTGGGCAAAGGCCCCTCCTTTGCCCTGCAGATGCAGGCAGGACACTTTGGTTTCCCCCGTGCCCCTGTTGTCGCTGGAGAACGTGCCTGCAGCAATAACCACTTCTGCCTGGATGGCAGGGCTGCTTCCTCACCATGCTCAAATAATACTCCAAGTAATAAACAGATCTGTCAGAAGCATGGCCCATGCGGTGCCTAGGGGGCAGCGCATCTTCGCTCCTTGTCTGGCTGTAGCCTTCCTGGGCTAGGCTGGGCCTCACAAGAGGGAGGGAGGCAGAGCAGAGGAGGACTCTACAGGGAGGCTGGGAGCAGGGCCCAACCTCAGGTCTTATATGCTTCCACACACCCCTGAGCAGGAGCACAGATGGCACACATGGCAGTGCTGGAGCAAGGGGCAGTATGTGGCTGCCAGGGCTGCGGTGGGGTGGGGATGAAATGCATAGTCAGGCCTGGGATCTGCAGCTTCTCTTGGCCACGAGTGGAGGAGCAACACCATGCACAGCTCTTCCTATGGAGGTGGAGGGGTCCATCGCCACCAGGGCTTCATGAACATCGCTTCTGTCTTCCTTTGCATATGGGTCTTGGTGCAGACATGCAGGAGCAGCGCAGTGTAAGGGAGGTTTTGGAGAGCAGTGGTCTTCAAGAGCAAGCCAGGCCATTGTGAAGATAACACAAAATGACAATAGGTAGCGGGAAGCATGAGGAGAGGCCCCGTAGCTTTCTCCCACGCGCTGCTTTTCGTGCTCAGCACAAGTTGCCCTGTGCCCGTGTCTAAGCCGTTGGATGTGGCCAGCCAAGCTGCCGTGAAGCGCAGCCTCCCTAATGCAGTCCAATACTAGTAAAAACGCCTTTGCTGCACACTTGGACGTCACAAGCTTTGGGCAAAGGGGGGGGGGGGCAGGCGCATGGCAGCTGGGGTGCATCCCCGCACGGGGAGGGTGTGTGTGTGGGGGGGAACTCCTCCTAAGAGGGCAAGGGCCGGGTTTCTGGGGTCTGGCTAATCGCGGCTAATACTGCTGCTGAGGCGGGGCGATGCGTAGGCCGTCGGCCCCGCAAGCCTGCGCGGGGCCGGGCCGGGTGGGTGGGAGCGGGCTCGGCGCCCCGCGGCCCCGGCCGTTGGCTGCTTCCCGGCTGTTTGCCGCGGAGGACAAGGCAGCGCTGGGCAGCCGGCTGTGCTGCCGGAGTAGGAGGGCGTCGCTGCCGGGCAGGAATGGGGCGGGGAGGTTTTCCCCCCACCCCAGGCTCTGCCAGGTGGACACTGGGACATCTCTCTTTAAGATAGGAGAGCTCTGGGTGCAGCTAGAGTTTGCCAAAGGCTGCTGCTCCCGGACGCTGGCAAAACGCGGTTACTTTGCAAGCAGCTGGAGCAGTTTAAATCGTCGCCGTGTCCCCCCAGTGCTTTCCTAGCGCCCTCTGGGCAGCACACAGCCGCTTCGCTGCGAAGGCAGCTAGTGAGGCTGGGTTTGGACTGGTGGACTTTGTGCTGCGGCAGATTAGCACTGCCCGTATTTTATTGCTCTCCCTGAGCTTTGGGTTCAGCGCTGAGGCAGAGCCCTGCCTCTTACCACGGACCGAGGCTTCCTTGGGCTGGTGGCAGAGCTGGGGTCTTCTCTTAAAAGCAAGGCTGTGCGGTATAAGAGAGGGTGCAGGGGAAAGGGGAGCTGCTTGGAGAGGATGGAGTTAAGCATGGAGTGAGTGGGAGTGGAGAGCAGCCTGGACCCTGGAAAGGAGACCGCACAAGGCATTTGACCCCAGATAGAGACTGTGGGAGGCCAGTGTTTCCCACTGCTTCCTTTGAGGCCGTGCAAATTACAGCTGGATGCAAAAAGCTTCCAGGAAACCAGCACAGGGAAAGGCAGTGGAGTGGAGGGTGGTCAGGATTTTGACTGCGTTGCTCAAAGCCGGATTCACCGCTTAGCTGGGCCCAAAAGGTTCAGTTCCTGCCGGTCACTGATACCCAGGAAGGGAGTCATGGCTGAGACAGCCCCGGGGTGCTTAGTGCATGGAAAAGCAGCGCCCTCGCCTGCCTTGCTTCTCCTGGCACCTTTATGTCCCTCACCTTCGTGCCAGCCCGGTGCTCTTGGACCCCATGGTGGAACAGCGCCAGCTCTGAGGAGATCTCCCTTAGCTTGGAGGATGGAGGGAGCCAAGGGACCTGCTCCGCTTGTAGCGCTAACGGGCACCTCTGGATGCAGCTCTAACGAGGTGGAGCATCCTTGTCAGCAGCTTCCCCTCTCCTCGGTAAGTTCCCCCGGGGCCAGACCACGGCAGGCTACTTGCACGTGGCTCATGGCTACCCGTAAGCAGCAGAGCTGCCCTGCGTGGGGCAGGGGTGCCTGGGCCACCCCAGCTCCCTGCTCAGCAGTGCAGCGTGTGGCCCCCACCTGCCAGGGTGGGGAAGGCCCATGAGCCAGGCCCCCGGGAGGCCAGCGCTCGTGGGGGTGGGCAGGCACGACTAGCTGTCATCGCTGCCCAGCTGCAGGGCTGCGCCGTAGGCACACAGCCCCCGGTTGCGGGCCACCCGGCCGCCCCGGTTTGGGAGGACAGATGTCCCCGCATAGCCTTACCAAAACGGCCTCCCCACGGGTGCCAGCTGGCAGATTCCTTCCCTGCCGGCCCCTGTGGCTTTGAGCCCAGTATTCGCAGGAGGTCGGCAGGCGGCGGGTCCCCAGCTGCCAACTAATGCCACAAAGAGTTGTCCAGCTCTCGTTACCAAAGGGGATCAACCAGGAGGCCCAGTGGGGTCCTTAGACATTGCTGTAAGAAGAGGAGAAAGAGCAAATCGGGCGAGCCGGAGGTGGCCAAAGCTGCTGTTGGCTTAGGGTGCTCTCGCACCACTGGTCTTTGAGGCTGGTGGGTATTAGGCAGCAAGAGCCGCTGTGACCTTTCTGCTCCCGAGCTGGCCGGGAGGTTGTGAGCCAGCGCAGGTTTGCCCCGCTCACAGCGGCGGCCTGAAGCTCTCGTCCCTGTGCCTGCCTGCACCTGGGAAGTGCACTTTGTCCACGCGTGCTTGGCAGGTCTCCCCGTGCCTCGGGCCGCAGCGCGTGCGAGGCGGGGAGGCGGCGCTTGCCGGGGGGCCACGCCGCAGCCCCACGCAGGCACGCACCCGTGCTGGTGCTGCTCCCCGGTGCCGCGGGACGCCCGCTTTCCCCTCGCGCCCCGTGTCCCTGCACCCAGCTGGCCCCCCGGCGCGGACCCGCCTCCTGCAGGCCGGCGGCCGCCTGAGCTCCCCCGCCGCCCTGACCGCCCCGCCGGTCTCTCCCCGTCTCCCTCCAGCTGCTCACGTCCCTCCTGCCCCGCCGTGCCTGCCGGCAGGGGGGCCGTGGGGACCCACAGCCCCTGCCCACCTGTCCCCACCAGCTGCCCCAGCAGCCGGCTCTGGCCCCGGCTCCCCCTCAGCCCACGGCTGCGGGAACGTCGGGCCCGTGGGCACAACGGGGCCTTTGTGCGAGAGGAGGCCGGTGGGGTGCAGGGGGACGCGGCAGGGGCCAAGCTGAGAAGAGCTGCGGGCCCCAGGCACGTGCAAGGGCAGCCAGCTGCTGCGGCCACCGTGCTGCAGAGCGTGGCCCGCGCGGGCGCTAGCCGGCCCCGGGCTCCCCTGCGAGGCTCTCCTGCCCCGAGAGCTGGTGGCACGGGGACCGTCCCCAGCAGCTCCCCCAGAGCAGGGAGCAGTCGTAAATACCAGCGCGGGTCCCCTGCACCTCCTCGGCGAGGCTCGCAGCAGTGTCCAGCTAGCCAAGGGACCGAGCAAGGCAGCTGGAGGGCCCCGGGGCGCGCGCGGTCCCGCGGGAGGTGGGCTGGGGGCCCGCAGGGCGGCGGGGTCGCGGCAAGGAGGGTGCGCAGCGAGGGAAGGAGCAGAGCGGAGCCTGCCCCGCTGCAGGCCTGGCTGTCGGAGGCTGAGAGCAGCTGCTGCATTCGGCCTTTTTCGACAGCTGCCGTCTCAGCGCCAGCAAAACAGGGAATGTGCCTGGGCCGGGCGCTTTCCAAGCCCTGGACACAGTGCATTAAACAAACTATTTATAGTCCTCACATCCCTCCTCTAGCACGAATAGCCGGCATTCTTCCCGCGCGGGGCCCGTGCGCTCAGTTGCCACGGGTGCTCGCCGCCGCCGCCGCAGACACCCTCTCGGCTACCGCCTGCCAGCACAGCTGCCACCCCGCGCGCCCGGCAAGTCCCCTCCCAGCGGGGCCGGGAGCTCATCAGAGAAGGGACTCTCATCCTCCCCCTTTCTGCTGTCCCGCTCCCACTGCTATGGCCAGAGCAGTGGGATGGTTCCCCGCAGCCAGGCTTTCTGCTGGCACCTTGTCCCCTCGAGGGTCACCCCTACAACTTTTACGCACCCAATGCCCTAGGGCCATGCTCATCTTCTCAGCACCCTCCCTGCCTTATCGTGTGCTCTGCACCATGTGTGCAGAGCTAAATCCTATGGAGACTAGGACATGTGAGAGCTGCTTAAACACTGGCAGGTGTTAATAGTTTTTTTTCCCCTTGCGCCGCGCTGGCCTCTAAGGCAGAGTAAGAGCCTTGCCTGCCTATGGAGCAGAGAGGTGCTCGGGAACTGCTACTGCCCGGCGAGCAGGCTGGGTGCTGGCAGGATCCTACCACGCTGCTCCCGCAGCCCGCTGCCTTCCCGACGTCGGCCCCTTTGCCTTGCGCAGCGTCATGGGCAAAGGCCAGCGAGCCAGGCTAACCCACCGCTGCGCTATCGTCCTCAGCGGACTTAGTAGCCCTTGCCAGCTTTATCCATCGGCTGCCAGGGCCCGCGCCACTGAAGGTGGGGGCAGTGGTGACGCAGAGGGGTTGCATCAGGAGGTAACCAAGCCACCTTCAAAGGCTGGCTTGCCTGGCAGCCCTGGCCCTCTGATTGCGCCCTCTCGGAGGTGGTGGGCCAGGACTTCTGCCCCTGCAGGTCATCCTCTCCAAGACAGTCAGGCTGGCTGGCTCCAGCCCGGGGATCTGTCCACATGGCGTGTGGGCTGTGAGCTCACCCTTGCTCAGCAGGAAGAAGGGGCTGGACTTTGGGCAAGCCGAATCCCCAAGGCTTTGGGACTCTCCAGCACGATTGGCAGGCTGGCGTCCTGCCTTGCTGCCGGCCCATCAGCAGGCGAGGGAACTGGGCCGCGAGAGCCATCTCCCCCTGGACAAGGGGCCATTCTCTGCGGCGCCGCCGCGGGATGCGTCACTGCCCAGGCATCCGGCAGATGCTCTCCTGCGGTGGGGGGGAGCGTCCTGGGGAGAGGACAGCTCTGCAGTCCCGCCGACGCCTTGAGGATGGCCCCTGCCCTTGTCATGCACGGACCAGCTGTGCTCCTTCCAGCCCTTCTCTCCCACTTACGTCCTTACTCTTTCCGCCAGCTTTGCATGACTCCTTGTCTGCCTCAGTCTACCCAGGGGCATCTTTGCTGCTCCTTTTCTGATGTCCAGCTGCTAACTGACTGCCAGAGATGTCTAGGAGGAGAGAGAAATAAGTGATGGAGGGGTGTGCATACGTGTTTGGACTGAGGAAGTGGATCCCAGCCCTCACTGGCAATTAAATAGGGATACTTGGTTGTTCAGTGGGTGTGCTAAAGAAGATGCATGCCTGAAACAAATGCATACCTGGTAAACAAGGAACGGGCTACCTGATGAAGCGTTTTGAGCCCCTTGGTAAAGAGGGATGAAAGACAAACCAGAAAAAGAGTTGAGAGAGAGACAGACAGAAAGGTGACTGCAGGAATGGAGCATCCTCCATGGATCAGAGAGGTTACAGCAAGACTCTACCCACTCTAAAGGACCAGAAGGGGCTTCAGAGAGATGAAGACACCGAGGCAAGGAAATGCTAGGAAGCAGGTTTTTATTTGTCTGGTTCCATACAGAACTTTTGCTAGCTAAGATTGAAAGCGGTGGCTCAGCCATGCAACCAGCATACTGCTTCCACTCCGGACGGCCAGGAAGGCATTTGTTCCTTGCAGGGATGCAGGGCATAAATACCTATGCAGCAGCACAGTGCACAGGGGCAGTCACCAGCACCTTAGCCCGTATCTGGAGAGCGCATAATCCTCTGCCAGAGCATCCCAGCCACCTGCACTGAGAGTGGCTTCGCTCTGGCCTGTGGAGTCCCTGAGATGAGGAGCCAGCAGTAGCTAGGGAAGACTTGGAGAGGAACTTCTTTGTATGCTAAGGAGAGGGAAGAAATAGTAGCCATGGCTGCTTCAAAAACCAGCAAGGAGCTATGGGCACCGTCTCCAGCACACAGGCCCTTTTAGTATTAAACTGGCAGAGGTAAGCTTCAGGTGGAGTCATTCCTGGTATCCAATCTTTCTCTTACCAATAAGTCATCTCTGGTGCAGACTGAGCTGTGGGCTGCAAAGTCCTTTTACCTTGAGAAGGGGGAGATCAGCAAGCATGTTTTCAGCATGGCGAGAGGAACAAGCTGGCTCCAAGGAATAAAACATCAGGGCCAAGAGGGGATGTGGCCTAGCACTAGAGCAGGCATACAAGCTCATGGGACTCCAGTGCCTTAAATCTTGGGTTTGGTATTGAAAAGTAGGTACTGATGTAATCTTTCCAGATTATATCTGCTTTCCAGCTCTGTGCCTGACTCACTATAGGACTGGGATTAATTCCCTTCACCCCCTCCCCCCAAGCTGTGCTTTTGCCCAAATATGAAATGAGGCTAAGGAGCCTGACCTTGCAGATGGGGAAGGGGGCTTGGTAAATCTCTGGATCTTTAGCACAAAAATCTGTCTCTTTACAATGAGTCCCAACAGTTTGGCAGACAAGCCCTGCCCCCCTTTCAGCTGAGTGCTGGGATGTTGCAAGCATCTGGCTCGTACAGTAGCGCGAGTAACTACTCCTGCTGTTACCTGCGCTTGTTCCCTAGAAAGGAACAAGTTCCTGCAGAAGGCACACACTGAAGCCTCTTTGTTCCCCAGGGTTTTTTCCATTCCCCACCTCTCGCTACTATCCCTGAGCTGTGTAACCCACAGACCCGATGCCCCTGGGAACACACAGGAACACCCCTGCACGGGGCCTGCACCTCCTCTTCTCCCACGCGATTGAATGACATGGGATTTCCCCGTAGGCGTCGCAGGGTGAGAGGTTCACCTCTGCTAGGGCAGAGCTTTGTCCTAAGGTAAGGCTCTCCAGGGAATAAGATCTCTGTTCTCTTCCATCCCTACGGTGCCTGCCACTGATTAAATTTTCATCCCCACAGACTCCAGCTTGCTTAGGCAAGGAGACACTGCAAGAGCCCTCTGCGTGATAAGGAAGTATTCCTACTGGGGCTGTACTGGTGGGGAAATCAAGGCGTTGAGAGAGGAAGTGACTTGCCCATGGTCATTCACGAGACTCCAGAGTCTCAGCACCAGGCCAAGTGCTGTAGCCACTGCCTCCCTGACAAAAGGGGAAAAACTCCCTCGCGGGACAGCGTAAACCCTAACGTAGCTGCAGCAAAGCCTTTGGCTCCTGCTTCCTTCACTGAGGTGCTTCTGGCTGCCCATAACACTGCTGGGGTCCCTGCGGGGGGATGCAGGCGGTGCACAGCGGGGCAGTGTGTGTTTAAGAGCCCTCCGACCCTTGCACGCACGAAGGTCGGGAGGGTGGGAGGCTGCAGAAGGCCAGTCCCAAGGGGCTTACATCACCCCTGATCCCTGCAGCTCCTGGGCCTGGAGCAGGGCCGCTGAGGAGCTGTTTCTGATTTAGGCACGTGGTATCTCTGTTGAGGCGCAGCCAGCCCTCTTTCCTCATGCGTCGCTGGCTCCCCAAGAGAAATCTACAGGGCTGGGAAAGGTCACCCTGCCTGAACTAATTGCAGCTGCCCTTGGATGGGACTCTCTGGGCAAGGGAGAGCTTGCATGAGGCATCTGGAAGACGGAAAGGAGAGGAAAGCAGTAGCTTTCAGTCCCTTATGCCTGTTCATTCTCCTAAATTCTGCTTGATCCAGAGCCAAGAGTAGGGCCTTGGCAGAGTTTTTGAAGGGAACAAGGGAAGGAAACGAAGCCAGACAGCCACCAGGAGCAAAACAAAGGTTAGACACAGGAGGGAAGCGGAAGGGCACAGACATGAGACGTGAACCTTCCTGCCTGCCCCCTCGCACTGGCTGGCTTGCAGTCCACCGGCCTGCAGGGCCCTGGCTGCATGCCCCAAGCCAGCCCGACATGCAGAGCGCAGCTGGAGGGCACGGGCCACGCTGGTTACCAGCCTGTCCTGCAGCCTCACATGCAGCCCGGTCACAGCTCTTCCTCTGGATAATGCCCTGCAGGCTCCCGATGCCCCATCGCCTCCTCTGTGCTTCATGTTTCGGGGCATCCTTTGCCCTCTCTCTCCTTGGCAATCTGCTTTGTGTGCATTCCTGTCTCTCGTGGGAGCAGGGTGGCAATTGCTGGGACGGGGAGGGAATGACAGACAGGCATATTTGGGACCTGGCTGCCTGTTCAGGGGTTTCAATGAGGCGTTGTAGTGAAACAGGACCCTGCCTTGCCAGCCCACATTACTGTGGTGGGCAGATGTTGTTCCTCCCTCACCCCCCTTCCTCCCCAGTGCTGTCACCCCGACAAATGGGGTCCTGGCCTTTAGGGCAGTATCACTTACAGGGAGCATGTGTCTGGCCTGAGCTGGAAGGAGGGGGCGTTTAAATGGGCAGTCGGGAGATTTTTGTTGTCCCTCACCGTGCAGATTTTCCTGCCATTGGGGCTGGAGGCAAGTCTGCGCGGCGGGAGCCGAGCAGTAAAGGCTCCTCTTGGAGAAAACAGAGCGGCGTCCGGCAGGAGGAAGGATCCCGAGGACGGTAAGGGTCACTGGAGTTGCATCCGTTCCCAGCAGGAGAGCGGCTCTCCCCCTCGTGCTTTTCCCCCTGAGTGGCCCCTGGCAGCCCCACGCTCCCACCGCGGTGTGGGGCTGCCCCGTGGGCCACCGACCCTCGAGCACGGCGCTCGGGCACCCACGGCCGCCTGGCTCCAGCGCTGTCCCGTTTGGGGATGCGGGTTTGCACAGCCCGAGGCGGGGGGGGGGGGGGGGGGGGGGGCACCCGCGGCGAAGGCGACCCCCCCCCCCCCGACTGCCGGGGCTCGGCCGGGGGGGAGGGTTGTGTGCGGGCCGGGGGGATCCCGGTGCGTCCCCGCCTGCGTCGCGGGGGCTGCTAGGATCACGGCGAGGCGGTAGGGGGGGACCCCACTGACGACCCTCCCCGCCGGGGTGCCGGGCAGCAGGTGGAGCGGCGCGGCGCGGCGGGGCGGGCGGGCTGCGGGCGCGGCGCGTTTGGCCCCGGCGACCATGAGCGTTTGCTCACGCTGCAGACTGCGCTGGCCGTCGGGGCGGCGCGGTGCGGGGCAGCCCGTCGGGGAGCGCGGCTGACGGGGTGCCCGCAGGGCCGGCGGGCGCAGCATGCCCGCCCCGCTGCTCGCCGCCGTGCTGCTGCGCGCCCTGCTCGGCCGCCTGCTGCTGCTGGCCCGCCAGCGCCTGCTGCCGCCGCTGCGCCGCCTGGGCGGCCGGCTGCGCTCCCGGGAGAGCCGCCAGGCCCTGCTCACCTGCCTGCTCTGCATCCTCAACCTGCACAAGAAGGTGGACGACTGAGGCCGCCCGGCGCCGGGAGGGGAAAGGGAAAGGGAAGGACACGGCGGCTCTTCCCCGCCTCTCCCGGCCCGCCGCGGGAGGAGGGACCCGGGCAGAGGAGGGGACGAGCCCCGGCGGGGGCGGAGGGGGCCCGCCCGCCGGCACAAGAGGCCGGACGGCCGCCCGCCCGCGCCGCGCTCTGCCTCCGGCTCCGGGCATGGGAGCGGGGCCGCCCCCCGGGCCGCTGCCCCTCTGCGCGGGGCCGCCTCGCTGAGCGCCCGCGCCGGCCGGGGCCGGGGCCGAGGCCGGGGCCGGAGCCCTCCCGGGCCCGGGAGGCGCCGGCCGCGCCGTCCCCATCGCCCGGAGGCCCGGGGCAGAGTGGGCTCCGGGCTGGACCCGGGGTTGCCCCCCGCCCTGCCGCCGGCAGCCCCGGGGCCGAGCCGTCCCCCCCGCCGCCGCCCTCCGGAGCGTCTGTCCGGCCGCCGCCGGGAGGGAGAGGATGTCCGGCAGCACGGCGAGGAAGGTCCAGCCCTTCACCATAAGCACCAAGCTCTCCCTGCCCAAGTGTGCCGCCGACTTCTCCGGGGATGCTTGCCCTGGCATCGCTCTCTCCTCCGCTCTGGATAACCACCGCGGCCTTCGACACAACCTCAACGAGCGTATCTCCCTCTACCTGGCCCAGGCCCGGGCCAGCCCCGCTCCCCCTGACAGCCAGCCCCGCAGCACCAGCCCCGTGGAAGAAGGAGTCACCGATGAGGACCAGCTTAACCGCAACTCTCTTGCCCGCTCCATTAAGAAGATCACGCTGTCTAACTGGCATGGGGAGGCTGGCTCAGGTGATGCAGGGGGACCCGGGGACCCTGCCCGGACCGGCGGCGAGAGGAACCACAACAACAACAACAGCAGGCCAGGGAAAGCTCAGTTCAAGGTAAGGACTGCCCATACCCTGCACCTTGCTCTCCCTGTCCCTTCAGGGCTGGCCTCTCTGCTGTGCGGGCCCCATCCCTGTCTGCAAGGGGATGGGTAGGTCTTGGGGGAGGCTGTGCCCACACGGGGGGATCTCTGCCACCTTCTTTCTGTCCTCCCTGAAAAGCCCTGTCTCCAGGGAGCCCTCGCTACAGGGCTCCTGGGATAGCTTGCTTCCCTCTCCGCCTCCCACACCCTCGCTTGCCAGCGCCGTGGGGCTGGAGGGTAAGAGGTCTTTGAGGGGAGAGCTGGAGATGAATTTTCCCTGGAACGCAAAAGAAACAGAAAAGCTCTGCCACAGAGCCTAAGTTTTGCAGGGCTCTGCTCTTTGGATACCTGCAATAGACCATTTGTGTGAGGGGAGCTGGGAACACACTCTTCCTTTTACCGGTGGGGAAACCAAGGGAGAGGGAGAAGGGAAGTGACTCACGAAGGGCCACACAGTGAGGCAGAGCCAGGACGAGACTCCTGCCTGTCAGTCCCCTGCCCTGGCTGGCAGCAGAACCCAGGCGTCCTGGCATCCCGCCCTCCCAGTTTCAGTGCTAGCAGGCGGGATGTCCTCGTCTGTCAGTGCTGGAGCTCAGGAGACCCCTTGAGTGGCTGGGACGGGGAGGAAGGCAGCTCAGAGACCTCATCCTCGGAGCTGGAAAGAACAGACAGGAACTCCTTGTGATTTAACCCTGACCTGCAGCAGCTGGTTTCACAGTGGGATAGCGCTAGGGAGAGCAGCGCAGCCGACTGCCAAAACCTTCTTCTTCATTGCCAATAAAGGCCAGGCACAGCCTCGCGAGCTGCCGGTTGCTTCAGCACGCAGGCAGGTCCTGGCTGCGTAGCTTGAGCCTGCGCAACCCAAAGGGGATCTGCCTGAGGGCTCCCCCCTTTCATATAAGGTGGGGACATGTGCTCGTAATGGTGGTGTTTTTTGGGACTCGGGAGGTTGCCAGGATCAGCCCTTCCTGTCTGTGCAGCATGGGGGGGGTGGAGCTGGATGGGAGGGGAAGGCTGCAAGATGGAGCTTTGGGAGGAAGAGCGAGAGAGCCAGGGCACAGCGAGAGAAACGGCGTGCTACGTAGGGTGGCAGCCAGGGCAGAGGAGAGGAGGGGAGCGCTTTCCCCTAGTCCGAGTAGGAGAGCTGGGCTGAAGCACAGGCAGAGCAGCTTGCTAGGGCTTACCCAAGCCTGCCCCACGGCCCCTGCTAGCCTGGCCCTGGGTCCCCCAGTCTGCTCCTGCCCCATGGCCCCCGCCAGCTCAGCCCTGGTTACGCCAGCTGAGACCCTGCCCCTCACTCCTGCCCCCACCTCGCACCCCCCTGGCATCCGGGACCTCCACCAGGTCTAGCACAGCCCAGCAGCAGCCTGGAAGGGTCTGGCCCTTCTCGTCTTGCTTGTATGAAGTCATTGGCACCTACTCTTCTAAGGGAATGCAGTGAGCGTATGTGCCACATTCGGTTTGCTTTTAATAAGGGGAAAAAGCATCCTCAGAGGATGAAGCTGAGGCCGCTACACTCACTTCACTGGTTAAACGTCTGTGAAGTCTGGGTTCCTGCTGGTGACCGGTTAACACATTACCTCACAGGTCCCAAGGAAGAAGTCTTTAATCTGATCCCTAACTCTGAGCCAAGAATGCGCTTGTGTGTGCATGTGTGTGTGTGTGTGTGTGTGTGTTCACGTGTGTGGATGCACATGTGCATGAGGCCTGGGGGTAATGAGCTGTTGGGTTAGACCTCTCTGATTTGCGTGGGCAGCAGCGGTGGGAGGCCCGGTTCCTCATCCGCAGCGTTCGGTCCCCGAGGCAGTGTGAGGCCTCGGAGAGTTTGTTGTTTTGCACGAGCGAGGACCCACCTCCAGCTGGATGGGCTTGGGGAGGTGTGTGGGGGCAGCCCCGGTGGAGCAGCTCTGCAGGAAGGATGAAGTCATCCTTGTGCTGACAGCCCTCTTTTCCTGCGGCTGACGGATCGCAAGATACAGCCCTTAAATAAAGCTCTCGTGTCACCTGCGGGCTTATCTCCCGTGGCCAAGCGCTGGCTGGGGAAGAGCCGTGCAGGCTGCAGCGAGCGTGGGAAACTGCCGCTGAGAAGAGGGGCTTCCTAGGGGCTTCCTAGTTTGCTCATGCCCAGCAAACTTTGTGTCTTTAGCTCCCTGCTGTTCCCTAAACAGGCATTCAAGTCTCCAGGCACTGCGGTTGGGGCAGGGGGGTGTGCTCTCCTTTACAAGAGAGAGCCGCGCTTCCCGCAGCTGCCGGCACGGCCCTGCCAGAAGCGCTGAGCTCTCGCTGCGTCGGCTGCTCTGTGACTCAGCCTCGCTCCCTGCCCGCTCTTCCTGCTCGGGACGGGATGCTGTCGCGTGGTCTGCTGCGGGCGGCCAGCTGCAGCCAGCGGCGCAGGCTCTGCTGGCCAGCCGGGGTCGACGGCCCCCTGGAAGGGCCTGGTAGCGCTCATCTCCTGCTACAGAGGGTCCTGCTGAAATCATTTGCAAGAGGGTAAACGGGGTCTGGGCCAGAGTGTGTCTTAGGCAAGGGGTGCCTGACATCAGACTGTGTCAAAGCCGGGAACAGATTTGTAGGTGATGGCGAGCAAAGCTTCCCACTTGCCTGGAGTACACTTCCCTTCTCCTGTAACACAGAGTCTGTGTGAGCAGGAGGCTCTAGGATTGTGGAGCTGTTCACGGGGCTCTAGGCACCTTTCTGGTGGCAGAAGCTCTTGGGCTGTGGGACTCCTTGTGTCCTGCTGTGGCACTAGGAAGCTGCTTTCTGCGCAGGGAGCAAGTCCTGCTTTGTCCCCAGTTCAGAGCAGTCTGAATGGTGCTAGGCCAGCTCCGGTTCTGGCTGGTTGACCGCCTCTTCTGCTCTGGCCTCAGGGGAGATTCGGGAGTGGGTGTTAGGGCAGCACACAGCCCAGCACCTCATGTTGCATTGTGCATGCTTGGATGGCTATTACGGAGAAAGCAAAGTGGCACTGGGCAGGGGGTGGAAGGAGGTCCCTAAATTGGCCTGCTGTATCTGATGGCATAAGAAAAGGTCCAGCAGCAGAGGATAAGGGTGAGTGCCTCTGCGTATGATCCAAGCAATCCCACGCACCTCTCGTGCTGGGGTTGGGCTCAATTAGCAATAAGGTAATGCAGAGTTCATCCTGGACCTCCTCTCTAAGCCTGGCCATGGCTCCTGGACTTCCTTCCTCCTGCCTCTCCTGCTCACGCCCATGGCCCATATCCCGGGGGAGCCCTTCCCTGTGAGTCAGCCACCCTCTTAACTCTTACCTCCCGGCCAGGCTGTGATCAGGTATCAGCAGCCGAGGCAGTTTGTGCCAATAGTATCAACCTTTCCCTGTGCCCTGCACCCCTTTGCCCTTGCTGTCGTGAGGAGGACAGAGGGGTCTAAGCTTGCTGACAGGGAGGAAGTCATGCTGACACTGCCAGGGGCTGGAGAAGGCCACAGAATGAGTTTCTGCTGCTTTTGGAGACAATTCAAGGGGAAAAAGTGTGGGGAAGCTAACATGAGGAAGGCACTGAGCAAAGCCACCTTAGAAGCCCTTGCCACTTGCTGAAGGCATGGAGGGAGCTGGTGGACGCTGCCCGAAGGGACCTGGCGTGGATGCATGCGGAGGGCTGGGGAAGAGCCTCGCCAAGCTGTGTCTGGGTATCATCAACAGCCTCCTTAGGACTCCTTGGCCACTCAGAGGGTCAAATGCTGTGAGACTGATGGGGCTGCATCTCCCCACCTCTAGGTCTTTCTCAGAAAGGAAGTGGACGTGGAGGAAGAGAAGCAGGAGGCCAAGAGCCCCCATGCTGGTGGTTTCTGCTCGCCGGTGGACCGAGGCTCACCCTTCTACGCGGTATGTGCCCCAGCCGTCGCAGTCTAGATGGGCCTTACTGAGGGGTGCAATGTGGCTGGGTTTGAGACTGAGCAAAGGAGGGCTGTGAGTCAGCTGCCGAGGCCACGGTGTACAGAGAGAGCGGTGAGACGTACGCGCTACGGGCTGGTGATGTGCCTGGGAACAGGGATGGATGGAGCATCTCCAGTTTAAACTAGCGAGGGGCAAGCTGGGCACAGTGGGCACTGTGGCACAGTAGCTGGGGCTGGTACCTAGGCCAGCCCCCATGGCTGAATGGTTTTATCGCTTCCAAGGGGGCTGAATTAAAGGTTCTTCCAGCACTGGCCAACGTCAAGAGACTGAAGATCCTGAAGTCACAGGAGGGCCTGAGAATCTGTGTTTCTACAAAAAAAAAAAAAAAAAACAAGGAGGGGGGAAGGATTTCTCTAGTTCTTGTGGTTAGGCAGAAAGGCTTTGAAAAGCAACTCCCATGTTATCAGCAGGGCAACACATGCCAGAGTGGTTAGAGAGCCTGAAACAGTTGCCTGAGACCTGCTGCTCCACAGAGTCCCCGGAGATACCACCCTGGCAGGCTGCTGGGTACAGCTGGGATCTCCAGTAGGGCAGATCATAGCCGAGCCCACCAACTGAGCCCACCAGCAGAGCCTGCCCTCAGGGGTGGACTTTTTGCAGTATAGATCAAGGAAGCAGTTGCTGCCTGATCAGAGGAGGCAGCAAGCAGAGTCCTGCACCTCCGCGCTTGGCTGGGCTTGGGGTTTGACTTGGGAGAGGTTTCTCCAGCAGAATGCTTCAATGCTTCCTGTTTACCTTAGCTTAGCATTGACCATCATGTGGTCAAGGGCTTGGCCCGACTTAACCTGGGATGCAGAAAGTGTGACTTCCAAGGCTTGTGGGAGAGCACACAGCCAAAGTGGTGCTTTGGGCAAGACCAGGCCCCAGGGGCAGCTCTGCCCCTGGACAGTGGTGGGGCCCTGGGCTCCTCTGCTGTGCTGGGAAGCGACCGCCTCTGAAGCTGCGCCTTCCCCTGGGGTTTCTGCAGCTGGGCCTGGGGCTGAGCTTGGTGCAGGGCCAGCTCTTTCGCTGGCTGACCTTTGCTGTGGCCCCCGACGGGCTGGAGCCCTGACAGAGCATTTCGTCAGTGCCGGCCGCCCGCGAGACCAAAGCCCAGGGGAAATGCCATGCTTCTCCCCCAGCTGCCACTCGCTGAGAATAAGAGTCTCCAGATGCCCCTGAAGGAGCCATGGGCTGAGCTCATTGGGAATGGCGGCTGCCCTGGCACTGTGTAGGCAATGGTGGGAGACAGCCAGGAAAATCACCCTTTTGCTTCTGCAGCCCTCCTGCCTCGGCGCTCAGCTCATCACTCGGGACGGGATGTGTGTCCTGGGGAAGGCTGTCCCCAGCACCCGGTGGCACGTGGCAGGGGAGGGGGCAGGGGTGAGCAGGACAGCTACAGAGCCAGGGACCTCTTGAGGAGCTCCCTGTCTCGCTGGGGACTATGTTTTAGGGGAGTTACTCACACAGAGAAAAGGAGTAAGCAAATAGCGTTCTGAGGCAGCTCTGTGACACCTTTACTACTCCTAGAGAAACCTCTCCAAGCATGGCCCCATGCTCCAGCTCTGCCCCACAGCACCCAGCCCCATGCCCCAGCTCTGCCCCTGCCCCTCGCTGTGGCCCCAGGCAGGGTCTTTCACGTGGCAGTGGCTACGATGGCTGGGGAGCTGGCTGCCAGCTCCACTCCGTTTGCCATCAGGAGCAGCCGCACAGCCCTCCCAGGTCGCTTCGTGCCCTTTGGGGCTCAGTGGGGAGCCCTGGGGTGACGCGAGGGCCCCGCCGGGGCGATGCAGAGCGAACACCACAGACGCGTACGCTCCTTGCAGAAATGCACAGCTTCAGGCTGGAAAGGCAGCAAGCGCGGCGCCTGCCTCTGCCAAGGGCGCTGGGACGAGCCCAGGCGTCCGATGCCAACCTGTCAGCTAGGAGTGACCTGGGAATGAGGAACAGCCTGGTATCCCCCCTGCTGGGGCTGCGAGCGCAGCCAGCGCGGCTTCTGCAAAGGGAAATTGTGCCTCAGGACGCTGTGAGAACGCTCCAAATATGTCAGTGAAGCAACAGGATCAGGAATGAGGGAGGCTGACATAATTTATTTGGGCTTCCAAAATGCCGTTGACAAGCTCTCTCCAGAGAGGCTCCCGGAGGGCTCCTCGGGGAGGCACATTCACTCTTCTCCCCTCTGCCCACCCCAGCTCACAGGAGGCCCCGCGGTGGCTCCTCGGAGAGAAAGTCCCAAGAGCAAGGAGCCCGCCGCAGCCACCGCACCGAAAAGCGGTGGGCGAAGCAGCGCGGGACCGGCCAACCTTTTCGACCTGAGCCCCTCGATAGCCCAGTTCAACCGGGAGATGCTGCAGGTGAGCACGCGCCGGGGGTCCCCGGCCACGGGGCTGCGCCCGCTGCCCAGCTCCGGCGGAGGGGCGAGGGGGCCGCCTGCACCCGGGAGCCTTTCATGTGCGCTGCGGGGTGGGGTGCGCTGCGGGGAGGGCTGAACTCTCGGCCTCGAGCGAAGCCATTGTTGTGGCATGAGATCATTTTTGGCTGCCTCTCCCTGGCTGTCAGCCCCAGGGAGAGGGGGTCAGCTCGCACCAGGGCCCGGCTTCCTCCGCACATGCACACACACGTCCCGTCCCCCCCGCCCCCCTTTCCTCCTCCCTGGTCCCTTTCCCTCTCCAGCAGCATGGGAACGGGGACGGCGAAGAGGGGTTACGTCCCGCGTGCCGGAGAGGGCACGCGTGCGCGTGCACGCGTTTGCACGGGCGAGGAGAGCAGATGTCTCGCGCGGGGACATCTTGCGCAGAGGCGCCCCGCTCAGCCTGCTGCGGCTTCTCCCTTCGGCCCGCACCGGGCTGGAGCAGGCGGAGAAAAGAGACGCCACTCGCCTTCCCATCCCCGCTGCCGCGGCCTCAGGGCTCTTGCAGAGCCGGAGACCACCCAGCTCATGGCTGTTCCCCACGTGGCAGGCGGAGGGCTGGGTGCGAGGCAAGCTGCGGGACCTGAAAGACGGCTGCGACATGCAGGACTTGGAGCAGGTGGCTCAGACCCTGCAGAGGGACATGAAGGATTTTGAGAACACGCTGATAAAGCTCAACCAGGTGAGGCCAGTCCGCGGCTCAGCCCCCCTTGCTGTGGGGACCTGCCTCCATCCGAGCTCTCCTTTGCCATACCCTGGCAGCACTGGGGTCTCCGTGCTCTTCCCATGCCTCCCTGGCTGGCTGGGGACCCCAGGGCAGCACCTTCCTCTGAGCAGGTCCCTTGTCCCTGCAGATGGGCGAGCAGCTGATGGGCCGGCCGAGCCCCAGCGCCGAGACGGTGCGGCGGCAGCTGCTGGCCCTGCGGGAGCAGTGGCAGCTCCTCCGGCAGACGGCTGCCAGCCAGAGCAAAGCCCTGGGCGGACTGCGGAGCCTGCAGGACTTCACCAGGAAGGCTGAGCAGCTGGAGGCATGGATCAGGCAGAAGGTACGGCGTGCCGAGAGCCGGGCCGGCTCAGGGTCGGCTGGGATGGATGGGGCCTTCTGCTGCTCCCTGTGCGTGCCTGAAGCAGCCTGGCCACCTGCCGCATTCCCAGGGCCCTGTTCTGCATAGCCCGGGAGCAGACCTCTGCCCCTTGGGAAGGGCTGTGGGAGAGCAGCAGAAAGTAATGTGTCTAAAACTGGTAGCTTCATGCTCCTGCTTGTAGATGTGGTGCAAATCTGATCTCTACAAGATCCAGGTCCCTGCTGTCTCGCAGGCAGTGATACTTACTGCTCAGTGTATTATCCCTGGGGTAGAAGGGGACCCAGAGGCACAAGGAGGGGACATGCGGCACCCGTGATCATCCTATCAGCCAGGAATGGGACATGGGAGTGATGGGTTTAATTACTCCCCATACTTGCCCTGGCCACCCTACTTAGCTTAGGCTGGAGGGGGGGACAGCACATCTGTCCTCCTGTGCCCTCGCCACCTCCTCACACCCTTCCCTGTCCTAGGAGGAGAAACCCTCTCTGGCAGCCCTCCTTCAGGAAAGTCTGGACAAGATCCAGCTCACCCGCCGCATCCTCGACTTGAAACAGGTAAAAGGCTCTTGGGATGCTTCTGGAGGGCAGCTCCTGGGGGAAGAGCTTGGCCTTCACATGCAAGACCCACTCCACCTCCCCGCTCCTGCCCAGGAGGGAGATCTTACCATATATGGGCAGTGGGTGACCGACTAGTACCCAGCTCTGCCCTTCTAATGAGATGGACTGAGTCACTAAAGCCAGCAACATGCTTTCCAAAACGACTCCAAAGTCTGTAATGCCAGGAATCCTGAACCCCACCAGCCCTGGGACCATGATGCGGAGGCATGGCCCAGGTGTGAGGTCTCTGAGAGGGTGGCAGGAAGGACAGGTGGGGAACTGGCCCTAACAAGGGATGGTGCTTTCTGTCTCTCTGCTTGGACTAGGAGGAGCAGCAGTTCCAGAGTCTGCACGAGGAGCTGAACGGCCTGGGCCAGAAGCTGGAGAAACAAGGCAAAAGCGAGAGCAGGAGCATCTCTGCCCGGCGCAAGCACCTCAACAAAATGTGAGTGGAGGGTGTACAGGCTGATTGGGGGGTGGGGGGGGGTGGGCAATGGGAGCTGAAGAACACTGTATATCTCTTGCCTCCCGACCTGCCTCTCCTCACCTCTGAACAGCTTCCTGCAGGAACGGCCAATGCTCTGGCACAGGCTGCCCTTGACCTCTTCCTGTTTAACTATGCAGGTGGCTACGGCTCCAGGGGACCCTGAAGGAGCATCACGAGGCTCTGCAGCTGGCTCTGGAGGTAGCTGCCTTCCTCCAGCAAGCAGATACCCTTCTCGCAGCCATCCACGCCAAGGTACTCAGCACTCAGGCCAGGGTCAGCCCCGAACTGCACAGCCGCATGCTGAGTTACCTACCGCATGTCCAGGGCGAGGGCTAGGTGGAGAGGATGCAGCTCTCATCCCCTGCCTGGAGGCTGCTGAGGATCAAGTGTCCTCAGTGCTTGGAGGGCAAGGAGAGAGCGGGGGGGCTGGAGCTCAGCATGGGATGGGGAGCCCAAAGCAGCAAGTGTGGTTCTGTGGTGTGCCTCTCTCCTGGAGCAATGCATGAATGCCAGCACTGAGGGCAGGGCCTGGCCTCTTTTCACCACTGACTGCAGCTTCTTCTTGCAGTGGAGGAGTGTCTGCGATGCGGGAAAGCAAGGGGAGGCTGAGCCAGGCCGGGATCGGGATGTCAGAGACATGGCCAGCCAGGTGATGGTGAGTGCTGGGGATGCCAGGGAACTGGGGAAGCAAGCCCTGCTCCTGCCACTTCTGTTCCCAGAGGGCTGGCAGAGTGTTGCTGTCACAGACTCGGCACTGCTGCCAACTGTGGCTTGTCCCTCACCAGTCATGTCATCCTGGCCCGCTCTCTCTCTCCAGATGCTGGATGTGACAGTTTCCCAGCTCCTCAGTCTTCAGCCCAGCCTGGCAGCGCAAGTCACGCACAAGCACCGAGATGTCAAGGAGAGTTGGGCCCAGCTCCAGCAGGTGCTGAGGTAGGGCACAGCCTGGCAGAAGCCCCAGGGTCCAAACCCTGCTCCCTGCAAAGTTCAGAGCTGAAGCGGGTGACCGCTTCTGACTCACTCCTGAAGTGGCTGAGAAGAGCAGCTTATGTTTAAAGTGTAGTTCGGGAGCCTGGGCTTGGTCATGTTCCCAGCTCCCTGACCTTAGAGGGCAGCTCCCCACCTTGTTGCATGCCTCAGTTTTCTCATAAATGCACTGAAAGGGATGGTCTGTCTCTAGTACAGAAGGGGCTGCATGCACAAGAAGCAGGGGTGGCTGGTTGGAGGAAGCGGGCAGAAGGGCCAACATGCCCTGCAGTGGTCTCTGCCCGCTGAGTTATCCCAGGAAGCAAACACTAGCTTTTCTGGGCTCTCATTTACGCAGCTCCGTATTGGCCAGGCCACCAGGAAAACTGACCCACAGGAAAAGTTGGTCCCACGTCTCTGCCACTGGCTGTGCTAGAAATCCCAATACTGGAGCCAGAGGCTTGGGGAAAGACCTGGGTTAGCCTTTAGTTCTTGGCAGACTGTCTCTGGGGTACCAGCCCAGCTTTGGTTTCTCTTTTCTCCATCCTCTGCTCCCCCGGGCCTCCCTCATGCTCCTTCTCTTCCACTTTCCCAGGAATGAGAAGTCTCCTGCGCTGGCTCCATCGAGCAGCTTCTCAAGGGGCGAAGCTGCTGCTCTGAACCATGAGTCCCGAGGAGACGGTAGCAGCCATGGGGCAGCGGGCAAGGAAGCAGGAGACAAGCAGAAAAGAGGTCCTGGAAGCACAGTGAGTACAGCGGCTTGGCCCCACGTTCCTCCAGGCACCTCCAGAGCCTCCACTTAAGAAACGTGGGGGAACTTGTGGGGAAAGTATTTGATTGTTGGCCAAAACTCACCCCAAGAACTCCACCGTGGCTCAGTGACCCATCATACCCTCCGCATTGAGCCCAGAGCAGTCAGTCCCGTGACCTGCCCCCACCACTTGTGGGAGGCAACAAATGCCAAGCCTGGAGCAAAGAGAAGGACATTTTGGGCTGGGCAAAGGAGGATTTGGGGCCTTTGTGCTGTAGGTACAGAAGGACGTTGGAAGGAGCGTGGCGGAGCATGCGAGAGGCGAGGAGAGCGGCCCTGGCTGTCCCACAGCCGGGCAACCCCCTCCCGGAAGCGACAGCAAGAGGTACCGGCTCCTGGTGGCTGCTGCCAGGAGCAGGGGTGGAGGACAGAGCTGCAAGCTCGGGGAAGGGCGGCGGGAGCAGGAGGCACTCGCTGGGACCTAGCTTGTTTCTCAGTTATAAAGATCCATCCCCAGACCTATTGCACGGTCCCTAAAGGGCTGGGATGGGGGCTAGCTGTGAGGACAGAAAGGGGCTCTGAACTAGAAGACCTCTATGGCAGGTCCTAGTCCCTCTTCCCTCTGGAAAACCCTGAAGGAAGCAGGGGTCCCTATGCGAAGGGAAAGCCTGACTTTCCTTCTTCCCACAGGAGGAAGAGGGTGCCAGGACGCCCGGAGGGTGAGTGGGGCACCCAGCAGCCGGAGGCCCAGGTGCAGGACTTCTGCCAGGCTGCGAACGCGGTAACGTCTCCCCAGGAGTCAAGGCGCGTCCCCTTGCCCCTTCCCGTTCGCTCCCAGCCTGTCCAGGGGACCCAGTGTCGGGGCATCCCCTTTCCCAACCCTGCCTCCGCTCGTGTGCGTACACACTTACGCGTGCACACCCATCCCTGATCCGGGCGCTAATGCACTACGTCTCCCCTGCTCTTTGGCAGGCCATGTCCCGGCTCAAGGAGAACGTGGGTCCCAGCATCCACCTGCATCCAATGGAGGATGCAGAGAGCCTGGAGGCAGCGCAGACGCAGCGGGCCGCACTGCAGCGAGAGATCCTGGACAACACCTCCAGCATCGAGGCTGTGCTCCTGGTGAGCCCTCTCCGGTGCAGGGCAGGAAGGGGGATACCAGCAGGGCTGGCAGTAATGCCCATCTCTTCCTCCTAGGAAGGGCAGAAGCTGCTGGGTGCAGGGGCCCGGGGAAGCCCGCAGGTGGAGGCCATGCTGCAGGAGCTGGGGGAGCTCTGGGAGGACCTGCAGAGGAAGCACCAGGAGAACGGGGCTGTGCTGAGGGAAATTGATAAGGTATGTGGAGGCAGGGCTGGAGTGGGGCTCGGGGATGGACATGGGGAGACGTCTTCATCACGTCAGGCTGCGGGGGGTGGCTTTGCCCCCTGCACCCTCTGGTCCTTCTGGCCTAAGGGGGTGTGGACCTGGCCTGACCTCCACTTGGATCAGCGAGCAAGGTTGGTGCCCGTGGGGGCAGGATCCACAGGGTCAGCAGTGACATCTCTGGCTGCTCTGCCAGAGCACGCTGCTCTGACGGCAGAGCTGGAGCTGCCTGCGACCCAGGCACCGTGCTGTGGGGCCCTGCCCCATGTTCAGCCTCGAGGGTGGCTCCTGCCTCCCTTGTGCAGGCTCAGAGCCAAGCTGACGGGGCTGGGTCCCACCTCTGTGCTGTCTCTGCAGGCCCTGAGGCTTGTGGGGGAGCTGGACCGGGCTGAGCGGTGGCTGCAAGCTGTGGCTGGGTCGCTCTCGGAGCCGGCTGCCATGAGAAGCCCCGAAGAGCTGCGCAGGGACCTGGAGGAGACGGGACAGCTGGAGAGGCAGCTCCTGGTTTGTGGCCTCAGACTCCAGGCCCTGCGGGAGGAGGTGGCGGATGAGCCTGCTACGGAGCACGAAGCAGCGAGAAAGATGCAGAAGAAAGTGGAGATGGTGGAGGAAAAGTGAGTCCTGGGAGAAGCTCCCTTCTCTCTCATCCCCCTTAGGCCTCGGGAGAGGGCAGGGAGGAGGAGGATGTCCCCTGCGAGGGGCAGCCGTGCGGTGCCGGTGCCTGAGCGGGACCTGGGTGACGCCTGTGCCCCGGCAGGCTGGCGCGCGTGCAGACAGCCCTGCGGCGCCGGGCTGCAGACCTGCGCGACTCCCTGGTGCTCTCCGAGTTCCTGCAGAACGTGCAAGAGGAGGAGGAGGCACGCAGCCGGCACCAACCCGCTCCGGTGAGCTGCGGGACCGGGCCTCGCACCCCTCGGCATTGCCGGGCACTGCCTGTTTGTCTCTCGGGTCTCCCCTCACCTTACTGCAGTGGGCACTTGGGTCTGGTGCCACTGCCACCAGCGTGTTGCAGCTGGGACCAACCCAAGGGTCGATCTCTGACCCTGCGGGTCCCCCCTCCAGCCCAGCCATTTTAGGCAGTTGCTCGCCCTCTCCCTCATGCCTGGTGTCTCTGTTGGCTTCAGCCAGGGAGTGGGCATCGTCACTCGCAGGGGTCTTTGCCCCTGCTCTCGGCCCCAGCAAGGCAACTGTCATGCAGCGAGGACATGAGCAGCCCCTTGGGACAGCTGCAGGAGGCTGTGGAGATGCTGAACGATGCAGTGAAGGAGCGAGAGCGTGTTGTGGAGGCAGCGGCGGAGATGGAAAGCCTGGAGCGTCTGGTAAGGGCTGGACCTGGGGATGCGATCGGGGTGGCTCGTCCAGGGCTGGCCATACCACCTCGCCAGAACAGGGAGCACAGCTGGGCCTGTCCCAGTGGGACACGAGGGAGCCAGGACAGCCATGGCCTGCTCTGCACAAGGAGGGTATCCTCATCCCTGCTGTGGCTGGTGCTCCCTGCCCTGCAGCAGGGTGCAGCGTGGCTGTGCTGAGCGTGAGCTGCACCACAAGGCTGAGGAGCACGAGTTGTGGCACTGGGGCCCCCGCCTTGGGGCTCATCTTTCTCTTTCCACCCATTCAGCTGGCAGAGGTGTCCCCATGCCTGGAGGCCATCCGATGCAGAGCCGAAGCCCTGGCTCGAGATACTGCCCAAGCGGAGAACGATTTTGCCGTGGTGAAGAGCGAGAAAGACCTCCAGGGGCTGCAGGGCTTGCTGAGTCGGCAACAGGAGATGGAGGTGAGACCAGGGAGCTGGGAGGCGCCCTGTCCGCTCGGCGCGTGGCAGGGGACGTGGTGTGGAAGTGTCCCAGCTGGACGGGACTGTCCTGGGGAGGTGCTGGCCCCCAGGGGCCCAGGTGTCGTAAGCTTTGGCCCGCCGCGGAAGGCTGGGCTGGAATTTTCCAGCCGAGCTGAGCCCAGCCCCGCTCCCCCCCGCCAGCCTGGGCCAAGGAAGGAGAGAGAGATTGCGTCAGCTCCCGTGTGCCAGCGCCAGGCTGCCAACACCTCGCTCATCTTTCCATCGGCGGGGAGGTGACTCACACGGGCAGAGCAGGCTGGTGTGTGGAGAAAACATGTTCCTCTGCACTCCCGCAGCCCTTCGTGTTGCCCATTATCCCCATGGAGCACGGCTCTTCCTGCTCCCCGCAGCCTGGATCCCCCATGTGCCACAGTAGCCCTGAGCTCCCCTCCAGCGTATTCCTTCCATCTCCTGCACCCTGGGGCACAGAGGAGTCTTGCCATGAAGGGTTAGTGCTTTTCCTGACCTTATCATGCAGAAGGAAATGGGATGGGTTGGATGTGTCTTGATCAGCAGGTAAAGTGTGTCCCATCCTCAGGCAGGATAGGAAAAAGGAGTCAGCTATGCCTTGCCACATCGCTCTAAGTGTCCTAACCTTTTTTGCCTTGTGATCTTAGTGCGCGGTGACAGAGACCCTGCAGGGGCAGCTGGAGGAGCTGGAGAGGGCTGCTGCCCGCTTGGAAAAGCTCTGCCCTGCTCGGATGCGCACCATCGGCCCAGAGGTGCAGGGAGCCCTGCAGGCCTGGGAAGGACTGCAGAAGCTGCTAAGAGAGAACAAGGCCCACGTGCAACAGGCTGGCCGGCTGCGGCAGTTCTTCAAGGATTATTTAGCCATGATGTAAGTGATGACGAGCAGTCCGAGTTGCCTTTGCCGTGCTAGCTCTGAGGGGGGAGCTGGTGAGACTGCGACATTCGCAGAGCTTGGGCTGTTCACAAGTCCGTGGGCAGGTGGCAGAGCAGAAACCAGGCAGGGACCATTTGTAACCTGAAACGAAGGGGCGCGTTGGGACTGCGCAGACAGAAGAGCCTGCTGTGGGGCCCCGACCCACTGTGGGCCACCAGATCACCAAGCTGTCTTAAGGATTTCTGAAGGCTGAAGACAAACGGTAGTCGCAGCAGTTTTCACACACCTTCTGATGATTTCTGACTGCTGCGCCAAAGGAGATTAGTGCTTCAACACGCTCTCCTGTGCATCCACACACATACACCCCCTCCACACACACACACACATCGTACTCCTGAGCCTGCCTGGGATGTCCCCATGGGGACTGTGCTCCCAGCTGACCCGTCTCTGCCAGCCCAGCCTTTGCCCTGCCAGGTTTGCAGAGCCTCCATCCAGCTGCATTCACTTTTCCCTTTGCTCTCTTTTCCCTGCGTGCACCTGCCCCCTCCTCCTGTATTTCACTCCTGTTAGGCTCTTATCCTTCACGCTGTCTTTCTCTGCCCCACTCCCAGTTCCTGTTTTCAAACTGGAGATCTCAATGATCAAGGTGGCTGATTGAGAGATGGTGACCCCCTTTACTGGGGGCAGCCTGCTTGTTTTGCACCAGATTCTGGCAAATAACAGCCACCTTTACCAAGGGCACCATGCAGCTTCAGAAGGCAGGGGGCCGCTTCTAGTAAGAGCCAAGTCCTTATTAAAAGTATCAGGGTAGATAGCGTAACGTATCGTTTGCAAAGGCAACGCATCTCATTGCCCTTGTGCGCTGGCAGCTCTGTTCTTCGTTCAGCCAAGGGAGGGGATGGCAGGGTGGGCCTGGGATCCTGTACAGCTGCCGGGGCTGAAGGGCAGCTTCGGGGGTCCTTGGTACTAGTGGAGAGCCATGTCCCCCTGGAAGATGAGGGCTCCGCCTGAGGCTGGTTGGGAATTGCTTCCCTGGGACCCTGTAGGGCTAAGAATGAGCTGGGTCGTTCTTACGCCTGCCCTTCCTGTGCCCTCAGCTCCTGGACAGAGGACACGCGGGCTCAGATCTTCTCAGAAAGCCCAGGCAGCCATGGCTTTTTGGACACTCAGTGTGAGGAACTGGAGAGGAAGATTGAAGGCAAGTTGAAGGAGTTTGAGGAGCTGGCGGCAGCGGGGCAGACGTTGGTGTCTGAGGAGCACTATCTGAGTGAGACGGTAAGTAGCAGGGAGCCTGGGCCCCTTGCAAGGGTGGGGGCCCATTTCTCAGCAGCTCACTGAAACCCTCTGGGGCTGGTCCCTGGAGGAGAGAGAAAGCTGTGGGCACAAAACCCCGACAAGCTGGCCAGAGCCAGCTGCACTTCCACCATAGCTGAAGGCTATAGCTCCGCCTTAGCTCCGAGACCCTCATCCGAGCTTCTCAGGTGGCAGGGTCACCCTGTGACTGGGAGAAAGTCAGTTGCATCCAGTAATGGTCAAAACATCTTTCTGACCGAGCCCTGGTCTCAAACACCTGGTAGGAGGTGTCCTCATAGGGTCCGCGTCCCTGAACTGAGGCTGAGAGTCCATGCAGAGTGTCCTTGCGGACTGCCCACCATCTCTCCTCCCTGCTCTCAGATAAAGGAGCGCATGGAGGAGCTGCAGAGCATGCTGGGCTGGGTGCTGGTACGTTGGCGAGCACAGAAACACCAGCGGGACCCTGGGACCAAGCTAGAGGACAGAAAGAACTCTGAAAATCCCTTGGATGCGAGGGTGAGTACCTGGCTGTATGGTGACTGTTGGGGAGTGGGAGGACCTGCCTCAAGAAGCCGAGGCTGAGGGTGCCAAAGGCACCAAATGGAACAGGTGACATGGAAGTAGGGGAGGGACTTGTCACAGCTTGGGGGTAACACCCCTGAGACTCTCAGGTTCAGATGGGACAGGCAGGGAAGACTGACCAGAGAAAGTGCCTGAGCTGCCAGGTCTGGGCTTCCTGCCTCCAAGAAGGAGTTTGGGCAATCTCCATGCCTCTGTTTTCCTCTGAGGGCCTCCCTGGGAGCATGAGCGGGGGCTGCGAGCCTTGGACATTGCTTGGGGACCCTGGAACAATCCTCTCCTCCAGCCTTTGCATTCCCTCTCTCGTCTTGCTCCCCAGGAGAAGTGTGTCCCATGCGTTCAGTCCTGTGCGGAGAGCATGCTCAGCCTGAAAGGGCTTGCACCCTGCTCCCTCTCTGAATCTGCACAAGGATCAGAGCTGCAGCTGCGGGTGCTAGAAGAAACAGCCATCTCCCCTCCAGCATCACCCCTCTCTGATGCCCTATTGGGACTGGAGCCTGGCAGCTCGGTGCCCCATGGCACGGGACCCCCTGCGGAGGAGGGTTTTGTCTGGGATCCCTCTGAGACCTCCATGGTGTTGCTGCCACCACGGGGGACCAGCAGCCTCGGGGGGACAGTCAACCTGATCCTGAGCATTGGCAAGAAAGGAGAGAAGAAACAGCCGCAGCTGGCGTCGGGCAGAGAACAGCCTGGGGAGGAGGCTCCGCAGATGGTACGTGAAGCTGTGTGGGGGCCGTGGCATCAGCAGGGCCATGCGGGAGCTCCCTGTGCCCACCTTGGCCACTGCCACAGCTCTCCGAAGCTGCTGCGGGGACCTTCGTCCCAGTGCAGATGTCCTCACATGGCAGGCAAACCGGGTGGCTGCGGCTGCGTAGCACTTGAAGGCTCTCAGATCGCTTCCATGGGTGGGATCCATCTAGGCTGTTTCTGAGCGAGCTGTCCAGGTCATAGCACAAAGATGAGAGAGCCTTTTGGCTCTATTGGATGTTGGGTGATCCCTGAGGGCTAAGCACCAGCTTGTAGCACCCTCTTTGTCTGCTCTCTCCTCCCTGTAGCTGGCTACCCTTGCTCTTCCCTCAACTCTCTTTGTGTCTCTCTCTCCCCATGCTCAGCTCTCTGCCACTAAACCCTCAAGCTGTAAAACCTTTTGGAAGCGTTGCCAGGGGCTTTTAGGAAACACTTGGGGTAGTTTAAAGCGAAAGAGAAAGCCATCTCGCCAGTCTATGGAAGAGGTAATGTCCGGGGGGAGGCTGCATGTGAGGCAAAGCGACTGCATGGCATGAACTTGCCTGCCACTAACCCAGCTGGCCATCCTGCCATGCCCTCTCTGCAATGCTCCTCCCTGCCCCAGCAGGCTGGCTGGGGCCAGCCTTCCCCCCAGCAGGGCTGGCAGGTGCAGGCCCAGTGGTGGGCCACCTTGTAGAGAGGGAAATACCCCTGGTGCCCCAAGGTCCAGAGTGTGGGAGCTGGGGCATGCAAAGAGGGGTGTCAGCCTGCCGGGGCTGGCTGCAATTTGGCCCCAGGGGTAAGTGATTTTGGTGGCTGTGGGAGGTGTAGCAGGTGGGGCTCATTCTAGCTGCTGGAGGGCAGAACCAGTCCCTTGTGCAGCTGGTGAAGGGGGCAAGGGTGGATGGGGCCATGGAGTTGGCCGTCGGCATGTGAGTGTGTGTGTGTTAGGGGGGGGTGCATGTGCGAGGCTTGCAACCCCAGCCCTGGGAGCCTGGCATTTTGCCGGGGCTCTGCAGCCATGCAGGGTCCACTCATTGCTCCGAACGCTGTGCAAAGGGCTGTTTGCGAGGAGCTCCTGACGCCAGCAGTGCAGGGCCCTCCCTGCGTACAGTCAGGCTGGGTGACCAAGGGAAGAGGCCAAGGCTGCCAAGAAGGCTAGAGGGGAGGGTGCCAGAGAGAGGGCCTTGCAGCAGGGTGAAGGGCTGCAGAGCCACCAGAAGTGCCCGGAGTGACAGGTACCATGCAGCCTAGGGTGTACAGAGAAATGCTGTTCCAGCTCCGCCTAAGTCATTTGCTTTCATCCTTGCAGCCACAGAAACCTAGAAGAGAGACTGAGACCGCAGTGGGAAGGGCTGGAGATGATGTTCACGAGAAAGGAGAGCGTAGAGAGAGGAAAGGGACATGCTCTGCCCTTGCATCCACCCTGCACTACTGCCTGGTGCCACGTACAGCTGGCTGCCAGCATGCCGCTGTGACCGCTGTCTCTGTAGATCCCCAAAGAGTAGCAGCCTAGAGGGCAGAAGTGAGGGTGGAGAGCTCTGCGGTGCAGGCAGCCCCCTTACGCCAGGGCAGCAGGACACACCTGGGGGGGCTCTGTAACATGGGCAGGGTCTCCCCTTCCTGCCTCTTCCCACCACGTGCCGAGGCGGGAGCAGCCCTCTGGGTGCTGAGGATGGGGCTGTGCAGCTCCCGGCTCCGGACACGGCGCCAGCGCCGAGGGCGAGTGTTTTTTGGAGGGTGGCAGGGGCTTCCTGGCCCTCCGCCTCCCCGCTCCCCCAGCTGCCGTGCGGGGAGCGGGCTCTCGGCGCGGGGCGAGCGAGGGCTGGCTTGGGCGGCGGTGCCTGCAGCCGGGGCTCCCCTGGCCGGCAAGGGGCTCACCCCTCTCCCCTTCGCTGTGTCGGCAGGCGAGCGCCTCTTTGCCCGCGGAGGAGCGCGACGGAGAAAAGGCCAGGAAAAGCTCCGCCGTGCTGCAGGCAGCGAAGCAAGTGCCGGCCGCGGCGGGCCGCCCTCCGGCGTCGAGCGCCGGGGCCGCGGCCGCCTCCCACACCCTGCCCAAGGCCGGCCCCAGCTCCATCTTCAACAGCCTGCAGCGGAAGGAGAAGGCGAAGGCCGAGCACGCGCGGCTGCTGACGCTGCAGGGCATCATGGGCCCCAGCTCCCTGCAGCCCCTGCCCGAGGAGAGGCACGGCCCCAGCAACACGTGGCCTTTGAAGTGCGGCCGGAGGAAGGCGGCGCCGGAGGCGCCCGGCGCCCGGCTCGAGGAGCTGCTGCTCTACGTGAAGAACCCGCTGGTGCGGGACATCGACGCCGAGTGCGGGGCCGCCCCCGGGCACCCCAAACCCGGCCTCCCCCACCGCCGCCGCCGCCGCCACGGGGAGCCCGCCGCCGGGCCCCCAAACGCCTGCCCCCACCTTTCCCTCGGGTCCGTCCTCAGCCTGGAGCTGCCCAAGGACTTGGCCGTCCTGGGCTGCCTCCGAGGCGCGGCGGCGGCACGGCAGGAGGAGGCCGAGGGAGATCGGAAGAGGCCGGGCAGGGGGGCAAAGCGGTGGGAGGCGGCAGGAGCGAGCGAGCCCGGATGGCAGGAGGAGGACGCGGATGGGCACGGTCCCCAGGGGCCGGGCGAAGGCCTGGGGAAGCCCCCCAAGGGCGAGCGAGGGACGTGGTTCGAAGAGGTGAGCTTCAACCCTAGCTACCGCCGGCAGAAAGCACGAGGCTTGGAGGCGGCCCGCTGCGCCGGCCAGGAGGCCAGGAGCCCCGGCAGCAGCGGCGAAGGCTTGCTGGACTCGAGGCTGAACCGGCTGTCGCACGTCAGCGTGCTGCACGAGCAGGTCGGCCGGGAGCGGGACGAGCTGGCCGCCAGGCTGGGCCGGGACGGCAGCCCTGGCGCCGCGGCGGCCGGCTGCAAGGCCCGGCTGCGGGAAGCCGCTCGCGTGGAGCTCAGGCCCTCTCCCACCACCGTGGCAGGCAGAGTGGGCACCACCGCCACCGGCGCTGCGCGGCCAGAGCAGCCCGCCGGCAGCGGGAAGCCCGGTGGGGAAGTCCTGGCGGGACTGTGCGGTGCGGGCCAGGACTCCCCTCCCGCCGCCAGCCAGGGCCCTCGAGCCGCCCCCCAGCTCTCCGTGTTCGCCTGCGAGCTGGGCTGCCGGCAGCGCGGCCCCGAGACCCCGGGCCCGGCCGAGATCTGCCACCCAGCCCACAGGCTGTTTGAGGAGGAGGAGGAGGAGCTGCAGGCCATCTGGGACCAGGCGGAGGAGCAGATGGCACCGAGCCCGCAGGCAGAGAGCGGCGCCCGCCGCCTGCCGGCCAGCGGGACAGGCAGCCTGCAGAGCCCCGACGTCGCCGGCGGGCCCCTGATCCTCTCGGCAACTAACAACGTGCTGGTGGCCAAGTTCACCCTTCCCACCCCCGCTCAGCTGCTCCACCACGGCCCAGCGGGAGAAAAGGGCCCCGGCGACAGGCACAAGGGCAGTGGCAGCCCGAGCAGGCGTGGGGCAGCCCTGCCCTGCGTGGAGGAGCCCCATGGCACGGGGCAGGCTGTGTCCGTGGCCTGGGCGGACGGCCCCGGCGCACGGGATCGACATCCGGACGGGGAGCGAGAGGGCAGCAAGGTCAGAGCCGCGGGCTGGGCGCGCTCGTCCTCGGGGTCAGGGGCTGTTGCCATTAGCCCGGGGCTGCTTTGCTCATCTTCTCTCTCCTTGCAGGCTCCCCCCAGTAAAACGGAGTTTCAGATGATGGAGGGGACGCTGGAGAGGAAGCACGTTCTGCAGACAGGAGGTAGAAAGGTAGGGTCACAGCCGCCTGGCTCCTTTGGGCCCTGGGGCACAGGGACATACGTGACGTGTGAGTGTGGGGGCTGCCGGGGGGCAGGCTCCTCCATGCACCCCTTGGCACCCTCCTGGGAGCAGCTGAGCACAGGGGCCATGGCAGCCAGGCCTGTACCCCAGGTACTCGGCTGTCCAACCAGGAGACTGACTTATAATGAACTTTCTCCGTGGCCGGACAGTCAGACTCCAGCCTGCAAAGGCAAAACAGCAGCTCCCCATCCTCTCCCAAAAGCCACAGGACAGCCAAGCCAACAGCTTCTGGGAGCTGGCTGCCACCAGGCCATGGAGAGAGAGATACGTTATCTCTAGCACACACACAATCGCAGAAACGTCACCTGGAAAGCACTCCATCTGACCTGACCAAGGCATCCCTAGCTTACAGCGCCACCAATGTCACTTGTCAGTGCACCAATGTGGCCGTCACTGTCGCGTTCCCAAACACAGGAGTGTTTTCCAGGAAAGGCGAGAGAGGACAGTATCCTTGGCTCTCAGAGGGCAGCTTCTCATAGTCTCTGCTCCTGCCCAGCCCTCCTGAGCAGCAGTACCACGTCACAGCAGAGCTGCTGGGGACATCACTGCTCATCAATGAGAGGGGAGCCATGACTGCTGGAGGGGTGTGTGCAGCACCTTCGCCAGTTCTCCCAGGGACCCAAAGGCTTTTCCAGATTTTAAGGAAGGACTGAAGCCAGAGATGCTACTGGTGCTAACATCTCATAGTTATTGGCCTCACTGGGATCACAGCCCACAGGGGTCTGGGGAGTGTTTTGACTGGCAGCAGACCACCTCTCTTTTCCCAAACCTTGAGCAGTAAATCCAAGGCTGGAGCCGGGAGTAGTGGAAAGGAGGTATTGGCCTGAATGGCCCCAAAAGGGGGAGAGCTGTGCTAAAGCTTCCTGGCTGATGCTTCCAACCAGCATGGGGAGGTAGGATTAGCAGTGGCTAGAAGAAGGGTTTGGGGAGAGCAGGACTGCCATGGCATGTGTGGATGACCCTAAGGGGGCCGTCTGGGCACACCACCCCTGAATGCCTCTGTCCGTCCTGCCGCTGTGGGGAGAGGGTGCCAGGCTGGCGGTGGGACTGCTCAAGCTGGGATGAGGCAGATGTCCCCGGCAGCTCCCTCCACTGCGTACTTATAGGCTCTTGGTGCAAAAAGGCCCTGCTCACCTGGCAGGGCCTTGCCTCACCACCAGAGTCTGTTTGTGTCCCGTAGGCGACCTGCCGCGCCTGGAGCCTGTTCCACGCGGTGCTGATGAGGCAGACGCTGTGCTTCTATCAGGACCGGAGGGACAGCCTCAAGGTACTGTGGGACGGATGGCACAGCGGGTGCAGCACGGGGAAGGCAGCAGCATCCAGGACTGGAGCTGAGCCATTGCTCGGGTCCTTTATTCGTTCTCCCTGCTTCTCCCAGCTGGCCCTGCTGGGGCCAGGAGGGGGCTGGCTGGGGGGAGTGGGGCGGCTCAACGGGCTGCCAGGGGGCTCCCTTGCTTGTGTCCGTGCTGGCTCTGGAAAGGGAAGCCCGCAAACCCTGCTGTTGCTTTTGCTCTTCCCTGTGCTGCAGAGCTCTGTGGTGGCCCTTCCCCTGAACCTCTCCGGGGCGATCTGCACCCCTGACACAGAGTACACCAAAAAGACCAACTGCTTCAGACTACAGTGAGTAATTCCAGCCCGTGACACTAGGGGGTGGGAAACTGTACAGCCACAGCACTCCCTGGAGAAGAAGCAGCTCCAAGGTCTTTACGCTTCTGGGGCAAGTGTGCTAAACCTGGCTGCATGTCGCTGTTAAGTAAGTACCTCCAGGAAGAGCCCGCTCAGAGGGGGTCCCAGTGCCTGGATTGTGATTTCTTTCTCATCTGCTTCCCTTTTTTCTAAGGCTGTTGGGGGCTATGGTGTCTGCAACCTACGTTTTCCTTGTTGCTGACTTATTGTTCTTCTCTCAGGCTACGGGATGGCTCTGAGTATCTTCTGAGGGCCCCATCCCAGCTGCTCATGAATGAGTGGGTCTCCAAGCTGCAGCAGAACTCAGGTGAGCAGCCCCCGGTCGCGGGCAGAGGGGGACGCACAGGGCCTCAGTGGGGCACGCAGGGCCTGGGCTAGGCTGGGCTGGCAAGGGCCGCAGGGCAGGAGCGAGGGGCAGGGCCAGAGCTGGGGTGGGAGTACAAGTCTGCTGTCATCTGCACACGCTCACCATGTGCATGTGGCCTTTTCTGAACTCTTTGATGTATGTGGGATCAGAAGAGAAGAAATACAGCACTGCCTCTGATTTATGCAGTCTTCTAACCTGCTTTGAGAACTGCAGTTCTTCGCCAGGCAGGATTTGGAGGCTTTGTTTTCACACCACATACACAGTTATAAATCAGGACTAACACAACTGACGTCAGTGGAGTCTTAGCAGCATAAAAACAGTCTCAGGAAAATTACAATTGGGCCTTGGTCTTCCCATGCCCCTTGTTTCTCTGTCTCTTTTGTGGAGCCTGGAAACCCCTTGCCTGCCTCCCGGGCAAGGAGATCTGCAAGACTGAGGCCTTCCCACTGCTATAACCATTAACCAAGGGGGCTGAGGTGCTGTAATGAAATGCTAGGCTGGTTTGTGCAAGCAGTGGCAAGAGATGAGCAAGAGATCAGAAGAATCAGCTCTGTGGTGTGGGCACCCCCGTGGTTCAGCTGGACAGGCAGGCAGCTGGAGCCTGGGCTGGCTCAGTGGGGTGGTCCTGCACACTTCCAGCACTGCCCAGCAATGCAGCATTTCTCTCTTGCCCCCTAACGGGTTGTTTGCTTTGCCCCCAGGTTTCCCCGAAGTGGATTACTTCCAGGCAGCAGCACAGAGTGTCGAGGGCGCCAGCTCTGCTGTGGGGTGAGTAGCCAGGAGCAGGCTAGCCAGGTCTCAGTCTGGACAGAGCCAAGTCTCCTTGTTACAATGATATCCCGCGCTTGCTGCTGCAAGGCACTCTTCTCTTTATCATATTTCATGATCAACACCATAGTAATAAGTGTGCTGTTGTGCGCTCTCCTGCTCCCAGAGGGGTCAGAGTGCCAAAAGTAGGTATTAGCCACTTCCTCACCTCGATCCCTCAACTGAAACTCTGTCCAAGCTGCCTTCCTCGGCCTGCAGCAAGCAGGTCTTGTGTAGGCCAGTGATTTGGTAAATCTGCTATTTTCAAGTTTCAGCAAGGTCCCTGGGCCTGGAAGCTGCCAACTCCAGGGACACCCTCAGGCTGTGACTGCCAAGAACCAAGAGGTCGTGGTGCTACCCTGCTCAAATACCAGGCTGCAGCTGCCTTTCGGGAGCCAGGATGGCCCAGTGGACGTGGCAGCGTCCTCAGCAGGTGCCTTTCTTGCCTCGTGGGCCTCCTGGCCACAGAGCCCATGGAGTCTCCCCTACACACTACACAAATATAGTGCTATTAGGTGATCTTTGGGTTGCTGTCCTCCTGTCTGAGGGGGTCTGTGGTAGACAGCTAGGCCCACTGTCATGTCCTGCGCCTGTGCCAGTGCATCCTCAGGTAGGGTGGATAGGATGTAAGCAAGTGAATCCAGTGTTGGGGAGTGGGGGAAGCGGAACCGAACAGGGGAGTCCGCTATTCCCTGACTCCTCTCCCCAGCCCAGAGAGGGGTAAGGGAGTTGTCTGGGGCAATTTGTAGTGTTATAGGTCAGTCTTAAATTTGGTGGTGCCTGGTCCAGGAGTCCCTGGGTCCTTCGCCCAGGAAAGGGGATGGGGGATGGACATGGAGGTCTTTTGACTGGTTCACAGAAGTTACTTCCGTTCACTACCTGGGAATTACCAGGATAACCAGGCCTCCATGTAAGTTTTCCAGTGCCTTTTGAGGCTGATACAGGTGTGTCCCGTGGTGACCTTGCCTTGTGTCATAGTGCAGTGGCAGGATCTGCAGAACATGTTAGGTTTGGGCCAAGGTAACCTACTTTTAGAGCCATTTGAGCACATGTCTGCTTGCCCCACCTGTCTCACCTCCTCCTTGACGTGTCTGTTTTGTTTCAGAGGGTGTTCGTGGAGCTGCCAGTCACTCAGCCGGGCACAGGGAGCACCAGTGGTCACCCAGTGGGTCCCCTGGGTCATGGGACAACAGCTGCCCAGATGACGACTATGGGTTGGTGGCTAACAAGAGGAGGTCCTACTCATTCACCTCAGGTACAGCTGTGTTGGGGTATATGCATGCATGCGTGGGGCAGCCTTACCCAATGGTCACTGCACCCTCCTGCTTCATCGCTTGTCTGCTCAGCATGCAGGCTGCCCCGCGGCCCAGCCCTGGGAGCCGCTGGCCAGCTCGAGCTGTGAGCCGATGGCCAGCTGTGACCCGTATTCCTGGGTGAGAGCTGCAGCTGGAGGAGCATCACATCCGGGGGTGCTGCTGGAGGGGTGTGTGCTGGCTGCTGCCTGGTACTGCAGCGGCTCCCTCAGGGCAGCGTGGTAAATCTGTGTGTCCGCTGCCTGACCTTGGAGTCCTCGCTTTGGGGCAGCCCCTGGGGTCTTGCAGCTCAGCAAGGAGGAGGCTGGAGAAGGGGGTAGTATGGGGAGTGGGGAGCTGCAGGCTCAGGGCTCTGTGTCCATGAGGAGGGGACATTGTATGTTTGGGCTGCCTGCTGGCAGGCCTGGCCCAGCTCCTGCTGAGGCTGTGTTAGCACATGGGATAAATCCAGGTTGGAGAAGCTCTGGCTTTCTGGAGTTGCCATGAGACACCCTGGCCTGGGTGGCCTTTATGCTGGGTCGAGAGGATGTGTTTTACTCACACTTGGACCGCTCCCCACAAGTGTTAGTCAGGCGTCTGCTTGAGCCGGTCACTGGCACCCATCCCGCTGGGAGCCATCTCCTGCGCAGCCTCCCTGTGCGGGGTCAAAGTACACCATGGGCAAGCCCTGCTCAGTCCCACAGATATTACGTGGGGCAAGCTGGCTTCCCTGGGTGAGACCTTGGTTTCACGGTCACTGCCAGGAGGTGGCACTAATGCCCCTGTCCCCACAGCCATCTCTGGGAGCAAGAGAGGTGTGCACAGGAGGGGGTGTGATGCTGTCTCCAGTACCGACCTGGTGCCTGGGTCCTTGCAGCCCAGACTTTAGCACCCCGAGCCCTGCATGCGTGCCCAGCTCGGAGAGGTCCCTGAGGCGGCTGGCAGGCCCCAGCTAGTGACCCGGCCTTCCTGCTCACTGCTCCCTCTCTTGCAGCCACCTACCAGAAGATCACGCCCGTGGCGGTGCCCAAGGAGCCCATGGAGGCCGGGAGCAGCTACTCCGTCACGCTGTACATCGGGGAGCAAGCACCAGCCGTCCCCAGGACACGCTGCCACTCGTTTGTGGCCAGGCCGGGGAGCCCGCGGGAGGTGCTGGGGGAGAAGACCCAGGGCCCCCCTCGCCCCAAGAACAAATCTGTCTTCAAGAAGTTCTTTGGGAAGAAGGAGTGAGCCCCAGACGAGGGGGAGAAAAGCAAAAGCCTGCCCCTTTTCCTCCTCTCAGGCCTGCTTCAGGTGCAACCTTATTAAGGTCTCTCTTCCCAGCACCAGCCCTCACTGCTCACTGTCGCCTTGGGGCGCTCAGCACCACGAGGGGGAGAGACGCTGCAGCAAGCGGCTCTGCTTCAGCACAGTCCCAGGGGCTGCACCTCACCCCCAGCCACCGCCGCTGCCTTCCTCAGCCAGGCGCTGAGCCCCTCGTCTGCCCCGCGGGCCCTTTCCCAGCAGGCAGGGATGCTCTCCCCACCCTCGCCAAGCTGCCAGTGGCTCTCCCTGCCGCCGGTTCAGCTGGATTCCCCAGGCATCCCACCTACACGCAGCACAAGCAGGGTTGGGGGTGGGTGTTGTTATTTTTATTAAAAAACAAACAAACGCTTAATCTGGGAGCGTCTTCCTCCAGCATTGCCACTGCTGGGGGCCAGTGCCTGCACTGCCAACAGAGAAGGAGGGGGCTTTGCAAGGTGGCCATTGCTAAGGGGGGTTGGTGGTAGCTTCAACCGCCAAGAGGGGCTCCCCCAGACTGGGTTCAATCCTGCACAGGGATGCGGTCTGAGGCGCCTGGCCTTTCTCACAAGGAAGCTTTGTCCTGTGGTTTCCCTGTGCTTGCATCTAGCTCAGCTAATCCCACGTGGCATCTGGGCCCCTTTTCCCTGCCCTGGGAGCTCAGTGGACCAGGGGGAAGTCACTACCTGGAGAGCAAATCCTGCCTGCGGAGCCCAGGGTCCACGCAGCCCTGCCTGGCATGCTCGGCGTAGAGGCAGCTCCCATCTTTTCCTTCCTCGCTCGCAGGCTGGCCCTGGCCCAAGTCACCGCATCGGTGGTATGTGGCTTGGAGGTGGCCAGGGTAGTTTGGCTGGACCCAGGGATCCCCGATATTTTGCAATAGCTTCTCTTAGGTTATACCGGCATCAGCCACTCCAGTTCCTGTCCGTGCTGGGAAGGGGAAATAGCGGCTTGCCCAAACTGCCCCTTGAGCAGGCACAAGCCCTGAGGGGAGAAGGGGAAGTGTCCTGGGCCTGTGATCCTTGCCGCAGTAGCAGGGCCTCTCCTTCGTGGGCTCCAAGTCTCGGCCTTGCATACCCCGTCTCCTTCGCACACCCAGGAGGGAGCTTAAAATAGAATTGCTGGCTGCCTCCCAGAGCTGCAGCAAGTGTCGGGAGGGGAAGAAAGCTGAACTGCGGGCACGGCGCTGCTCCTGCGGCCCGCCCTGCCCCTGCTCTCCCAGCCGTGTCCCCCGGTGCTGGCCGGGGGCAGGCACCGCGGTGGGTGCAAGCGGTAGCAGGAGGAGCAGCGAGGAGGAGTTGGGCGCATCAGTGGCACCTGCGAAGGGGCTTGCTTTGTGCGCCCAAAGAGGACGCGGATGGAGAGCTGCCTTGTAGGCACAGGGTGAGTCTGGGGGGCCTCGGCAGCCCTGCCCCGTCCGCCTCCCCTCGGGCCTCCCTGCGCTCTGCTTGGCTCCGTCGTTCTTGGCTCGATCACCTGTTCTCCTCCAGCCCCGAGGCTCGGTCCGCGGGCGCTGCCTTAACGGGAAGAGACGAGCGGGCCAGCTCGCCGGCCTCCTCGGGGCCAGCAGAGGGGCACGGCCTGGGCCAAGGCCAGCGCCGGCCGGGGCAGGGAGGCGAGCTAGGGGAGGCGTTGGCGGCGCGTGCCGGGAGAGCGGCCGCTCGTCGGCGCCAGGTCGTTCCAGCGATGCCTGGGGGCCCGGCCGAGGGGCCGTGGGTCTGGGGCCATCTGCTGCCGGCTGGCGGCCCCGGGGGCGCGTGAAGCAGCCTCGAGGGCGCTGCTGACCCACCGCAGTGGGGCTCAGCAAGCGTCCCGAGCCCCGGGCAGCGGCACGGGGTGACTCGTGCTGCAGGAAAGGGAATGGGGCACCTTGCAGCCCTGGAGAGAGCCCAGGCGCGCTGGCAGCCGCGGCGCCGAGAGCGGCGTGGTGGGGACGGCGGTGTCGCAGCGGGGGACCGTCCCCCGGCACCCACGGCGTTTTCCTCCCGGCGCTCCCCCTCTCCCTTTCCCTCGCGCTGGCGCTCGGCCCCGCTACAAAGCCGCTGACGAATCTCGCTTGCGGTTTCTATGAGGGAAGTCACTTCCCCCCCACCCGCTAATCCGCCTGTGCACGCAGCCTCCACCTGCTGAGCCAGCGGGAGCTGTGCTGAGCCGGCCCCCGCCAGCGCCGAGGCTTTGGAAGCCGCTCCGGCTGCAGAGCGCGGTGGCACGGCGGTGGCTCGGCGGACAGCCCCTCCGCGGCGGCCGGCAGGCAGGAGAGAGATCCGGCGGCAGCAGCCCGCGCCGGAAGAGCCGAGCGCTCGAGGTAACGGGCAGGCTGCAGGCAGAGGGGGCGCGAGGCGCCCGAGCGGGGGGTCCCGGGGAAGGAGGTGGGTTGGCTCTGAAGCCAAGGACTTGCCCTGCGTTTTGGCAGCACGGCTGTCCCGCCACAAGGTCACCTTGCATCCAGGGCCCTGCACTGACCTCCAGCCCGGGGAGCTGAGTCAAAAGCTGGGGCTTTCCAGTCCCTGCGGCGAGGGGAACCGAAAGGGCTGGCAGGGAGCAGGCGAGAGCAGCACCCCCTGCCCTCCTCGCGCGGGCAAAAGCTCCCAGCAGGGAGGTGCCCTGCAGCGTGGGTCCCCCTCCCCGTCCCCGCTGGATGCCCCTCGGAGGGCTTTGTCCCCACCAGGGCATGGCGGTGGGAGCGAGCTCTGCCCTCGGGGCCAGGAGGGGAAGCCCTACGTCCAAGGAGAAAAGGAGACACCGGGGAAAGACGGAGCCTGCGGCATCCTTGTGCTGGAGATGCCTGGAGCGGTGCGACGGAGGCAGCAGCCCTCTCGCGGGCGCCCGTGCGGAGGTTTCGGGGAGCGGCAGCGCGGCGCCGGGTGCAAGGCAGGGCTGGGCAGCGGTGGGAGCGCTGGGTCGCTGGGCCGGGCTGCCCCTTGCGCGGCCCAGCACTGGAGGGGACGGCTGTCCTGTACCGGCGTGCAGCGCGTCCTTGACGGGGCAGGCAGCGTGCTAGGACCGGGCGAGCGCTGGGCAGGCGTCGCTGAACGCAGCTCTGCCTCAGCAGTGCGGGATCCCGACTTGTCAGCTGCCGGCGCGGGGGGAAGGAGCCTCCCTGCCTGCCCTGCAGCCACCAGAAAATGCATGTAAGCAGCCCCGGCTGTGCCCCGGGCCGCCCCCAAGCCGGGCTGGCGCTGCCTGCGCCGTGTCCCACGGGCTGGGACAGGGGCCGGCAGCGAGGGCCTGGCGCTGCAGAGACTTGCCGGTGGTCAGCAGAGAGCGGGGTTAAGCGCCTGTGCCCGGTGCCGGGTTAGCCGGGACATCAGCGGCGCTCGCTCTGGCACCCGTCCCGCGGCGTGCCACGTGGGTGGCGGGCCGCAAAACCTGTACTTTTTACCCCCGGCGGCAAAGACGCGCTCGCGCCTGCCCTCCCGGGCGCCTCTCCCGTCCCCTCCTCGGTGGGGACCCGTCCGGCAAGGTACGGCTGGCACCGGGGTGGCAGACGCCTCCTGGGCCCCTCTCCTGCCCCGGCTCTGGCCAGCGGGGTACGTGTTTGATTAGCCTGCCCCTGCGGCAGGGCGCTCGCTCTCCCGTGACCCCTTTCTATTTGTAGGCTGAGCGCCGAGTGCCAGCAGCCCGCCCTCAGCCCTTGCAACACTCCCCATCCGCTCCTTCCTGCCCTGGTGCTTCTCCCGTGCTGCTGCCCTCAACAGGATTTGGCTGGGGAGAAGGCGGGGGGTACGATCCTGGCTGCACCCCCCCCCTCCCCCGGGGCCCGAGGCTTAGCCCTTGGCTCGTTTGCCCTGTGCGTGCAGGCGAGGGACGAAGGCACGAGCAGGGCTCACGGCCTGCCCCTTGCCCCCGCGCGAGGTGCAGTGCCCCTCGGCCGCCCTGGTAAAGGCCGAGCACGGGTGACAGCGGCGGCGGCGCGTGGCCTTTCCGCGGCAGGAGAAGGGGGTCCCCGCTCCGGGGTCGGCTCCTCTCTGCTCCTGTCCCCTCTGGCATCCGGGCGCTGCCTCCAGCAGGCACTGTAGCGGCTGTCTGTCCCGGGAAAGCTATGGCGTGAGGGAAGCCGGCACGGATCGATGGTAGGAATCAGTGCCGGGGAGGATCTAATGGTCGGCGGGGGCGACTGGGGCCCCGGACGCATGGGTTCTGCCTGCGGGCAATGCCTACGCCTCCTGCCCCTCAGGGCCCCCATCCCGCTGCCACCAGCAAGGCAGGACTGGGGGCTCTGGGCGGCAGAGCAGCTCGTGGGACCGTGAGCCTCCTCTGGCGAGGTCCCCGGGCCCTTGCCGAGATGATGATGGAGGATGCAGCACAAGAGCACGGCCGCGTGCTGTTGCTGGTTTGCTTGAGCCGGGTGCCGCACAGAAGTATAAGGAGACCCTGTTCCTTGCCGAGCAGGGGCAGAGCGTGTTTGAGGACAAGCTGCCAGGAGCTGTAGCCAGCAGGAAGGGGGGGGGGGGGTGTGCAGGACAGCAGGGACCGGGCAGGCTGCTCTGCAGCGGTGTGGATGGCTGCTGACCTGAGCCGGGACACTGCCAGGAGCAAAGAGCTGCTCTGGGCCTTGCTGGGAAGCTCTTTATCTTCTCAGGAAGCAAGCTGCCTGGCTTTTTGCCTGGCTTTTTGCAGGGATCGCAGCATCGCTGTAGCTACATCTGCATAGCAAGGGCAGAAGCATCACAGCAGTAGCACTGCTGAGCATCACGCAGCAGCTCGGCTCTCCTGCCAAACCTCCCAACTCTGCCAGCCCTGGATACAGCACTAGCAAAAGCCAGGTGAGGTTTTGTTTTTTTTTTTTTTCCCACCCATTTGCACTGGCTGGAGAGGCCAGGTCCTGCAGGGAGAGTGGAGAAGGCAGGGAGTAGGTGATGGCTGAGGAGCCTCCTTAGGCTGGGGGCAGGGAGGCTCTTCCTGGGAAGCCATCAGGACTGAGCTTCACCTTTTGGTTTGCCAGAAAGATTTACTTGGTCCAGGTCACAGCGTTAGCAGAGCAGGCTGTGCTTCCCTGGACACTACAAATCCCAATCAGTTGAGAACAGATGTGTCAAGTCAGCCTTATGCCATGAAGCCCTGGGAAGGCAGTAGAAGCCCCTCTTGTCCCTACCACACTGGGCAGCAGCACAAGGACGCCCAGTCGCAACGGCCAGCTTCGCTCCTACTCCTTGCTGCCTTTTCTTCCAGTGCAGCCAGGAAAAGCAGTCGAACTGCACGGGGCCCTTTGGGAAGTCAGCCACACCGAGGTGGCTGGCCGGAGGAATGCCTCCCGTCTTTCCCAGTCCCAGCCCTGTGAGACTCGGAGTGAGCAGAGGACTGGCCAGGACCCCTTACGCTGTAGCCTGCATTTGAGCTGCAAGCACAGCCATGCAGGCGAGGTATTGTGCTCAGTGCAACAGGCACGGTCACTATGTTGTGTCCTGCCTTGATCTGTCCAGGGTGGCAGCAGGACCCCAAATTCTGCTTCCTGACATAGTGCCTGCCCTCTCCCTTCTGCACTTTGTGTTACCTACAGGTAAACACTGCCCTGCTCCTTCTCACCAAAGAGCTGGAGCTTTTGCCCTTGGATTTCCCTCTTTACACCCCAGACTTCCTGGGTACCACTCATCCCCCAGTCCTCTGCTCTTCCAGCTGCGGATTAGCGCGCCACACAGAACAAGCTCTCCAAGCTGCTTCCCATACTTTGATTATGCTGGTCCCACTTTGCACACACACTGCTCCGGATGCTGGTGACACCTGCATCTTCCTGCTCCAGTCCCCTCCTTCTCACCCTGGTGTGTTCAGACCTGGCATGGCTGGTGCTACAGCAGCTCAGCACACTGTCCCTTGCCTGGCGTTTGCTAGCTTTGTGCCTGTGGAGGGCGGTTTGGGGAGCTTCAGAGCAGAGGTGGTGTCTGTGTCCAGGCTCCTCTCCTGCCAGGGATCAGCTTCCTCCCCTTTCAGCCCTCCTTGCGTGCCACTTCAGCACTCCCTCCTTCTGCTTTCTCACCCTCCCTCCTGCATAGGTCTGGTTGCAGAGGCATGTAAATCTATAGGCCAGTTAAGCCGGTTCCCGTGAGCTTCCCGTGCTCCTCTGATCCCAGGGAAGGCTGAGTGCAGAGCAGGCTGGAAGCTGCTCTCCATGCACCCAGGAGACGCTGCGTTTCTCTGCCCCGCTGCCGCAAAGGCTGAAACCACCCACCCAGGGCCGACAGGAGCCCAAGAACTCCTGGGCCCTGCAGTCCCTCTGCGGTTAAGCCAAAGGAGCAGGGTTGCACTAACCGGGGGAGCCGTGGCTTGCTGCCCTGCACTTGGGTGTGCAGGGCCAGGCCAGAGCTCTCCAGGCTGGGCATTTGCCAGGTGGCTGTAGGCTAGCACGGCCGGTGGCGGGGCCCCGTAGCCAGCACAGCCACCCCAGAGCGGGCCCCGAAGAAGAGGCCGAAGTAGTTGGGACACGGGTTGTGCAGGCCGGCTCCCGCCAGCAGAGGGTAGCACCTCCTCGTGCTCCCTCCCTGCGATGAGTTTGTCTGTGCTTTGCCCCCACACTCCAGCCACCTCTCCTGAGCGCCCTGAGAGCAAGGAGGCGCGTGTGCGTGTGGGCAACGCCGTGCAAGTCCCCACAGGGCTAGCAATCAGGATTCAGCGAGCCAGCCTGATGGCACACGTGCCACACCAGAGCAAAATCTGTCACCCCGGCTAACGCTGCCCCACCGCAGCATCGGGCTGTCCCCATGCCTCCTCGGTGCGACAGCGCTGGCAGGCACTGGTGTGGGTAAGAGGTAGGCGCCCTGGGAACGCGGTGGGCTCTGCTCTGCTCTGCTGCCATCACGCTAGCAGTGTCCCCAGCAAAGCCCGTCCTGGGTCTCCCTGCGGTCGGCCAGCTCGGAAGCAAGTGCTCGAGCCCAGATGTGGGCAGGGGTAAGCAGTGGGTGCCTCCCCTCCAAGCTGTGCTCTGCCAGGGCTGCCGGCAGCACGCGCACCAGGCGCTGCGTTGCAGAGGTGGGCTTGGTGCTTCCTCCTGGCCTCGGGCCCCAGCCCTGTGCATGAGGGGCCCAGGACACCCCTGCGCCTCGGGCTGGAGAAGGAGCAATGTCTCCACCTCCAGCACAAGTGTCAAGGCATAACCAGGCCTTGTGGTGGGTAAAATCAGCAAGCAGCAGAAAGGTGGGGGGGAGGGCAATGTCACTGGAGAGAGAAACATAACCCGCGCCCTGTGTCCCTTGCAGGCGGCCTGGCCAAGCCTGAGGAGGAGTCAGAGACGGGAGCCCCATAGCTCCTTGTCACCTGACATGGACACATCTCCTTATCTCAGGGAAGGGGATAAGGCCATTCACAAGCACGGCACAGGAGGAATAGCTGCCAAGCCCTAAGGCTCAGCATCACCTGCTTCAGCTTATCTTAAACCCAGGGAGAAGGAGGTGTCGCTCATCTTGAGGTCTATCTCGGAAAGCACGTGACGTGCCATGCTCCATTGCATACACCTCTCCGATGGAGCTGGGGACGTCTGCGTGCCAAACGCCAGTAGTACTCGACAGGGTGGCGTCTGAGGGTTTCCTTCTCCCCAGGAGTGGTATCCGATGAGGCGCGGGCCCATCTTCTCCCCCGGGGCTGGCCGTGCGAGGGCTGCTTGGCTGCAGGGCGTGGGATCGGGCTGCTTGGCTGCAGGGCGTGGGTTCGGCCTGCCCTTCGTTTGATGTGTCACGGCTGTGCTCTGTTGGTTGGCTTGGGGCCACATTACGGTTTGGGAACACATGCAAGCGTGACTGGCAGGGGAGGTGAAATAATGAATAGCTTGTAGTGTTAGAAGCTGTGGGAAACGTCCCTCCTGGATGCCTCCCCAGGAGATGTTTGGGTGCATTCAGGCACAGCTCCACAGCTGATTTGCCCAAAGGGAGAAAGCATGACAGGACAGAATTCCTTCTCCAAACAGGATTTAACCAGCCGCGCCAGACGTTTACACAGAGCTGAATTCCTACATGACAGCCAGCGACGCCAAGCGCAGACTCAGGCACGCACCCCTGTGAAAGCTGCTGGGGCTGGGTCAAATCCTCATCCCCCCCTGGACACGGCCACGCGCCGGGCTGGAGAACGAGAGGGTCCCCGGGGCCGCGGTGGCCGCAGCGCCGGCTCAGGGGCAGGAGCCCGTCGCTCCGGGCTGGCAGGCGGCGGGGTGGCAAAGCGGTGGCCCCCTGCTCCTGCCCCATCGCCCCTCGTGGAGGGCCGCCGGCCCCCCTCCGCCGTGGTGGTGCTCACGGGGACTCAGCTGGCCTCCCAGAAAGGCTTGTTGTGGCTTTCGAATGGGTGTGAATAAGGCGGAGGACGTGCCTGGAAATCCAAAGAGCGGCCGTGCGTCCCGGCTCCTCTGGGGTGCTGGTGGGCACAGAGGGCCGGGGCGCTGAGGGGGGACCGCGGGGAGGGAGCGGGACCACCCAGCGGCTCCAGCTCCCCCACCCCCGGCTTCGCCCTGGCAGCGTCCTGCTTTCCCAGCCACCCGCAGCTCCCCTGTCGGGTTTTACGAGCGTGGCTGGGCGCCAGCCGGCTCGTTCCTCAGTGGCCCTGCGCCTTCTCAGGACGCTGGTGCTGCCAGCCAAGGAGCTGGCTGCGCCCTCCAAGCCCAGCTTTAATGGGCCGGGTGACCTTGGAGGTACACGCGGCTCCCCGTGCCCACGCTGCTCCTGCCAGCGCAGCCTGTCGGCGCCGTCCTCCGCCGAGGACGGAGCCCCGTGCCGACGCCGGGTGGCGAGGGAAGGGGCGCTCGGCGTGGGCTGTGTCCTAGGCCCGGGATTTCCGAATCCCGCCATGCGTTCCCGCCCGCCTCTCCTCGGAGCAGCCAGGGGAGGCCCCGCTCTCCCGAGGGTTAAGCCTGGCACCGCCCGTACCAACGCGAGCGTTACTAGTGCAAACTCGGCACTAGTGTCCAGAGTTCGCCACGGTCTCAGCTCGGCCCCTCGCAGGTGGAACCGCCTGCGGCGGGAGAGAGAAAAACGCTTCACCCCGGGCCTGGTGGCTGCTCGGCTGTCACTCAGTAACTAGCCACCCAGCAACTCCAGGGCTAATCGGTGTCATTAGGCAGTAAACACTTGTAAGAGAGAGCAAAGGGGCAGCCGGGGCTGAGCGTAGGGCAGCAGCGGGGCGGCCGTCCGGGCGAGGGAGGGAGGACGCATGGGGTGCAGAGAGGGCGGCAGAGATGGGGACCACCTCCAAGAGGAAGCGGGGACGGGTGACCTTCAGCAGTGGCTTTGGGGGGGGGGGTGTCCCCAGCCCCGGTGGGACACACTGCAGGGCTGCCAAGGGGGAGCAAGGGCTACATCCTGCTCCGTGCCTGGGAGCGGGCCGGTCTCTCCTCACTGCCTCCCATTGAAACAAGAAGGGGGCTGAGGACCGGTCCGGAGCGTGGACCGGCCTCGGGTGGCCTCTCTGCTCTGGGACGGTGCAACTGCAGGGGCGCCGGGCTCTGCCCTCTCCCTCTGGCCGATGGAGAGAGGCTGGCGCGGGGCTGCGCCGTGGCGCCATTCCCAGGCCCCGCGGGGCCGGGACCCCTCGAGGTGGCCCCTCGCTGAGCTGCGCCCGCCGGCGGACAATGGGGTTTGTTCCTGCCTGCCCAGCTGGAAAGGCAGAGCCCGCCGCCCCCCTCATCCGCCGCGGGGCTGGCCGTGCCGGGGGGCTGAGGCCGCTCCTGCCGTGCCGCCCCGTCTCGGGGCTGTTGGCTCAGCACGGACACGAGCGCTTCGGGGGTACCGGTGCCGGCCCGGCCCGTTGCCTCTCGGTGCCATCACCACCTACAGGGATGCCGAGGGGAGTGTGGAGACGGTGAGGTTGATGGGCAGCCAATGCTTTCCCCTCCCCTGGCTCTGCTTTGCAGCTTTTCCCCTTTTCCTGCCCTGATGTGCCCTGCGCAAGCTCTTTTTTTTTGCCCTGCATGAGCACTTCCCCCTCCGAGGGTGCTGGCAGCCAGCCTGGGGAGCCCGGGGAGAGGGGTCGGGGCTGGCAGTGGCCCCGCAGGCCTCCCAGGGAGCCGGGGGACCCTTCCCGGCATGGAGCTAGCAGCGGGTGGTGGGAGGGTGGCAGGGCGGCCTCATCCCCGAAACGAACGTGCAGCACATCACCCGGCCCTGAATCACCACCTGCAAGGGGAAGAAAGAGTCTGCCCCGCGCAGAGCGGTTGGGGAAGGAAGAGGTGGAGGTTGCCGGCAAGCTGCAAGCGGGCAGGGGAGAGGGGGTTGCAGGCACCTGCGGCTCACCAGAGCAGCCCTGTTGCTGCTTCGTTCCCATTTTGGGCTGCAGCAGAGCGGAGCGGGGTAAGCGCGGCATCAGGGACCATTCACCGGGGAGGAAGGTGATGTAAACAGTGAGCTGCCTAACTTTATCACGGCAGGTCGGCTCGCAGGCACGGCGGCTCCCTGCGAGCGGTGACGCGCACGGCCGGATTCCCACGCTCGGGAGGGCTCACAGCCCCCTCCGTCCCCCGCGGCCCCGCCAGGCGCTGGCCCTCAGGTGAGTGCCACCTCTGCCCCCGCCACCTCCCGCAGCCCGGCCGCCCAGACGCCCAGCGGACCACCAAAGGGCCGGCTGACAGTGCTGAAACGAGGACCCTGCTCCCGGGTACCTGCATGAGCTGGCCAGGGCAAGTGAGAGAAGAGCCAGACTAAAGTGGGCCCTGAATCACGTCCCCACAGCAAGAGGCTCAGGCGGCTGTTGTTTGTGGAGAATCAAAGCATGCAGAACCGTTACAGTATCATTATAACTGGATTTCCAGAGGCCTATAGTGTTTTTTCCCCCCTTGGCCAATAGGTTAATAACCTGCTGGCATTTGACAGAAGTCCAGCATCTTCTATGTTTCCCTCCATGTGACTGATTGAAATGCCCCTTCTCCCCCCTTTCCAGCAAGGCTCTGCTCCCATGGGTTGTCACACGTGCACAAAATCGGATACTGCCGCTAATCCGCTTGCCACCCCCCCCTTCCTGCTTGCCTGCTCTGCCTTTTAAACACTGGCTCTCCGTTTCTTGGCAGCCTCGGGTTTTCTGTGCTGCTTGTGGTTGGAGCAGAGGCTCTTTGAGCTGCCGCACCCCTGCCTTCCAGGGGGCAGCGCGGGTGTCCCTGGACGCAAGTGGGGGCAGCTGCCGGAGGCTTGCAGCGGACCTGGCAAAAGAGGCGCAGCCCTTTGCTGAGCACGGCTCGCCGGCACCTTGCAGTCCCCGCTGAACGCGTTCACCGCTTTCCCCCACCACGCTGCGGAGGGGCCTGCTCTGCAACGCCCCGCCAGTTATGCTAATAGCACGAGAGCAAACCAGCTTTGCATGTGCCCCGAGCACCTGCAGGCAGCGGGGACCTCTCCCAGAAGTGGGCCAAGGCACTACGTTATGCCAGGTGCGTTTTATGGCCCTGCTTTTGCGCGAGCAGGGCGCTGGTGACGCAGGTTCCCATGGCCGCTTTTGCTGTCGCAAGGGACCTCCGCAAGAGGGATGCCTCCGCATCAGCACCGTGCCCATGGCTGCCGGACCTGCGGCCCGGCGGGGACGAGCCTGGCGCAGTCCTGGCGCTGCCGGGTCCCAGCCTCAGCACCGGAGACAGAAGGTCTCTTTGACGGCACGGGCAGCAGCCGTCTGCCTCAGCCCTGCCCTAGCAGGACCAGCCCTCAAAGGAAACCCTGTCTCTGGTCCCAGCCTCTGCTCAGACCCTTGCCAAGGTCTCCAAAGAGCCTCTGACTGGGAAGACAACTTTTGCTTTGGGGGCACAAGGCTGTGGGGGGGAGTTGTGTGAGAACCCACAAACTCCCTATGTGAATGTCTGTCAGGAGGGGAAGCGGGAATCCCACCGATAAGAACTGGGGAACCTGCCGCTTAAATGCCCCTTATTCCCGTCCCTTGGAATAAGAGAGGCTGCGTTTCGGACGCCGACAGAGCGGGCTGGGACCGTAGGCACCGTAGGGCAGCCTCAGCCTCTGTTACTAGCTCAGAGACAGGGCTGCTCGTTCGTGGTTGGGGGGGGGGGGTGCAAAGGCATGGTTTCGTGACGGGAACAGGAGCAGGATTGTTTGGAGCCCCCACGGCCTTGGCAGGCTGAGGTCCCACCTGGGCCTCGGTTTCGTGCGCCTGTAATATAGGCCGGGTAGGGGGAAAGGCAAGTGTCTTACCTGTGGGAGGAGGGCTTGTGGGTTAATGTGTGTATGGTCCCAAAGTGCCTGCAAATCTGGGAGGACAAGTCTCTGCGTGGGTGCAAAGGGTAAAGGATTCTTGAAACACCAACTTCATACAAATATCGACTAGCGCCTTAGGCCCCGACACGCAAATATTGCCCCAAGAGATACAGAAAATATTTCTTCACATCATATGATGCATTACCAACTGCCTGGAATAAATCTCACTTTTTTGCTCTTGCTTTCAAAACCAGCTGTTTGTTCGCCTTCCCCTTTTGGATTTAGTCACTGAAGTTGAAGCAGGGAATCGCTACAAGGGGAAAAAAAGACGCTTTTGTAACATTTGGCAACAGGCATACCTGAAAGGAGAGCACTTTGCCTGTTTGGTATGCCTGTTACAAACTAGCTGTGAGTATAGCCTACAAATTGAGCCCCAGGTGATGGCTTTCTTGCCTGTGGCACACATTTGAGGTTCAGGGATGAAACTCAATCAGCTGAGCAGCTTTTCTCTAGAGCATGCTGATGGGACTGGCTGTGTTACATAAGAGAGAGGCTTTGCTGGCTGTTTTCCTCCTGGAAAGTACATTTCTTCCTTCTCCCTTTGCTCTGGGGAACGTAGCAATCTGCCGACGGCAGCAGCGTATTTTGGCAACATCACGCTGCTTAGTGGACCAGCAGGGTGGAAGAGCAACAAGCCCCCAGGCCTCATTTAGGGCTAGTTTTTCTCCCTATGCCTATTATTATGCAAGAGAAAAAAACAGCTGTGTGCTATTGGTATGATACAGTGATGGTCCTGGTACCAGTTGCTGTGCAAAGCACCAGTGGTTTCCAGTTTGAAGCAGAAATAGTTTCCCCAGCTGTTTGCTGCTTCTAGGAGGCTTGTTCCTATACTCACAAAAGTGAATGTGATGACCTGAGAGTCACTTGGGAGCAGAGGGCTCAGCAAGGACAGCATGTCTGGTCAAAACTAAGTGAGGTGGCTATCTCTTCCACGAGGGCTCCTATTTGTCTGCATGGTGATAACCGAGTTGTGACCAGCAGCACAGTTTGTTCATCGCCCTCTCTTACGGAGGAGGTATCTTTCCCGGCTCTGACCCCAGGCTCGAGGCATCATGATGCCTAAGGACGGCCTGCCTGGGGTGGCAGCACCTCGCTCTTGGGATGGGCATGCTTGCAGGGAGCCCAGAAGCAACGTTTGCGAGGCGAGACTCATCAGGTGAAATCTCTGCTATTCCGGATCAGGCATGTGAGGGCTTCTTAGGGCTGGATTTTAAAGGATGCTCTTCCGCAGCCTTAGCCCTTTCCACTCAGATGCAAGGTGTCCTGCTACCGCCAAGTCACCTGCTTGCCCAGAGAAACACTTCGTCGGAGCCAGCCCTGCAAGCAGGCGTTTGGTGGGCTGAAGACCTGCGTGACGAGGAGCAGCGAGAGGACCACGTCGTACTTTGGAGCTGGGAGCCGCCTTCCTCCTTGAGCCCCCTCGGGTATTCAGCTGTCTCCCATCTGCCTGTGGTCACCCATGGCTGCGAGGCTGTTCAGCGCTAATGGATTTTAAACCCCACATCTCTTATTAAGAGACATCTCTATTAAGAGATGTTCATTCCAGTCCTTAGGAGCTCCTGTGCTGATGGAAAAAGGACTGTGAATTAGACAACATTTAAGCCAATACTTTGACGATGGTAAGTGCTAAACACTCGGCTGATGAAAGCCTGGGGTGAGGCAGCAGCTATACCCACTTGGTCCTGACGCAGAGACTTGCCGGAATACCCAGTCAGAGGCAGATTTTGTGGTTTGTGGTGTTTCTCCTCCCCACGCAGTCTGAGTCTCTTAATGGTGCTAAATAATTTGGTCCTGGCTTCTGGAAACCCAGCAGTTCAAACGAGCACCAACGGTCTGGACCCAGCACTGAGGAATCCGTGGTGGATTGGTTATTGCAGCTTTTAGCCTGTGCTAAAGTTGGATTTTATATATAAAAATAAAATTGTATTGATGCTAACATTTGAGCTTATGCTGCTAAGCTTTGAATGTGGATTTCTCAAGGGGAAATGCAGAGCCTGAGCAGCTGGGGCACCAAGTTCCCACACACTCGCAAAGGGGCTCACCAGACTGGGTAGGTGACCATGCGGCAGATCTCAAGGCCAAAGTGGCGGTGGCATTAGACCACTATGTTGTTCTTGTTTGGTTTGGTTTTCTCTTGCGCATTTTGAGATGATCTTGGTTCATGCTTTTCCCTTTATACTGGAGGGGGTAAGACTTTTGCCTGCTTTGCAGCTCACCCAGAACAAGCCCATGCAGATCGGAGAGGTTTAGGGAAAGGGAGACCCTGGTTTTGGATCCTTCTTTGCCAGGCAGTAGCAACGGGAGATTCAGCAGGAGCTTAACTGGAGGTGGCAGCATTTAAAGCTAATTTGATCTAATATGAATTTCACACTTTGTATAACCGCCCCCAGTGTTATTATTTGGGAACATTTTATGCTGCTGACTTCCTGTTTTCAGCGCACCCTAGAATCTGTCCCCAGAAACCTGTAATTGCCATAAATATATGCCATGAGGGCAGTGGGAGAAATCCAGCAGCCAGAGGCTGCTGCCAAAGGAGACACAAAGTGACTTTGCAACAGCGACACTTCAGTGTCACCACCGGGCTTCAGAAAGCACTGGCAACTGCCTCAGTCGTATCCCCACTGCCTTCTTCTCTGGCTTGTGCGCTCTTTGCCTACCTGTGGTTGTTTTGCTGGTCCATTTTAAAATGAAAGCTTAATATTTGGATATGATTCAGCAGGGAAATATGTATGATCATTTTGCCCAGAGTAGCGAGGATGGGACTCTACCAGAAGATAGGGGATTTTTAAACTTCCAATTGTAGTTTCTAACTAAAACAGATTGCTATCTGGAGAGAATTTTCTGAGGTTGCTTACTAATGTAGAAAATCCTGCAGCAGTCAAACCTGGCAGTGAGCTCATAAACCGTTGCAGGAACTTCCTGGTGTCACTGCCTGCGACTGCACCATGTAGGTGAACAGATACAGAAAAAAGAGCCATGTGCTGAGCGTGGAAGCACCCTGAGGCACTGATCTGCGCAGAAATATTTCTACGGCTGTTTAGCCAACTGGGTATGGGACAAAACACCCCGAATTCTGCTGCACCTTACCACTTGTAAAAGAAAAAGAAGAAGAAGAAAAGAAAAAAAGAAAAAAAGAAAAGAAAAAAAAAAGAAAAAAGCCTTTTAATAGCAGGCAAGTAGGTAGCTGTCTGTTCTGCCTCATCAGTATGACAGGCTGTGTAAAGGATCCCGGAGCTGGCAACCTGAAAGAAGAGCCCCTCGGTGCTGATGCCTGCCCTCCGGAGAGCGGCACGATGCTACTTGTAGACAGGAATCACTACATTTCCGGGGCGGGGGGGTCTGCAGACTGGCGCTTCCCAGTTGGCAAAGCCTTGAATCCACAGTGCAAAAGGCTTTCTCCGTCCCCTGCCTCCCTGCATGAGCTATACCTGTAAGTGCTGCCTGTCAGCAGAGAGGCTTTTCCACAGTGCGTGGCGCGGGGGACCTGGGGTAGCCCACGGGGGCCTGGCTCCCTTCACTGCGAGGCGTAACAGTGGCGAAGGCGGGGACAGCGGTGCGCAGCCCAAGCTGGACGCCGCTTACGGCGTACAGACGGCTTTTTTGTTTTTGTTTTAATTAATTTTTTTTTTATTTTGCTTTATTTTTCCGCCAGGGCGGTGCGCGCCCGGCGCGTTTTCGGCGCGCTGGCTGCGCTCTGCCCCGCGGGGCGGCCGGGGAGGCGGGGGCCGGCGGTGGGGCAGGCCCACGGGGAGGGCCGGGGCAGGGCCAGGGCCAGGGCCGACGCGCCCGAGCCCGAGCGCGGCCGTGCGGCGCGGAGCGGCGCGGAGCAGCGAGCAGGTGGGTGCTGCCGGCGGGGCCAGCAGCGGCCACTCGCTTCCCGGCGGTAGGACCGGTCCCCCCCCCCACCCGAAACGCGCACCCCGTAGTAAGCCCCCCCTCCTCTTCCTCTTCCTCCCCCCCCTCCCCCGGCTCCCGCCGTCTCGCCTCCGCGGGCGGCCCGGCGCCTCCGCGGCTGCTGGGCGCCGCGCGGGAACCGCGTGGCGTTGGCGGCATGCGAAGGCGGCAAAACGAGGAGGAGGAGGAGGAGGAGGAGACTGGCGCTGTGCTTGCGGCTGGCGCGCAGCCGGGGGCTGGGAGAGGACGGAGGCGGGAGGTTGTTTGCAGTCGGCGCACGGAGGACGGAGAAGGCTGCAAGGGCTGCGGAGCGGCGGGCGGCGCCGGCCGCCTCCCGCTCTTCAGGTATTTGGGGTCGGGATGTCCCCGCCGGCGCCCGGCGCTGTGCGAGCGGCGCGGCGGGACGGCCGCGCGTGGGTCGCGGCTCTCTGCTTGGGGGACATGTTGGAGCCCCCAGCCGCCTTTTTGGGGCGCGGTGTTTTCCTTCCCTTTGGAAGTACGGATCCCCTTTCACGGCTGTTCCTGAGCCGCGGGGGAGAGGGTGCCTGTGCGTGTGGTTTGAGGGACCCGAGGCACGCTGACGCTCTCACCCCCGCGGGTTGGGTGAGTGGGGTGCAGATGCAAGATTTTGCCCTGGGGTCTGTGCAGTGGTCCCCGCTCTGCAAGGAAGTGGGGCTCTGGCAGTCAGGCTCAAGGCTCCTGTGTTTGCACAGCAGTTGCTGCCGGACCGCTGCAGTCGCGCACGTGCTGCCTGAACCTGCTGGAAGGCGCGCGGGGTGGGTGCCACGTGTTGCCGTGCTGGGAGGGGGCAGAGCCCCCTTGCCTGGTAGTGGAGCAGGTGGGCTTGGGAGGCTCTTGCTCCCGAGCCCTGGCCCCGGGTCGCACTGGGTCCTGCACGAGGAAATGCTGCGAGTTGGCGGTAAGGTGCAGTGGAAGGTTCAGTAAGCGTTTCTTTTGTGTTCCCACGTGCGTGAACGGCGCTAACAGAGAGTCTGGTCCAGGCAGGAGCACAGATAGCTCCTTGTGGAGCCCTCTGTGCTGTCCTCCCATCCCTGTCGTTAAATCTGAGCCTCTCACCCCTGGTAGGTGCTAATGCTGGCTAGACTGACGCAGTCTCTGCCTATACTTGCCGGTGCTCACATCTGCCTTTCAGGAATGGGCTGTCGAGCTGCAGACTGTGGGAAGTCAGCGGTGGCCAAACCCCAGGGTTGTGGGATCATGGACAAGTGAGCCTATATCCTTGAGCCCCGTAGATTTCCCAGGGCTAGGGGCAGCAGTAGGAATTCATGCAGCTGTTGTCCACAGCTGGATGTGCTTCCTTGCTGATCTGAAGCAGGAAGCTGCTCGGCTGCCCCCGAGTTGTGTGTTGCAAGCTGACACAATTGAGGGAGTGCTGTGAATGCCGACACAGGAAATCCCACTCCCCTGCTGCCCCACATCTCGTCTCAGCTGCATCTTTTCCGCTCCTCAGCCCCAGCAACCTGCTGGGCAGCCGTGGGCTTCCCAGGGCCTGCCTTCACTACAAAGCTAACTCAAGATGTGACTACACAGGGATGCTTTTCCCTGGGGCTCCCTGGCTGGCTGAGGGCAACTTGTGGGCTGTTGATACCATCACGGTGCAGCACGGACACTGGTGAGCCCTCTTGAGCACTCCTATGCTATTCCTGCTGTTGCCTTGTCTTCCCAGTAAGGACAGGTAGACTTGCTGTCATCTCACCAAGAAAGTCTTCCTGGAGCAGAGGAGCTTTCCAGATGGCACTAAGGGCTATAGCATAGGCCTTAGAAGGCAGTTTGCAGCCTGGCTATTCCCCCCTGCCCCCCGTCCCAGCTATTTTGGGCAAGGAGCGTAGGGCATACGCTGTGCAGGGTGCCTGGAGTGAAGTGAAGGGAGAAGAGGCTGAAGAAGGTCACGTCAGCCTGACCCAACAAGCACGTCCCCTGCATATAGGGCAGTAAGACAGCTCCATCCTGCTATTGTCCCTCTTCTCCCTCCCTCCCCAAGCTGCGCAATTAACTATTGGCATCATTTCCTCATCATGGCATTCCTCCTATTATCTGCGGGGTGGGGGGTGTTAATGAGCCTCCTGCTCTTTGAAGATGACGATGGGCTTTGTTCTTACCCTGGCCTGACCAGTCGTCTTCCTTGTCATGGTCTGGGAGGAAGCCAGGGCGCAGAGGATACAGTTCCCCGTTGACCCGCTCCTGGGCTGTACCTCCTGCGCTCCGTCCCCTGGTGCTACTCTCAGCTCCCCTAGTAAAGGCAGAGTTGGGGACCAGCTCTTCAGGCAAGGTGGAGCCCAGGAGCAGCCGGCTCCCCTGGCTGGATGGAAAGGGTCTGAGCCTGGGCTTTGGGAAGCCAACAAGCACCCTCCAACCTTTCATTGCTTTTTCTGGGGCAGAAGTAGATCTTGTTTTTTTGTCCAGCATAACATCTAGGTCCTTGGCAACTGTGAAGGAAACTGCAAATCCTGCTCTTATCAGCATGGTGCTGTTTGCTTGCATTTGTTGCTAACTGAGTGCTGACCCCAAAGTGCAAACTCCACTGACTTCCACACATCTTCCTGAGCACCTAGCTCTACCTCATTGTTCCTATCAACCTACTGTTAGCTCTGCTACTGCTGCAGCCTCGCAGAGCAGTGAGGTGAGCAGCTGAGGAACTAGAACAATGTGAGCTCTCGGATTCTCTTCTCCATGCTAACTTGGCATCTCCCATCCCTTTACTCACCTGCCAGCAAGCTCAGACTTAAAGCGCTATGTGGAATAAGCTGTGGGCTTTTGTGGATGGGTAGGATTCAGGGCTAAGGGCCACACAGCTATTATAATTTGATTTAAGTGGTGTGACGGAGACAAGATTCCTAGATTAATAGTGTGCAAGACATGGGATTGGGGAAGAAGTGTGTGGAGTAGACGTGGCTGGTCACATCAGGAGGCGTGGTCTGGTGGACCCTTGGGAGTAGGACCCTACTGCCCCCAGCTGAGGTAGCAGTGCAGTGCTGCACCCTCTCTCCCACTCCAGGACCCTGCTGGCCTGGCTGCAGGATCAGCTTTGCGTAGCGCATGGGATCTGGGATCCCAGCGCAGCAGAGGGAGCCATGGTGCTGCAAGGGGAACATGTACAAAGAGTTGTTGCTCCCACAGGACAGGTGAAGCTGTTGAGTAAGGGCAGTGTTGGCTTTTGTAACTTCATTTCTGATGCCGGAGGTGTGAAGACAAGTCAGCGTTGTGACATTTTGGCCCTGCTCTGGCTTGGAATAGGCTTTTCCCTGATCTCACCATTCTCTGATGAAGGGGAAGCTCAAAGCGCTGGATTTGCATGGCCGTCCAAGAGCTAGGAGTGACGCAAGTTGGTGAGCCTGGTTTTGTGGGTGCAGTGCTCTAGGCTGTCTCTCAGTAACTTAGATAAGCTGTGGGTAAGCACAGATGGGCCTCATGACTGGGAGACCTGTTTTTTTTCAGGCAGACGAGAGGCAAAAGCTCACTGTCTGCCTGCTGGGTCATACAGAGGAAGCCAGCAGAAAAGCGGAGAGATTTCCACAAAGCCTTGTGTTCTTCCCCTCACACCAATGCCAGCGGGTTTTTCTTTTAGTTCATTTCCTTCAGGACTTTTCTGATGGGAAAGCAACCCATTGTGAAATTTCCAGTGCCTCCCATTAGGAGCTGGAAATTCACTGAGTGAGAAATCTGGGAAGCTACAGAGAGAGGAGGCAGACAGCGGCTGGGAAATGGAAAGAAATCAGGCTGAGAAAAAGGTCCGGGTGGGCTGGGAGCAGTGGTGGTACCAGCGGGCTATCGGCATTTGGCCTCTTGTGCCAGGCTGCACAGCCTGCTCAGGGCACATACCAAACCACTGTACCAAGGGTGAGTCACTGCAGCAGGGCTGGGTCTCCTCGCAAACGTGTGGCGTCAGTCTACGAGCTTCGCTGGGCAAAGGACAAGACGTCAACCTGAACTTGCGCTGTCGCTCCTAGACTGGGAGCGGGAGCGAAGAGGTTCCAGCCTGTGCTGCTGCAGGAGAGCCCTCCTGGGCTACCCTGCCAGCGTACTACGCACTTCTGGGCACCGGTGCCTGTGGCTATTGAGTGTGGTCATTGCCGCTTCCTGGTTAATCACACCTAGCACAAGTAGCCATCAATCCCAAACAGTGACCGGAGCCAATTTACACATGCTGGCTGAAGGCTGGGGCAGTCCCTGGCAGCAGTCGCGCTAGCGACTCCCAAAGCACCTGACCCAGAGCTCCTCGAGGAGAGCAGAGATGGTGGGCACTTTCCAAGGGGGCGCAGCCCTGTTTGTGCCTCTGCCTTTCTGCAGGCTTGCTTGTGGGAAACCCTCTTGAGAGGAGCTCCATCCTTGAAGGCTTGGGCAATAACTGCAGAGAGTAGATTGGAGAAGGTGGGAGAGACTGATTGTACGTCCCCCTTCTTGGTCTAGCCGGGAGCTCAGCGCTGATGAGAGCTGCTTGCCCTGCTTTCAAAACTCCTTGTCTTTTTCTGGCTTCAGGACCAAATTGGAGACAATTTCTTCAGAATCCAACTAAGGGTTTGACTCGTTTTCCCTCAGTGCTGGGAACGAGCCCCCATGGTATTTCTCTCCATGGCATCTCTCCCTCCTTCTTGGAAAGCCTCCTGCCATGGGGTACCCTGGTGCCTGTGTGCACCCAGGGAATGTGTGCAGCTCTCAATCCCAGAGCCGTAACCACATCTGTGAGGAGCAGCCAGGTGGAGTACAGACAGAAATCAGAGAGCTGCATGTTGGTGGAGACTGTGACTATGCAGCCAGCGCAGCACTTTCAGTCAGGATTACTAGGTGTTGTGCTGCGGTTGAGGACAGTGTGGCTGGTTAGATCTCTGCGTCCTTACAAGAGCAGGGGCGTTATCCATTAACCATGGGAGGCGGACGAGCACTCACATTGAAATATTAAGAAGCAACCCACCCTTCCCTGCAGCTTCTCCTTCCCGTCTTCACACCCACTCCCTGTGGCAATGCGAGGCTGGTATGACCATGAGGTGAACCACATTGGGGAACCGATCTGCTGGCACGATCCAGGCCGGGGCATTTATCTCAGAGGTAGCTGGAGCTGGGCGGCAAGGCAGAGGAGCTCTGGCTTGCTGGGGGTCACGGGAGCTGGCCGTGGGGCGCTGCGGTCCCCTCCGCTCCCGCTCTGCAGCTGGGCTGGCTCAGCCCGCACTCGGCAGGCTCCCGGTGCCCTCTGGCTAACCCTCCCAGTCCTCCGCGCGCAGCAGCTGCCGAGTCGGGGAGGCAGAGGGGGATGTCTCCTCGCAGCCACTTGCCTCCCCGGAGCCGGCCCGAGGGCTGGGGACACCAGGCCCTGCCCACAAGTCAGCCGAAGTACCAGGTCTGCTTGGCAAGGCCGAAGAGGTTGGTGTTTGTGGTACGGGGCATGGTTTCCCCTCCCGTCACAGCAGCCCTCCTCGGACACGTCCTGAGTCCTGGCTCACAAGCTGTCGTTCCCCGCTGGGCTTCTGGCGTGGGTATGAGCTCCAGAAACTGATTTCTTCCTTACAGCTGCACGGGAGAGAGCAGCCTCATCCAAGGGTGAAAGCGCAGGACAGGGGCTCAGAAATTCCCCATTCCCGTACCAAAGTTCAGGCGACGACACTCTTTGTGGCCTTACAGCCTTTATGGCCCCCCTCTCCCCTTGTCTCAGGTATGTGCCGCGCTGCTCGAGCAGCAAGGACGCAGTGCTCCTAGGAAGCCTGCTCTCCGGCAATGCAGCTGGTGGGCAGCATCCCACCGCTTTCAGCCTGCTCTCTAGCTGCAGGCCCTGGGGGGATCCTGCTCTTCTCACTTTAGGGCAGCCTCGGGAGTCGAAGAGACGACCCGAAGTTCCCCAGAGCAGGACCCACTCTGGCTGTGGGAAGGGAGGGCAAGACAAGGATCTCATGGCCAAGCCTGGAAATGGGGCGGAGCCGAGATAGGAGCACATCTCCCACAGCTGTGTAGGGGTAGCTCTTATAGCTCTCCAACATACAACCCACATCTGGAGTGAAGAGGAGATTTCAGCAAGAAGCAAAACCCAACACCAGTGAAGTGCCTGGCAATCTACAAAGAAGTAAAGTCGTCTGCCACCAGCTGTTCCTCCCTTCCTTCCCCCAGGGTTCGGAGGGGGATGTGTGTGCCAAAAGCAGTTGTTTAGGCGGGGTTCAGCCAATGGACTCCGTATCATCTGGGATCACCGTGTGAGTACATCAACATCCCAACATGTCCAGACACCCAGACAAGCTCCAGCAAGACTTGGGTGCATTGCTGGATGGCCAGCCCACTCCGACAGAGGGTACGGTATGCTTGAGTCTGCTCAGCAGAGAGGCTCAGAGCTGTCCTCGTCTCCTCTACTCCTTGAATTAATGTTCAGCAGGCTGAGACGTAAGCATAGTCCCTGCCTTGAGGAGCTTGCACGCTGACGCCAACATCTCCAAAACCCCGTTCATCCAATTTCTGGATGAGCGGAGCTCTGGCCTGCAGGGCTCGGTCTCTGCTCCGTGTGCCTGGAGGCCACGGGCAGCAGGCGGGCAGGCAGGCATGCACGAGTGGCTCGTGGTGTGGTGCACGCAAGGCTTCCGAGCAGGAGGCTTGTCCCTGCATGGCTGGTGGTGTCTCTAAGGTATTCCTGTGGATGCTGCTTGTCCCAGCTGGCCCTTGACTTTGTGGTCACAAGGGCCCCTGTGGTGCAGAGGGTGGTGGCTGGTTACGTGGAGGTAGAGGCACGCACAAGAAGGGCTTTAGAGGGGGTGTGACTTGCCCTTTCCTAAGGGCAAGCCTTGCAGCCAGGCTTCTTATTGTTGGTCGTGCAGAAGAGTCTGAAGCCCTGTTTTGCTGGGATTTGGGCACCTCCCTACCTCCTATTGGTTCTGTCTGACTAATCTTGCTCACATAAAGGTTTTCCTGTCCTATGGCCAGGCTGTTTGCCTCGTGTTAGCACTGTTGCCACTGGGGCCAGTGCTGAGAGCAGGAGGTTTGTGCTCAGACTTATTCCCTCCTAGGGATGTGTCTGTCTGAGCCAGTGACACTTGGTCTGGCTGCACTCTGTGAGATTTTTAGCCCTGTCAGGGCCTTTGAGGAAGATGAGTTGTTCACAGAGGAGGGAAGAGGGTGGAAGAGATGCCTTGTGTCATTTCCGCCATGGGTGTTTCCTCCAATTCCTTCTGCCTGCTTCACTCTGCTGATGACTTGTTGCTGCCTTTGCTTTCCGTCCCCTTGGTGCACAGACTGTGCACAGACCACAGGTCCCTTTTGGAGCTGCCACAGAGCAGGGACGTGGCAATGCCAGCTCTCAGTACCTCTGTGAGAGCAGCAGCATCTTTCCCAGAGCCTAATTTAAAGGCAGCTGGGAAATAGTGTGTGGGGATTCTGGAGGTCCCCCAACTCCTTGGACTTATGGGGATGGCTTTGCCCTGCTGTTGGGAACTGTCTGCAACTTTGGGAGCGATTGGCTTTGGGCAGAGTGAGGAGACCCAGCTGGAGCATCTGTCCCTTATTGCTGTGCCCCATAACCTGTAGCAGAGCCACTGTGTGCCTGTCCATCATGAAATGGCTGCATTTAGCAGCTGAGACCCGTTCGGGATTTGTGAGATGCTGTGGCTGTTCAAGAAGTGAGCTGATTCTTGGCAGGACAGGCAGCTGGCAGAGGGACTGTGCGGGACCGCAGCTGGTGCCAAAACCTCCTTTCCTGCTCAGCATCCCCTGTTTCCCAGTTGGGCTGTGAACATTTCATGCTGAAAGCAGCGGTCAGCCAGGGTCTGTGTTCCTGAGCTGGCCTACAAGCGAAAGGCCACTTGGGCTGCGGGGGCCCAAAATAGCCCTTGTATTTTTGTCCCAGCCACTGGCCACAGCTGACGCATAGAGGATGGAGCCAACTTTGACCTGCTAGAAGCTCACAGTGGTTGGCTGGGCCACGGGTCCATCCTGGCTTTTGTGAAGGGCTGCCAATTGTGAGGGAAGAACTGCCCCTCCAAATTTTGGGAGCTGGAAGGACGGTGGTGCCAGGGGAATACTGTGTTGTTCTAGCTCTAGTTTCACTCCTCCGCTCTCCCCCCCTCCGCACACACTAAACTGGAAGCAGCTGCAGGGCTCTGCAGTTCACTTGGGCTTCCTAGCCCGGCCTGCCCAAACCAGCCTCCGAAAAATTGCTGAATGGGAGCACAACTAGCTGAATGAGAGCTCTGCCCCCGTGCAAGTATCCCAGGAGGTATGGCAACCTCCTCCAGCCCTCTCTGCACAGTTCTCCTCGGGCAGAGGCAAGTCTCGTTCCGTCTCAGTCCTGAAATCAGCTCTGCCACCTGCTCGCAGAGGCTCGGGCAGGGGAGCGCGACACAGCCTCGCGACCCAGGTTGAGTCCAACGAGCCAGTGCAGCACAGAGGCTGCCTGAGGCTGCTTTCTTGAAAAGGTTGTGCCGTGCTATCTCCCATCCCATCCAACACAGGGCAGCTCATACCAGCTCAAGCCAGGGGTTTGAGCCCCAGGACAGATTGGTTCAGTAATTCCCGCTCACTACAGGGAGGTCTTGCTTGCTAGGGGGTCCTGGCTGCTCCGAGCTCTGTGTGTTTCCATCTGGGACCAGCTTGATATGGGAGAGAGCCAGAGCTGGAACAAAGCAGCAGCTCATGAGCCTCTCCCCCTGGATGTGAAAATACCCCGGGATGTGGGAAGATCTCGGGCTCGCAGCAGGGAGGGGGCCGCTGTGGGAACATGCGATCTCCTTGGCGTTTGGCTGCAGGCTTCCCTCGCGCTCCCTCTTGCAGGCGCCTCTGCAGCTGCAGGAGCCCTTGCTGGCTTTCACTCCAGAAGTGCCCTGTTTCGGGGAAGGGCGAGTGAGCCTTGCGGCTCCCGAGGGCGAGAGTGGTAAAGTGCACGTCTGGAAAGAGGACCATGGCTGGGGTTGAATTGAGCCCTCCAGAGCTCCTCCCTGGGGGCTCTGTGCTTAGCTTGAGGAAGGATTTAGGGGGGCTTTTGAAATCACTCTCCAGTGATTTCATAACCCCCTCCCACGCCCCTCACTGCTGAGGTGTTATGAGGACCTCCCAGCTGCAGCAAAAGTCGTTCCCATCCTTCCCCCCCCCACCAGCCTCACGCTGCAGGTTGCTCCTTGCTTAGCTCCCTTGTGTCGCTCCTGGCCTGACTCCTGCCTGGACCTGCCAGCCGAGCTTGGTCCCAGGGCCAAGGACATGAAGCAATGAGGGAGGAATCCTCTCCTCTCTCCATCCCAGCACCCCAGGGCCCACCAACGGGACAGATGGCCTCCCAGAGTCCTGCTCTTCCCCTCCGTTATTGCTCCCTGAGCAGTGGCCTTGGGGCCAGGGTAGCCACGTGTTGCTGTAGGTACAACCCTACCAATCCCAGCAGAAGGCTATGTGTAGGGAGACTCATCTTACCCCTTCTGTTTCATTCCCCAGCCACGGCAGTCTCTCTTAACCCAGCCTATCTGGGTTGCTTCCCATGAATTTAGTTGAGTCCTTATCTTCAGACTTGTCTGGCCGTAGGCTGTTTTTGTCTCACCCTGCTCCTCTGCTGTGTGTTTCCTCTCCGAGGCTCTCATCCCTGCTCCTTTCAGCTGGGGGCGCGAGGGGGGATGGTGAAAAGTTCTTGTAGACTTGGCCCGTCCCGTCCCTTTGGCATGCTGTTGCCCAAGGTACCAGAGAGTACAGGATACTACAGAGATACCAGCTGTACAGACAAGGATTGTTCTTGAGCAAGCCTGGGCCTGATGCAAGGGGAAACTACTAAATCAAAAGAGCTGTTTCTGGCAGCCGTACTCCAGGGGGATCTTACCTAAGCACTGCCCCAGCCCCTCGCTCGTGTGAAGGCCTTGCATCCCAGGGAGCATCCCAGCTCCCACCCTTTGGAGCAGAGATGAGAAGCACCTCCTGCCTCCAGAGTGGGTGCTGCGGGCAGGTAGGAGCCAGCGCTGTGCTTGTCCTGTGGCATGGTTAGGATTACCTGCACCTCGCTGTGGTGGCCTGCGTCGCTGCTGCGCCAAGCCCTGAGCTCCTCCGTGCAAGGAAGACCTGTTCCTGCCTGGGGGCTGCTGCTGGGCTCCCATTGTGCTCCCAGCTGATTTTTACATTAATGCTCTCCTGTCATTCCCTCCAGGGGTCCTCTAGGTTTTTTTTTGACTGAGAAGCGGAAACGCTGCTTCCTCTCATTGTGCTGCTTCCCATCGTGGCCCCCCGGGCTGGCCCTCGGGGAGCCCCTGGCCTGCGGCACCTTGCACAGGCAGCATTTACGGTCCCCTGTGGCGCCATGGTTCTCAGCCACAGAGGACTAGGGTGAGAGTGAAGGTCTGGGGTGAGGCTTCTCGGGGTCTGCCTGCTGGCGTGAGGGGCTGTGAGGTGGGACAGGAAGCCCAAGCAGTTGCCACTGTGGGTCTCAGAGGGTATCATAGGCTGGGGTTGCATCCGGACAGCCCGAGGGTGCATCTGCCTTGGTCTCTTGCCATGGCTGTGCACACGCACCAAGAGAGGGATGTGGCGGAGTAAAGTCCATCAAGAGATGAAACCAATTAGCCTCCTGCAGGTCAAGTCCTTTGCATCCCACGTAGCTTGTCTTCCCCTTAATTCATCAGGTCTGGCCTGTTAATTAGCCACTGGGCTGTGCCTGCCAGATACCTGCCCCACCTCGTCACCTCCCATGTTTTATGTGCAGCTCAGTCGCCTGCCAGACCCACAGGAAGCCCTGGCTGGATGGCATGAGCTTTGTGCGAGCCTCTGTGCCTGCCCATAGTGGGCCAGAGACCGTGCAGGGACCCCTCACTCATTTCCGCCTCCCTCTCCCTGCCAGGTAGCCCCTGTAGGACTGAGAGCCGGAGGGAGGCACTGACAGGGTCCTCACGAACATTTCCATTAGCTTCTGCTGTTTCTGGAGGGTTTTGCAGACGTATTGAATAGACCCCAGAGCAAATTCCTCCCTCTGCCTTGGGAGAAAGGATCTTTCCTTTATTTTTCTAAACATCTGACAAAGGGGGCCAATTCTGGAAAAAAATGCCTCCTTCCCAAGCCTGGTGACCTTCCAAAGAAGCAGGTCGGGACCTTGGTGTGGAGGAGATAGTTGTCTTCTCCAAGGGCAGCAGCCGAGGAGAATCAGCGCTAGCTCATGTTTTCCAGGACGTGCTGGTGTGCCCTAGGGAAAGCAAAGGCGGGAAGTGTGTTGGGAAATGAGTGCAGAAAATAGCTCTTGCTCAGTCCTGGTTTTTTTTGTCCCTCATTTATCCCAATTTTTCCCCTTCTGAGAAGGGCTGAGGTGACAGTTTGGCTTTGAAAAGTGTCCTGGGGCCCTTTACCCCAACCAGGTACAGCAGGAGGTAGAGGTAACGTCTCATGTGCGTGAGACGTTGCCGTCCAAAACGATAGCTCGTTTGAAGAGCCGTGACAAAACCTGTCTCTGCAAACAGACCGCTGAGAGCAGCTTATCTCTCCCCCTCTGCTGTTGACCGTATCTAGAAGAGTTCCTTCTGCCTCCTCAGAAATGACGCTCTCCTCTTAACTCCTGCCCTCCCCCAGCCACTCTATCTCCTCTCCCACTCCCAAACCGCTGGCCTTGGAGTAGACGACTGCTCAGATATTTGCAAAGCTTTTCCAGCCTCTCCCTACACCGTGCCAGCCCCAGAGCCCCAGCTGCCCCACGTGGCCTGAAGTGACCAGGGCTAAGTGTCTGGGACCAACCTGCCTTCTGGTAAGCTTCTTGCTGGGACATTAAAATGCCACCCTTTGGCAATGCAGGGATTGGCCGCTGAGCCAGCTGCAGGGTCCAGCGTCTGACAGGATGCTGAGCAGTAGGAAACGTCCATCTCTGCTACGTGGCGCGTAGGTGCCTTGAGGGTTTTTGTCTGGCCGGGGGACCAGGAGTGCCCAGGGTTGGGCACTCGCTCCAGGCTGAGGAGAGACGTGTGTGCCTTTACCTGTGGGGCTGCTATTGGTAGGGCTTCTCTTCCGCTGTTTGTGTTTTTTTGGTGTCTTAGTAGCCTGTCTTTTGCCAGTTACGTGGCAGGGCTGGAAGCATCCATGGTGGGTAAAGGGAAGCCCATGGCTGTGGGGTAGCGGAGCTCCTTGATGGGTGGCAGAGTCCAGTCTGCATTGGTTTGGGGGGGTTTTAGGGCTGGCCCTGCCCCGTTGCTGCCTGCTCCTTGTCGTGGGAAGCCCTCCAGAGACAGCTGATACCCGCTGTGACCTGGCAGCACTGGAGTGCTGCCAGGCCCTGGGAGCAATTTCTGGGCTGCAGCCTGCAGTGACCACACCTGGGGTCAGCGTGGTGCAGTCAGAAGCAAAGGGCCTATGACAAAGCGAGTGACCTGATGGCCAGGCACGTAAGAGAGGCGTAATTGACACATTTAGGATAGTACATGGCTTGTGTGTCAAATTAAGCAAGTAAACAGAGGGTGTGAGAACCCTTCTTCCCAGCTTAGTTTACGCGCACATCTGGGTTGCTTTACCTGCTGGGGCCCTGGAGCCTCTCTCGGCTTGTTTTACTGTCCAGATAAAGGCTTTTGCAGCTGGCTGATGTGTGCAGTTCAAAACATATCCTAGTGCTGAATGCTCCCCCCTCACCTCCCTGCACCACCCGGCAGGCAAGATAACAGCCAGCGATGGTTGCTGGGACTGGGGACGTCCCCCATATCTCTGGCTCTGCAGGAAGCTTGAGTGGTGGCTGCAGAAATCGCGTGTGTGTGCTGGAGCCAGAGGCTCTGGAGCTGCCTTTCCCTTCCTCAGTGCAGGAGCCAGCAAGCAGGGTGCCGCAGGCTTGTGGTGAGAAGTGATGCCCGGAGCTGGGGCATTTCCTGGGGAAGCATCGAGGAGGCACGCCTCAGCCATGCATGGAGGAGCAGAAACCTCTGTGGGGTGAGGGTCCTGGGGCCAGTTGCTTTGCGGGAGTTTTTCCCAGCCTGCCAGGGCCTCACGATGCGAAGGGGTTTGCAAGCAGCGAGGCAGCGGAGTTAGGCAGCGATGCTGCTGTCCCACTCTCTCACTAAACTCCCTTCTCAGGACCCAGCAAAGAGCAGTGATGAGGGGAGCAGATGTGGCAGTGAGCCTGTTTGCACAGAGGCAGGGCTCGGAAAGGAGGAGAACAAGAATAATAGGAAGTATTATCAGCTCTGTGATGGTAACTGCTTGTAAAACACATCAGGAGTAGGAAGCCTGCCATAGTCAGTTGGAGTAGCAGGCGATTAGAGAAAATGAGGCCATAACAAAAAAGCTAAAGGAAGGTTTTTTCTCTCTGTCCACTCCAGAAGAGCCTAGGGGATTTCTTACACATCTGCATCCTTCTTTTCAGGGACTTTAACTTAGAGCATCTGAAGAGTTCAGAGGAAAAGTTTTAAAACAGACAATACGAATGGCAACAAGTCACTAGGAGAAGATGATATTCACTGAGAGGGCTACAGGAAGGCAGGGATGGAAGAGCTAACTGTTATCTGTCATATACAGTCGTTCATTCACAACCGCCCTGGTCTCTGAATACTAACTGGGAGGTGGAAAAAACGTGACATTGAGTTTTAAGAAGGGCTGGAGGGAGTGCCAGGGAAAAGCTGCGTAGTAAATCTGTGTGTGCCTGGCAAATGAGTAGACGGTAGCAGCAAATTGAATCAGTGGCAGCAGGAGAGCGGTGGTATACCGGGGAGGCTCCTGCCACGGGAAGGGCAACCTCCCACAGCTGTGGGAGCACTTTGCAAGGGTCTCCAGGGGAGGGCTGCTGGTGTCCACACACCTTTCCTAAAAGCATTCAACAAGGTCTTTCACCCCAGGCTTTTAAGGAAACCGGCTGGTCGAGAGTGGAGGTGGTTGCATGGATTAATAATTGCTTTAAAAAACAGGAAGCAGAGGGCAGGAATAAGAGCTCAATTTTTGCAATAGAAGATCACAAGTGGAGAGCTGCTCGCCTACACCCATATGGAGCCTGCGTTCAGTCCCATGCTTTTTCGACGCATTCATGAGTGACCTGGAAAAGGGGATGAGCAACGAGATGACGGTTTCCTGATGCTCTCGAATTATTCTAGTTAGTGAAGACAAGAGCCAACTGTGAAGAGTTACAGAAGACTATTACTGGACTGGGCAGCAGGCAGATGGAATTCAATTTAGAAAAATTGAAACACAAGAGGAATAAATAGACCCAGATTTACAAAATGACAAACTCTGAGCTGGCCACTCACAGCAGGACCTGGAGTTATTTCAGATAGCTCACTGTGCAACTACAGTCAGTAAAACACATCAAATCATTAAGAAAAAAAAGAAGACAAAGCAGAAAACAGCTTTGTGTTACTGCTGAAATCCACAGCTCACCCACCCTCAGTCTCCATGGAGTGCTTGTCCCACTGTCTCTAAAAGAGTCTAGTAGAACTGGGAAAGATTCAGAGAAAAGCAACAAGGAGGATCAAAGGCATGGAGCTGTTTCTGTATGACTAAGTAAGCTAGAATTTTTGTGTTTGAAAAACATGATGTAGGGTGGATTTGACCCAAGCCTGTAAAGTCATGGCTGGCACGGAGAAAGGATCTAATGTTTATCTGCTCTTTGAATAGAAGAATCAAGGAGCATCAAATGAAGCTAAGCATGTCCTTTGCACAAGGTGAACTGCCCTTCATAGGTGTAGCGCCGCTGAGGAACTCCTTGCTACAGCATGCAATCGTTGCCTAAAGGCAACGAGTGAGTTAGAGGGAAGAGTGGACGTTTTCACAGAAGCAAAGCCCACTGAGGGTTACGAAACACATAAAAAGTGCATCTGGCTCAGGGAGTCTCCAGAACAGAATTGGTTGGAGGCTGGGAGGGTAATTGGAGACTTACATATTTGCTTAACCCATTCTTGCACTCTTTTGACATCCACCTTTGGTCTCTGTCAAAGACAAGATACTGAGCTAGACAGACTGATTCTGCGTGCGTGCCCTTATTGTGTGAAGGCTTGCCTTTGTTGCAGTACTACAGCGAGATGTACAACCGTGCAGATTCATGCCTCTTGCGAAATACAAGTGTACTCACAGCTGGTGGCTGAAGGTGGAGGAGTGCAGGATGCTGACTGCAAAAGGAGGGACTGGAAGTGCAGCCTCAGCAGTTGGTTCCCGGGACACAGCTGGCACACGGCACAAGGACCCTGTGCGTGCAAAGCGCCGGGTCAGAGTTCAGGCACAAACATGAAATCTCAACAGGCAGTCTTGAAGCATTTCCCTTTCTCCAGCAGAGTCATGGCCGCTAGGGTTTCATGTCACTTGTACACCCATATTGCGCCTGTTCCCTTGCCTGCAGGTAAACCTTGATGGGCCGCCAGATCAGCCTCTCTGCACGTAGGTATCTGCTGTCTTGGAGGGCAGCAAACGGAAATAAGGCATGGGGTGAAGCCTGAGAAGGTATCTGGCCCTGCCCCATCCTGACTGCGCTTGGGGGAAGCGCTGACCTTATCCCTGCAAAGTGATCCATTATAATCAGTGGTGGGAGGATGCTGAGGTATTCACCATACTGCCTGCCAGCAGCCCCTTATCTACAAGATGTAAGGAAAGTGCTGCGGCTTTAATGCAGGGTAAAGAGCTTTTCTTTAAAGGGCTGGCGTAGCATGCCTATCCATTGCCATGAAACCACTCCTAATTGGAAAGCCAAACTCGTGCTTGCTCACCGTCAGGGAAGGCAGTAGAAGCGGAAGAATAGGTGACACACGGGAAGGAAGGGAGAGAGAAATCTCCAAAGCCCAGTGGCAAACCCCTGCCTTCAGGTGCAGCCTTCCTGCAGCGCAAGTTTTTCCATGGAGGTTGGGCATGGTTCCAGGCAGTGGTTGCCTGTGCTGTGAGTTCCCAGAGGCTGGCTCGCAATGCGCTTGTGTATGTCCCAACACAATAGGTGTCACTTTGAGTGTGTCATGGCTTTTGTTTTGAGCAAATGGGCAATTATAATTACGCTATCTCTGTTTGTATTTGGTCAAAGGAGATAACCTGTTGTTTGTCAAGCCGGTCCTGCTTGTTACCTTGCTGTAACGTGGGCATCCACAGCAATGCTTATGCATCACTTCTGAGAAGCTGGGAAGGATGAGGATGGATGCTCTGTGTCCAGGAACAAACCGTATGTGTCCAGGAACAAACCAGGTGCCTGTATGCCAAGGCCCACCATCAGGTCCTCCTTCCCCTGCCCTGCAGGCTGTGCAGCCCATAGCCATGGCACTGTTGGGAGACCTTGCTGGGAGATGAGTAAGGTTAGCGCTGCAGGGTGCCAGTGAGGTGGCAGGGGGTGGCCATGTGCGATGGCTGGTCTCTGCCCCCCAGGCGGCTGTGGTAGGGGTGCTTTCACTGGGTCGCAGCATGGTTGCCACTTGTTGCTTGTGTTGGTGTGTTTGACCTTCTCTGGTTATTGCAGAGCTGTTTGTAAGAGCTCGCGGCTGGACGCGTTTCCTACCGTAATGAGCGCTGACCCATGTGCCCCTTGGCAGGGACTGGCTCTTTGTGGAAAAAAATTAGAAGGCACTTAGCAAAGTGAGACAGAAAACAAACAAAGCCGGCAGGAGGCTGTGGCCAGGCAGCTGGGCACTGCCTGCCGAGGAGGCCAACGCTCCCGACGCCAGGCCGTGGGCGCTCTGCGGACGGGAGCGGGGGCTGCAGGGCGCCAGGGGAGCAGCAGGCAGCCGTCCCTCGGCTGGCATACGACACCCTTCGTTTCCTCCCTTCCCCGGGCACCGCGGGCAGGCATGCGGGCGGCAGGTCCCGGGCTGCCTGCCAGCCGCGGTACCTGACACCTCTCCTCCTCCGCGGATGCCGCTGGACCCACGCGGCCCCAGTCCCCGTGACTCGAGCCGGGGCCTGACGCTTGCCGTGGGGGGCGCGGGAAGGGGGATGCGCCGCCTTCAAACGCACTGCCCAGGCACAGGGAGAGGATCGGCTTGCGGGGTCTGTCCTGGCTCTGTCCTCCCCAGGTACGTCTGTGGGGCCTGCCCCTTCCCCAGGCCCCCCGGACACCGGTGGGAGCAGCGGGAAGCAGGGGGAGGCTGCGACCGGAGCCGGGGGGCAGCTTGTGGCGGGTTTGCTCGGGACTCGCTGGTTTTCTCCTGCCCAGCGCAGGAGATCTCTTGGGTGAGGCAACCACGGGCCCTGGCGGTGTCTGTGTGTGCGAGGGGGTGGTAGCTGTGCAGCAGATCCCCCCGCTAACCCAGTGCCACAGCTCAGGGAGCCTCCTGCCTGCCAAGGCACTGGCAGCCTGCCGGGAGGGGAATTTTGTACATTTTTCTCTGGATGAAGCCTGGGTTGCTCACAGCGGCCAGATGGGAGTCATCATATCCTGAGCCGTCAGCGTGGGAAGGAAGGGGAGCCATGCTGCCAGCGTTATGGGGTGGGAGCTGCTGGCCTGGGGGGGGCTCTCAGTCCCATGCGGCACAGACCTGCCTGTTGGCCTGATGCGGCTTTTCCAAGCAGCTAATGGGCCTCCCAAATCCCTCTCCGCACCTTGTCAGCTGTGTTTTGGCCCAGGTTTCTCCTGTCGTACCCTGTAAGCTCTCCTGCACGACACGACCTGCGGGACCGGGGTGCCTCTCTCTGCAAGGGAAGTGCAGAGGTGAAGGACACAAGCACCTGCAACATGGCAGAGCCTCGGTTGCCTTTAAGACAGGCCGAGTCTTGTGTGGACTACAGGTCCCAGCATGCTGCTGCTTGCCAGCCTCCTCCAACGCCTACCTGGCAGGCAGCGTGCTGCGGGCAGGCAGGGATGCTGCAGCGGGCCGCAGGGCAGGAGGGGCAGGAGGAGAGACAGGCGGCCGAGGGCCGTGCCTAGGCGGGGTCTGTGGGCTGCCCTCCAGGAGCCATCTACACCTCCAGGAGGTGTAGATGGAGCCCTGCGAGAAGTGACTGGATACCCAATGCTGCACCAGCCAGACTGGAAAAGGACAAGGCAGGCCTGCGGCTTCTCCCGGACAGCTAATCCTGCTCTATGTGAAGAGGGAGGGAGGGACGGGGTGGGGGAAAGGTCTCTTCTCAGAGGCCTCTGGGGATGTGTCTCCAGAGCTGGCCATCTGTAGGGAAAGCAATGCCAGGGTGGTGGCAGGGGCCAGACTCAGCAGGAGGTTTTGTGTCGTGCAGTGAGGGGGCAAAAGGGAGGGGTGAGCAGTGCCAGGGCCTACCAGGGATGTTCTGTGCTGGACCTGGAAATGCTGCTTTCCAGAGTGACGCAGGAAAGGGCTGCAAGAGCCCTAGGGAAGAGGGAATTGGAAATGGAGGGTTTGCGTGGTTCTGACCAGAGCAGTCACTGAATGAAATGTCTTTTGTCTTGCCATGCCCTGGGCGTTGGATGGACAAGGGGATGGCAGGGGAGGGACACAGCCCACATGCGCATATGCGTTGCTCGCAGTGCGAGGATTGAGGGCAGAGAGCTGCAGGCTCAGAAATCTCTTAAGAGCCTGCAGTGGAGTAGCCAGGCAGCTGGGGTAGAGCAGCCTGGGTAGCTCATAAAAGCATTTTCCCTTTTGGAGGAATGGGCTAGGCATCCGCTGGCCAGCAGCATACGGCCCCCTGTCTCAGCTGAAGACCTCTGAGCTGCAGGTCTCTGAAGCTGCTGCATGATGCTCTTGCCAGTTGTGGGCCTCTGTTTGGCTCCCAGGCCTGTGGAGAGCTCACCCAGAGCGGGGGGTTAAAATCAGTGCCTTCCTGCCCGTGGGCCTCACTGCCCAGTAAAACGCTCTATTGGTTTTCCAGACGGAGAGCAACTACAAGACTTGCTGGACCCTTCACTGAACCACGCCGCACAAGATGACAGCAAGAGACGGGCCCCAAGACAGGTAACGCCAGGCTCCTGTGTGGGTGTGGGGGCATATCCAAGATACCAGGAGAGCTGGGGTGACAGGGAACCAGCCTACCCCCTGTCCTGCAAGTTTTCTGGGCTACAGAGCTATGATACCGAAGGGCCCACCCATGTCATGCCCCTCAGGAATGCCACATCAGTGCAAGCTGGCAGCTGGATGGAGCAGAGGTGGCTCCGGGCCCTGAAGCCCCCAGCCCAGCCTGGTGTGCCCTGCTTGCTGCCCGCTCCCTTCAAGCTGTGGGCTAGAGAGCATGTCAGAGCCGGCTGCGCCAGGCCCCACCCCACTGGCACTCTGCTCTCCGGATCCCCCTGCTCTGACCCTGGCTGTGGAATCCCTTTCCCCAAGACGCTCTCACTGTCAGTTTTTCCATAGCAGATGGGCTGTAAACAATCAGTGCTGGGACACGGCGCTGCTTTTGCTGAGTAGTGTGTCTCCTTCCCAGCTCTGGCAACAGTTGTTATGCATCTGGGTGCCACGTGCTGAGGAGCAACCAGCCTCCCCCTGCTTTCATAACCTGCTAGGAAATGCCACCAGGGCCTGGGGAAGGGCTTCTCGCAGCCCCTGTGGAGGGCTGCATCTGCTCAAGAGAGCCTAGGGCTGGGCAAGCAGGAGCTGCGGGGAACTGGTGAGGGCCAGGGGCAGAGCTAGGGGGAATAAATCCCTTGTGCCATCCTGGTGTAAATCTCCTTGCTTTTTAAGAGCACTGGTCCCTCAGATGACACTAAGTTCTGAATTTCTGTCCTCACTCCTCCTCCTGCTCCTTCCTACAAATGGGTCAGGGGATGGTCAGGAAAAAAGGTGATACTTGTCCTCTGTACTGTCCAGAGAGTGTCCTGTGCTGAACCGCTCCGTCCCCCTCACAGGTATAAAGCTGTCTGGCTGATCTTCTTCATCCTTGGGCTGGGAACACTGCTGCCATGGAATTTCTTCATGACCGCCAGGGAGGTGAGAGGTTCCATCCCACCACCGTTGGTGGCACTAACTGTCCCAGGTCACCTCTAGGGACAGTGGTGTGGGTGTAGCAGCATGGGACGGCATAAGGCCTCCAACGTTTGCAGATGGGGAGATGGGAGTGCGGGCAACCTGGGTGACCCTGAAGTGGCAAGAGGAGCCCTGGACTGGCGGTGGGTGGCAAGTGCAGCCCAAGTGTGCTGGGGGGAAGTTCAGCCCCACCTGGCTCCTTCCCTCGCAGTATTTCATCAACCGCCTGGCAGACACGGAGAACATGAACCACCTCTGGAACGAGACCAGCAGAGCTGCCTCACCCCCCTCCTACCTGCAGTCCATGTTTGACAACTTCATGACTCTCTGCGCCATGGTGCCGCTCCTCATCTTCACCTGCCTCAACTCCTTCATCCACCAGCGGTAAGCGTTGCCCCATCCTTGCCCCTGCTAGCCCCCACAGGACAGCCCAGCCCTTACCTGTCCTCCCGCTCCAGTGCTGAGCTAAATTGCAGCCTGTTCAGAGTCAAGTCAAAGCGCAGTCTCCCGTGCTGTGGTTCGGCTGGGCCTCCCATAGGACTGTCTAGGCCCCGGTTTTGGGTGCCTGTGGAGGGTGGGTTTTCCTCACTGAGACCCTCTTTTGCAGGATTCCCCAGCAGATCCGCATCTCAGGCAGCCTGGTGGCCATCGGGCTGGTATTCCTAATCACTGCAGTCATGGTGAAAGTCAGCATGAAGCCTCTTCCCTTCTTCATCTTCACCATGATCAGTATTGTCTTCATCAACTGTGAGTGGAGGACGGGGAGGAAGGAAAGGGGCAGTGCCCTGAGCTCCTCTCTAACGGCAGAGCCCCACAGCTTGGACTGATCGCTGCAGGGTGGAGAGCATAAACCCCACTGCAGAAGAGCCAGGGGAAAGGGAAGGGGTGGGGGCTGCCTTGCTCTTCAGTCCTACAGTATTGGTTGCAAAGTAGTTCCCCGCAGAGGTGCAGAGCTTCCTTGCCTTTGGTTGCTCATTTCTGCTTGTCCTTCCCCTCCACAGCCTTCGGTGCCATCCTGCAGAGCAGCCTCTTCGGACTGGCAGGGCTTCTACCTGCCAGCTACACAGCTCCCATCATGAGCGGGCAGGGCTTGGCAGGCACCTTTGCTGCTCTGGCGATGATCTTCAGTATTGCCAGTGAGTAATCCCTGCCCCGTGGGCGACAGGGGCTTCCTGGACCACTGCTGCCAACAAGGCCCGCTAGAGACTGCAGATCTGTGCCCACAGCAAGCGAAAAAGGGGCACAAGCAGGGGACCTCCTCCCCGAGCAGGGCCTTGTTCTGGGGTCACGCTATAGGGCTGGGTGGGCGATGGCGGCAGGGCCTTGCTTCCTTCAGCCCCCTTCATCCTCTTCCTTTTCCGCCCTGTCTCCTCCCTTCTTGTGCTCCCAGTTGGTGCTCAGCAGGCAGAGAGCTTCATTGGTTACTTCACCACAGCATGCGTGGCAATCGTGCTGGCAATCTTCTCCTACATCCTCCTGCCTCGCATGGTAAGACTTTGCCTTCTTGCTGGGGACAGTATGGGGACATAGGACCTTTGCACATTGCAGCACAAGGACCTTGGTCCACTGACATTCCCGCCTCAGCTCCTACCAGTGTCCACTTTCTGGGTCCGTCCCAGAGGAGCTGTCTCTGGGACTTCCCAGCTCAGATCTCTGTATCCTGGGGTACTGCATGGAAATGAGCCCCTGGGTGAGCAAGAAAGCCTGGGTATCAGACACACCTGGAGCAAATACTTTGCCCATATTGCATGATCTGCTGCTACCACATAGCCCCAAATACCTATTCCCCGGCAGCCTTCTTTCCGCACACATGAATGAGTTCTTCTCTTTGACTGTCTCTGCAGGATTTCTTCCGCTACTACTCCATGAAGGATAAGACAGAGTACCACGTGTACCATGCAGAGCTGGAGACCAAGAGAGACCTGATCAAGAAAGGTGAGGGGCTGAGAGGAGGAAGAGAAAGGGAGGAACTGCTGAGGGGAAGGATGAGACAGAAGGACTGAAGGTCCCTGCTGTCCAAGGTCAGCTACACCCTCTTCTCATCTCTCCCCACAGATGAGCCCAATGGGATGGAGAAGAATAACTCAAAGATCATCCCTATCCACAACCCTGATGAGAAGCCCTCAGTCCTCTCCATTTTTAAGAAGGTCTGTGAGTTGCCAGCAACCTCTTGCCTTTCCCCTCGCATCAGGGGATGGACACAGGTGTAGGGCGTTACAGGGCGTTATGGCCACCCCTGCACTGGTCTCTTCCCTTGTGTTTGGTACCAGCCCCTTTCTTTCATTTCCCCAGCTCTGGGTCATGGCTGTGTCCGTCTGCTTTGTCTTCACTGTCACCATCGGGGTCTTTCCTTCCATCACAGCTAAGGTGTCGACTGTACTTGGAGAGGGAAACAAATGGGGTAAGTGTGGCAGGTGTGGGGTGAGAGGAAGATGAGAATGAGAAAGAGCTAAAGGGGAGGAAAGAGAGTGGGACTGAAGTCGTAGGAGTGCCTGAAGGGAAGAGGGGACCATTGTGAGTGATGGCTTGGATGCAGACGCTGACCTGACCTGACTGGGAGAGTTCCAGCCCTTTGCGGGAAGCCAGGAGGGCTTAGACCTGCAAGATGGTCTCTGTGCAGTCAGCAGGAGGGGCTGGGGCACCCTGAGCTTGTCAGGCATGTTTTTCCCCTTCTGCAGGTCTCTACTTCATCCCTGTCTCCTGCTTCCTGATGTTTAATGTCTTTGACTGGACAGGACGGAGTCTCACAGCCTTCTTCACATGGGTAAGCATGGGGCAGGGAGGAAATGCTGAGGCTCTGCTCCTGGAGCGCCCAGGCTCTCTCCATCCCCTGGCCCCTTGGCCATTCCTCTTGCTGGAGCTGCCATCTGGAGCTCCACAGGGGAAGGAGGCACTGAGCTGATTCCTGCCCTGGCTTTGAGTGGAAAGCAAAGATTTATGGGTTAGATCTGAGAGTCACAGTATTGTCCTGTCCTCCTCCCACCCCTCTTTCCGTGTGGTTTGGACAAAGCTGCCTTCTCCATTCCAGTCTTTTTGTAAACAAACCTTCACTCCAGCTATGCAAACAGCCAGGCAGGATGGCGGCAAGGCAAGAGGGTGCAAAGATGGAGCAGACCAGAATAAAACCTCTGGCCTCCACGCAGGAGACAGCTGGTTTAAAAAGCCCTGCTTGGGAGCGGGGCAGAGCCATGCCATGTGGGACACTGAACTGTCCCCTGCCACGTCCCACATCGCCTTGCTGCCATCTCCCTTGCCCGTTTTAGAGCTGCTGGGGATGAGGGGTGGGAGCAGAGGCTGTGATGCCGGTGGGTGAGGAAGGGGACTGTGCTGTCTGCATCTCTTCCTGCCCCTTCACCCAACCCCCAGGCTCTGTTTCCCCCTATATTGTTCAGGCTGTTTGTTTGAAGAAACTCCTCACGGCGCCACACAACATGGGGTCTGTCCGGGCCTGGCTGTGCTGCGTTTCCCTGCAGCCTGGGGCTGCTTCTCTCCTGGCCATCACTGCTGGCTGCCCTTGGCCTTGGCCACGAGCCACATTGCCTGGTGTCCAGGCCACAACCTCAGTGGTGGGATAACCCAGCAGGAGACGTTTCCAAAACAACACTGTGTGGAAAGTTTGACTTCATGTGGTTTGGGCCTCGTTTTCCTGGTCGGGGCCCTGCTCTCTCCTTTCCTTCTCCCTCTCACCGAGCAAAACAGGATGCTGCCCTTGTGGGTTTGCCCACAGAGACAACAGTTGGTGTTACCTCAGTCACCCTATGTGCTCATGAAGAGTTCCATGGTGACACCAGCCTCCCAAGGCAACTGCGGGTCCCTTCTGACCAAGGGTCCTTTCATATGTGACCCTGATACCTCACTGAGGGGACTCCAGGCAGAGCCAGGCACATCTGTGACATGTCGTCAAGGGCCTCACACAGCCCCTGCCTTGATCCCAGCCGCAGGACAACATAGAGTGACAGTGCCTACTACTTTGTCCCAGCTCTACTCATCCAGGGACTTTCTTAGTGTCTTGTGAAACCTTAGCCCAGTCATTGCCTTTCCCAGCACTGTCTGAAACAATCCCAGTATGATCTCTTTCCCAGATTGCTGGATCTCACCCTGCTTGGCTAGGGGATGGCGTAGGAGGCTGAAGAGCTGGTTAAAACCCAGTTTGCAGGCGCTGATGTGCCAGAAGGGGTTTACCTCAGCCGGCCTTTTTCCTGGTGTGTTGTTTTGCTGCAGGATGAGATGGCGTGTGCGTGCACAAGGCTCTCCTGCCTGTCTGTTTCCAGCAAGTGCTTAGCAGTTGCTCGGAAGCGCAGCTCAGTATTTTGGCTCTGGTGCTGCTGCCCTCCAAGTCAGCTGGGACAGGATTTTTAGGGCAGTAGTTACAGCTGGTAGGACAGATGCCCTATCTGTCTTTCCTTCCTGCACACTGACTTCCCTACCCAGAGTGAGTCATGTACTTCTGCAGAGGCAGGACAGCCTGCACTAAGTCACAGCAGAGGAGCAGCTGAGCTCAGGGAATGCTTGCCAGGCTGAGACAGCATACCCTACCGAGGGAGGGAGGGAAAGATGAATGGCAGTGAACTTTTCCATCTCTTCTTACTGGGGAAGAAGTGTTCCCCAGTCACATCCCTGCTGAAGAGCCGGCAACAGTCTGATATTTTTGCCTCTTCTTTCTTTTGGGGACCAGAACACGCTGCCTGCACGATCCCCCTCTCAAGCCAGATGTTCTCCACATGCATCTAGCCCCTGATGTTTCAGACATAGGACCATGAGGCTTGTCCAGTCATCCTTGTCTCTGTTTCCTGCTGCAGCTCTCCTTACAATGCCTGCTGAAGCATGGCTCTGGGCAGCGCCCACATCAGTGACAGATGTCTGGCAGCGAGGACCTGCTTGTGAGCGGTGGCCTAGCAGATACCAGGAAGGCTGGGGGAAAAGAAAGAGAGAAGAGCACCCCAAGCCTCACATAGCTGTATGTGATGCTGAGGGAGCCCGTGTAACTGGATGCAGGAAGCTGTAGGATCAGGACAGGCAGACCCAGAGGTGTATGCTGAAAGTAGGCAGGCAGGAGCTGTGAGTCTGGGAGCCTTGCAGAGAATGGGTCAGGAACTGCCCTGATCTCTACCTCACATCCAAAGGTGATGCTAAGATTTGTTACATGAGGAAAAGCCTGAGCAACTTTGCCCTCTGTGTGGTTCCCTTCGGCCTCAGAGTAGTCAGCAGGTACAGCCCTTCTGCAGCCCTTGCTGACGTGCCATGGGACAGGGAACTCAGCTACTCAGTGACGTGTGTTTTTCTCCCAGCCTGGGAAGGACAGCTGTCTCCTGCCAGCGATGGTGGCCCTACGTGTCATCTTTATACCGCTTTTCATGCTGTGCAACGTGCAGCCCCGCAACTACCTGCCTGTCGTCTTCTCTCATGATGCCTGGTACATCGTCTTCATGATCTTCTTCTCCATCTCCAACGGCTACTTGGCCAGCCTTTGCATGTGCTTCGGGCCCAAGTGAGTAACAGCTGGGGACAGGGGAACAGCTGGTTACACCTGTGGATGTCAGCCCAGGCCTGGCTCCTTGAGTCCAGGCTCTGCCTAGCTCTGGCACCTGGATTCCTCCAGCGCAGAGGGAGATAGCCACACCACCTCCCCTCTGGGAAGACAACCCCAGTGTCCTCTCTCCCAGCCTTGTGTTACATCCTAGAGCTGAGGATGCTATTGTGTGGGCTCCTCATTTTCCCCATGTGCCACCCTGGGGAAGAGGCTGAACACAACAGGACTTTGGAGGCAGCAAAAGGCAGAGCAGCATACACAATGTGGTGAGCAGCCTTGTCCAGCACAGGAACACAGGCAGCAAGAGGAGGCCTGCTGAGGCTCAGCTGAGCAGGCTGCAGTGCATCAGGGCAGGAGCCAGGGAGGGGTGTTCTTGGCGTCAGGAGCTTCAGGGCAGCCTGCCTGATGTGTGTTTTTTTTTTTTTTTTTAATGAGCCCGTAATTTAGAGGGAAGCTCTTGGAGCCGAGCAGGCTTTGCTCTTGCCACCCCCCTGCTGCGAGGGACGCAGCTTTTGCCTACTGTGAGGTCTCGTCCCGTCGCTGCAACTGAGGACACAGCGGGGCACAGAGCATGCTTTCCCCAGGATGGGTCTGACACTTGTTTCTCCCACAGGAAAGTGCTTGCCCATGAAGCAGAAACAGCTGGATCAGTCATGGCCTTTTTCCTCTCGCTGGGCTTGGCCCTAGGAGCTGCTGTCTCCTTCCTATTCCGAATTCTCATCTAGCAGAGGTACCTGGAGGCTGCACAGACACGGAGAGACAGCTCTGCATCCTCCTCTGAGGCCCTGGACACCTCAACGCCATGGGGAGAAAACACCACATCTGCCCCTGCCGAATTACACTGCCAAAGCAGATATTACAGCCAGGGACAGTTCCACTCCAGGGCTGGCCTGGCTCCTGCCATGCTCAGCTGTGTGATGCCTTCAGGCCCTCGTGCCTTTGCCATGCTGCAAGACCCCTGGGATCTCACAGAGGTCCAGCCATCCCCTCGTGCTGCGTAACTTCCCCAGCTCAAGACCTAAAGCCATTCTCAGCTACCTCCTCTCTGACAGGCAGAAGTGAGGGCTGGTGTCCAGTGTTGTTTCCTCTCCCGCCCGCGTTCCCAAGGCACCTGGGGACTGGATCTCCTTTTGTCTCCCAGGGGGCCTGGAAACATCTCACATCTCAACTTCTCCCCTACTGGGGAGACTTGAAAATAGGAAGGAGAGCCCCAGCCAGCCTTGCTCTCCTCATCCCCACTGTCTGCTACAAGCACATCCTCCTGCACAGTAGTATCCGAGAGACATGGATATCCATGTCCTACACGAAGAGCTGCCATCCAACACCATGGCTAGACTGAGGGAGGAAGAGGTCTCCACACCCTGCCTTTTCCCGCTCTCTTTGCCTTCGTTCCCTGCCTGCTTATTTCCCAGCCCCCTCAAAAACTGGTTAATGATTCTGCCACTGTTTCCTGTCTCCTATTCATGTGACAGGAGATGGCACCATGAAGTGCGAGAGGAAAGCAGGCGGCTCCCTTCCCACCCAGGCTGCCCTGCTTCCCCCCCTGCTGCAGGGGGAGCCTGACCTCCCCCATTGTCTCTTCCCTGCCTTGTAAATGTATCTGTACAGTTGCCTTTTTCTATAAAAAGACCAAAATGCCCTGTTGGGTATGTGTGTCTGTCTCCATCACCACAGGGAGGAGGGCCACTGGGGCTGAGCAGGGCCAGAGCTGAAAGGGTGTCCCTGGGGTCCCCTGTGGCCAGCACCAGGCGGCTGAGCGGTGTGCCCGCCCCCAGGACCTCACTGCTACGAGATGAGGAGGGGGTGCTGGCCTTGGGGCAGACCCCTGGCACCTCTGAGAAGGGGCGGAGGCACCTGCATGTGCTGGGGGCAGCCAGCAGCAGCCCGTGCACCCAGGAGCCTTCCCTGTGCCTGGAACTGCTGGAGTGCCACCTCCTGCTCCTGGGGAGAACTACATCACCTCGCCAGTGGCCACGGCCCCCACGCACGGCCTCCCTGCCCCACGCGCTGCTCACGGCCATCGCCTCCTCAGCTCCACGGGCTCACCTGCTGCAGTGCCTCGGCTCCCCGCAGACCCAAAAGGCCCAGAACTGTAGGGCCCAGGTCCCCTCATCCCGCCTTCTGCTAGCAGCTACCTGGGGCTTCTCTTGCAGCCGTGCCCAGAGGTCAGAGATCGCCCCAGCTCTGCCCCGTGAGGGATTCAGACTTACGCGCCTGCAGCTCCAAGAGAAAGGATAAGGCACAGGATTTATCCTGTGTGCCCTTAGCTGCTGCTAAAAACTGCTTTCCAAACACCTTCCCTGCCAAGCTGACTTCTGATGGAGGAAACGGGTCTGCTCCGCCCTCTGAACCCAGCTCCACCAGCGCCCCTCAGCCCTGACGTGACCCCTGCAGCAGGTCCTCCCGCAAAGCCCTTCCGCTGCTGCCTGTCTCCTCCATCCTGCGTGTTCCCCCTCCGCGCTGCCCCGGTCCGCTCCTGGCTTGCACCCACAGTCTCAGAAAGGTCAGGACAGCAGAGCCACGAGTTCATCAGCCAAAGATGCGCCTGGAGCCAGCTGCTCGGCGCTTGGCTCTCGGCCTCAGGGGAGCTGTTGTCTCCCTGCACCGAGTGAAGAGCCCTGCGCATGACAGCTGCCAGCAACGTAGCATATGGATAAAAAGGTGCCTTGTAAACTACCCAAAGGGCTGACGCTTCCCTGGCTTTCCCTGCTGCTCCCCCACCCACCCCACAGCTACCGACAGGTGCTCAAGCCTGCAGCTGGTGTTTCACACATGGCCAAAGATCCTGACACACGAGGAAGTTAAAACAGGAAGCCCCCATGCTGTTCTGCTCGGCCGTAAACCCCCAGGAAGATGGCGGGGGCAGGGCACACAAGCTCTGCCCTGGGCCTCTGGCACCGTGTCTGCTGCCGCCCCAGCTCATTCCTATACAACCCCCAGCCTAGATCCCCGCTCTGCACCTTGGCACTGCCGAGGAAACACCAACGGGGGGATTAAAAAAGCTCATCTCCCTTCTAGCACTTGAGGGCATCCTGATGACTGTGACAATAACGCGCCATCAGCCGAGCTGAGGAGCTGCTCACAGCTCCAAGCACGGCCAGGGAAGGACCCAGGGCGTCCCCGCACGGGCAGGCCGCGGCCGTGCCCCCCTCGGCCCTTCTCCCCCGGCGCTGGGGCTCAGGGGGAAGCCGAGAGAGCGGCAGGCCGGGCCGGGCCGAGGTCCCCGGGTGGGCACCGACCCGACCCTGCCCAGCCGGAGCGTCCCGTGGAAGCCTCTGGAAGGAGCCGCCTCGCTGCCACCCGCCGTCAGTGCGCCTCCGCCGCCCGCGGGAAATAGTCCCTCCCGCTACCCCGCCGGGGGCGGAGGCCGCGGAGAATGGCGGCGGCGGGGCGGTGAAGGCCGCCGGTCCCTCCCCCGGGACGGCGGCAGGCAGGCAGTCGCCCCCCCGGGGGCGGAGCTGCGGCAGCGGGGCGGGGCGGAGCTGGGGGCGGCGCTCGGGCCGAAGGTGCCCGAGTCATGTCCGCCGCCGCGGTTAAAAGGGCGTTGCAGTGGGGCCCACCCAGCGGCTGGCAGTGGGGGGGAGGGGGAGCACGGGGGTGTCTGTGGTACCCACCCTGCAGGCCCCCAACGGAGGGGCACGGCGCTTCGGAGAAGCGACCTCGCTCTCCCTTCATCGCGGACGGGATGCGGCGTGAGGCAGGAGCCTCCCGGCCGCAGGGACCCGCCGCGCCTCTCCAGGCCCTTTTAAGGCGGAAGGAGCCGGCGGGCGGTGCGGCGCCGTCGCTATAAAAAGGGGTCGGAGGGGGCGGCTGCTCTTTTCTAGGTCCGTCAGCTGCCGCCGCGTGTGGAACGGCCGCCGCCCGCGGTAAGGGCGCCGGGCCCGCCCGCGCTGCCGCCCCGCCGCGGCCCGGGGCGCCCCGTGCCCCCGGTGCCAGCGGCCTGTGCTTGCCTTGCAGATGCCTGAGGAGGTGCAGCATGGGGAGGAGGAGGTGGAGACGTTCGCCTTCCAGGCGGAGATCGCCCAGCTCATGTCGCTCATCATCAACACCTTCTACTCCAACAAGGAGATCTTCCTGCGGGAGCTCATCTCCAACGCCTCCGACGTGAGCCTCGCCTCGGCCCACCCGCCCGTGGGGCCTTCCCCTGCCCTCCCTCCTCTCCTTCCCCGGGCCCTGGGGCGGGCTGGTGTCCCTCCCGGGGTGCCCGGGCCGGGGGCGGCCCGCGGGAGGTGGCCGCGAAGTCCCGAGGCCAAGGCACGCGCTCTGCTCTCCCCCTCCTAGGCGCTGGATAAGATCCGTTACGAGAGCCTGACTGATCCCTCCAAGTTGGACAGCGGCAAGGACCTCAAGATCGACATTGTGCCCAACCCGCGAGACCGCACGCTCACCCTGGTGGACACTGGTATTGGGATGACAAAAGCTGATCTCATCAACAACTTGGGCACTATCGCTAAATCTGGTACCAAGGCCTTCATGGAAGCCCTGCAGGTGGGTTGCCTTTGGCTGTGTTGGCTTCTTGCAGCCTGGGCCCTAGACTTTCACTGGGGTGTACCCCCTCCTTACAATAGAAGCATGCCCGACAGTCAGCACCCAGCCCTGCCTCTGTCTTGCTGTGGGAGCTGTTGGCTTGCCTACGTATGTTTCCCCACCTCTCCTGTAGCAGGGAGGAGCTCAGGGTAGGGCTGCCTGCCTGTGGGCACTTCCCACTTTATCTCTGCCTGCTGACCTAGTTCTCTGCTGCTGCGAATCACTTGCAGGCATGTTTTGCGTCCTTCTCTCTTTATTTGTCGTTTTCTGCTTCCGCAGGCAGGTGCAGATATCTCCATGATTGGGCAGTTTGGTGTGGGTTTCTACTCAGCCTACCTGGTGGCTGAGAAGGTTGTGGTTATTACTAAGCATAATGATGATGAGCAGTATGCTTGGGAGTCATCTGCCGGGGGTTCCTTCACTGTTCGGACTGACCATGGTATGTATTGTACAAAGGTAAGTTTATCTCTGTCATCCAGAAAGCCCCCCTTTGTGGTGTTCTCCTGGGCTGGACTTGAGTTAACAAACTCGAGTTTGTTAACGTGAAGTACCTGGTAGTGGCTGGGCCTAAGGAGCTGCCCTATGCCTCTAGCGCTAACGTTTCTCTTTCTACACTGTAGGTGAGCCTATTGGACGGGGCACTAAAGTGATCCTGTATCTGAAAGAGGACCAGACAGAGTACTTAGAGGAGCGGCGTGTCAAAGAGGTGGTGAAGAAACATTCCCAGTTCATTGGCTACCCTATTACACTCTATGTAAGTAAGGGAAGGACTTTGGGGACCAACTGGAAAGCTAGAGCAGAGACGTATGTTGGGAACAGAAAGATGGAGAAAACTAGAGTAGTGTGTCTTCCGTTCCCTTCCAGTTCCTGGCTGCTGTGTTTTGAGCGACGGTGTCCCCAGCCTTATTCGGCCGGAGGTGTTTTGAGGCTGGGGGCCTATTGCAGGTGGGGGGCATCCAGTCATGCTCCTGGCCCTTGATCTCTGTGCGTGTAGAGATCATGTAAACCAGCCTTGCAGACAGGAGAGTTTTCTGCCCCTCACTTCATCTCCTCAGACCCAGCCCTTAGTCCTGTGAGCAATGAGAGGTCTCTTGGAGCTGATTTCAGCTACGCTCAGGAGTGCGTGTGTTCCTCTTCTCTGGGGCAAAAGGACTCCTGATAGTGTTTGCTTGGGGCTAAGCTTGGGCTCATGGCCCTGACTTTCTCTTGTTCCTCTCCTGGCAGCTGGAGAAAGAGCGTGAGAAAGAGATTAGTGATGATGAAGCAGAAGAGGAGAAAAGCGAGAAGGAGGAGGAGGAGTCAGCCTCCAAGGATGAGGAGAAACCCGAGATCGAGGATGTGGGCTCTGATGAGGAGGAAGAGGGAGATAAAGGGAAGAAGAAGAAGACCAAGAAGATTAAGGAGAAATACATTGACCAGGAGGAGCTGAACAAGACCAAGCCCATCTGGACACGCAACCCTGATGACATCACCCAGGAGGAATATGGCGAGTTCTACAAAAGTCTCACCAATGACTGGGAAGACCACCTGGCTGTCAAGGTGGGTGCTGAAAAAGACGAAAGGATTCCTTTCCACTCCATGTTTAAAGCCACCTCGTGTTTGTGCTTCAGTGCAGGACTGAGAGTTCCTAGGCCACTTGGTGGTGCCTCAGCCTGCCCTGTGACTTCTGTGCAGGCAGTAGGATGAGCAGTGCTACCCTCAAAAGAGAATGGGAGGGCGTTGGGCCTTGGAGCAGCATGACTTCGTCATCTAGGGCTGCTGAACGCCAGACAGTCCTGGCAGTCAGGGTAGCAGGAGACAGTGGAGCTGAGGAGGAAGAGAGGGAAATGCAGGTTGTTTGCATGCTGGAGAGCCTGCTGTGTCCCTCTGCATGCCCTGTGGGATGGCAGTTCAGCCTGCCCAGAGCAGGCCGCTGGGTCCTGACAGAAGCTGTAGAAGGGAATCATCACAGCAGCTGTGTTTCTTTCCTGGCCCCACAGCACTTCTCTGTAGAAGGGCAGCTGGAATTCAGGGCCCTGCTCTTCATCCCACGCCGTGCCCCCTTTGACCTCTTTGAGAACAAGAAGAAGAAGAACAATATCAAGCTATATGTGAGGCGCGTCTTCATCATGGACAGCTGTGATGAGCTCATCCCTGAGTACTTGAGTAAGAGCTCCCCTGCCCTCAGCTGCCCAGCTTGAAGCTGGAACCCCTACAGCCTGTGGTGCAGAGTGGCTGACTGAAGCACTGGCCTGGTGTGGGGGAGCAGCAGCCAGTGTCTTGTCCAGCACTTCCCCTCCTGTGATGAAGCTCAGAGCTCTTAGCTTGACTCGTGCTTTCTTTTTTCCCTCATCAGACTTTATCCGGGGCGTGGTAGACTCTGAGGACTTGCCTCTCAACATCTCCCGTGAGATGCTCCAGCAGAGTAAGATTCTCAAGGTGATCCGCAAGAACATTGTGAAGAAGTGCTTGGAGCTCTTCTCTGAACTGGCAGAGGACAAAGAGAACTACAAGAAATTCTATGAGGCCTTTTCCAAGAACCTTAAGGTGAGAGCTAGGCACCCTGTGTCTGGGAAAAGGGAGACCTGTGACCTATGTGCTGAGGAACAGGCTTTTCCCTGCACCATGAGCATCTTGCGGGTGCTAGGGTAGAGGGGAGGCTCTAAAGTGTCCTAGAAGAGCCTTTGTGGGCAGCTGGTCCCTCTCACTGCCTTTGGCCCAGGGCTTATGCAGGTAGGGCACTGGCAGAGATGGCTGTGCCCTGATGGTGGCTGAGTGTGTGCAAGTCCCATCTGGGAGACTTCATATGTCTTCTCTAACCATAGCTGGGCATCCATGAGGACTCAACCAACCGAAGGCGCCTGTCAGAGCTGCTGCGTTACCACACGTCCCAGTCAGGCGATGAGGTGACTTCGCTTTCAGAATATGTTTCCCGTATGAAGGAGACGCAAAAGAGTATTTACTACATCACAGGTGAGCCAGACTTCCCCTGTGCCATAGTGAGGTGGAGGAGATTACCTGCCTAACAGAAGCCTGATCTTCAGGCACATGCCTCCAAGCAGGTCCTGCTGCCTTCAGCAGGCCCTCTCTACCAAGTCACAGCCCATCCCTGTGGGTTGGGGAAAGGAAAACAGTACCAGATCCCAGCTGCAGCCACACTTTGCTAGGAGCTGTTTGTCATCCTGTAACTATTAAATCTTGGTGACGTTTCCTTTCTACCCTCCACCAACACAGGGGAGAGTAAGGAGCAGGTGGCCAACTCAGCCTTTGTGGAGCGTGTGCGGAAGCGTGGCTTTGAGGTGGTGTACATGACAGAGCCAATCGATGAGTACTGCGTGCAGCAGCTCAAGGAGTTTGATGGCAAGAGCCTGGTGTCAGTCACCAAGGAGGGGCTGGAGCTGCCTGAGGATGAGGAGGAGAAGAAGAAGATGGAGGAGAGCAAGGCCAAGTTTGAGACGCTTTGCAAGCTCATGAAGGAGATTCTGGACAAGAAGGTGGAGAAGGTGAGACTGGCAAGGAGCTCAGCCCAGGGCTGTGTCCTGGGCTGGAGGGATGAGGGCTGGGCCCTCCGTGATACAGGCGAGAGATCCAGCTCAATGCATGCCTCTGATCTCCCTCATCTCCTGCAGAGGAGCCGCTAAAGGAGACTGGAGGTCCCAGCATGCACTGCACCATCTTGCTCTAAGCAGCCAGGCTGCAGATGAAGGGCAGTGACCCAAATACGTGCATTGATGGGAGAGGGTAAGTGTGGGAAACATGTAGCGGGTACTGAAGGTGCTGGTTGAGCTGCCCACACTGTCCTGTGCAGCAATCCTGGAGCTGCTTGGAGGATCCCTGTTTGCTTTGGGTTGTCACCAGGTGAACCTGGGACAAGGACCTGGGGTTTCCTGTGTGTGCTGTGGCTGGGCCTAGTCCAGAGCACGTGGGGACCATGCTCTGCTAACTCTTGGCTGCAATCGGCAGGTAACTATCTCAAACCGATTGGTCTCATCTCCCTGCTGCATCGTCACCAGCACCTACGGCTGGACGGCCAACATGGAGCGTATCATGAAAGCCCAGGCACTGCGGGACAACTCCACCATGGGCTACATGATGGCCAAGAAGCACCTGGAGATCAACCCGGACCACCCAATTGTGGAAACCCTCCGCCAGAAGGCTGATGCTGACAAGAATGATAAAGCCGTCAAAGACCTGGTGGTACTGCTCTTTGAGACAGCTCTGCTGTCCTCTGGCTTCTCCCTGGAAGATCCCCAAACCCACTCCAACCGCATCTACAGGATGATCAAACTGGGGCTTGGTAGGTGTCCATGCAGCTCCTGGAGCAGGTCCTGAACCATGTCAGTGGGTTGGGCTTCAGCTCATTGCAGGTCTGCTTGTAATGGCATTGTCCTAACCTGTTAGAAAATTCACCTGCATCGGCTACTGTGCAAGGGTGCTAACACACAGTCCTTTCTGTCCTCTGTTTCTGGCCTGACTCTGTGCCCAAACTGCCTGAGGTGCTGTCTCCAACACAGGCTGTTTGGGAAGGGGTAATAAGCCCCTGGTAGAGCCGAGCATACTGGCTTGTGCTGGCCTGGCCAGCCAGACAGCATGCAGCTGTCTTGGGGGGCGGGTAGGTGAGCCGTGCTGGTGTGACATGCAGAATTAGCCATGTGTGTTCGGTGGCTATGGGCAAGTGGAAACCTGGGGCGAGTTACTTAAGGAGGGCTCAGTGCTTGGAATGGACTGTCCTCTGTGAGGACAGGAGCCATCACTCAGACAGCAAGCTGGGGCTTTTCAGGTCTTCACAGTGAATATCAAAAGTTTGCCGTGGGAGATGAGGCCCATCTGATGAAATAGCTTGTACTCGCACCCAGCTTTTTTCTCTGGGCCTTTTGGACAAAAATACTAATCGTGCAGTGCCATAGTTTGGGATAACGCCTGGGTGCTAATAGCCGTGTCACCCGCAAGCTTCATCTGTTCCTTCTCTTCCCCTCTTCCAGGTATTGATGAAGATGAGGTGACTGCAGAGGAGCCCACTGCAGCTGTCCAGGATGAAATCCCCCCTCTAGAAGGAGAGGAAGACGCATCCCGCATGGAGGAGGTGGACTAAAGTAGGAGGAGGGCTTTTCTCTCTCCGGTCAGGCCTCTTCCCCATCTCATCTTTGCTCAGAAGGGGGTCTGGTCCCACCAGCTGCTAATGACTACTTGGTGGTGTCTCATTTTTTTTGGATTTGTGATTTTTTGGGTTTTTTTTTTTAGGGGGGAGGGGTTCTCTATTTGTCAGTAGCGAGTGAGGTGGGTAGCCTCAGGCCTTTGTGGTACATGTCTTTCTGCTTGTGTAGGAACAGCTGATGGGGAAGGGAGACAGAAGGGGTTAGGCTTCCCCTCTCTCCCAGGGGTCTGCCATGTTTACCACTAGGCATCAAACACTCACTTCAGTTTATTGAGTTGGGGAGAGCCCTTCCTCTGAGCTGCTGACTCCCTGCACTCCCAGGGTAGGATGTTGCATTTTGGTTGGTTTGGTTCTTTTTTTTTTTGATGGTGGTTGTTTTGTTCTGCTGGAATTAAAGTATCAAAGAATGTGGTTTACATGGAGGGGTCCTTTGTGTTTTGTGCCTGAGGCTGGTGTTGCCCAGAGGAAGATGAAGGACCTTAAATCCAGAGAGGCTATGAGTCCTGGGAGAGGATTGGGCAGAGCCTAGCTGCTGCTCTGTGGAGGAATAGGCTGAATGTACATCTCTGCACACGTCTGTTCTGTCTGCAAACACAATTTCCCTGTATTAGTGGGCTGTAGTGACTGGAGTCAGGGCTGTTGCCCCCTGCTAGGAACAGGTAGTGGTGGTTGGGGGGGGGGGGTTACATGGAGTTAATGCAGCCCTCCAGTGGGGCCAGGTTGGTAAATCCTTGTTCTAGCTTCTCCTGCTGGAAACTGCTCCACTGTGTGTCCCCTGTGGACAAGGTTGGGGGTGGGGGGGAATTGCTGCCTCTGAGCGGAACTGGGAACTCAGCTCCCATACCCTTTGTCTCCTGTCTTGCATCAAGCTTGTGGCTTAGCGTCCCTCTTCTTTTGCGCAGGACTATTAAGGGCCTGTTCTAGCTTCATGTGCTGTGAAGGCTGAAATGCAGCCAGAGCAGCCGCTGGAGGGGATGGAGGGATGAACGGCAGGCTTTCAGCTCCCCTTGCCTCTGCACTCTAAAAGCCACCACGAGGCTCTCGAGTTGCTCATGTTCTCCCTGAATTGTCAGATGGAGGGAAGAGGTCTCGGCCTGTGCCCCAGGGTACCAGGCAGCTGGTCTCTCTTTGACTAGTTTTGAGAGCTCTGCTTTAAGTGATCCTTTTCCACCTCCAGTCTTGCCCAGGTAGTACCAAGTAGGTAGGTGAGGCACACCTGCCTTCTCCTGGGCAGGAGGGTTCATCTCTAGCTTGGCACCAGTTCTCCCCTGTAGAGTCCTGCATGCTCTTTGGCCTAGAGAACAAACCTTATCAAGCTGTGCTTGTCAGCTGGGTAAGCTGTGCCAGGATTTGAGCTTGCAGTGCTTCTGGCTGGTCTCATCTGAGCATCTCTGGGGACTGGCGCTGTGGCAGGAGCCATGTGCCTCTTCCCTTGCAAGTGCAGAGCAGCAGGGGAGAAAGGACAGCTCAGGACTGTACTTACGCTGCCTCTGTTCAGCTTTCATGCCAGACTGATTTCACTCTGGGCACTCTACTCCAGCCTTTCCTTTCATCTCCAACATTTTGTTTCTGGGCTCTTTTATACCTCTGGGCTGTTGCAAAAGCCAGGAGGTGGTGGGCTGCTGCTCTGTACTGGATGACTGAGAGGCTGGGGTTGCAGAGCATCACCTCTGCTCTGTCTGCCCCTTGCCTTGCACCATGCTTGCACACAAGGAGCTGCACCCCTGGAGTGGGGTTTGTCACGCTCTGTCAGGGTGGCTGCACAGGGTTTGGCAGGGGAAGCGACACCAACTTTTGAGTGCAGTGCTGGCTGCTTGCCAGCAACCACCAGCACAAAATGGAGTGGGCTGCAGCCAGCATCCATCTTGCATGTGGAAAAGGCAGTGTCTCTGTGTCCCAGCATGCAGTGCCACTGGGGCCCACAGCCCTGGGCTGTGCTAGCCCTAGGCGGCAGAGGGCAGCCTGTGGCAGGAGTTGGAGGCCCTTGCTGCATGCACTGCAGCATGCAGTATCCCTGCAGCACAGCCACTGGAGCCGTGATGGTGCTGGAGCTTAGCTAGCCAATGCTTCAGGGTGGTTTTTCCTTCCCTGAGATGGGAAAAAAAAGCCTAGTTAAGATTAAGAGTTCTCCCAGGATAGGAAGGTTTTGCCAAAATAGCTGGGATCATTTCATCAATTCTCCTTTCTAACTTGGAGGGGAAGGGTTTTGTTTTTCCTAATATAATTCTCTCTTTTTTTTTTTTTTAAGAACTAGATTTAAATCAGAAAGGGATCCCAAGCTGGCAGGCAGCAACTGCTTGGTTTTGACTAAGGAAAAACTATTCCATTTTCAATTGAGGACAGCAGTCAGTGGGGAAAGACATCTGGGGCAATTTTTAGCCAGGGAATGGAGGAGAGGGGAAAGATATGATGTTACAACACAGATAAAGGGCATCTGTTGGGGGAGCCGAGTGTTGCTAAGCCTGGGTACTCAGCACCAGCTCTGTTATCCTGCAGGCTAGGCTAACAAACCATGCTGCTGCCTCCCACCCCCACAGCATGCCAGGCAGTGGCTGCTCTCACCCTTTACAACCTAGCCCCTCTGCTCCATCTGCAGTCCCTGCAGTCCAGCCTATCTGCTGACCTGCAGTCTCAGCCTGCCCTGGGTCTAACAAGAACCAGCCCTGTCTACCAGTGCATTTGTTCCCTGCAAAACTCCACTCAAGGCCATGCTGCTGCTGTGTGAGGAAAGCTGTCACACCACCAGCACGAGCAGAGCACTTGGAAGTAGCACAGCCTTCTACCAGCATGTACCACCCACCACTGATGCTACACTTCAGTGTCAGCATTGAGCCAAAAGCTGCCAGACAGTTGCCTCACTTGCTTTCCCCAGGACTCCACTCTTCACTCAGCACTGTGAAAAGCAGCTCCTGTCCATATGCTGTCTTCCCTGTCTTGTCTGTAGTCCTCACTGAGTTGTTCCTTTCTCTAGCTCTTTTAGGCCAAGTTTCCATCTCTGACCCCCCCCCCCACCAAAACCTCATGATGACAGGTCAGCATTAGCTTAAAGACAAGGTTTTCACAGGCCTTGTACATGAAACAGGGGGACATACACTCCACACCTCACCTCATCCCTTACCGGCTCTGGTGTGGGAACCTGCAGAGCTGGCATTGGTGCAGCAGCACCCCATAAAGGACAGGTTCCTCCAGCGCCTTGCTTCAGCCTTGGAGGCTGGCATGTGCTCAGCAGGCCTCAGCACCGTCTCGCTCCAGCTGCACAGCACAGAGCTATAGTCACTGGGGCTGACCTAGCTGCACCATGCAGGGATCAGGCACCCATGAGCTGAGCCAGAGAGAGGATCAGGTAGCTGCAAACTAACAGTTCCTCCACATCTCCCCCTGCCCTCACTACTCCTGGTCCAGGGCAGGCCTGTGTCCTACCCACAGCTAGCACAAGCAGCAGGCCAGTCCTGGCTGTGCTCCCCAGTTGTGTGTGCAGACAGCTGCTCAGAGGTGCCATCAGGCCTTGCAGCTATGTGTCCAAAACTGGCTACTACCCTCATGGGTGAAAGCACTGGCGTTTGGAAAGGAAAGACAGAAGGTCTCACTGTCCCAGAAAGACCTGGGACATGGAAGAGTTGGGGAGTTGCTCCCTTTCTTTCAGGTACATGGAAAAATAAAAATGAACATTTACCCCCAGGGCATCATATGCAGCATATATATATTTTTTTAATTTAATAAAATAAAAAGGGGGGGGGGGGAGTTGCCTTTCAAAAGTACCAAAACCTGCTGGCTTGTCAGTCAGGCTGTGTTAGGGGAAAAAAGGGTTAACCACTAAAACCTGGGCTCCTGGGGAAGCGCTGGGGGAAGTAGCTTCCACTCCCTCCATCCCCACTGCTGGTGGAGCAGGGACAAGGTGCAGCAGTGGACTCGGCCCCCCCCATCTCTGGTTCTGGCCAGCCCCAAGAAAGCTGGGACTGATGTCACCAGCCAGCAGGAAAAAGAGAGAGTATTTGTGCTTTTCTAAATGGCAACTACAAAGCCCAGAAACCAAGGTACAGAGCCACCCCAAGGTGATGCTGGAGGCATTGCAGCCTTTGACCTGTACAACAGTGGATGTAACTGAAACGCAACCTAAAACAACTCAGCAAGCCTTCAGCTGGCCAGCCTCACGCTCTTCATAAAAATCAGCCTGGATTGGGAGAAGCAAAGTGACTTGGAACAGGGGCAGGGGCCCAAGAAAACCAAACTGGGAGATGCTGGTTATGACTCCAGAGCGCTCTCCCAGAGCAGATCTCCCACCTAGGGTAGGACAGGCTGGGAGTCCTTCCCTTAGCCACACCTATCCCACCTGGAGCGCCTCCTGGTTGGGGGGGGGGGGGGGCCAGGCTGGAGGGGCTGAGAGCTTCCTCCCTGCTCCCCTTAGGAAAGGCTCAGCTCAGCACTTGTCTTGCATGGAGGTGTTTCAAAGATAGTGTTTTTTTTTTTTCTTGCTCTCCCCTCCTTCTGAGCTCCATAGTAGTGACAGAAGCAGAGGAGTGTTAGCCAGAGGCAAGATGGTGCCAGGGAAAAAGGCTCCCTTGTTCATCAGTGACCTTGGAGAGAAGCTGTGAGTCAAAGGTAGGGTGAGGGCAGGAGTCCCAGCAGCCCCATGCTGGTTTTCTCCCAGAATCTGTGCTCCCAGACCCATGCCTTGGCTGGAAGTCTTGACCTATTAAGGCAAACGGAAAGGCTTGGAGTTGTGGCAGCTCGGAGCATGCCTGGCTTCCCCTGGGCTTGTTCCAGCCCCTTTCCCAGGAAAAGCAGGTGGAAAGGCGAATCACTGGTCCAGCCTATCCATCACCCACCCTGCTTCTCAGTGGGTTCACAAAGAGGGGAGAAATCAAGCAAGTGCCCCTGACCGGAGGCAGGACAGCGGGCACGCTCAGATGCCATGGCCCCAGCTCCTTAGACCTTCTGTACGGGGGTCTCGCCCGGGGGTAGCTTCTTACTTCGCTTCTTCATGCGGCTGCGAGCGTAGACACGGAGGAAGAGGGCCATGAAGACAACGGCTACACCCAGCCCTCCCACAACAGTGACGGTGTGCCCGTAGATGAGGCAGGAGAGGAGGATGGCAAAGGCCTGGCGGAGTGTCATGATGATGGTGAAGACAGCAGCCCCGAACTGGTTGATGGTGTAGAAGATGAAGAGCTGGCCGCAGGCAGAGCATACTGAGAGCAGCACGGCATGGGCTGTGAACTCCGAGTGGCGGGCCATGAAGCGTGCCGACTCCAGCAAGGCACCCTGCTCCAAGAGCGAACCCACCGTGAAGAGGCAGGAAAAAACGTTGACGCCAAACATCATCTGCACGGGAGACATCTTGTAGGTGAAAAGGGCGTCCTGCCAGTTGGAGGTGAAGCTGTCAAAGATGATGTAGCCAGCCAGAAGGACTACGCCTGAGAAAGTAGTGACAGTGGATACGTGCCTGTTGGGAGCACTGGAGAGCAGGAACATGCTGACGCCCACAGAGATAAGGGCAGCAGTCAGGTACTCCCAATACTCGTAACTCTTGCGTGACACCAGTTTGCCCATCATCATCACAGGGATCACTTTGGAGGCCTTGGCCAGCACCTGTGTGGGGAAGCTGATGTATTTGAGTGCCTCGTATTGGCACCAGCTACTAAGGATGTTGGAGAGGGAGGCAAAGGAGTATTTGTACATAGGAGCGCCATGGCGTGGCTGCTTTGTCAGGGCACAGTACAGACCAGCCACTGTGAAGGCCAGGATGCGGTTCATGAACACTAGAAACTGGGAGTCCTTAAACTTCTCGCCAGGGTCTGTGTCAGTGGCTCCGTACGTCCTTGTCATCACACGCTCCTGGAGGACACCCCACGTCAGGTAGGAGGCCTGTGCAGCAGGAGGAACACAGGCAGAGTCAGGATCAGCAACAGCAACTACAAGCAACCATACTGAAGAATGGACCCCAGGAGATCCCTGCTTGTCCCTGAGACACTGGGAGATGGGGCTGCCCCCATCTTTGGGAACCCACCATCTCACATAGTTACAGCTAGGAAAATCCAGTCCCAAACAAATAAAAACAGCCCTTCTCAGTTTACAGCCACAATTTTCAAGGGAAGAGAAGCCCACAAAGCAAACACCCTAGCGCAAAACAAACGGTTATGTTTTAAGCTGCCTGTTGAACCAGATGGACAGGATCAGAGAACATGCACAGTTGTGGTTTTGGTGCCAACTTCCCTTGGCAGCTCCTGGCAACTTTCCCAGCGGCCTCTGCATTGGTTTTCACTTCCAACTCCCTAGGCCCAGTTCTTCTAACCAAAGCAATTCTAGTTTCAAACCCAGCCGAGGAAATTGTCCTCCAGGGAAGATCACTGACTGGCTGTCACCTCCACTAGTCACACAGCTCTGGTGCCACAGCACCATGACCCTCACAGAAATAACACGGACATCCTCTCACCTCACACCCGCTCCTGGGAAACCAAGGCACCGGGAAACTGAGAGATTAAATAACTTATTGTTGTCCTCCCAGAAGATCTGCATAGGCTGGGAGCAGGCCAGAGCAGAGGTGTCTTCTGCTGGCTACAGGACATGTGGGTTTTGTATCATGATTGCCCACTCTTCTATTTTCAGTCCTCACAGACCCAGAAGGCTGTCCTTCCTAATGTCACTTGGGCTGAAACTGGGACTTAAGGAAACAATGATTAAAAATTCCTCCTTATCTGTACCTGGATTGAATATTTCTCTTCAGTATCCAAATCCAATCCATCAAGGACAGGACGCACCACCCCCAGAGGGGGACCTAGAGAAGAGCCTGAGGGATGAGAGGGGTCAAACTGTCTGTCACTCTGATATGCAGCGGGGCCAGTACAAGAGTGGCCGTAACTATGCTGAATCACAAAATTTTCTTTATCCATGACTGCAGATGACAACGGTTGGATGGACAAGAGTTCCCAGTCCAGATGACACCACCTGAATGGACCTTCAGAGGCCACGCAGCAGCCATGATAGACTGTCCTCGCCAAGAGGTTGTGTCTCAGCCTCCAACCCTGCCCAGATCAGGGACAATACTGCATTCCTGGTCTTAAAGGAGCTGGTGATCACAAGCCTGCTGTCCACCTCCTCCCTGCAGGGTGGGATGGCCACACACACACACACACACACACACACACTCACGGCCCCTACCTGCAGGCCGGCAGCACAGAAGAGCAGCTTGAAGACCTGTCGGGCTGTAGAGGGCTCTGTGGGCTCTGCTCGGGCCGGGAGGGAGCCATCCTCTTGGTGCGCAGACTTCACCTCAGAGCCGAACACACACGATTTAATGACAGGGAAGCAAATGCCCCGGCCTGAAGGGGGTAAGAGGACAAAGAAAAAGAATTAGCCATGGTCTGGGGGACCACAAGGCACATCAGCTTAGGAGGGGAAGCCTCCCTCCTTACTAGCCAATTCACACTACGTGTGCTGCTAGGCAAAGCCTGGAGCCTTGAGCAGGCTTGAAACCAACTCCCACCTTGCGCAAAGTCCTGTCTAGCCTGGCAGAGTGAGCAAGTCAAGATGAGCTCTTGTATTACTTAAGCAGGCCTGGACTGGGCTGCCTCAGACAGACTCCAAATTGCTCAGAGGAAACCTCCGCACGTACCGGTGCAAGGGCCTCAGAGAAATTTAAGAGTTTCAGGGTAGCTCCTGGTAAAACAGAGGGTCAGGGGAACCTCCCGTCCACACTGACGGGGTTGACAGAGGTGGCAGAGAGCTCACAGGGAGGCAGAACGTACAAGGGAAGCTGCTCCTCTTACCTGTCTCCAGGTAATTCTTTCTCTTAAAGTACTGGATGAGGAGGAACCCTGGCACCACAATACTCGCATAGCCAGCAGCATTAACGAAGAAACGGAAGAGCCAGAAGTCGCCCCACGAGTCCTGCAGGGCAGGGGAGATCTCTTCGCCGGCAGCCATGGCAGAGAGGGCGGCCAGCATGAAGGGAACGCACAGTCTGCGGAGAGATGGAGCCAGGCGCTGAGTTACTGACACAAGGCCAGCTCTGTTCGGCACGCCTGCACCACCCACCGCCCAGCCCGCTCCCTGCCGGCACGCGGCACCCAGATCCCACCCCAGCGACGGCAGCAACCGCCGCAGCACACGGAGTAGAAAAAGCCCTCTGGAGTTCAAGAGCGCAAGCACAACGTTTACTTTTGCTTCTGTTAACACTGTTTGCTCTGGCTTAGGAACACGTGGCCTTAGCAACTTCAGTTTCCAGGCACGGAGAGGATGTTTGAATGCTTCTAATGAGCTGGTTGGGACGACACCCTTGCACCAAATGCTTTGGAAAACCTTTCCAGCTTAAACTTTAGTACAGCCCCTGGGTAGAAAAAGGTCATAAAAACGGAGCGACTTCTACCTGGCAGCTCATGTTTCAAGCCTGTGGCCAGAGCAGCCCTCCCTTCAGAGCTAACAGCTCAGAGCTTCCCCCTCCGGCTGCAACAGCGGAGCGGAGGATTGCCTGCGGAGGAGCCAGAGCTGCCAGCCTCTCCCACCTCCTGGCTGGGGCAACTCGCAACCCCGGGGCAGCGTGCAGCCGTGCCAAGGCATTCCCCGCAGCTCAGAGGAAATTACCAGGACTTACCCGCTCAGCAAGAGGCAGCCAGAGAGCAAGGCTGGGAAGGAATTTTCCTACTCGCTTGCTGGTTGGGATTTTACCAGTGCTATCTGACAAGGGTAACCGATATTCCTAAAGCATAGCGTTATGTGCTAATCTAGCCAGCTTGAACCCAGCAGCAGCGCCCCAGAGTCGTTCTTCCCTCCGCTATCCCCTCCCTCAGTCAGACAATCCTGTGGCGTGCAAGGGCCGCGCACCCAACAAGAGCATCAGGTACACGACAGCGTGGCGCGAGCCGGTGAAGACCAGAGCGATCTGGTCTGGGGTCTGAGCAGCCTCCTGCATTAGGTAGGAGGTATCCTAGGTCCGTGCTCCGATCCTGCCTAGTAGGAAGCCCATCTGGACTGCCCTGGGGGCCAGGGGAGGGTGCTGTGGGGCTGGCTACATAACGGAGCAAGAGAGGAAGCGCCGGGCTCCTGAGAGGGAAAGGGCCAGAGAAGGGGAAGATGTTCATCCCAGCAAAACAAGAGCGCCATACAAAGTCGGGCCCCACGGGACCTACCTCGCCTAGACATAATACGGCGGTAACCTCGGGCGGCTCTAACATGAAACTCAGGCAGGGAGCGGTAAAGGCGAGACGGCCCCCCTCCCATTTCATAACCAACAGCCCCTCCGCGCTGCCCTCCCGTCCCCTCGGAAAGGCCTAAGCCGCTTCCCTTGCCCTCAGCAGCTGCGGCCGGACCCCCAGCGTCCAACGGAGCCCGCGTTTCACCCCGAAACCTCCCCTCCTGCCCCTCTCAACGGCCCAGAAACTCTCCGGCGAGGGCGAAGCGCAACCGGCCGGCGGCGGGTTTCTGCCCCTCGCCCCTACCTCCCCCTGCCCGCGCTGGAAAAGGCAGCCGGGCGCCGCCACGGCACCGGGGTCCCCCCGCCCCGGGGAGCCCCGGGGGCGTTTGCAGGGCGGGAAGGGCCGGGATGGCCGCGGCCCTGCCGCCCGGGCACCCCGAGGCTGCGCAGCCCCAGGGGGAGGCCGGTGCCGGCGGGCGGAGGGCGACGAGCCATGAAAGGCTCCTCAGTGCCGGCCCTCGGCGCGGCCGGACCCGGACCGCAGAGGCGGCGGCGGCCGCCGTCCCCGCCGCCCCCGACTCGGCCCCGCCGGAGGAGCGGACACCCCCCGCCCACCGTGCTCGGCGCTGCCCGGCGCCCGCGGGCACCGAGATGCCGCCCAGTAGCTCAGCACCGCATCTTCCCGGCCCGGCCCGGCCCGGCCCGGCCCGGCCGCCCACCTGCGGGCCATGGCGCCCCGCGGCGCCCGCTCCGCTCCGCCCGGCTCCGCTCTGCTGCCCTCCGCTCCCTCCTGCCCCGCCCCCTCGGCGTGACGCCGGCCGCGCCGCCCGCAGCGCCCCCTGCCGCCCCGGCGGGCCCGCCCCGCCCCCTGCCGCCCCGCCCCCTGCCGCCCCGGCGGGCCCGCCCCGCCCCCTGCCGCCCCGGCGGGCCCGCCCCGCCCCCTGCCGCCCCGCCCCGCCCCCTGCCGCCCCGCCCCGCCCCCTGCCGCCCCGCCCCCTGCCGCCCCGCGGGGCGCCCGCAGCCCCGCGCCTCGGGCCGGGGGGGCAGAGGCGGAGGCACCGCGGGCGGGCAGCGGGCAGCGGGCAGCGGGAGGCGTCTGGTGCCGCGCCTTATCCGCCAGCCGGACCGGCGCTCGCTGCTGGGCTGCGGCCAAGGCTGACTCAGTACGAATAAACGCTTGCAGCGCAGAAAGCCGAATAACTCCCGCCCCGGGCTGCCCGTCCCGCCGCTGAGCTCCCAAAACGCCGGGCACCGAACAAAGCGGCCGCTGCCGGCCCCGCTGGGCGCCCGGGGGCCCCTCGCCCCAGCCCCCTTTTGTGGCGCCGGCCTGGAGGCAAGGCCTGCTCCCCGCTCCCCAGAGCCCGCTGCCCACGAGGGTGTGGGGCTGCCTGCCACCGCCAGGGGGCCACCTAGCATACAGTTGACAAGACACTCATTAAAAAAAAATTTATTAAAAAAAAAAAAAAAAGGTAGTGCGGATCACTATTGCTTCTACCTCTTCCCTTCCACCCCCCGCCCCTCCTTCCTGCGCAACCTCAGCCCCGGCCCCACCGGGCCGCTCAGCCCCGCAGCGCCCCTCGTTCCCGCTCTAGGCCATTCTGAAGCAAGAGTTCCCGCCGTCAAGGAGAGGCAGCACAGGCGTCGCGACGCGCGGCACCCTGTCCTGGTAGGTGCTGGCCGAGGCCAGCAAGCAGAACGTAGCTTGCTTGCAGCAGGGTTGAAGTCCTGTCAAACAGTGGAAGATGGAGGCTCAAAAAAGTGGAGTAATCCAGGCAAGGGCTGCGGAAGAGACCAAACAAACTCCAGAGAGGCTTGGGGGGAGCCAGTGCTGCTTTCCTGGCACCATTCCTTTGCATCTGTCTTTCCAAGAAGGGAGGAGGAAGAAGAAGGCTTGCTCTGGAGCATTTCAGCTGATTGCGCCATCCAAGATTTGCCCCAAACAATAACAGCTGCTCCCAGGCAGCAAGTGGGGAATTTCCCTGGCTGAGATGGGGTAAGGCGTGCTCAGCATCTCCGTTCCCCCAGCACCTTCAGTGGTGGGCTCCCTAATGCTTCACACGTGCTCCTCTCCCTAGGAGAGGGGGCAGGGAAGAGTGGTGAGCTGCACAGCAGGAGGGACGGGGAGATAACCCTGCCACCTCCTCGGCCTTCAGCCCCGAGGAATCTAAAGCGCAGGCAAGACCCATGCTCTAAATTTTTACACAACCTCTCCTCCCAAGCCAGGATCTTTCCACCTTCTTTGCAAAAGAGGAAACCAAGGCACGGTAAGGCAGAGAGCTGTCAGTCATAACAGCAGAAGCAGGGATCAATAACCTGGTCTTCCAGCACCTGCCATAGACCATCTTCAGCTCCCATGCCAGACAGCTTGGCAGGACAGCAGGGGAACGGAGTGCCAGGTTGGGATCCCCCAGGGCTGGCCCTGAACGCTGGAAAAGCTCTGCAAATGGGGAATCCCCTGCCCTCCTCCCCATTTCTGTGCCTCCCTGCCAACCTCCACTGCAGGCAGTGCCAGGGCTCCTGCTCACCTGCTGCTGTGCTAGGAAGGGAGCAGGACCCGAGGGAACAGGCAGACAGGACAGGATGGGAAACACCTGCAGCCCTCACATGGCCAGGGGCCCAAAGTAATTTTCTGCCTCCCTGATGCTGCAGGGGGGGGGGGAGGGGTGGAGTGGGTTAGATCACATGAGACCTCAAGCACCCGCAGCAAGAACAAACATTTATTTGAGTGTTAACTCTCCTCACCCCACACTTATTCTGATAGTGTTTGGGGGTGCTGGAGGATGCTCCATCCACTGTACAGTGTGAAAAGGAGTCCATTCCTGCTCCTTGCCTCGGTAAGCTGGAGCCTGGAGACCCCTACAATTCAGATCCTTGGCAGTGATGGGAAATTCAGTCCTGCTGGTCTGCAGCACAGACCCTGCCAAGTAGAAATCCTAAATGAAGAGATCCCCCTCTGTAGTGCTCGTGGTGCCACCTTCCTCTGTTTGGGAAGGCAGCCCAAGGCCACCAACGTTTTGCTACAAGGGGGGCAGGGGAGAATAACGTCTCCCAAACTGGCTCTGTACCCACTGAACTGCAGGCAGACAATGTCCCAGCGGGCATCAGGGCAACAACATAGAGCAAGGAGGCGGCCCTCTGGGCCAAACTTGTCCAGCTGCTCACTCAGAACACACAACGGGCTTGCCTGAGATCTTCAGGTCATCGAAGGGCAGCAAGGCGAGGATCTGCAAAGGCCAAGGGTGCAGAGGCATAAGGATCCAGGGTCACATCTCCACCAAGCCGGGGTAGGGGCCCAGAACTGCCCAGCCAGCCCTGCAGACTCCCACCTCCCCAGGAAAGCGCCAAGAAACCATACCTGGGCTTTTCCTAGGGCCAGAGGCAGCCACCCCACTGCCCCCCAGCACCAATACAGGCTCCCCAGTGGGGGAGGTTGGGATGGGCATGGCTAGGAACTCCTGTGGGGACCCAGAAAGGAGTAGGAGCTCCCCTTCATCTATGCCCCAAAGTAGCCGACTCCTGCACCCTCCGACACACTCCCAGAGCCACAAGCCTCCCCACTCGCACTCACATCATCGTTGCCATCAGCGAGGTCCTGGGCTGTCTCGTTCTCCATGTTCCTCAGCAGGGTGTCAGCCCCGGAGTGCGAGAGTATGGCGGCGATGGCAACATCCTTCCGGCCCACGGCCAGGTGGAGAGGGGTGCACCCGTTATACATCTGGGCGTCCACGTATGCCCCGTTGCGCAGCAGGAACTGGACAGCTCTGCGGTTGCGGCACTCCACAGCCAGGTGCAATGGGGTCTTCCCACTCGTGCCCTCCTGGAACAAGTGGATGACAAGGACGTGGGTGCAGGGTCCCCTCAGATCAGCCCCCCAGAACCCACCTGCACCCTCTTGGCTGGGTGAAAAGGAGGCAGTCCCCTGCCCTGACTGCAGTCATGCAGCCAAATCCCCCCTTGCCACTTGATAGCTCCTAAATGGCTTTCCTTTCTGCTCCCTCAAAATCTGGTGTTCCCAAGCCCCACAGCAACCCTGACGCTGCCTGGCAGTGCCAGCCCTGAGGCTAGAGGGAGTTTGCAGGACTGCTGACACAAAAGGGAGCCTGGCTGAGCAGCGCCACGGCACCGTGTCCAACGTTACCCGAACATCGATGTTGGCTCCGCTCTGCAGCAGTAGAGACATCATTTGGATATTCCCCTTCAAGGTGCTGATGTGCAGACAGGCTAGGCCTGGGGGGGAGAGACAGGAGAGAGAGCCATTGTCACTGCAGGTCATCCTGAGGCACACCATCCCCAGCCCTGAGCCCACTCTGTTACACGCCCAGATGACTGCAGATGCAATACACAGTCTCTGACCGGGACATGGCAGCTGGCCCCCCTTGCACACACACCCCACAGCTCCAGAGGCACGCCTGGCACTTGCACCCACCACCACAGGTCTGGGCTGCCCCCAGGTCTCACCTTGCCAGTTCTGGAGCTGCAGGTCCTGCTTGTGCCCACTGGGCTCGACTGTGTCGTCTGGGAGGGCTGTGCCCTGCAGCAGCTGCTGGGCGCATTGCACCTGCTGCTGCTCGCAGGCCAGGTGCAGCGGGGTGTTGCCGTTGCGGTCCTGCAGCCCAGGGTTGACTCCCTTGTGGATGAGCGCCTGGATCACGCTGGGCTGTTCCAGGTACACGGCTAAGTGGAGCGGGGTCTAGTGAGGATGTGGGGACAAAAATTAGGAAGTGGGGGATCCCCAGCAGGCCAGATAGGCTTGCTCAGCAATGCCAACCTACACGAATCACCACAGCAGTGTGGGCAGTCTGCTGCGTAGGAGCAGTTCTCTCTCCCACGGTTAAGTGTGGCTGTTGCAGAGAGGCTGCAAAAGGTTTACTGCCCCTTGTAAAGCCTGCCCAGCTGCTCCTCGCACCTCAGCTCAGGGATCAGCCATGCAGGTTGGTGAGCCCAACAGGTAGGTCTTTCTGTCCTAGGTTATTTACTCTACCACGGTCACGCTATGGCTGCTCCACCCTCTGGAGACATCCGCAATGTCCCAGGGCCCTGGCTGTCTGACACCTGCCCAGGTGTATGTGGTAAGGGGTCTGCATGGGCACTCCTTTCGCCCTGTGGTGCTGGGAGCTGTCATCCCCCTCTCAAGATGGGATCCCACACCCTTCTCCCCCTCCCCAAAAAGAGACTGCTCACATAGGACCTTCACCAAGCTCTGGAGGAAGGGGGGTAGGGAAGCCTTGGGGAAAGGAAAGACAGATTTGGCACCCATTCAGGGAGCAGCCTGTGGCACCTGCCTTCTTTCCTCATCACATCTGCCTACCTGGAAAAGGTCATTTTGGATCTCCAGCACCTCTCTGGGCAGCTGAGCAATGCAGCAGAGAGCCACATCTGGGACACAGTGGATAATGGCCAGATGAACCAACCTACAGAGGGGATAAAGGGATGGGGGAAGGGGAAAAAAAAATCCAATAGGGATGAGTGTCATGATCAAGAGCAGAAAGCCTCCAGTGCTGCATGGAGAAATAATCTCCCCACCTTCCCCCAAGTCGTCTTCCCTCCCCCCAATTCAGAGCTCTGCAATTTTGCCCTCTCTCAGTAGCAAGACAGAAAGGCAGCCTGAGGTTCCCCTGGGCAGACCTTCAGCCTCAACGTCACAGCGGGATGGGACTCTTCTGTCCCCTCTGAGCAGCTAAAGGGTCCTCCCTTGACCTCACGACATACACAGGACTCAAACCCAGCAAGAGGTATCCAAAGCCAGGCCTCCAACCCGAGGAGGTCCGACGAGCCCGGGATCTGTTTTGCAGAGCCCATGGGCTGGGCTTGGCTGCCGCCGAGGGAACCGGAGGCTTGGACTCTGGCAGCTGCCAGGGGAATTCCACTTCCCCTGTCGCCGGCCTGCTACGCACCACACTTCTGCTTTCCCCTCTGCAAAGGCGGGCAGCAAAAGCTGGGCAGGAGCCCGGCAGCGCTCCAAGATCACCTGCACGCCGCAGTCCCCGTGCCAAGCTATCTGCCAGTCCACACCAATTTCCTCTCCTCCACATCCTTCCCTTTTGGCCCTGCCACAGCAAGGCTGCCACACAGCGTGCCAGAGCAGAGGGACATGCACAGAACTAGACAGCCTCAGTGTATTCGACAGAGCCGGGTGGCCGGCAGAGAGCTCCTTTCCTCCGGACATGCCATTCATGGCTGTTTGGCGGTCCCAGAGCCTGGGGTCTCACTGCCCAAGGACAGGTTTCATTTCCAGCCTACCCTTCCCCTCCTCTGCCCCGCCACAAGGCCCATGAGCGAGAGCCTACCAACGGCGCTTGTGCGAGTTTCACGCCGGCCCTTGCTGTCCTCGGCGCAGTCAGAACAGAAGCGAGAGAGACAGAAGCGAGCCGGGAGGGAATTTCCAGCCTTGCACCGTTAACCTGCTGAGCTCCAGCCCGCCAGCAAGCAGCCCTGCGCTTCTGCTCCCCAGCCTCCCTCCTGCCAGAGAGGGTCTCGGCCCCCTTTCGGCAGGCAGCACCCCCAGGGCCTGCACCGAAAGGCAACCCGATGGCAGGCCTCTGCCTCCCCTCTCCCAGGCTGCAGGCTGAGCTCACAAACACGCGCAGGTGAGGGGCACCAACGAGAACGAGTGGGTGTCAGCTCCTGCTCTGCAAGCTCATGACAAGAGATGAGCCTCATACTGCCTCCTCACCGTGCTCGGGCCCTGTGGTCGCTTTTATCTCTGGCAGGGATCAGCTCCAACCAAAGGCCGAGCTCTAACTGAGCTCGTGCCGCCCACGCTGCTTGGTGGAGGCAAGCAGGGTCGAGGGATGAAGAGCGAGAGCTCTGTCAGCCTCAGCAGCCATGGCCAGACACCCCAACCCCGGGTTTTCCCAAGAACAGGGTGCCACCTGCACCTGTGAGGGAGCAGCCGGCATCCCTCTACACATAAAAAAAGCAGTACACGGCCCTAAAGGACTGCAGCAAAGAAGGTGAAGTCAGCCTAGGGACTGCCTTTAGCCAGCTGCAGGGGAAGGACATGGATTCGCTGAGCAGCCCAAGAGCTAGCTCCTCCAAAAGTGCTTTATCTGCGTGACACACACTCCCCAGCACGGGCTCCGCTCTTTGTCTGGTTGCCGCCTGACAAGGAAATGCAGCATGTGGAAAAACAGGAGCAATTGCTCCCGGGGCAAGATAAAGCGGGCACCCCACAGGTCGCTAGCCCAGAGCCTCCCCACAACAGGGCAAGGGGGAGGGCTGCAGGGCAAGGATACACGAGGTGAAGGGACAGGAGGGCCATATGGCCCTCGAAGGCTGCCGAGAGGTAGAAGGGCTACAGTGCTACCTCCTCCAAAGCCCTGCCCAAGGTCGAGCCAGCACCTGGGACCCCAGAGACCCTCAGCCAAGTCCCCTTTTTGGCAGCAAAGCAAACGGGTTCCTCTTTGCCCTGCCGCCCAGGGGAGAGGCTGCGCCTGAAAGGCTGTGTCCCTGGGGAAGCCCCAGGTCATGCAGAGGCAGGGAATTCCCCGCTGGAAGGAGAGGCCACCCACGCTTGCCTCCGCAATGCCATGGGGTGCCCCCATTGCTGCTAGCGCTCCCAGGGGCAGGGGGCCTGCGAGATAAGACAGAGGCCTGGCTAAGGAGCCACACGGACAGGAGGCAGCATCCTTCGGTGGGCATGGGGCAGGGGCCAAGCCGGAAGGCTGGGCTGGCGGAGGGCCGTGGGGCAGGAGCAAGGAGGAAGAAGGGCGCCAGGAGCCAGGCTAGCAGGGGCTGCGGGGCAGGGGCAGAGGCGGGGGGGCAGCTGCAAAACTCACATGGCGGCACAGCCCTCCCCCAACGCTCTCGCGCTTTTCCTAGCCCTAGTAAATCAGGGCAGGGAGATTCCCTAGCGGGTTTTTGATCAGACAAGGCTGTGGCACCTGTGTTCTTTGCTCATTTTCAGGAATAGCCCTTGTTCTTCCAAACCCACTCCTAGGCGCCACGTGTGGAGGAAGCTGCAGGATATGCCTTTTTTTTTTCAGGTATAGGACAGATAAGACTGTTCAGGCAAGGGACTTTCCAAGGCAATTCAGGCTGAACTTTAAGCCTCTGCTGCTTTCACTTTCCAGAGCCAAACTTGGCTCCTGGGGGGACAGAGCTGCACTAAGCGAGAGTGTACGCCGGGGTCGCACCGCGCTGCAGTCAGCCTCCACACCTCCATCCTCCCCAGGAATCCCCCGGTCCCTTCAGCGGCTCCCCACGTCATGCCCACACTGTCACATGGGGCAGGTGGAGCAGTCACACGTGCAAGGTGGAAACCCCAGGCAGCCTCTCCACCACCAGCACCTCACTCTTCCTGGCTTTGGTGGCTCTGCAGTTCAACAAAGTGGCTGAGTGCCAGGAGAGCTGGGCTCAGCTCCCAGAGTTGAAGCTGAGGACTAGCAAGTTTGGACATCTATGCTGCAGAAACATTAGGAGTTATACGATCAGTGGCTTTTCCCATCCAGGCAGAGCTCAGGCTTTCACCTTGAAGCTGGGATATGCCTGCTTCAAAGGACTGGCTCCCCCCTCTGTCCCCCCACTTCCTTCACCACCCAGGCACAGCCTCCTCCTGTGCTCTCATTTCCGCATTAGTTCCCCTCTTTCCTTGTTGCCAGGCCTTGACTTCCTGAAACGGGTGCAAGAGCCATGAGCTACTTAGGGGAATCACAGAGCAGCCACCAGGGTGGGATGAGCCCATCATGCGTGTGCGTGCACAGGGAGAGGGACTCTTTGCCATGGATAGATGCATTACAGTGACACAAGCCAGGAATTCGGACCGTCTCTTGCTAACCTGGAAACCTCCTAACGCCAAGAGACACAAGGCACAGACAGCATGTGAATCCCTGCTTTATTCCAGCCAAGGCTAAAAGCACAACTCCCATTTCAGCACAGCAGCCACAAGGCCAGGCCATTGGCAGACTGCTACCTGCTGGCATGCAGCGCTCTCAGCTGAGCCACAAATCCAGAGGAGCAGTGATGGAGAGATCTCCACCTGCTGCTAGACACCTCTCCTCATCCAGCCCCAGCCCCATGCCTTTGCCAGAAGCAGCCCTCTCCTTGCCACGCGCCATGCTCGGACCTTTGCCCTTCCTTCAGCTGCCCGCATGCTTCTCTTCTGCCTTGCACCACTTCCCTGCTCGCTCCCTCCCCATGCTCATGCCTGCAGCCACAGCGGGAGGGCAGCGGGGACTTGAGTTTTGGAAAGGGCAACGGAGAGAGAAGTTGTGGCAGGGGAAGCAAGCATGGCCAGCCTAGGAGTAGACTGCTGGGTTCGTTCTCAGCTTCTCCGCTCGCTCACTAGCTCCATCCTGGGACAAGGGGACTCTTCAGTGCTCTGAATTGCAAAGGCCCATGGGTAGAGAGCAGCCACAGTAGAGGGTGACCTACACATCGTCAGAGATATCCACGATCCTGGAGCAAAGGGCTCAGAGCTGTCTCTGGGGGTGAACATGGTCCCAGGTCTGAACATGCAACACTGACAGGCCCAAGGTAGTCCTGGAGGAGGCACAGCCCATTTCTACAGTGCTGACCAACTCCCAGGCTTGCAAGTGACCTGACGTGCCTGGTAGGAAAAGCGTTCGTGTCTGCTGAGGGTGTCTGCAACTAAAGGCAAGGAGAACGGACGGGTTAAGGGTGATGCTCAGATCTGACACACAAGCAGAACTGATGAAGTCCCTTCAGCTCCCCCAGGTAACCTTTTCCAGAGGGAGGGAAAAGGGAATGACCGTGGAGATTCCCCCATCCACAAGGCAAGGACCCTTGTCCTCAGAGCAGCTTCTCCCTTCACCAACTCATCCTAGAAGTATCTAGGACAAGGGATCAAGCATCCAACAGGATTTGCTCTGACAAATTTCTCTGCCTCTCCAGATAAGCTCCCTGTCCACAGACCATAGAGGGAAGTATTTGCTCCTCCTGGCTCCTCACTTTCTCTAAGCAGATGGGTAGGAAACCGTGCAAACAGTTCACACAAGAGAAACTTGTTAACAGGAGGAAATGGCATCAGCAGCAATACAGAGGAGAGATAGCAGAGAGGAAAACAGCAGGGGAATTCCACACTGATCCTGGTCTCCTGTTTCAGCCCTTTAACCTGCCCTGCTAACCACTTCCTTGGAGACCTGCATGAACCTTTGCCAAAAGGCTCAGAAAACACAGCATTGTCCTGCCCTGCATCCCCCTGCTAGCCCTGCCCTGGGCTCCCTTCCATCCCCCCTCCCACCCCCCCCCCCCCATGCAAATACAATTCTGTCCTGCTCTGTTAAAACTGTTCCAACTTCCCTCTGACAGCAACTGAGGAAGCAACTGATCCCAGCCCGCTGTAGCCTTATCCCTGTGCTCTCTGCTCCTGCCCTGGGTCTCCCATATGCACTTCTGCAGGTTCCTTCTCTCCTCCCCAGGAGGGGCACAGCTGTGATTTGAGGGGGGCTGGAGGAGGCCATGGCTAGCAGGAAGCAAAGCCCCGTCAGACAGAGCACAGAGGAATTGCTCCCTGGTGAGTGCTTCAATTTTTCTGTCTTCAGAGACCTCACTGAAAACTACCTGAAGCTCCCTCGCTCCTCTGGGGAGCACTGCGGGAAAGGCAGGTGGGGAAAGGTAGTGAGGTAGAAAGAGGGGGTCCAAGTGTCCCTGATCTCCAGCCTGGGCAGCCTCACTGTCTCCCAGCCTGCTGCTTCTGGAGGTAAAGGGAGGGTTGGGAAGAGATCAACAGAGAGAGGAGACAGCCTCCCCCTTCCTATGTCACCCTGCAGAAGGTCTGTTTTGGGTGCTGGCAGATGAGGGCAGACGAGAGCTACAGGGGGCTGACTGGCAGGAGAGGCACTGAGAAAGGGCAGTGGGCACCTCGTTTTTCAGACACCCACCCAGGTGGGGGAGGCAGAGGTGGAAGAAACAAAGGTGGCTCGTGACTCACCCACGTACTGCAGCCCCTACCTCACAGCCTCTGGACTCTGCACCCACGTTTGAGCACTTCGAGCAGATGGTGGGCCCCAGATCACAGCAACACTAAACATCAGGTGCACTTGGACTACCCTCTTCAAAACAAGGGGTCTGTCCTGCAGAACAGTCACCAGAGGGATGAGGCAAGCCAGAAAGCAGGTCAGCCCAGCCCAGCCCAGCCCAGGAGGATGGAACTAGTTTCATGGACATAGGCTGAGAAGAGAGATGAAGGATTGCAGTAAAACCAGGAAACAACCTGAAAGGTTTGCTGGCTGACACCACAGACCAGATTCTCCTTTTTACTCATCAAGGAGCAAAAACACCCTCCTACAGTTTCCGTACACACAGGTATCTTCAGGTCAGAACAGCCTCTTCTGAGAGGACAGTGCCTGGACTTTGCCAGAGCCTGCACAACACACCCTAACAATCATTTACAGCCGTGCATATGTATCCTCTCTGCCACAGAGTTTTCTTTTAATGAGGCACAAACTTTGGGTCTAGGATCTCGCAGGGCCCCCTCTTCAGCCCTGCAGTTGCTCTAAGCAGTGGGACTTCCCGTCTCTGGGAAGCAGAGACCATCCCACATAGCTCACTGAAAGGAGCACAGTAACTGCTCTCACAGCTCAGACCCCACATCCTCTCTTCCTACACAGTCAAGTCTGACTCCTCTTTTATCCGCATGGGATTAATAAAAGGCAACAACAACAACAAAATCAAACCTTCCTTCATTAATTCAGCTGAACTCAGCATCCAAGCTTGCCTGCAGAGTGCAAGCGCCCAAAGCCCTACCATCTCAAGCGATCTATTATAACCAGGCAACGGGCTTCTGCAACCTAGGGCATGGAAATTTCCAGGCATTCTTTCCTTTTCTTTGTGCCGAAGTTCCCTGTGTCTCTCCCTAGCTCCAAGGTAAATCTTTGCAGGCGGAAAGTCTGAAGAAACTTCCTAGAGGCCAGACTGAAGTCACTAGAACAAGGGAAAAATCCCTACCTCAGAGGGCCAATCCCTACCTAAGAGGACTTACCCATGTCACATCAAGTGTTGTGCCTGTGTGTAACCCTGCAGCATGCAGGAATTTCTGGGGTCTGGGGAAAACTCAGGTAGGAAGTTACAGACAGGCATCCTAAAGGAGCCTTGCCCAGAGCAGCCTGCACTCACTTTAAGGGGCTCCAAGGCCTTCCCTGCTAACCCAAGTCCTGACATGCACAGAGCAAGAGCCAACAGTCCGGGCAAAGGGAGCTGGGCACAGCAGATCTCCTCCCTCCAGCCAGCCACATGTTAAGCCTCATTTTCTTCTCTCCTCCACAATGGCAATGCGCTAAGAAGCAAACAGGGACAGACTTGAACTCCCTCGGCACGTGAAAGGGATAAGGAGCTTTCCAAAGCCCCTAAGAAAAAAACAAGAGCAGCAAAACAAGGGTTTCCAAATCTGTCCGAGCCACGTTCCATCAACCTCATTTGCACTGAGCAGCTCTCCGGAGATCAGTTACTCATAGAAAAAGGTCCTGCCTAACATAAAGAAAGCAGAACCTGGCCCACAGAGGGGAGAGACCACGCTGGGTCCCATGAGGGCCATTCCCTGAGATAAGGGCTTCCTTGTCCGCATGCCTGCTCACATCTGGCACGAAGTCTGTGCCTCTGAAATGGCACCACTGGTATCCTGTATGACCAGTCCAGAGTATATGGGGCAGCAGGGGGAACGTGAAGCCAGCCGAGCGCCCAGGCATTGGCACACGTGACCCGCAGCCTCTGATACAGAGGCACCTCCTCAAAGCATGAGGCAATCACACAGCACATCTGACAGAAGGGCCACGTGCCTATTAATCAAAGGCAAAGCGGAGAGACTCAGCCTGTGAGAATGCAGGCCGTTAGGCATGGAAAGGCCCTATGAGACCATCCAGTTCCACTGCAGGATGCCAGTCCCCAGTTCCCATTAACTATGGCCATCCCACTGCTGGGCAGCCAGCAACAAGCCAGCATAGCTCAGCAGAGGGACTCCCAGCCCTACTAGAAACAAGGAGGTATGCTCTCTGCGCTGGACTTCTTTAATCCTTCCCCTAAAACTGTGTCCCTCCAGTCCTCTGCTCTTTTCTTTGACAGTAGTTTCTCTTCTCTGCTCTCACAAGTTGAGTCTTCCCCCAAGCCTGCAACCCCTGCTGCAAGCGTGCACGCTGGGATCCAGATGGTTCAGAGCATTCAGCAACACCTGTATTCAGCAGAGCAGCCCCTGAGCAAGCAGGAACACAGGAGCAGACAGTCTGAATGGGGCTCTGATCTCTAGAGCAGGGCCACACGAGATGGGACAGTTAAGGCTGGCACATGCTGGTCAGTTGTTAAAAGGGGCTCTTGGCCCTACAAGATGAGGCTTGATACTTGATAGCTGCCCAAGTAGGCAAGGGCTCAGTGGGAAAGATCCCCTTCACTACCACAGCTGCCACGTACCATCACTTGGAGGAAAGCCCAGAACACCAGCTCTTGCGGGGACCCAAATTTACTTAATTAACTCTCCCCGAACCCTTGTTAATGCATTTCAGCACACAAGTCACCAGCACGTGATTTCTTATCAGCAGACACGGCAGCACTTGTCTCTAGTGGAAGGAGGAAGTCAGGCTTCCTCTGCCACCCTCCTTCTCTGAGACACTACCCACCCCCTACACACACGCGCCTGACCAAAACTGCTCTGTCCCATTTTCCATCTGAAGGACGATGAGATCTTTCTTCTCTGATTTGAGCTGGGGACCCCTGACCTTCACCTCCACAGAGAAGCCATGCTGCTTTGCCTAGAGAGCTCCGTGCAGAAAACCACCACCCTTTTGCAGAGGCATAGCACCAAGCCTTGCGCAGCACATCGCGGCCGACTGGCTCAGAGCAAGACTATGTGTGCTGACATGCCTTGTCTACACCGTGCCTAGCTGCCCGCTGCCGGGGAGCCCATCACCGTGGCATCAGGTACTGATGACAAACTGGCGCGTGGCCCAAGGACCAAGACGGCAAGAAAGGGAAACATGTTTAAGACAGAACATATAGTTCTAGAGAGAGGAAGCTCAACCTAATTTCCCACACTGATAAATCAGCTCTGTCTCTCTAGAGCTGCCAGAGGCTGCCAGAAGCCCTAGCAAACGGAGAGGTTTTCCCTAGTGTTGGAATGCAACGGACAATGCTGTCACATCCCATCCCGCCCTGCAGGAGCTGGTCCCACACCCACCCCTTTCCCAGGACACCGCAGCTCTCGTGCCTGGCGAGGCCAGCAACAAGGGGGTTTCCTCGGTGACTCCTAACAAAGGTTGAGTTTGTTTGGAGGCCAGGGCACAACCATAACAAACTGCAGCCTGCCCAGAGTTAGCCATTCCTGCAGCTGGAAAGCCCCTCTCTTCACTTCCATGCAAAGCAATCCCATTGGGATTCAATTCAGCAGAAAAGGAGCTGCTTCAAAAGGAAGAGATGGATGCTTGGAGGAGAGAGCTTGAGCTTGAGGGCAAGGGAGCAGCCTTCTGGCAGGGCTTGCTCTCTACCCTGCCATGGAATAACCAGGGTATTGCTGCCCTAAGTGCATCCGCCATCCTCTGCCTGTCGCTTCGGGTTTCCTCCCATTCCTTGACCTCTCCTGCTATTGCAGCTCTGCTGATCCTGCTCCAAGGCTGATGTGCCATTGCCCAATTACTACAGCTCTGACTTCCTCAAGGCAGGGACTACCAGTTGCGCAGGGAAAGGGTGGTTGGGTTTGAGGTTTTAGCAAATGATTATTGGAAGACGTCTGCTCAGACAGAGGTACCCACACATTTCACTGGCCATTACACCCACGTCTCCTGTGTTAGCTAATTTCCTTCCTACATAACCAGGCCCCTCTAATTTTGAAGGAGGGGACAGTCTGTTTTAGCCCCATTGCTTCACCCTGCCTCGATGAATGTACTTCTGCGGAGGTGGCAGGAAGTAATCCAAGGAAGATCCTGCTGAGACTTTAACTATCTGAGCACTTGCTTCTCCCCTCTGCAGTCACCCTGTATACTTCTGCCATACGGGCCACACTGAGAAACACACCTCAAGGGGGCGCAGGTAGGCAAGCCTGGGGAAGCTGTGCAGGTTGGAAGGGTAGGGCAGACGGGCAGCCAATACTTTCATCCGCTCCTTTTGTGCGAGTGTTGCTCCTCCGGGTACCAGCAGGGACAGCTGGGGAAACAGGAACTATTTGACTAAAGCCCTGAACTTTTTGTATTTTCAGAATTACAATGATTACAAGGAAGTGTTATCGCCCAAGTCTGCTGAAAAAATAATGATACTATGATTCTAAGTCTTGTCTTGGATCTGTCTTGTGGCAGATGTTCAAGCAAGATACACAAGATAAAGCGCAGCTGACCAAGATGAAAAGAAGTTGTCAGGTCCGCCTTGCTAGATGAAAAGGAAGCGGCCTATGGCCATCTGATCCCTTTTCTCTGGACCCCCAATCACTTGATGAGTGATTTTTCCTCAGACTTTAGCATTGCTATTAACCACAGTCTGTTTTTGCATAGAAAAGTAGTGGCAGTTCAGGGAGATGTTGGACGCTCACAGTCCTACTTGCATCGAGTGGAGCGGCAGACATTCAGCATTTCTAAATATAAATGCCACCTACCTCTCCCACAGGGTCAGGAGACAAGTCAGGAATAGAAGAGGCAGAAGTCCACAACCTCACCACTCTGACCACAAGAATATGTTCTTTTCCCAGCACTGGGAGCAGATCTCAGGAAAGCAGACTCCCTGCACTGACCTCCCTAGCCCCAAGTTGTACAAAATGCACTAAGAGCAGACTTTTCACTCCCTCCTTCGCTCTTTACCGATTTCCTGTTCTAAACTGTGCTGGGCATGAAAGAAAACAGAAGAGCAACTGCAACCACTTGGAAAGCTCTCTGAAAGCCTCTCCTGCCTAGAGTAACTAAGGCAGCGCCAATTAATGTTTCCCTAGTTAATTAGACGCTTGCGTGATGTTCTGGCCAAGCAAGTCTGACAAGCAATGGGTTCAGCCACCTTGCGAGACAGACTCAAACAGGAAAAGCATCTCCAGACAGCTGCATCTACTGGGCTCACTAGAGACTGGTGAGCCTTGGCACAGCACAACATAACGGGACCGAGGGGGCTTTCCTGCAGCATTACTTCCACCGGTCTGATTAAGACCTGTGGTTCTCTCTGTGGGCACATTGGCTCTGGAGTTACAGCTGTGTAAGCTGGCGAATTTTCCCACGCGGAGGAGCTGCAAAGCCAGCAGATAGATAGGACAGCAGTAGGAAGCTATCCAAGCGCCCCACCGGGGAGCGTGGGAAGCTGCGTTTAGTCTAACTTTGCTTGCTGTGAGGCTTCCAACCAATCTTCCGAGCGGATCCCACAGTGAACATTAATGAACTAATTAGCAGATGTACAGGTTCCTCGCTAACCAGGAAGTAAACACTTGGGCTTGCTCCCATCTCATCTTCAGCCTCAGAGACAAATGTGCTCTGAGGTGAGGACAGAGTCTCCTCGCAGCTCCTGTTTAAGCCTACTGCGTGGACACTACTAATTCATCTGTCTTGCTGGTGTTAGTGCCTCTTAGTTTCTCTTCCTCTTGCACCATTACTCAGTATTCAACTCTGGCCTGGGTTTGGGTCAAAGCTTTGCGTTTCTCAGCTGCAAGCGCGCTTCACTCATACTCTGCCCTCATTTATGATGAAAATCTTCCGTTGAGGGAACATACAACAGGAAAGAGACATGATTAGCTGAATGCAGTTACCAGAAGCCAACCCAGATACCTCCAATATGATGTCTCTGCCCTCAAGAGGGCATTACGAACGTGGGAAGCCCCCCTCATCAACAGAAACAGGTTCTCTCCATCACAGAGACTCAGAAGGGCTTCCCCTCGGCAGAGCGTGGGCCACAAATTTGCAGAGAGCTGTCCCTCAGCTGGTGGGTAGGCAAAGCAAGATGATTTTGACCAGAGAACAAGTAGTTCACAGGTTGCTCAGCTGAGCAGCATCTGTGGGAGGCCCACCAGGTCTTGCCCTGCATAGCTGATCTTGTTTTGGGTCTTGCTCACATGCCGTCTCATACAGAGAAGCCAGGTCCATTGGTGATGAAGTTTTGCATCCTCCAGGGAAGGGGGGGCAGGGTGATTTGCTCTCACACCACCATCCAGCTGCTAGTGGCCCCATAGCAAGTGGAAATTGGTTTCCTGCAGTGGGTCCATTCTGTGCCATGCTCAGAGGAGCAGGGTTGCCTATCCCTGCTTGCCCTGCCAGACCTGCCTTGGATCACTTGTTGGTTACCCACCCAAATCTACGTCATGGAGCCAAGCATCTGTGCGTGAGCTGCAACTGGAGGCTCTAGGACAGGGGATCAGGGAGTCTTCCACAAACTGACCGGCTGGCTGTTCCTCGGGAGAAACTAGCGGCTGGGGGCCACTACAGATAAAGACCTCCTTATCTCTGCGGCACCGGCTCCCAGCTAGCAGCCGAGGGGGCCAAGCCCGGGCTGGCGGGGGATGGAGGGGCAGGAGAGCAGCGGTGCAGAGGCACCTGCGGGGGCAGAGCGCGGCTCCCCGCGGCAGGGAGGGCAGGGCAGGGTGCCCGGGGCTCACTCACGTGTCTCCGTCCTCCGAAATGTAGGTGAGCGCCTCCAGCTGCTGCTGGCTGAGCCCCTCCGGCGACGGCGACGGCGGCTCCGGCTCGGCGTGGCAGACGGCCGGCAGCCCGGGCAGCGGCTCGGGGAGGGCGCCGGAGCCGTAGCTGGAGTCCAGGCGCTCCTCGGTGGCGGCGGCCGGGGTCTCGGCGGCGGCGGCCGGGGTCTCGGCGGCGGCCGGGGTCTCGGCGGCGCCAGCGCCCTCCCGCCCGCCCGGCAGCGAGCGCAGCGACTCGATGCCCGAGTCGCACTGCCCCTCCTCGCCCTCCCAGCCCGCCGCCTCCTTGCGGCACTCGCCGCCCGCTGCCCGCGACATCCCGCAGCGCTTCAGCACCCGCCGCCGCCCCCCAGCCCTAGCCCTAGCCCTAGCCCCAGCCCCGGCGCCGGGGGGCTCATGGCCGGAAAGCCGGCGGGCCGCGGCCGGCGCAGAGGCTAAGGCGCCGCGGCTCCTCCTCCTCCTGCCCGCACTGACTCAGCCGCGCCCGGCCCCGCCTGCCCGGGATTCCCCCCGCCGCCGGGCAGCGGCTCCGCGCCCGGCCTCGCGCCGCCTCCCCGCAGCGCGGCCCCGCGCCCGGCCTCGCGCCGCCTCCCCGCAGCGCGGCCCCGCGCCCGGCCTCGCGCCGCCTCCCCGCAGCGCGGCCCCGGCCCCGGCCCCGGCCCTGGCCTCGCGGCTCGCCCCTGGCCCGCCCGCGGGGCCCGACGCCGGGCTTTGGCACCGCGCGTGGATACAACACCCCGGGTCGCCCGCCCTGCTCCCACGAGCCGTCCCCTGAACGGAGGGCTGTTTTCCTGCGTTCCCCGAGGGGTTCAGGAGCGAGGGAGGAAGCAAAGCCACAGGTGGGCACGCGTGTGCGTGCAAGGGCCAGGCAGCCTGGGGTGCGCAGGGGACGTTGCGTACACAGGACAGCATGTGCTGATGTGTCCTGGACCTGCCTCCTCCCTTGGTGTATTTGTTTTGGTTCTTTAAATAACTGGCAGGTTTGCCCGAGGTGGGAGAGGGACCTTGTCGAACCAGGTTGTGTGGGTGAGGATGCTGTTACATGCACAAGTGCTGACTACAGCCTCAGGCTTTGTGGGAAACGATATGGTAGATGTCACTTACTGGTAGTGGAGATAGGTGTGAACGAGAGGTATGCTTTTCCCATGTGCATGGTTTAACTCATCTCACCCACTGAGACACCGTCTTGCCTATTCTGCCTGTACAGGTGAAGGGAAAAGCCAGGATACAAGTCACTCTGTCCTGAGCTGCTTCACACCATACTTCTGCGTTACTAATAGCAAGCCTAAAGCACAGAGTGGGTGCAAGGGCTCACACAAGGCATCCAGTACATGAAGATCAAAGCAGAATATAAAAGCTAAAAACAAAGGCACAGATCTTTGCCTGAGAACTATTGAGCCAGCTGCATTTCAGTGCTCTGCTTCCCAAGATCAAAGCTACCCAGCTTATGGACCTGCGTAGCCTTTATCTAGCTACTTTCTAACGTCCCAAGAAATGAGTTTTCCTCAGAAAAGAATCTAGATAGCTCTGAATGCTGATGTGACTTCTTTAAAATCAGTTTCACTTGTTACTTCTGCTGCTTGAAGTTCACCTCCCTCTCTGCAAGGTGGCCAGCTTTCCTGTAGGAGAGGAAGGATCTGTCCGTGCCACACACCTGCAGAGGAGCTCACCTGGGAAGAGCTTGGTGGTGGATGCAGGGACAAAGCTCACACAAACCACATGCAAAGCACAAATGACTTCCCCCTCCTATGTTGCAGCTGCCACTTCAGGTTTGCGTCACTCTCCTAGCACTGCCCAGCCAGGCCTTAAACCACAGCCTTGCTGCATGCAAGCTAATCAAGAAAAGCACCTCCACACAGGCAGAAGGAGATGTTTGGGGGCATAAGGGCAGAGGGAGCACAGCCGGAGGCAGGCAGAGGAAGTCTCTGTGGGCATCAGTAACTTCCAGTCACACGTTTTCCTACTCTCAGGACCTGCTTCAATTTCTCCTTGTGTTTCTGGCACTGCCTGGATGGAGGACTGCACGCGCTATGGGAAAGGAGGTTCTCCCTGTGCCTCATCCCCTCTGTTCAATGCAGAGCAATTATCCCCGTTATATAGCCATGCATACCCTCACTCCTTGGCAGCGGCTGCCTCCCGGCTTAGGGTGCAGGATGCATCTGCAGCTGACGTTCCTGATCCCCTTGCATGCAAGGCTGATAACCTGTAGGGCCCAACACTGGGCAGAATCTTACTGGGACTGTCTTGGATCTTGGGTGTTCACTAATTGTTACCATCACAGTTGATCCCAATTGCAGCACAGAAACTGTGGAGTTAGACAGTCATCTCAGTGTCTGTAAGCCGTATGCCAAACCTTTACTTCTGCTCCAGTGCAGGCTGCTATCAGATCCACAGAGTAAAGCCCAAAGGTTACCCCTTTCTTCCTACTCACCCAGAATTTCTACTTCCAGCTTTATGAACCCAGCTGCTATTGGAGTACCATAAAATACCTTCCCACGTACCTCTGCCATTTTCTCTAGTACCCTATTGAAGCCCCATCACAGACTGATTTCTTAAAGTCTTTTGCAAGGATGAAATCAGGTATTTGGTGAAATCCACATTGGTGAGATCAGTACTTTCCAAATGTCCTGCAGAGTGGTGACTGCTGCTACAGAACAGGAATGTGATCTCCCCAATGGACAGGTATCCTCCCTTTATATACCAAAGCATCCCTGCCTTGCCCTATCAGTAACCAGGAACCTGTGTACTGATCCACAAAGGATTCATTTTTCTGTGAACTACTTGCTGCTTGGCTTTGCCCCAGTGACAGTCGCCCCTCAGTTATCTCGTGATGCCCTGTCCCAGTTGTGGCATAGGTGTGGAGACTGCTTCCACTGCTTCCACTGCTTTAGGGCTACCAAGATGATTAGAGGGCTGGAGCATCTCTCCTATGAAGAAAGACTGCAAGAGCTGGGCCTGTTCAGCCTGGAGAAGAGAAGATTGAGAGGGGATCTCATCAACGTGTACAAGTATCTGAAGGGGGAGTGTCAAGAGGATGAGGCCAGCCTCTTCTCCGTGGTGCCCAGCAACAGGACAAGAGGCAATGGGCAGAAACTGAACCACAGGAAGTTCCATCTGAATCTGAGAAAAAACTTCTTCACTGTGAGGGTGACAGAGCATTGGAACAGGTTGCCCAGAGAGGTGGTGGAGTCTCCTTCGCTGGAGATATTCAAAAGCCGTCTGGACGTGATCCTGGGCAATATGCTCTAGGTGACCCTGCTTGAGCAGGGAGGTTGGACTAGATGATCTCCAGAGGTCCCTTCCAACCTAAACGATTCTGTGATTCTGTGATTCCAGGGCTAGCACAGGTTGAGGGGCAATTCAGCCAAAGCACAGAGCCTGAGCTAATAAGCCCTGGAGAGCTGAGCCAGCTCTGCGGAGATGCAGCTCAAGGCCCTTGACCCTGGGGTCCTCGTACAAAAAAACTGCTATGTTTCCTGTGCAGTTAAGATAGATCCATCATATGTTCATTCACGTGGACTTGGTACACCTCCTGCCAGTTGCAGGCTGGCTTTATGAAGCATCACTCCGTCACCTTCCCATGCTACAGGTTCTGGCAGGGCTTCTCAGCCTCAGCACAGTGCAAGGGAAATGTACGCAGTCAGCTCATCTCACCTGGGAAGTGGAAACGCTGGAAGCTGCGGTATGCAGACACCACTTGTGACTCCACAGTCCAGTCCACAGCAAACTGTACTACGTTATCTGTCTACAAAACTGCCCCTGAAAGTGACCTTCCTCTGCTGCTGATGTGAACTTAGCTGGAGCTAGTGATGTCACGGCCTCCCTAACGTGAGCCTTGAACTTTCTAGAGCAGGCTAGTGCTCTCCCAGGCCTGTCTTGCAGTGGTCTACTGTGGTGGTGTGTGCTGAACAGCAGAGACCAGATATTTCCCTATAAAAGCCAGCTATACAACCCAGGCATCCAGGTCCAACCACTCTGTGCTCTGGCCTTCTCACTACCTCCACTAATACCCAGCTCAGTCACCAGCTTCTTGCCACCTCTCTTCCAGGTGCATGTGCTTCTGCTGTCCCTTTGGATAATTTGCATGGAAAATCTCAGACATGAACTTTGCTTGTCAGTCTATCTCCTTATTTGCCTTCTGTCTTTCATTCAGCAAGGCTTCGGCTCCATTTCATGATCTCTGCCTAACAGAGAAGTTTTCTGTCTAGCCACACTGCTTTTGAATTTCCAGTCTCTTCACGGCTTTCAATCCAGACTGTGGTATATACTTTCTGGGGAGGTGGTGGTGGCAGGAGTAAGCACATTTAAATACAATATGTGGCTAGTCTTCATGCTCTGATTTGCTTTTGAGGATTTAAAAAATGAAGCCCTAATTCTACCCTCTCTCCAGTTCTCTTTAAAATGTATCACTTAGAATGGTTAAAATTGCAGGGATAAATAGAGAAAGGAATCTATTCCCACTAGAGGTCAGCGTCAACACACGCCACTCAAAACTACCTGCCTAAAATAACCTCTCCAACAGACACCAACAAGAAATCCAGCTCAGAAAGGCGCTCCCACCACACTGCACTTCCAGGAGCTTGGGGACAGTGTTTGTCCGTGGAAAGGACTCCCCAGGTGATCTGCAAATGCCGGTACTGTCCCTGATAATGTGCTGCCCTGAAGTACGGCCCTTTAATTTCCTAAGCGAAACTCAGATCTCTGCACTTGACTTCTTGAACCCAAGCTCTGCCTACTTCAATGGCAGCTTGAGCCTGGTGCCTTCCTCTTTTCCACTGTTCCTCAAGCTGTTAACTGGGTGAGATAATGAGATGAGTCTGGGACACTTGCAGAAGGGGAGATTATGCACAGTCTGTGTCTGGTCTGAGGAACAGCAGAGGTACCTTAACTCCCAGCTGTGTTCCCCCACCATGTTTAAGCAGTGTCTGTACCTGAAATCATTATAAACAGTTATTGCAATAGTAATTCAGGTGATATGACCAGAGTTAGATGGTATGTATTTGAATTTGAACAGATGGAACATTTGGGATCGTTGCAGGGTTCGATCAGGGGTTACTTCAGTAACCATCAGTATTTTAATAACCATAAAACAAACTCACAGCATCTACACTACAAATGTCACCACCAACAGTGCAGCTCTCTGGAGTCCAGCAGGCCCCCCCCTCCCCCCAGGGATGACAAGGCAAGTTCAAACTGTTTTTTGGCTGGTTCTGGCTGTTTTCTCATTCATCATTGAGGTTAGGCTAAGATCATCTTATATGATCAACTATTAATCTAAGATTCAGGTGCTCTTTCCTATGACACTTTAACAACTTCTTTTTGGCCCTCCACAGCTCTATCCTGATGTTAGGGAAGATTCTTCAACGTGAGACATTTTGGCCTTTGTGAATGAGGGATCAGTCTGCTTCCACTTCTTTTTACGTCTCACTTCCTCACAGGATTGGCCCAGGACTGCGTGGTTTACTGAATAAGGCAGGGCTCCAAATGCTGTCTCCTTGGGGTACCAGAAAAGCACTGTGACAGCTGCTGAGCCTCTTTCAGAGCGCAAAACTTGCTTGACCTAACTGCAGCGATGCTACTGCTGCCTCTGTTACCTCAGCACCCATGTGGATTTTCCCCCATGCAAAATGTCCACCACACAGCTTTAGACCTACTCCACAACAGGGCTGCCCTGTTCCCTAGGGATGCAGCCCTGTCTCCCCTGTCTCCATCAGCAGGGTTCCTGAGTCCATCAGGAAGATGCCAGGGCTCAGTCCGGGGAAGCTCCAACCAAGCTTTCAACACCAGGGATGTCTTTGGGTACCGCAAGCAGCAACCTAGACCTCTACCTCAATTCCAGCTCCAGCTCAGCCCCTGAACAAACTACATGTGCCACTCCACTACTTGGAGTAGAGGCCCCAAGAGCACAAGGAAAGCCACAGGAAAAATGACAGGGTTTCTCGTTGGCTTGCTCTTCTGCATATCTCATAGCAAATCAACTCTGAGCTATACTATGCTGGGTATATACTGGTCTAACTTTCTGGTCTAACAGAGTAAAATAGGAACATGTTTATCGAAAGATTCAATGCCTGGAGGCAAGGCCAAGTTTTCTAACAAACCAGGGTAAATGGGGTTCCCTTCAGGTACCAATATTTTTGGAAATGAGCCCAGCTGCCCTCTTGTGGTAACTTTGACTGAAATCGCAGAGTTACTTTCAGTCTCTCCAAGGATGCCTGTCTGGGCACCTGTTCCAGTGCTTGACCATTTGTACAATGAAGAATTTTTCCAGTCAGAGATTTGATTTTTGTTGGTTGCCTCTTGTCCTTTCACTGTGCACTCCTCTGCCATTATAGGAATCACTATGTGAATAAGGTGACCCAAACTGCAGCAGGAGATCAGTTTTGTCTATGTTTGGTAGGCAGACAGCAAAGTTCTCACTTGATGCTTTTCCTGACAAGGACATGCAACACTCACTGTTACACAGAGTACTGCAGTGGGCAAGGCAATTTCTAGCTCCTTCTGTCACTCGTCGTGTATAACTGTGTAAGAAATGTATGAAATTGGGCAAGAGGGGTGAATTTATCCTTTGAATGGGGATCATACCTAACTCATCCTGCTTTTGGCCACTGGCCAAATGCAGGATGCGATAGAAACAAAGGTGCACTAAAATCTCCAAGCTTATAAAGTGAACAGACAAAAATCCAGACATGTTAACAAAATTTCATTCTAAACATGATCCTCCTTGTGTAACTGTCAGCTCAGAGACTTTAGCAGCAATGCTCTGTCTTCGCGTCTGTGCAACTGAATGGATAATAAGGGCTAGGCTATGTACGTATATATATTTGTGTGTGTGTGTATGTGTGTGTGTGTGTTTTTTTAAAAATAGCCCTTTATCTGAGGGATCTATAGGTCAAAACACTGTAGCCTGGGAAAATGCAGGACAGTCTGAAACTACAGGCTTGTTTGAGCCGGGAAATAGCCTGAAGACCTGCGCTGTACAGTCTTTGGCCTGGATTAATCTCAGCTATGTAAAAGTCACTAACTATGACACCCAGCCTTGCAATTTTGTGATCGTTTTAAGCTGATCTACAGAGAGGCTGCTGCCAAAAGGAGCTGTCATGTATTTCTGCCCACAGTGGGATCACTGAACTGCACCTATGGGAGCTCTAGAGCTCTCCCAACGGAGATGGCACATATGGCTATGAACAGGGGAAGGATGGCAGATGATCTTGGACAACTGATAGTGAAACCGTGCTGTATGGGAAAATGCAGAAGAATGTCGAGGAGATAGGCGATGGAAGCTAGCCAGACCGTTCCGTGGGAAAAGGAGTATCAATAGGGCATGTTGACCCATAATCACGCGACCGAGCCTGTGCCAGTGTAGCGCTACACCGGGGCTTTCAGTCGAGATTAGCGATGAGCTCAGTATGTTACTGTGCACGTGTATAGTACATAAAAACCTCATATAGTGCCCCCCGGCGTTCCTCGCCACGGACCGATGCTCAGCGGTGCCAGGGACTCTCCCGCTCCATTATTGCCTCAGCTGGGAAGTCGCTGGGGAACCCCCGCCGCTCAGGTGCAGAGGTAATAAATGCTCAGTATCGACCATGGTGTGCCTTGTGTTTGTGTATCTGTCCCTGCTGGGAGTTCAAGCATTGCCCCCGCCTTACCCTTTCACATGGGCTGTGCCCCAGGTGAGAAATCTCATCACCTGGGCCTCCCTTTAGAGCTCGTGGAGAGACAGACTCACTTCAGGGAGGTGGTTCTGATGGTCTTTGTATGGTCACACACTTTAATGAAAAGTGCTCCTCCCTTCCGTGGAATAGCTGTGTGAGCTCAGTGCTCCATTGCTCGGCTGTGATTTATTCATGACTCTCTAAGCACAGTTCATCTACAAGGGGCTATCCAAAATGGAGAAGTAAATTCAACTCACCCCACCAACCCTCAACTCTCTTGCCAGGGAGTGCAGGATGGAGTTAGCCTCTGTCGAGGCCTGAATGTACACACCGTTTTTCCTGGGAGCGTAAAACGCGTGGTTTGCTGCTAGCAAACCTGGGGTTCAGAGCCACCGCTCTGGGCCTGATGACAGCTAGAAAGGAGAATCAATGAATTTTCGTTTTTGAGTTGCCGGCTTCCCACCATTCTGTCTTTGTGCCAACCCCTCACTGCAGCCCTGCAGCCCCCCTGCTCGCCCAGCCCTCCCCTACTAACGTTACAGTGGCTACTGCTCTGGTCCCTAGTAAGCTGCACAGTGCTGCCAGAGGTATTACTCACACAGCCTGAGCTCTGCTCTCTGGAGAGTTAAACCTCTGAGCTGCCACACTGAATTAGAGCTTGTGTCTCTCCACACTTGCTTCGGAGTGATTTGAGAACAGGCCCGGTAAAGCCACGCTACTGTAAGTAAGTGGGGAACCCAGGAAGGGGTTAGGAGAGACAGGTGAGCAGGAGAAGCTGGCCCTGGGAGGTATGGAGGGGAAGGTGGGGGTGAGCAGGCTGCTCGTCTGTTGAAATATTCAGGTGCTGAGCACAGAGCACGTAAAGGGCAGGTGGCTGCTCTCCAGGGACTGAGGGGATTTGGCCCAGTGTGGGCTGCAGAGCCCAGACGCCATGAATAAGTGATGAAGTAGTCCGTGTTGCCCAGGTAACAGGCTGCTCCCGGTGCCCTGGACCTGCGCTCGGGCGCTCGTTCCCCAGGACGCTTTCCTCGCTGCCAACCCCAGCCAGTGTGATGGCTCCTGAGTAATGCAGACAGGCAGGAGAACAGCCATGCAGGGGACTTTTAGCCCCTTCCCCCCAGCTCCCTGGGGAGAGTTGGGGGAAGTGGGGGTGCTTCCTCAGAAAGGCGTGAGCTCCGCTCAGTGGGGGGACGGCAAATTTCAACAGGGACCTATTTTCTGCTTTTGGGGAAGCAACTCTCTTGTGTAACTATTGATCTGCTAAATTCTCTGAGTGACTTATTTCTGTGCCTTATTCCATTCTAGGGGTGACGGGCCAAAAAACTGGCAGAAAAAAATGTTTGCAATGGTAGTATTTGGCTCAGTTTCTAGGCATTTCGGGAGGTTTGTGCTACTCAGGAATTATATCAGATACGATAGTTGTCCTGAGGACTGTCAAACAACATCTGCGTAGCTGTGAATCCTCTTTTCATATCTATAGGGGGCTATGAGGGAGGGCACTGGATAGCCTGCTGGACTGCTGTAGGGAGGAAACGGATTTAATGTGAGCCAGAAGCCTCACTGGAGCCTCACAAATAATTGTGATGAAGAAATAGGCCCTCATGGGGCTAGACGGAAAATAAGCAGACTGCACACATGCAGTCTGTTAGAAAGGGTAGGACCAGAGCAGGAACCAAAGTGTATCCAATGACAGCAGTTCCCGTGTATGAGATAATACCACTGAGCATGAGCTACGAAACCACCCACTTCATGGGTTTCCAAACTTTTCCAGTCTGTGGACTGTTGGCACCTTGTTGGTGGAGATATGGACCCTGTCTAATTATGCTGAATAACAGGTTTGCTTTTCTTAGCTTTATCTAGCATGTTCTACAACACACCTTAAGAAACTGAGTCCCCAGTCATTAGTGATTTGGCCAGAGGCAAAGATCCCCATTGGTTTCATTGGAATTCCTTCCCACAGAATAAAGGTTGCAAAGAAGGGGAAATTATGCACATCTGGATGTCCTCCCGGCAGACATGAAGCCTGAATGCAGTCAAGAAAAATGAAACTAATGGCCCAGATTTCCTTTGACAACAATGACTGCAGAGGCAAATGGCACCAGAGCAGTCAATACTGCTGAACAGCAATGGCAAAGGGATATTGTTTAAGTGGAGCAAGAAACATATTCCATGTCATATTCCAACACTCCCGTCATTGCATTATTAAGGAGTAATTTAATTGGAGCAACACATTCTGGAAGGCTAAGGCGGTCAGCACAAAATATCCTTGAAATTTCTAAATATAATAGACTGTAGTTTCTGAGCTTAGAAAATCTTGCACCCAGCATGAGGGGATTCATTGTTACATGTCTTCTTAAGAGAAAAAGAAGCAGACCAGTAGAAATCATTGACTGCTTAGGAACAAGAGACTACGGTTTGATCATATTTGCCCTATGTGGACATACATAACCTGTAATACACACACATACACACACACATATATAGAGGACGCTACAGAAATTTGCTACAAATCCAGTTTGATATTTAGGATACAAATCCCAGCACAAGGACAGGTATCTATGCTCATCTGATTTAAAATGTAGCCTCCTTCAAAGTTAGTCTGGAAGCTAAATGTGAATTTACTGCATGGGTAAAAAATAAACACATACTTAACCAGGAGTTAAAAGTCTGTTTTCAGTAAATGCTAGAGACAGAGAGAGTGAGACCGTTTCTGGCTTGGCACATTATGGAAAATAATTGGAGAACGCTACTAATATGACCTACTGTTTTATATCTGCTTGGAACAGATATGAATGTTTCTGCAGGGTGGCCGATACAGGCTATATCTGGAGAATAAACCTAGCTATATCGCTGTAAGGATACCACCTCCACTTCAGTTGCCATGTCCTTTTACAAGAACCATTTTACAACGGTTCTTCCAACCATTTTAGCATATCAGAAATGCCCCTGTACCAGAAATGCCTTGCTCTTCCACATGATCTTTCAGTAGAGCATCCTTAAACATACCGGAATAGCTGTGGAGGATTATCATATATTAGAGCAAAGATGTTTTTGTCTATTGTCCTCAAAAGGGCGGTTGTGTGGTTAGGCATTGCGTTATAATTAGGACTCCTGGGTTCTCTCTATGATGGTGACACAGACCACAACCATAGATGTTGGCCTTCTTGCTTCAGTTTCCCCTCGCATAATTAACTACAGGAATTGTACAGTCATATAAGCTTTAGTGAGAAATAGGGTACCCGGAAGTTCTGGTGTGCCAGTAAGTCACAGCAAGTTTTGGCACAGGGATTCTGAAAACTGATTGATTAGGAGGACTGGGTTTTCATTTCGGCAAGAAAGAGGACTAACTCCTCGAAACCAGGTAAAATATCTCCTACCCCTCCCTTTCAACCAGAGGGAGACCCTTCTTCACACACAGGTGGTTGACAGTCTGCAGAAAGGTGCCCTGGGCAAAAAAGACCTCTGAATCCTATAGCCTTCTCTCTCCTACTCTCTGAGGGGTAAACTCTTGCGTTCTTTCCAGCTCATGGTATCAGCCGTGCCCTCAGATTCCTATCTGAGGGGAGAAAGCTGTCACGTGTCTCTTTCACAGAGAAAATGACTAAGAACTTGTACAAGTTCAGTTGAAATAGAGCAGGGCATAGAACGTCTTTGTGACATCTCAGCTCAAAAATAACATAGCAGATGATGTGCTTGGCAGTGTTGTCTCTAACACACAGAAAACATTCTGCTAGGGCCAGAATCCAAGATGCCTGATAAAAAAAGCCTTCTTCTGGCTCATCAGTAGCTATGGAATCCACGGAAAAAAGATGTGTTGCAGGGCTTTGTATGGATGGCTCCATAAAGGGGGTAGCATCCTGTCTCCCAATGGTTAGTCCTAACAGGTAACAAGTCAAAAGAGGCAAAGAAAGGGAAGCTGCTTCTCACAGTTTGTAGCTATGCTGAGGAACTCCTTGGTACAGACTGTTGCAGATGTTAAAAGTTAACATGAATTCAAAAAATGAACGGACAAATTAATTGGAGGAAAAGCCATCATGGGCTATTCAGTACAAAGATATAAACTTGTATCATGTTTTTTCCTCCCCACTTTTGCTTTGCCCTTTTTGGGCGACTTCCCATCTTTGAGAGAAAACCAGAGGTATGTTCCTGGAGGGTGATCTCTCCTCAGGCATCTTTTGGTCCAGTTGAGATCACTTCTTTCAGGAGCATTATGCCCATGCCACTGTAAAAAGCAAAAATGCATGTATGTATGCATATTATTTGCTTATGTGTATTAGTGTGTATGCAATAGCCTACAGTCCCGCTACAGAAAACCTAGCAGGTATGGGCTTGTGCTGCTTCGCCTTGCTTTGCCATGGGATCGGTCCAGGTGAGCTCTCCTTGGAGGCGTGGGATCTATCACTTGAGGATGGTTCTGGGGATCTATCAGTTGAGGATGGTTCGGAAGCCCTTGAGAGCCAAAGTCTGCCTACAGGACTGGGAGAGGGGTGCCTGAGCAGTAGGCAGTGAAATTCAGAGCAGGCTGCTCCTGCTTGCTGCTGTTCCCATGGAAACAGGGGAAAAGAAGAGAGGAAATCCAGCCCCAGCCTGTTTGAAGATGAGCTTCTTCAGCAGCACCCCTTGGCTGTCACACCTATTTCTACAGGAACTGGTGGCTGGCAAGTCCCCTCATACGCATTTCCTTGAGTGAGACCAGAAGGCCTATCCCCATGCAGGGTACAGAGCAGGCAAGAGCAAGCCACGCTCATCTCAACCGCAAGGCTGAGCCCCAGAGCTCAGAAAATGTGAAGCAATTTCCAGTGAATTCTGCAGTTATGCATTTCCCCAGTTTGACTCTGGGGAAGTCCTGGACACCCGCTTTCCCAAGACCGTCAAGGCAGCTAGGCTCTTCTCGTAAAATCTAGACCTGCACGAGTCTGGACCGTTCCCGAGAAGAAAACTCTGCGCGTCCTGAGGACGCTACTGTGAGTTGAGATGGGGGGACTGAAGAGACTCTCCCACTCGTCACTGCAACCAAGTAGGCTTCGGTCTACAGGCGACCTGCAATCAGCTCCGGCATAACAGGGCCTAAACAGCAGCGAAAGCACCGCCCGACACAACCTCCTCGGGTTTCCCCTTGAGGCGAGGTCCGGCTGCCGGCATTAGCACGCCTAGCCGGTCCGAGAGCAACGTTAGCGGTCCTTCCCCTTACGCTAGCTGGGACTACCAGGGGTTAGAAAAACATAGCCGCAGCTCAAGCAGAACGCTCCTGCTCCCCAGGAGCGGTGCCGGCCCGAGGAGGACACCCCCAGCCGGCAGCCTCGGCGGGGCGACGCCTGCGGCCCGCCGCTCCGGCCCCAGCCGGCACATGGCCGCCGGCACCCTCAGGCGGGAAGGTCTCGCCGGCGCTGAGGGGGCGCTGCCCGGGCAGCCCCGCACCTGCCCTCCCTCAGGGGTCCCAGCGGGGCGGCCGGGGTCGCTCCCAAACACAACGGAGCCTGGGGCGGCAGGGGCAGGGCAGCGGCGGCTCCAACGGCTCCAACGGCTCCAACGGCCGGCGGGGAGCGCCGGGCCCCCTGCCGCCCAGCCGCCGCCGCCGCCGCCTCAAGGTGACCCGCCGCCCGGCACGGGGCGGGCGCGGCGCCCGCCTCGCCTCGCCTCGCCCGCGCCTCGCCGGCGCGGCCCTCCCACCGCGGCTCTGCCCGCCCTCCGCCGCGCCGGGCGCGGGAGCAGCGCTGCGCTGCGCTGCGCTGCGCTGCGCTGCGGCGGGCGGCCGAGGGCTGCCGCCGTGCCGCGGCTCGGGGCCATGCCGCCCCGCCGCCCGCCGCGCGGCTGGCGAGGCAGAGCCCGGCTCCTGGCGGGATAATGCGGCTGCGGGCCGGCCCTGCTGCCCAGCCCGGAGGCAGCGCCAGCGGGGCGCCGCCGCCGCTGCCGCCGCCATGTCCCCCCCGGCCTCGGCGGCCGCGGCCAGCGAGGGAGGCAGCAGCACGTCGGTGCCGCAGGAGGAGGCGGAGGGGGTCCGAGAGGAGGTGAGGAGCGAGCGGCTGCCCCCCCAACTGCCCTAGCCACCTGCATGGGGGCCGGCTTTGGCTTTGCATGGCACCTCCCTGAGCGCCCCGCCGCTAGCCCGGCCGGGCCGGGCTTTGCCCGCACAGGTACGGAGCCCTCGCCGGGAGCCCCTGTGCCCCTCGCGGGGCGGCGGGAGGCAGCGGCGGAGCGGGGCGAGGGGCCGCGCCGCCCCGGCCCGGCCGCCGCCGCCGCCCGCCGTGGCTGGGTGCGAAGGGAGCCGCGGGGGGCGGCCTGGCCCCTCCTGGGGGGCAGCGCGTCCCCCGGCGCCGCGGCACGGCCGGCTCCCGGGCCGGCGCTGGCGAGGACGCGGGATGGCTCAGGTGCCCCTAGGAGCCGCCTCTGTCCTGCCTGACTGCAGTTGGGGCCGGCGAGGAGGGCTGAGGAAGCCAGTCCGTCTGTCCTCCTTCCGGTTTCGGCCACCACGCTGCCTGCCCGTGGTCCACCGCCGCTGCCTGTCCCCGTCCTCCAGCCCTCGGCTTGCTCTTTGCGCTCATCGCCATGGCTTTGGAGCCTGTGCTTTCCACACCTGGAAAGAGCGGACCTGCTGGCGTGATGAGGGAAAGCAGGAGATGTGAAGGTAGTGGATGATTTGGGGTTTAGGAGGAAAAGAGAAAATCACAAGGTACTGACTTACTGCAGCAGGAGGAGGTTGTCATGCCTGGTAAAAATGATTACGGGAGGGTCCCCCTCCCCCCCCCGGCTTCCTCCCCTGTGGCTTGATGGAGTGCCTGGAGGTAGCACAGGTGCCTGGGGAAGGCTTGGCTGGCAGCAGGGCAGAGGGCTTGGGGACATGCTGAATCCTAGGATTGACCCTGGTGGCTGCTGCTGCTGAGGGGGTTGGCTGAGGATGACACGGGGTGCAGACTAGGGCAGGCTGGATAGCAGCACAGCTTTGCCTGCAGGTAAGCTGCAATTCACCCCAGCTGATGGTTTTTCTAGAGTCTGGGCAGCAGATGCCACAGGGTAAGGAGCGGCATGGATTGTGCATAGGAGGCAGCACAGGGGAGGCAAGCGTGTGAGCCCCTTTGTTTACCCCCACGAATCACACTTGCAGGTTGGGGTTCCCAAGAGGAATGAAAGCAGCTGCGTGGACTAGGAAGACCCACCTTACACCATGGGGGCCAGTGGCACACAGTGGACAGCTAGGCAATGTGGGAAGGGCAGTGTTACCCTGGCTTGGTGAGTTGTCCTCACCTGTGACTACACAGCTCAGAGGGCAGCTTGGTAGGGTGCTCGAAAGCTGGTGCATCACTTGTGTTCTGCTATTTGAGGAGCTGCGGTGAGCAAGTGCTGCATAATCCCCGTATTTTCTGTTCTTGTAGCTTAGGAAGAACATGCATGTACGTACATACTTATCCTAAATATATAGACTTATATATAGATAAAAATAATTGTGGGAGAGGAATATTGAAGTTCAAGGAATGGGAAGCTACACAGTTATTTATATTCCTCCCTGCTGATGTTCCTCTTTTGTGAGAGAGGAATATTGAAGTTCAAGGAATGGGAAGCTACACAGTTATTTATATTCCTCCCTGCTGATGTTCCTCTTTTCCTTCTACCATTCAACCATCCCCTGCTGTCCTGAGTCCAGGGTCTCCAAGCAGATCCTGACCATTGTAGCTAACCTGTGAGGTGGTTTTCTAGCGTTAAGCACGTGCTTATGCCATGCTGGAGCAGTCTCTTGCCTTCTGTGCCCTGAGCAGGCTCTGACAATTCCGGGTTCCCAGAGGGGTTGCCAAGTGTGTTGTTTCAGACAGGCCTGTGTTCCTTCGCTGGTTGTTTTTGTGAATCAGTACCATATTCAAGAGAGCACAGTGGCTTTTGAGAGGTGCCAGAATGAGAGCCTGTTTGGACGAAACAAGCATAGCAGGGGCATTGCCGGGCTGAGTTTCCCGTGCCTACAACATCCCCTGCCTCACAGAGATTACAAGAGGATCGTCTGGTCTTTGATTGTTCTGCTGAGGCTGCCAACTAGGGTGTCAGTATAGCTTTACCCTGTGGGAGCAGACAGAAGGGTCTATGACCTGTGCTGCTTAGGCTAAGGGCATGCTTCCCGCAGCCAGCAGTTATCACAGACTCTTGCATGAAGCAGCCAGTAGAGGAGGAGGAAGCTTCACCCTCTCTTTACAGTGCCTATGCTTGCTGGAGTCTTATCTGATGCAATGAGAAGTGACCTTAGTGGCATAATAGGGGGAGCTTGGATTCATGGACTGATCTAGATCTATGCTCTTATCCCCAGCAATATCAGGGGGAGATGTCCTGCTTCCTCATGGTTCCTGTGTAAGGCCTAACTTCCCTCTGGCAATGGGATGTTCCCACTCCTGTCAGGACCCACTACTCCTGTCAATACTACTGAGTGTCCAGGGAGCATATCTGAAGCCCGCCTGTAAGGACTCTTGGGCTAGAACTGACATATCTGGAGCTGGAACTGGCATATCTGGGAACTGGCAAATGGCAAATGAGGTCTGTTCTGTTTGAGGGTGCCTCATTTTGGCATATCCCAGATCGGCATATTTAGGAGCCCTGTAAGGCTTCAGGCTCTGCTCAGCTAGTCCCAGCAAGGCAAGAAGCAAGCCAGAGCCGGCTATGGAAGGGCTACTATGCAGTTCGAGCCTTTGTTTCCTGTTGGTACCACATGCATACACCTATGCTTAGCAGCTTCACTGTTGAGCTGAATATCACTCAGCAATGCATCGCCACCTGGGAGGGTGTGAAAAGTCATGGAACAAGCTCTTCAGGCTGGGAAAAAGCTAAAAGAATTCCCTTGTCCCTGCTGCTGAGGTGGGATCCCATGGAATGATCAGTCCTCTTCTACACTGCTTGTAAAATGGAGACCTTGATACTATTGCAGGAGCTGCCTGCTGGCAGGATTCCCTGGCTCCTAGATGCTTAGCCTTTCCCTTTCCTCTGCAGTTGGCAGTGCTGCCAGCCTGGGGCTAAGCCAGCTGTTTCTTCTAGGTAGATAGTCCCTGAGTCTGGGCTGTAGGCATGTAGGGCATGATTTGGGGAATTGCTGGTACTGTCCTGACCAGGGGTTGCCAGTATCTGCCCAGTGCTTTGAAAGATGGTGGCAGTTCCTAGAGCTGACTGGATCCTCCCCATCTGCCTTGTCCTGGGGATCTAATGTCAAAGGGGGCAAATGTTGTTGTATGATGCAAGCAAATCTGTAGGGCAGAGCCATGCTAACTGATGCTCAGCAGTCCCACTGGAGTCTCCTGCAAGCTGCTGCCACAGTCTTGCACTTAGGAGCAACCTGGGCCTTGAGGCTGCTGCTCTGGGGATTTGGATTCTTTTTTTTTTTTTTTAAGCCCTGTAGGGGCTGTCTCTAGGACATGTAACCCTGTGAACCCTGGGCCATCTTGTAAATTGAGGGCTTAGGGTTCTAGGGGTGAATCAAAGACTTCAGGCTGGTCTCTGCAAGGAGAGGCAGGTGAGAGGCACAGGAAGGGAGGAGACCAGGAACACTTGTTAAATGGAGGGACTGTAGGTGTGGCCAGGGACATTTCGAAGAAGAGGTCTGTAGAGTTTGAAGGACTTCTGGAGTTCAGTGTGCAAAGTTGCAGGATCACAGAGGTAGGGGTGATGAAGGTATTCTTGTCCACGTGCTTAGCCACTTGGGTTCTGGGCAGGTAGGTCCCCTTGTGGCTTCTTTGAGAAGAGGATTTGCCAGATCTCAATGTCAGGGGGTGCTTAAAGGAGCAGGAGTTCTCCTGCCTCTGCCCCATGCATTGTGGGCATCTCTGCTCACTTCATGGCTGCTCGTAAGTCATCCCCTCCTCCATCCCTTCCTGTTCACCCCAGAGCAGTCGGCCGCAGGAATAGGACTCCATCTCGCTTCACCTGGGGCAATGTCAGTCACTTGCACGAGGCCCAAGAGGCAGGCTGTTCTAATAACGTATCCCTTGCCTTTTCCAAGTGTGCTTTACACACACGCACAGTGAAAGCCAGCTCCCAGGCACCTGGTGATGGTTATCTACTGTGTTTTACATGATGGAGGGGACTGAAGCACAGAGAGGATAAGGGAGTTGACAGAGGTCACACAAAGGCATTCACCAAGCCATGGCTGACCCAATTCTGCCCTCCAACACTGCAGAGATGTTTAGGTACACCTGCAAAAGAAGATTTGCTTACCACCTTCCAGTGTTCAAGCAAGAGTAATGGGGGAGGCTCCTGGTGATCTCAGCTAGAGGGAAACCCTGTTTACAGTGAAGTAGGGCAAACCTTTCGCCTCCTTCAGTCAGACTGCAGCGGGCAGATCACGATGGCATTTATAGCATGGATCCCACACCTCCTAGTGACGCTGTTCTGGGACAGAAAGGATTCCCTCTCGCCAGCTTTCTCATCTGCATGCTTGCTTGTTTGCCATTCTGGACTTCTCCAGGGCTGGTTAAGAGCTTGGGGAGGCAATGTTATTGAGCTGCTTCTCGGGGGAAGGTGTAGAGCTGGTTGTGTTTGCTCCTGTGCTCCTTTACAGCCAGGGAGAGGAGCAGGGATGCTGCAGTTCCCACTGAGATTAGACTCTGCAGCTAGCTCCTCCCCTGTCTCTGCTGTGGTTGTATCCCCGGTTATTGCACCTTATCAGCTTTGGGCTGGTTTCAGAGACCCCACTGGTGCAACCGATGTGTATATGTTTTACCTCAAAAGCCTACAACAAAACTGGACTGTAAACAGTTTACAGCACGGGTTAGTGTGACCCTGTAAAAGTGCTGCAGTACCTAAATGCTGCGTAGTCTTAGGAGGAGACTAATGCATGGACTACAGCCCTGCTAACACAGTTCCTGGAATCAAGCCTCGGCTGCATCATTCTCCCTGCTGCCGTGCCCTGGGTAGGAAACTGCAATGGGATCTCGGAGATTGCTGGGATCTCTGCAGGGCTACAGCAAGCATCAGCTGTCCCCTGAGCAGAACAACACAGCCAGTGCAGGATGCGAGGGGTCAGGGAGTGACTGGGACACAGAATTGGCTCTTCCAAGACTGACCTGGCTGAAGGCCTGTCTCCCCGCTGGCCTGGTGCCCCTTCCTCAACTTATCAAATGAGTAGCCTGAATGCTTTGCCTTATTCCTTACGTTCCATTTGCAGAACCCCCCTCAACAAAGCACTGTTTCTATTCAAGCCCTGTTCACCCAACATACACGCCAGGGTTAACGTATCCCTCGTATCTCCCTGAGGCCCCTGCTCAGACCCCCTGCTTCCTCCTCCAGCTGAGTCGTTCCTTTGGTGTCTCACGCCAGGGATGCCTGCTGCTGCTGGGAAAGACTGGCAACACAGAAGGCAGCTATGGGAGAGGAAGCCTTCAGCAGCCTCTGTAGTGGCGCAGCAGTACAACGCAGGAGAGCCTTGGTGCATCAGGGCTGAGCAGCTGAGCGAAGCACAGAGGGATCTGGGGAGGCTCTTGTAACTGCAGTCCGGGCCTGAGCTGGGAGGGCTTGGGGCAATTCAGGCAGCTCTTTCCACTAGATGATCTCCTCCTTCCTCTCCCTGCTCCCTTTTCTCTTCCCTGTGGTTCCCTCCTTTCCCCCATGACCTGCAGGTATGATGCTGCTGCAGCTGTGGGTTGCATAGGGGAGACCTTGGGGTGTGCTTGTCGTCAGTGAAGCTCACGGGCAGAGCCATCTCACACCTCTCCCTGTTGCCTGGAGACCAGCACCACCCCAGATGCCTTTTCTGGGCTGTGCGTCTCTGTTGCCGGCTCTTGCTGTCAGCTGGTTACCGCAGAAGAGGGACGGCTCAGCACTCTTGATGCTTGGGACCCCCAGAGATATGTGCCATCTTTCCCCTTGCTGCCAGACCGCTCGGCAGCAGTCCCTTTGGATGTGCTGTCTGCACATGGCTGTGTGCTCCGCTCATCAAAGGCTGGCTGCTGGGGATGGGAGAAAAAGGAAGCTCACTGCCTCGGAGAGAAAAATCTCTGTTGGAGATTTGGGCCAGATCCAGCCCTGCTAATCACAGTAGCAGAAATCCTACTGGCATGGGGAGGACCATGCTTTGGCAAGGTGCAGGGAGGAAGGATTAGCATGTAGGACTCTAGGGGAGCAAGCCAGGGTACAGAGGCTCTTCAAGGGGAGCAGGGGAGAGTACTTGGAGGAAAGGAGGCCTAGATCTGTTCCTAGACCTGCCAATGGCTTTGTGACCTGCGGTTCCTCCTTTAATTCTCCTTTTCCTGCAACGAGCAAAAGTGACCACCCTCTCAAGCATCATGAATCCATTAAGCACCCTGGGATCCTTGGATGAAAGACTTCAGAGGTCTAGTGGTCTGGAAAGCAGTGGAGCTTTGCCTGTGCTGTGCAACTTGTAGAGTCCAAGTAGAACAGGCAAGCAGGCTTTACGTGAGAAGCCTAAATTCAAACAACTGCTTCTAGATTAGCTCTCCCAGGGACCTAAAGAAATAACAGCAGCATCTGCAGGAGCTGTGCTGCTACTCAGTCTTGGCGTGCCAACCTGAGCTCTAGCATTTCTTGGCCTCCGCAGTCTGTGTGGATCTACCTCTTGGCATATCTTTGCCTTCTCAGCAGGCAAAGTTTGCACAGCACCTGACGCGTCAGGGAGCCTGGTCCCTGCCTAGGGCTCCTAGGCACTACAAAGAGGAGACAGTAGCAAGGGAGTAGGATAACTTAGAAGACATTTGGTACGGGGAAGCGTTGTTCCGTTACTCCTGAAATGCAGCCACTGCTGCGGATTTCCTGGTCTGCTTTAATTGTGCTGGGTTAACAGGGCACCCCAGCCCTTCATCTGGAACAGAGAAAGAAGGCCTGGAGCACCCCGGGACAGTAGAAGAAGGTGACAAGAGGGGAAAAAGGAGACTTTCTGGCTAGGCATGATGGAGTAATCCCTGACATCTAGGAGTGTGAGGGGCTATTTTCCCTTCCTGGAGATTAGATAGAGCTGTCTTTGCCAGGGACTCATCCAGTTGACCGCTGTTAGTTAGTTTCCGCACAGGAAACTATGTGGAGCTCATGACTTCTTGATCCTAGGGAAAGAGGCATAAAGAATTGCAGCATCTGTTGAGAGCCGGGGTTTGTCTGGCCTGGGGTCCTGTCCCAGGCCAGAATCAGGGGCTACTAAGAAAGGTAGATTTAAGAGCTCACAGGACCCAGCAGTTTTAATCCATCAGCTCCAGGAAGCTCTCATTACTCACAGCAGTGTGTCGTTGTCCCCCCGCCCTGGATCTGCTCTGAGCCACCTGGCTCTTCAGCCAAGTATGCTCAGGTACAGAGGAGGGATGGGGCCAGGCTGAGACTTCGTTGCCATGAGCAGCATCATTATAGCCGTGTTAAGCCCCTGCAAATGGAGAGGTGGACTCGGGCAAAGGCAGCATGGCCTCTGATGTCTTGAGGCATTGACTTTCAGAGGATAACTAAGTTCAGGACGTAAGTAAGACACCTCGGAGAGAAAGAGGTGCCTGAACCCATGCTGCGTGCTGTTGGAGAAGGAAAGCAAAGCTGAAAAGAGCAAATAAGCAAAGCTTAGTGAATTTTGTGGCACCTGCACAAGGCTGGGGTTCTTGCTTCTTCTCTCGGGGCATACCTTTGGGGATCTCTGGGTTGGATGACACACATGTTGGATAAAGTTTGTGTTGTCCTTTGTGTAAGAAAGCAGACAACCTCTTTTTATGCTTCTCCCTTTGGGCTTGATAACGTCAGGTCTCACTGACCGCACAGGCATGTGCTGGATAAATATTTGAGACTCCAGGCTGTTGCAGAATATGAGAGGGATTTCCTTAGACAGGTCTTTATCAAACCCTGTGTGGTTTTTATAGTGAACACACTGGTACAGTATCTTTGGGCAGTCCTATTGCAGATATTCCTTCCGCATCATTAAAGACCTCAGAGCAGTTTTCCCAGAAGTCCAGGCTTTCACACATGAATCCCAGTGCAAGCAATTACGTTTGCCACCAGCCATGCCTTGCCTCCTGCCCCTCCTTGTTTGTTGCAGATCAAAAGGGTGCGCTCTGCTTCCAGTCTGAACACCTTTTAGGATGTGATTCAATATTTGCTTTCTCTCACGCCAGAGGTAGCTGCATTTTGGTTACGGAAAAGTGTTTTTCTGTTTCTGTGTTTTATAAAGCACTTTAGAAGCACTTCATCGTCCTCTGGGCTGCTGAATGTTGTTGTGAGTGTGACCATTGTGAAACAGAGGCCCTTCCAGCTGCAGGAGATCTCTACGTTTTTATATGTACCCCAGACCCTTGTGCTGTCCTGGTAGGAGAAACTTGCATGTTGCTATTGGTAGCAGTAATGGAGAGTTTGAGCACAGCAAAGGAAATGTGGTGCCTTTGGCACAGCGGGGAGGGGACAGCTACCTGCTCTGTGGGATTGTCATCCTGGGAGAGACCTTGGCCTCCAGCCTGCTGGCTGAGGTTAGGAGTCCACCGGATTGTGCTCTCTTTTTCTCCATTTGGGGAGCTACAAGTGCTACCCATGGCATCCTGTCACCTGCTTGCCTTTCCCTTTCCACTGTGGGCTACTGACTTCTCCTCTTGCTTTCTCTCCCCTTCTCCCTGGTTCTCTGGAGCAGCAGCGGCCGGTGAAGCAATCCCTCAGCAAGTCCTTGTGCCGAGAGTCTCACTGGAAATGCCTGCTGCTGTCGCTCCTCATGTATGGCTGCATGGGAGCCATGACCTGGTGCCACGTCACCAAGGTGACGCGTCTGACCTTTGACAGTGCTTACAAGGGCAAGTCCATGATGTACCACGACAGCCCATGCTCCAATGGCTATGTCTACATCCCCTTGGCCTTCCTGGTGATGCTGTATGTGGTGTACCTGGTGGAGTGTTGGCACTGCTACACCCGCAACGAACTGCAGTACAAGGTAGATGTGGAGAGTGTGCACGAGCGTGTCCAGCGGATGCAGCAGGCAACCCCGTGCATCTGGTGGAAAGCCATCAGCTACCACTATGTCCGGAGGACCCGACAGGTTACCCGCTATCGCAATGGGGATGCCTACACCACCACCCAAGTGTATCATGAGCGGGTCAACACCCATGTGGCAGAGGCCGAATTTGACTATTCCAATTGTGGAGTTAAGGACATCTCCAAGGACCTCATTGACTTAGAGAGCTACCCGGCCACGCGGCTCCGCTTCACCAAGTGTTTCAGCTTTGCCAATGTGGAGTCGGAGAACTCCTACCTGACCCAGCGGGCCCGCTTCTTCACAGAGAATGAGGGCCTGGATGACTACATGGAGGCCAGGGAGGGGATGCACCTCAAAAACGTGGACTTCAAAGAATATATGGTGGCCTTTTCTGACCCAGACAACCTGCCTTGGTATGTATCCCACTACGTCTTTTGGGTGGCCGCCCTGCTGACCCTATCCTGGCCCCTACGGGTGCTAAATGAGTATCGCACCTCCTATGTCCACTACCACGTGGAGAAACTCTTTGGGTTTGACTTTGTGGCGGTGACACCGGCTGAGGAGCGCTCCTTCTGCCGGAGAATGCCCCGCGTCAACACGGTGGACAGCACCGAGCTGGAGTGGCACATCCGGTCCAACCAGCAGCTGGTACCCAGCTACTCGGAAGCGGTCCTGATGGACTTGGTGGGGCTCTCTGGCTGCACTAGCTACTCCGCTTGCCGGTACGGGGGCTATCGGCAGAACTGCGAGCGGTGTCACAGGACTATAAGCAGCTCTTCCATCTTCTCCCGCAGCGCCCTGAGCATCTGCAATGGCAGCCCCAGGATCCCCTTCAGCAGCAGCCGCTTCTCGCTGGGTCGCCTGTATGGCTCGCGACGCAGCTGCCTCTGGCAGAGCCGGAGCGGGAGCCTGAACGAGCAGAGCTGCCCGACGGAGCAGACCCGCCTCTCTAGTCAGGTTACTGTGGAGGAGGAAGACCCCCCTCCTTACCAGGACGCCCTCTACTTCCCCATCCTCATTGTGCACCGCAACGAAGGCTGCCTGAACCATGACCACCGTCACCTCCACCGCAATGGATCTTGTGTGGAGACCTCACTGTGAGAGCAGAGGGCAGTGAGCTCTCATTGGCGATTGCCTGGCCTAGGCCAGCGTGGATTTGGGGAGAAGAGTGTGGGGAAGGGAAATGGCCTAGGAGGACGAGGCAGGGTGGAGTAGACCCAGTCTCTTGCTCTGGCAGTCAGCAAAAGCTTCCCACGCAGTGGCTCTGACCTCATGGAGGGATGAGTGACGGTGCTCCCTGTGGCATGGCACAGAACTCCAGATTGACCACCACAAGCAAAAAAGAAAACCCTCCCGAAACCACAATTCATGGCATCAAATCCAAGGCAGGGAATGAAAAGACAGACCTGATGCAGGGAAGGGGATGCTTTGACTCCCAGCTCTATCTCCACGCTGGCTTGTGGTTCAACGAAACGGCAACCACCAGAAAGCACGCTGGTGCACCTGCGACCACCCCTGTTACCAAGCTGGAGTGAGACCCCTTGCAGGGTGGAGGGGAATGGGCCCAGTAGCACATTCCCTTTGGGAGCAGTGTTTAACTGCTCATGCCTAAAAGTCTGGGGCATCCAGGCACGTGGAGCTGACCAGCAGGTTAGAGAAAAGGCTGAAAGCCATGAAGCCAGCTCTTTCCCTCCCCCCTACCATTCCCTACCCTCCCCATTTTTTTTTTTTTAGACCATGCTCCGACTGTTACACTGTTCTCACTGCTGGGAATGACACTGCCTCCAGAGGATCCCAGGCTCAGCTCCTTGGGAAGCTTCAGCACGCCAGCTCTGAGAATCAGCATCCCCTAGGTAAAGGACTTTCTGTTTGGGATTACAGCAGGCAGGCAGCACTAGGGAAGGGATGAATGTGGCAAACCCAGACGGTGGAGATCTGCAGCATCACTGATCTGCTTGCTGGAGGAGGGCTCAGCTGGAAAGAGAAAACAGGAGGCCCCTGGTGAGCTGGGGAAAGGAGGAAAGGATGGCACTGAACAGGCATCATGTTAAAAGATGGCGTGTGAATTGGCTGAGGTCCCTTCCTAACCTGAAAATGAGTCCTAATTGGTTCAGACAAGCGTCAAAGAAGGCTCTGGTAGGTCCAGCTGTAGTTCACCTATTGATAATAGACCAGCAGGTTGGTGCATGTCTGTAACTTAAATTTTGCCTGAAATCAGGTTGGTTCCTGGTTGCAGACTTTGATCTGCAGAGTTTTGGTGGCCTGGTTTTGGCAGGGAGCTCTGAGGGATGGGGAGGAAAGTAGGCATGATGCCCAGGCTGATGAAATGAGGATCAAAGTGATCCCTGCTTAGCAGGGCCCTGCCATGGGCACAAAACCTGCAGCCAGGAGACAGTGCGGTGTCTGCCATGAAGGATGCTCTGCAGAATGAGGCTGGGGATACATTAGAGAGGAACCTGCTTAAAACCAAACAGTTCGCACTACAGAGATTTTTCCAGGCAGGTGTCAGGTCACACGGAGCGAGGCAAATTTGCCTCCTAACAGCTCATTAGCCCCTGGGTTTGTCTGCCTTACTCTTGTCAGGACAAGTTGGCCTGCTCTGAGCTGTGCGCTACCCCATTCAACCTGCTAGAAAGAATCTCGGTTACACTGGGTGAGGAGCCTGCACGCCACTGAATTTCCATCTGTGTCTGCAGGCTCTCACTCAGCTTTTCCTTTTCCATCAACGCATCCCCAGATCTCTGGTGTTCCTGTTCTCAGAAAAGCTGTCTCCTTTTCAGTCAGCTCTTTGGAGGTGTGGATGCCAACTCAGGCAGTGATTTTTCTAGACAGCACTGTTCCTCAGTCTCACCACGCTTCCTTCATCCACAGGACCAAAACACTTCTGAGAGCAATATTTCTTGGGTCAAAAGAGCAAGTGCATTAGCACCCAGTCATTCGGGCTTAGCGTCTGTCTCCACATACGTCTCAGAAGGGCAAGCTATAACACTAAACAGAGAGGCACTGTATTTAGTCTAGCCAGTCTTCGTCCTGCCAGCTTTATTAATAAAGGGTCTGTTTCTCTGGTCCTGCTGCTTTAATGCTTTACTTACCAGGTCTTGAGGAGGATGCAAATGTCATATTCCAGCACATCAGCCCTCTTTTGAAAGTCCCCTTAGTGCGTTGATTTTAGAATTGGACCCATTACAGGGCCCTTCTCTAACAAGCATCGCATGTCTATTTTGCAGTATAAACAAAGCCCTGCCTTGCTGACAAGTCTTAAGAGGTCAGCACCTGCAGGAATTGTAAGGCTCTGTTTGGCTTTACCCCCACAAAGGTTTGTTCTTCTGCTGTTCGTGCCCTGGCATGTCCTGGTCGATGTTTCTTGACTGTTCAAGTCAGTTTGTCTTCCTGGATCTCAAGTGCAAACAGTGGTGATTTGAACTGAAAGTCCCTTCAAATCTCAGTCTGCTTTGTTATGATTCTGTCCTTACTCTCACTACCAGACTTATGTGTTGGTTTAAATAAGAGGGCTCTTTTGAGAACAGGGAAGCATAAGAGGCCCTGTGTGGGAACATCATTCTCTCCTTTTTGTTCTCCTTGCTATTGGCACAAATTCAGACTGGGTAAAAGTGGATACAGCTCGGTTGGCTGCACTAGAATTTTCCTGCTTAGTGATTACATTTGGCTTGCTGTGCCCTTATTCTCATCTCTCCAAGGGCCTAACGTAAGCCAAGGCCAATGCTGAGCCTCCTCGTGACTCTCTTAGTGCATGCTTATATGTCATGGTGAATGAGGAGACGTTCAGTCAATGGAGTTACAGTGGGTTGTTAGCAGGGAATGTGGTAGCTTGTCCTTCCCATCATATGCTCTTTGAAATCTCTCACACATTGCTTAAATTAGGCTACAGTGCCTCATCTTTCTATCCCTAGCCTCCAGAGTGCATTGGACAGATGGCTTTGTCAAAGGTTTGGCAGGTCTTTTAGCACCCTACGGCAAAGAAAGTCCTCAGAAGAGGGACAGATTAATAGGGTTTATGTGGCCCCATCCTTTATCACCTGCAGCAAAATACTGCTCGCAGACACGTTGGCCGTTGGCTTTTTCTGGGCCTCTTCATGAGGTTGCCTCAGTTCAGGTCCTCTGGCCCCACTTTCACCCACAAAATCTTATTCTGGAGGTGGTCTCTCCAGGTGGAAGGAAGTGTCTGTGAGACATAGCTGCGCCCAGGCCAGCGGGACCCATGCAGAGTCTTCCTGTTGCTCAAAACCTTCCCCATGCACATAGTGCCAGTTGCAGCCAGGCCCCAGACATAGTGCTAGTGCCACAGGCTGTGGCATTGCCAGCCACACAACACGCTAAAGAGAAGCGGGATCTCTCTTGCCAGTGCTCCCTGCTGCGCTCCAGCATTTCTTGGAGATACATTCCTCATATTCTTGGCCCTCCTATCCCACTGCACCTGGTGGACCCCCAGCTCCTCAAATACCAACCAGCCTAGGTGACAAGAAACCGTGACCCCAGCTCTATTTGGCAGTGTACGCATTGTGAGGGGTGGGCCTCCCCTTATTCAGCTGTCAGAGCAGCCAGTCTCTATGGTCCCAGATAGCCTGCATGTTCTTCTGAGGTTAGCTCTGCCATAAAGCCAAAGGGAGATTCTTACCACATTCTCAAAAAGCTGCCCCTCAGGGCTGACAGGAGAAGGGCTGAGAGCAGGCAAGACAGCACTGGCACATCGCAGAGCGGTGGCTTTGATGCGGGCTAACGGGACAGTGCTCGGGGCTGTCTGGCACCCACTGCAGCCCCTTTTTGGCTCCAGGCCTACCGTCCTCTGATTTTTCTAGGCAGATGAGAGGGACAGTGCAGCCAGCATGCACACGTTAGAAACAAACTGCCCCAGGCTCTCTAGGAAAGAGGACAACTGCCTGGAGGCGTCTGTTTTGCTCCAGATGCTATAGGAAGGGTATGAGCAGGGCTGTATCCTCCCCCCTTGATGTCCCTCCCCCTTCTTGAGTTTGAGAGGAATCCGGAAGGTGCCTTGCAAAGCACTGTATATTGGGAGTAGCAAAAGGCTTTCTAGCCTACTTTGCGCTCTCTAGGGTGGAGACTTTCCTGCTCTGTCTTAGGCTCAGGAGGGGAGCAGAGCTGGACAGGAGGGACAGAGGCTGCCTGATGGCCTGACAGAGAAGTGGTTGAGCTGAAAAGGACGGACTGAAGCTGGGGTTTTGCTTTCTCTCCTTATCCCTGCTTGCAACAGTAGGGCAGCTCGTCCAGCCAGACAAAGAAATTCGTGACTGACAGCTGGGCTCTCCCTTCCCACTCCCAGCATGGGAAGCAGCTGGCAGAATGGGTGTGCAGGTGTAGGCTTCCTAGTAATTGTTGGCAAGGGATCCTAGCACACTGGACACTAATTCTCCTTGTGGCTCAGGTTATCAGCACAGCTTCCTAAAGATGTCCTGTCCCATTCTGGGGCACAGCCTCATTGTGGTGAAGTGGTCTCATCTTCCCTAGCACACTGCCTCCTCCCCCCACACAGCCCCAGGCTGGGCAGCGCAGTCGGGCGTCTGCTCTTTCTGCAGACGCCTGTCTGCTCTCTGCCTTTTCTGTATCAGTGATGGCGATTCCTTTGGCAGCTCCTTTGGTGGCTCAGTCTGCTCCTCTCATGATAGCCTGATCCCTTGTCTGTAACCTGAATTCTCCCTGCTGTATGTTAATCGCGTTACTTCTCCTCCATTGACTAGTGAGCATAATTGGCTCTGCTCCTTTTCCCCATGGCCTTCCCAACAAAAGCAGGTGTTACCTTCCCTTTGCCAGTCCCAGAGTCCTCTCTTTCCACAGATCTTACTGGACAAATCCTGGCTTACTTGATGGTGCAGAAGTTTTTTCTGAGTAGAGAGTAAATCCCTCCTGCTCTTATCCTGGCCTGAGTGAGAGGAGAGGGTCAAAGGCGTAAGCAGTGACTTGGTCTGTCATGGCAAAGATGGGTGTGTCCTCTTTTTTGGTGCGAAGGAAGTCTTCAAATTGTCTAAAGTATGTTGAGCTGCTGCCCTTTATGCAAGGAAAACAGAACAGCCTGTAGCATGCTTTGGGAGGGTGAAAGCTGGGTGTTTGTCAGTATGAGGGGGCAATAACTAAAAGATCTCCACGTTCAAAGGGCTTTGTTTTTTTCCATTCATCACTCACCTATTGCAAGACTCCATGGTCTGAGAGTCAGCCTTAGCATTACACTTGTCAGTGGACTTTCCTCACGTACCAGAACAGGTGAAGTGGGAATGCTGCCAGCTGCTCTTTCTGGTGCTTCAGGTCACTAATACATCCCTAGAAGAGAGTTACTCCACACTGCAGTAAGTCTAGACAAGCTTTGGCCACTTGTTGTTTCCTTCTGCTGCCAATATACTTGCCAGAAAGTTAAAAGCTCTCCAGCTTCCTGAGCTAGAGTGAGAGAGAATGAATCTGTGAGGGGCTCTGAATTAGTTGATGCTCCCTCAAATACACGTCACCACCAGTTTATCCATCTTTCAGCACACACTGAAAGTTTCCCCGATAGTGCCAACTACTTTGGTAGTGCAGAACCAGCCAGTCAAACAACCAGCATGGTGTTCCTTTTTAAGCCCGCTAAATGTCTTGCAAACCACACCCAAGGAGGGGGATTTCAGAGAAGGCTTTCAGGTTGAACAACTGTAGGGACATTTGGTAGGACAAGGAGAGGGAATCTCAAGCTTATGGCCAACCCCAAGCCTTCCAGAATGACACACAAGGCAAATGCTCAGGATGAGTGATGGGGAAGCTGCTGTTTTTCTGACTTCAAAGACACATCCCCCCACCTTTCCTCATCCTATAAAATGCACAAATGAGAGAACCAACCCATCCCTGCTTTTCCTCTGCTGTCTTTTCCTACTGTTCTCAAGAGACTGAAAAGCTATTTAATACTTCTGATGGATGCCCATGGGGAGGGGACTGCAGGAAAAGGTTTAGTAAGTGGAAGTTTAAGAAGGTTATGTAGCATCTGATGTCAGTAAAAGATTGCTTGCTGATTAGTCTGTGTGAAGAACAGTACCTTCTAAGTTCTCCCTCTAGCCTTTCAAATCATGGCTTCAGTAACTACTGTCTAAGTATCACCAAGATCCTGTCTTACAGCAAGGTAAAAACTTGCTGTCATGTGCTCCTGCTCTGCTGCAGGAGCTGTAGGGTATGTGTCAGAAATACTGCTATACCACCCAGAAGTTGTGCTACTAAACAGTTATAAGTGTCAATTTATGATATGTGCTTCTAATTATGTTTCATTTGTATTTGGTGGTGAGAATAAGGTCTGCATAACTATGAATATGGGTCTGTATGCCTATGATCTTGATCCATATTATCTCATAAATGGGTCATGGTTTAAGTCTTAGCTCTGTCTGGTAATACCACCTCCTGGAATGCATGCAAGCCTAGAATCTCCATTGAGTCAGATATACTTGGGGACCTAGGGCTGTTTCCTAGGACCTGGGGGCCTAGTGGGGAGCTAGGGCTGAGCCCACCCAACACTGTTTCCCCCAAGGGCATTCTGGTAAAAGGGAAATGGGTTTAGTCACATTTCAAGTAGAAATTAATGGGCTATGTTCATTCCTAGTGTAATTTTATTGAAGCCAGTGGAACTACACCAGTGTGAGCATGGCCCAGCAGCTCCTCAGAGTGATCTGCCCTTGCATCCAGACAAATTGATCTGTTGCAGTGTTGCTTTGATGCATGGGGTTCATGTTGGGACTTGGCCAACATGAACGAACGTTGACTATCTGCTGGATCTTCAAGCAGTGGGTTGAGTTGTTCTGCTCTACTGCCTCCATCACAGCTACTCCATGAAGGGGAATGTTATGCCCATGGATGTGATCTCATCAGCTCCCTCAAAAGCAAGCTAACAAGCAAATGGACCTCTACTGGCCTGGGAGAGGAGCCTTCTCCCACAAGAGCATAGCCTTTCCACACATAAAGGAAAAGAGGTTCCAAGAACAAAACTAAACCTTCAAGACCCATGGCCTCATGGACTCCCCTTCTTCCTTCCCTCCTTGTCTTGTCTGTCTTACGTGGGAGAGGGACAGTTTCTTCCTGGAGTTCAGCAAGCTCCTCTGCCTGCAACCCCTAGCCAGGCTCTACTGGCAGGTACATCATCCACCTATGCAACACTTCCAGAGACTGCTGAGATTTCAGGAGCCCACATCAATGTGCAGTGTGTCCATCCAGCACTGGGAATAAGCACAACTGCTGCTGGAAAGTTAATTGAGTTTTACTCCTCCCCTCCTTCGGATGAAGACTGTTTTTGTTGCGGCTTTTTGTTCATTTGTTTGTTTTTTGTAGCTTTCCGATATTTAGGGAAATGAAGCTTGTGAGAAATTGATGCCCATCCTGAACCATTCCCAGTCCTTCGAACTTTGGGAATGGGTGGATCACATACTGTGATTATAATTTAGCAGACTTAGTAGAGCAAAGTAACTTCACACACGGACACACGAGGTTCTTTCACTCTCCATCAGTGCAAACTGCTTCTGCAATCCTAGCTACTCACATTAGTGAAAGAAATAGTCTGGCTAGAATCTGTTGAGATGACTTCACATTTTGTATCGGTCCCATGGTCCCAATGTCCATTAGCAGCGCTGTCAGCTGACCTGCCATGAATTCTGACTTTGGATGGCAGCCCATGAACCAGTAATGGTGAAAAGATTTGAAAAACCCAAGCCTAAGTCTATATGAGTCTCCAGAAGCAGATGCAGAGGATCAGTTGAAAGCAGACGTTCCCTCCTGCTCAGCACAGTGAGAACTGTTGAGTTTTGTTTGTTTGTGTTGAACCTGCCTTTCCAGGAATGCCTGTCCCCAAGGGGTGACGTGAGGGAAAAAGAAGATAATGGTATCTGATGAAGCTATACGCACAACGCTGTTGAGCCAGTTGGGGAAAAAGTGATGACAAATAAAACCTAAAATGACAGGATTTCACTTTGAAAATGACAGTTGCTTTTTCAAACCAGTTTGGGCCTAAAAGACCTAAACAGCATTGAGGAATGTTTCGGTTTGCTGTTCCTTGCTCAAAAAGTTTCATCTCTGATGATGAAGATGTGCATTTAAATGCTGCATTTCAGCCAGCTCCTTTAGAAGTGTGCAGTGTTGGTGCAAAATAAAGGCTAAAGGAAGATTTGGATGGTAGGCCTTTGGTTTTGCAATGAGGTAGGCTGATCAGGAGCAGAGACTGGAGTTTAAAATCTTCAGCTGCAGGCTCTGAGGTCTGCCCTTGCCATCCAAACAAGTGCGTGTGTGTTGGCAGGTGTTTCTGTGTGCTCACGTGCACAGCTGGAGGATTGCAGCCATGCAGAGAGTTGTTGCGTTTGTGACTTTGGTTTGGTGAAGCCCATCTGTTCTTGTAGTGAGTGGTTTGCGAGGTGACAGAGCATTCCTCGTTGCTTGTGAAAGGAAGCTCCTGACCTGTTTTTTGTGAGAAGGTGGTGTGAAGCATCACATTTGCTGCCATAAACGGCAGAGAGCAGGGATAAAAGCATGTAGCAAGGAGTGTTTGAGAACAAGCTAATCCCCTGCTGGCTGGCTGGCTGAAATGGGAGAGTTGTTGGATCTGCTCCCTGGCCAACGCTCTCCAGCTATTCTCACCCTCCCCAAATTTGACTTGAAAATTGTCATTCCTTTGAGCTATCCAGAGCATCCCTCTCCCTGAACTGCTGAGGTCATGACAACCTCCTAGGCTGTGCGTTCATACCACTTCAGCCCCCTCTCTGCTAGGTGCTGTGGGTCAGCTATGAAATACCTATGGATGTGTAATGACCTCTGGCCGTGTTTGTGGCCAGATCTCAGGGTAACCTGCTAGTTTGACTGTACACTGCCTTCAAACGCTGCTTGCTGCATTTGCGTGCCTTGTGCTTGCCTTGAGGGGGAGTAGCGTAGCCTGTAGAGCGCTGCAGTGCATCCTGCCCTCTGGCATGTTACTTTTGCATCATTTTATGCTTTCCTGGGGAGCTTGCCAGCACTTCCTTCAGCCCTTGTAGGCAGACACTTGAGAGCTTTCCAGAGAGAAGTTCAACAGACTGGAGCCAGAAAACAGAAGCCCTTGACATTTTGCTGTTCCTTATCTCCAATTCATTGGTGCTCTCCCTGATGAAGAGGAGCAGGCAGGCTCTTGTAGCTGTGTGGGACCGGGGAACAGTGTCATGGTGAAAGCAGCATATCTGCAGGAGATTCTCTGAATGTGGGCTCTGTGCTGCTCTGCTGAGACGGAAGGAAGCTTTCCTGTGGGCTGAACAAAACTCAGCTCATGAAGGAGCTAAATTAGGAGGGCAGGACAGTGTGAACGCTCAGCAAGATCTAGGAGGGGAGGGTCTGTGTGTGAACAGCTATTGAAGGCTTTGTAGATGTGATGGTTTTTGTGGGAGACGTGAGACAAGACAGGGCAGGAGCCTGTGTGCTAGAGCACCAGCGTTTCGAGGTAGAGAAGAGACAGATGGGAAGAATGAAACAGAGGGAGCGGCGCGTTTGATGGAAAAGACCTGGAACAAAACAGGCAGTGAATACGCTCTGGCTAAGGAGACAGGCAGGAGGTATTTGCAAGCTCAGGTGCCTAGGCCAAGCCTCACTGCATCATCAGACCAACGATGTTGCCTCCCAGCTCAGCGCTGACAGCTTGAGCACGTGTCACCAGACCACAATGGATAATGCAGCCACAAGGTGTAAATGTCACTAATGAATAAATTGTCTTGTGCCTTGGAGAGGCTAATCCATCGAGGCTGGGGACAGGGATCTGACAGTGTTGGCTATTTCAGGCACAGCCTGTAGGGAGGAACTGCTTCATTTCTTAGCTGTCCCCTCTGCCTAGGGAAGCTGATGCAGGGGTTGGCTCTGTGCTGCTTCCCGTCTTCCCAGCCACAGGAGCTCAGGCTTCATCTCTCTTCACTGTGACCAAAGGAAGAATCCAGGGGAGGGTCAGGTTGGCAAAAAGTGCAGGCTGACGTGGACACCTGTCAGCAGAGCAATGCATTGGCCCAGGACAGGGCTAGCTGGTGGAGATGTTTGGAGGGAGGGTGTTGCGTGTAGAGCACCAGCATTTTCGGTGCTAATGGGGTAAAACGGTGCCAGCAGTCGGGAGAGCTGTGCCAGTCATCTCGAGTGCAGGGCTGTGGCCTGCACCTTGTGTGCATCAGGCTAGTAGTGCTTGCCATACTGATTTACAAGCAAGCAATTTACTTCCCAATTCAGTTTCAAAGTTCACCTTGCTAAGAGATGACCTGGAAATGCTCCAAACTTGCCTGAGCCCAGGCCTTCACCCTGTCAGGAAACACAGTTGGCTCTATTATGCTGTCTGGGGGGCAGCACGTAGCTCCACTGTCTTTCTTTCCTGCTGCTAATGGCCAGTCACCAGCACCTTGGCTGGTTATGTTGAAGACCAGCAGGTACCCTGGCAGGCAGGGTCAGAAGTTCAGTGTGGACAAAGCAGCCCTGATGGAGCAAAAGGAGAGTGAATGCAAGTAATGATTTCCATACACAGTCTCCGCCTGTCCCCAAGGCAGTCTGCTCCTCCATTCCCAGTTGGTGCTCGAAATCAACCTGCTGTCATGTTTACGACATGTGCCAGCACGACACCTTGCAAATCGGTGCCCCTGTCGCTGTGAGCAGAAGCTGAGAGGCCTGGGAAGCCAGCCGCTGGGTTCTTCCGCTGTGTGCGCTGCACTCAGAGCAGCGGAAGCACAGCTCGCCATCTGCTGTATTAGGGAGCCAGCCTCGCACCCTGTCAGGCTGGAGCAGAGGCACCTCCTGGCATATTCCAAGCAAAAGCCCTTGTGTCATTCCCCTGAATTCAGAAGTCTGGGAGCCTCTTTTACTTCCCAGCCACCCCTGTCTTCCCCATCACACTGGTACAGACCCATGCACACCCCGTGAGCAAGGGGATGCTCCCAGGTTGGCTGGGGTCCCCCTGCCCCTGCTGTTTCACGGGGCTGAATGCTGTTCACGGGGCACCCACATTCCTCAGTGGTGGACAGTGACAGGAGGGAAGGAAAGCTCCCAGAAAAGGAGCAGAACTTCATTCCCTCCTAGACATGGAGGCCCATAGTTGACCTCCCTCCTCAAAGCCCCCCAGCAATTCCTGGGTATGGATTTCGCAGGAGAGCTAGGTGATCTGTACTCACCCTGCATCAGCACCACACTGCAGCACATGCCTTTCCAGACACATCACCCAGTAGTGACAACAGTGCAGGGTAGTCCCACACCTTTGTAACCAGGCCTCAACGTGTCAGGATTCCTACCAGTAATGGGACTGTTCATTCAGTGAATTTGTTGTTCCTGCCAGTTGTCTGGGAACAGGTTTAATTTTAACCAACTAGTGCAGTGTTTGAAACAGCTTGAACCCATCCATGCAAGCTGGCTGATAATGAGCTCTGCTGGTCTCTTGCGTGTGGGCAAGTGTCTGGCCATGCAGGTTGATTTTGGTTTTGCTGTTTGACTGGCTGAGAGATTCGTGGATGGGAAGGCAAAGGGTTCTCCACATGGCTACCTGGCCAGGAGTTCTTGCATGTGATGGCCCAGGAATGCGTTTGGATGGTGATTAGAAGGCTTTGACGTGTTGTTAACAATGTCGGCTATTTGCAGCCGGGGGAGCTGTGAGTATCCTGGAAAGCAATTTAATAGTTTTTCCAGTGACGCATATTCACAGCCCTTTTCTTTCCAGCCCTGTTCTTCAGTGGCTCTACATGTTTGAGGGATCACATCATTGCCCTCTCAGTGCTAGCTATTACTGCACAGCTGGCTGTCCAGACACAGCCTTGCACTCAGAGCTACATGCAGGCTTTCCCAGGACAAGGCCATCTCCTTAAACCCAAATCCCACCCTTATTGCTGGAGCTGTTCCTTCTTCAGCCGGAATCTGATCTGGGTCTTTTCTGCCATTTCTAAACACAAGCTTTCATCTCATTCAGGTGTGTCATTCAGTGGAAGTATTTTGTAAATGCAAATAAAAAGAAATAAATCTGAATACCTCGGTCTCGAGGATGGGGAACAAATAGTTGGAGATGCCAGAGTGGGAAGGCTTCATAGCTGCTGCCACTGGTTATATTTTCTTGCAGACTTAGCCCCTGGAGCATCCATGAATAGTTTGGAAGGGAGCTATACTGATCTGCAAGGGCTTTGGGGTGATCCATGTCGCCACCCATGGTGTGGCTACTGCTGCTAGTGATAGCCTCGCAATCTATCCTTTCTGATCTATAAGGCCTTGACATCAAGCAGGTAAAGGCCTAGTCGGCCAGGGGCCTGCAGGCAGCAGAGCCATAGATGTCTGTATCCATCAGGCAGAGCAAGGCACAAGCGGGTATATGGCTAACAAATTCTTTTGTGAGCACTGGGAACAGTTTTTACTTTTCAACTATGTCAATATGATCTAGCTCTGTCTGTCTCTCTATATATGTACAAACAGTATATCACAATGTTGCCTTTTTTGTTGGAAATATCAGAGTACAAAGATTGTAAACCAAATCGGTGTAATAAAAGTTTCAGATGATTCACTGACATGGCTCTCAGCAGTGGATCTGTGAACGCTGATGCAAGCCAGAGCTGGGAGACACTTGAAGCCCCTGCATTGCTCAAAGGGCAGGGAGTGAATGGAAGCCTAGAAGGGTCAGTCAGTTTGCTTAATTACCTGCTGACCTCTCCTGATTGGGGTGATCAAGGGACTAAGGCAATTAGGTAGGTGGGCTTTCCTGCCCTCCTCGGGTGACCATAGCCCATGGGGCAGAAGGAGAGGGTAAGTGACAGCCTGGGCTGCCTCTTACGCTCACCCCTTGTTCTTCTTGTGATGGGAGGGATCCGTCTCCCTGCAAACCCAAGGAAGCAGCTCCATTTTCAGCAAGGCATCCAGTCTCTGCTGCTCAATCCTGAGAGATCTGTGGTCCAGCAGTCCTGCAGGATCCCAGGAGGGATCCCTCTCATTCAAAGTTCTGCAAGGCACAGAGTGTTTTTTTGACAGGCTTGCACGGAGGAACCTTCCCGGTTAAGGTGAGCAACTGGTTTTAAAGAATTCACCTGTTTGCAAAGCAGGGCTAGCAGCATTCAAAGGTGTAACAGCAGAAAGCAAGAAAGGATGTTGGAGAGAGCTATCTATCATTTCCTGAATGGCTTTCTTTACATTTGACCACCCATATTTGAAACTAGACAGATTTTGCTATAAAAACAGGGCTGAAACCTCAGCCGGATCAATAACGAGAAAAAGCTTCTGAGCAACTGCCAACGACATTCCACTACCCTCTATGCCTCTCACTTCTACCTCCAGCAAAAAGCCTGAAATAGCTGGCTGCCCTGAGGATTAAATCTGAACTAGACCATTTAGGGGTGCTATTCACCGTAGGTGTTTTATAGGTGGAACAACAATCAGTTGACCAAACGCATTCCCTTTCATAATCCTGCCCTGAGCTTGCTACAGGACCATGTGACAAACTACAGGAGATGAGATTTAACATCGAGCACAGTGGGAGAGAGAACTCAAGAGGCAAATTGCTTCTGTGAAGCCCCTACAGTCCCATTAGATCTAGTGCTTTTCTCATATTGAGCCACAGGCTAGGATGATGGATGCAAAGATGCAAAGAAAGGCTGTAGTAGCGGCCACAAGTTGAGTGTTTCTCAAAAATACAAATAAAGACAAACCTCCAAAGTAAGGATTGCCTTCCCAAAAGACACTAAAACACTACTGATCACACACAGAGACCGATATTAACTTAGCATTTGCTCTGTTATCAAGTGGATGCTGATTGGCAGAAAATTGAGGATGAAAAATCCCGTCCTACATCAAGGCCTTGGGCAAAGCAGGTGGTCTAGAAACACAGGAGAGTGAGCAGGTGAGTGTCTTTGCTCTTGTCACCAGCCGCTGCGTTGGTGACATTTCAGAGGCTGAATACCTTCCTGCAAGCAAACCACGGCCAGTTAAATCCACCACCACCTGTGGCTGCACGATGTTTTCTGACAGACAACCTGTATTACAGTCACCAAGTGCCTCCTATGCTTCCCTCCTGCTCATCTCCGGCAGGGAGCTATGTTTGCCACAGCGCTCAGAGAGGGGAGGTATTTCATGTCAAATCTTACACAGTGGACTACCAGTACCTGAAAAGCTCATTGATTTCTGGAGATTTTTCTTCAGAGGGGTTTGACTGGTGAATACTGCAGAGATCTCAGCCGGGCTCTTTCCTGGTTGGCGCGTAGAATTTGGTTGATGAGATATTCACTCTCCTGGCCCACCTCTGCCAGGCGGAGGTCAAACTCGGTCAAAATTTTGTTATCCATGAGCCCTTCAAGCAGCTGCTTCCCACCATCCTGCAATTGGTAAGAGGAGGGATCAGAGGAGGAGGTCAAAGAATGGCATTTATTGTTCCCTTTCCCTCATCCCCAGAGCAGCTTCCTCTGCACTGCCCTGCTGTTGGTGATAGAGCTGCAGAGAAAGGAGCCCATCAGACTCTACTAAAAGTGACAAAGGTCTCCACCCAAGCCCGAAACATTGCTTACAAGAGAAGTACAGAAGAGTGTAACCTTATGCAGCTCACAGTGATATGACACATGCTTACGACTCCCTCTGGGTGTCATGTCAGCAGTCCTCAAGCTCAGGCTGGTTCATAGCACAGACGGAGATAATAACCTGAAAGGAATCGCTGCTCGAACCTGTGCCCCAGTCCTCAGCTCACTGCTGGTTGGGGCAAATGGCAGCATGATTGGTGTGCTCTTCCTCATCTCTGCAGTGCCAAGAACCCCTGTGCTCATGATCTCTTCCTCGGATGCCTCTCCCTGGGAGGATCAGCTTTTGTGGGGGGATGCTCTCAAGCAACTGAAGTCCAGTCTGCACAGGAAGTTCAAGCCTTGATGGAAAATGCTACATAAATGTCAGCTTTAAGGACAGTCGGTGCATTTATTTTCCTTCCCTTACCTGAAAAATCATCTTTAGGGATATGATCATCTGACTTTTTTTTCCCACAGCTGTTCTCTTTCAGGTACCAAATACATGTGCTGACCCAATCTCCTCCATTCAGACAGTCCCCTCTCCCCAGCACCCTACCTGCTAGACCTTTGCTAAAAAGGACAGATCATGAGAAAGGAGATGAGTCTCTTTTTAAGAGAGTACAGTGGCCAGGATTTGACACATCTCTAGCAGTTTAGTGCCCAGGAATCTTAGCCCCTGAACTGTATTGCCATGTTTGGGATCACAGTGATCATAGCAGTGGCCTGTGGACATTTTTAGATGTAATTTGTAGCTGTATCGTTGATTCACTGAAAATCTCCAGTGAGGCCCTCACTTCCCCTGTGTATAAAACAAAGATGATAATACCAGCCCACTTGTTGGGGTGCTGTGGAGCTGCACAAATGGGTACCAGGAGAGCTCATCAGATGGAAGGTGCTAAGCAAAGAGATTGTTATTTTCTAAGCAAAAATCCTTCTATCCTTTCCAGCCTTTGCTCCTTGTATCATTACACTCAAACGTTTTTCTGTATCCAGGGTCATAAAAATTAGAACTCACAAAAGGTTTTCTGCCATCAAATCCTTTTAAAACCTTGGTCAAATACATTGAGCCAATATTCCTGCCAGCAGGGTCAGCTGGTCTTGCTATCTCTTTATTGTGACAGTGAGAAAATTGAGGCAGCACAGAAAGTTTAAAAGCCAACATAATTGTATTTGGCTGTCTAGTTTCAGATTTCTAAAGCTCTTTTTAATTAGCTGAAGAAAATGGTCTGGTTTGCGGAAATGTTGCATACTGCAGCTCTTAGGGATGTAGTAGGGTCTGTGGATGCTCTTCCATCTGGAAAATGTGAGCCCGTGGTTTAGGAGCCGCATAGAAGCATTCGGATGTGACAGTTTTGACTACTATCATCCAGATGTGATGCTTTTGAACTACCACAAGCTGTAGGGTGTGTTACAGCAGCTCAGTAACTAATACAGTTTTCTAATAATCTGCTCTGAGTGTTCGATGGCCAGGAGAATTTCTGGGAAGGGTGAAACTACCTATGTGCTACGGAGTGACAGATGGCACAGCAGATCCAAAATACGGAGGATATGAATAAGACCCTAATATCATGCCACTATCACTATTTTCTACTCCCCTGTGTGTAAGGTCGTTGAGATTTTCCCAACTATGTCCCCAGATTTCAGTTTCCCATGGGGAAATTTGTCTGCCCAGAAGCTCAAAGCCTGGAAGCCAGGTTCCACCTGAGAGCTCTGTGAAAAGAGCTAGATGTAATAGGTGAGATAAATGTTTGTGTGCACACAGAAAAAGTCGTCTTCTCTTTCCTGCCATCTGCTATAGTCTCTTCATTACTTGCAACTGTTGTTATCACAGCAAGATGGCAAAGTGAGGGATGCATTTGGCTCTGTGACTTTGAGATGGAGCAGGCTCGGTGTCTGCTTTGCAACACAACCATTCAGACACATAAGCAGCAGAGTGAGAGGGTTTCTCTTACCAGCCCTATGTGGTTGCATGAGAAATTGATACTAGTCAGTGTGCTGTTCTGGGCAAGGACTTGGGAGAAAAGCATAGCAGTTGGCTCTGACAGCTTGTTACTTCCCAGATGGATAGCCTTCAGAGTGGTGTTGGTCAGCAGGGCATGGCCAATTGCCTGCCCGCCTTCGTCCTCCACGCAGTTGAGGCGTAGATTCAGGGAGGTCAGGGTGGAGTTATTAGCCAGGGCTTGAGCAAGAGTCTGAGCCCCCATGTGACGGATCTGGTTGTTACACAGATCAAGGATTTCTAATTTGCTGCGATTGATCAATTTGCCAACAGCACGCGCCCCCTTGTCCCCGATGAGATTGTGGGACAAGTTCAGCTCCATCAAACAGGGGTGATCCAGCAAGTTCTGGATCAGCAGCCTGGCCTTGTCATCATCTACTTTGCTGCGTGTCAGCTTGAAAATCTGTGGGAATAAAAGACAGGGGCATTAAAATGACCAGTGCTTTGGACTGAGCTTTTCAGAAGACCTCAAGTGAGTTAAGCCCATGGCAGCTGCTCACCAGAGGCAGGATTCATCTCACTTTGCTTCAGACATCTTGTCTTGTAGGCTAAATAAAATAGCTGCTTTTATAGTGGATAGAGCAGGCACTTCCAGAAGATAGGGTCATGCCACTGACATCCCATGCCTATTCTAGGGTGAAATGGTTCATCTTCTGGAAATTCCTGCCCCTGTCTTCCGATACCATAGGATCTTGGACACAGAGAGCTAAATTAAATGAGATAAAGCTGACCAAACTTCTGCAGAGAGCAACAGTAGAACTCACCCCAATAGCAGAATTCGCCCCATATCACAATCAAATACTCGCTGTCCGAACTAGCATGGACCACCTTCATGTGCACTGGCAATAACCTGCAGTGCTCTTTGTTAAGGGCAGTGCCCTACATGGCCAGGGCACCGCAATAGTTCCATGAGAAGTGATTTCTGTTCTGGAAGCCAATTAGAAGGATGTTTCCCAAAGCATGCCAATATGTGAGGGAAGCGTGCAGCCAGCTTTCTCTGGGTGCTCTCTAGACAGCAACGTCCATGGACATTCTGTACTGTAATGGTCATAGAACTTAAGATTATGTTAGTGTCTAGAAAAAATAAGCCTCACCACTCTAGGGAAAATGTGAATATTTCCCCCATGCTCTTCTTGGGGGGTCTCAGCTGCTCTGGGGCATTCTGATAGGTATTTACTGAGCATAAACCACCAAAAACTGTCCTTACGAAAAACCATCTCTGGGCTTCTCCTCTCCTTCCTCCCAGAACTATGTGAGGAGTTAAAACAGGAATGCCGCTCTCTCTCTGGCTACAGGGAATGTTTTTTGAAGGAGCAAATGTTTTGCTTACTGACCCTGGGGCAATCTGTTCTAACACGAACATATACGAAACAACATACTCATCACTAGGCCAGCAAGTCAACTTCTCTTCACTCTGCCAGACTGGAAATGGCAAAGGGAAAGGTGCTGCCCTGCTACAAGACAGCGTGTCTAAAGGGGAATGAATCTTCATGCCCTGACATTTCACTCAGCTCAGTCAAGGCTGGTGCAGCTCTAGGGACTTCAGCAGCTATGGACCTGTCTAAACCGGTACTGAAGGCTGCCACTTGGATGACACTGCTCTCTACTGACTAACACAGACTTGTCCCAGAGAGGCAGAGTATTTGAGCCAGATGCTTACAAACAACCCACTAGGCTGGCGAGACTAGAAGTGGCCAGGAAGCAAACCTAGTCCCTAGGTTTCTTTCCCCAGACGATTTGAAGATCTAGCTGAGGAATAAAGGTTCAGTTTGGGATACATTACTTTCAAGTTGTGGCACTTCTTCAAGGCAACAGCCAGGTTGTAACAGTCCTGGTGGGTGAAGTTAAAGAGGTTCCACTCAAAGTTCATGCCACAGTCCTTCACACCATAAGTAAGAATAAGCTCTTCAAGATGAGGGAGAGCAGTAATGAGGACTCCCAGGTCATAGTGATGCATGGAGGCTTCACTGAGCTCAAAGTCACTCCCGGAATCGGAGAAGTCATCTTCCTCCTCCTTTTGATCCAGCTTCACTGGGGGAAGGAACTGATCAACCTCCAGTTTCCGCACATACTCTTTGCAGAGTGGGATGAGCTCCAGGACCTGGTTGGGGTCCGTGATGTTAGGGATGAAACATTTCAGGATATTCTCCAGGTGACGTTCGAAGAACATCCGCTTCCAGCTATCTCCATAGTTGGAGACATCGCACACTTGCCAGCGCTGAGTGCAGCACCTCTTCCAGTAGTCCTCATCACGTATTAGATTGGCAGTCACAGTTAGTGGAAGTCCAGTGGAGAGCTTGTCCAGCACCTTCCTTTGGTGCTCAGGCAGAAGACAGTCCATAATAGGGTTATCTGGAGGGGATGGAGAGGAGGAGAGGTTGCTCTGGGCTGTAGGCCCATGGCACCTGTAGGCCAAGGTTCTGTCCAGACCCTCAGCTGTGTGTTCATGCCCTCCCCTCTACTGATACTGGCTCCCTTCTCAGTTACCTTTAGTCGGTGCAGGGAACTAAGCTGGCAGAAAATGACTCATTTTTGTGTAGGATTTCTATCTTTTACTGTAAAATATCACCGTAATTGAATTTACTCTCATAATATTTGGAGACCGCATCAGGAACTTAGCTCCTGTCTCTGCAACCACCAAAGTTGGGTACCACAAACAAGGTCCTGACTAAAGTTATTGACCTGTAGTTGGGAATTTGCATATAGTTTTGAATAGATCTTGAAAGGATCTGCTTTCCAGCACTCTAAATCCAGATCATCAGTTTAACTTTGGTTTTAATTCAGTTTATGTTCAGAGAAAGACTGCTGCCACTAACACAACTATTCTAGGCTTACAGTAATGGCAGAATTTGACTTGTCATTTGCTGAACTTTTCCCCTGTGGATTCTAACCGTATTAAAGGATGATATTTGAGAAGTGAACTGTCTGTTTGCTTTTCATACAAGTCCTCGTCTTTTCATCTTAACTCAGGTGTCTGTCTTACTCCAAACTGATTCCTGATTCCTTCCCACTAAGACGCACTTTATCTTAGCCTTCAGATCCACCCTATTTAAATAAGGGTTCTCCTTTCCCAGGAGCTTTCTCTCCTCAGTCCCTTGCTTTGAGTGTCAGCTGACTTTTCTCTGGTGGAAGTTCTTTGTGGTAAGAGATACCAGAGAAAAGCAATGTGTATATACACCATGAATACTTGGTGACAGGTACATGTATGTGTTGAATCACAGACCTTATCAGTGGAGAGGCCTGTCTGCACATGGGAAGTCAAATTCTTAGACACAAAGTGGGGTTAGTCTTATATTTTTTCTCTCTCTGGGGCATTTTCTTCCTAAGGACGTGCAGAGTTTTACCAGAGGCTCTTCCCGGAGTCTCTTCTCCAATAAGAGAGCTGGCACTGCAGTGACCTTCTCTGCAAAGGCTCACAATGCAAGCAGAGGTGAGACACATGTTGGCATAAGTAGACTAGCTTCAGTCTGGCTCACTCAGGCAACAGCAGTGGGCAAGATGCAGCTGCACAGGTCAGACGCTGGTATGAGGGACTCCAAGAGACTGAGCACACTTACATGCATGCACTGTCGGTCCAATCCGTTTGGCATCAGGCTGACTGATCAAACTGAAAGGACTTGGAAGGTCTCCCAGCTGGGACCTAAGGCAGCGCTGAGCTTCTCTATACTGTATTATAGTTCCAGTGTGAACATACCCTTATACCTATCTTTGGTTTTTGCTACAACTCCACTAAGTCAGCCAAAAACACAGGTAGGTCCTGTCTTTCCTCCTCCCACTCGCTTCCCAGATGAGACACCCTTTCTATGTTTTTCTATGTGTTTCATCAGTCCACCTGCCTCAAAAGCACTTTCCCTGCCTGGGGACATGACTTATCACATCACCACCAAAAGCTGTGGAGAAGGCCTGAAACTGTGAGTACAATATGAATTCTGAGATGAGGGTTCTTTGGAGCAGGGAGTATTTCTACATCTCTTTGTACAGCACTCAGCACAATGGGAGCTCTATCCTTGAGTACTACCATAATGTATGTATGAATCAAGAGAAGGAAATAGCAGCTTCACAGTCCTGGTCACAGTTGAGGTAGTGAGTCCAGCAGACCATGGAAGGAAGAAGAAATGATAGGACAAGGTTAGGGCAGAGTCACATCCTGGATAGCAGCCCAGAGGACTAATGTCCTCTGGAGTGTCCCTGGAGTGTGCAAGTACATGCTTAGCAACTAAATAGCTTGCTTAACTAGCTGCTTGAGGAGATGTTTTTCCCCATCTGTTTCTCTGGCAGGGCTGGGTACCACCCTCTGTGACTTTCAGATGCATCTGCCTGCTCTGTTGACCCCCTGCTTCCCAAAAGAGATGCTGTCTCTCTGTGTGTCCCAGGCGAGAGGCACTCCTGCTTACTTTCAAAATTTCGAATGATGTGCTGGAGGCAGAGCTCGGTGAGCTGTGGGACAATGACGAGGGACCACTCAGGATCCTCAGCAATGATGCGCTGTATACAGGATGAATCAGCAGCGAAGCTGGCCTGGGATGGGAATGTGGGAAGGGCTGTGCTCACATCACCAGCCACTGGCTCCTGCATCCTGCTCAGGTCCCACTTCTCCTTCAGGAGAAGCTGGAGAAAAATTGCTTGAGATCAGAAGTCACCACCACGTTTTCCAACTGGACTGCCTGGAACAGAAAAAGATAATTTTAGTAAAAGGCCAAGCAATAAGAATACTTTGCTCACATTACTCTTTTGTGATGCACTTTTCCCCTGCCCTTTGCCTGCTTTTGCCTTTTCTTGGACTGGGAGCACTGCAGCACAGCGACTATTATTTAGCCTTATCTTTGTATAGTGCCCAGCACAAAGACATCTCTAGGTGCTACATGTAATAAACAGATAATAATGTGGTGTTAATTCAAAGTGCTATTGAAGAGGGAGGACAGGAAAGGGTTGCTTACTGTCTTTTCCAATAAAAGAAATAAGGGCCTTAAGTGAAGGTGGCAGGAGCTGGGTTCAAAACACAGAAAAGAGATGGTTCTTCACACCATCTGTAGTTACGCTGGGGAGTTTCTTGCCACAGGATATTGTGGATGTTGAAAATCTGTGGCGGTTTCAGTAGAGACTGGACAAGTTCATGGAAGATAAACCCCTTTGAGAATGATTAAACACACAGAAACTACATCTGGCTCGGTATGAGTTGAAAATGGTCGGAGGTGGGGAGAATGCTGGAGGGAAGCAACATGTATACTTGCATCTGGTCACTGTGAGAAATGGGATACTGGGCCAGATAATCCACATTTGTTCCAATATGCCTGCTCTTATGACTCTGTAAAGATAGATGCTTACTATACATATATTCATTTTTTTCCGCCTTTCACAATTAATTACCAGCTGAACTCCTTCCAAACATCCATTAACTGATGAGGTGGGTCAGTTCTATTCAGACCCACATTGAAGATAAGCAGATATGAGCTAAAAGAACCAGGCTAGAGCAGAAGGCAGGATGCCCAAGTCCTGTTAGCTCTGCAAAGCTTTCCCAGACTAGATCTTCCCTTTTGCTATTTCCTACCCCTACCTCAGGACCAGCACTCTCAGCCTTCATTATCGGACATGTATGATTATTGTCTGGAAGTCCTAATGGTTCCCTCACCAACCCCACCAGTCTGAAAGAGTCAGAGGAGACACCAGGAAGCAGAAGGCTCTTCTTCTGCCTTCTGGGTCCTGGATTCGACAGCGTTGCCCAGGCTTGGCAAGCCTGTCGCAAGGTGCCCAGACCTATGCTAAATATGTATTGGGGGTAACTGGACATAACAGGGCTACAGTTTAGTGGGAGAGGAAAGAGGCTCATAAGAACAAGAGAGTCATTATGAGGAACTGAATTTCAAGGGAGCTGCTTGAAAGGGAGAAGGATAGTTAGAGATTCCAGGGCATGTGAAAACAGCACCAGGCTGTTGAAACTGAATGACTGTAAAGGCCCTGTTAACTGGAGAGTTTGCAAGCGTAGGGGAAATTCTTCTTGAGTCTAGTTATGCTCTAGCTGAGATTGCATTGCTGGCAGTGCCAGAGGCAAGGGCAGCTTCCTACAAGACCAAGGGGAAGCCTTGGGGCAGAGGGGGCCCTGCACCATGATAGAGTCGAAGGATCCTGTGACAACATCCTACACAGAGGCTGATAGCCATGTAGTGTGTTGTGCCACAATATCCCTCAGATGAACAGTGCTTTGATTGCAAACAGCTCCTCCTTTACGGAGGGCAAGAGCCAGATGGTGCTCCCCAGATCAAATGCCTCATTTTCTTCCCTTGCATGAGGCTGCTTCCTTTTCCCCTGAAGTCCCAGTTTGTGCTGCCTCAGTCGGCACAAGCCCCTCTTTTCCCGAAAGCTTTGTAGTAGGCTTTGCTAGCTTTCCTCCCTTTGCTCCTTCCCCCTCCAAAAGACATCCGATGAAAGGGCCTACAAAGGAATGTGCAAAAGATCTGTGACATGCCAGGAACTAGAAGAGCAAAGCAAAATGATTCATATCTACTGCAGCAAGTGTGTCAGCAAAGGCTTCTTTAAATGCATTTTCAGCAGATCCTAGAAAAGAATGATCTTTTCAGAATGAGAGTCAGGAAATAAGGATGAGGGAGATGGCAGTGGCAGGGGTTCCTCCATCACAAAGCAGGAGGATGAAGGACGCTGAGGCAGGCAGGTTATGTCTCCCATTAGGCTTTGGTGAAAGGATGACAAAGGCAAAGGCCATAGAAAAAGGGGCTTTGTTCTGAAGAAGGAGAGATGGGGAAGGGGAGGGAATGGATGCAATGTGACTGGTCCAAAATGAGAAGTGGCAACCATGTGTTTGAAGAGCTCCCTGCCCCCAAAGGAAGGTGCTGTGACGGCAAGCTACCACTGAGGGGAAAGAGAACACAACACATTGACCCAGCTAAAAACCCAGCTCTTAATGCTGGCCGTCTTTAGTGGAAAGGGAAAGCACAGCCAGACGGCGGTGAGGTGGCACTGAAAGAGGAGAGGTGCCTGGGAAAAATGTTTTCTTCTTGCTCAGTCCTTCATCCTATTCAAAAAGCATCTGTGTAACTGTGCCCCCCAGGCCAGTCCCAGCTGACTGGGGCTTCTGATGACCTTTCTGACCTTCTGGGAGCAATCTTTAAAGGCCAGCTGTTAGGAAAAGCTAGTGCAGCATTGATGGCCTAGGATTATTTCATGGCTGTATTCCAGCAAATAATCTGATTGCCAGTTTACTGATGGTAGATCGATTTTTAGAAAGTAACCCACAGCGCATGCAAGACTGCCAGATGGCCTCCTGCAGGCCAAGCGGGAGACACAACCCCTGTCCTCAGGCAGAGCAGAAACCCAGCTCTAGAAATCAGTACGACCCCTCGGTACATTGGATGAAATCCATTGAGTGATGGTTGCCTGGTGTGTGAGGTTACCTAGATGAGGACTAATCTCAATGTAAGCTGATCCCAAATGTGAGGCTGCAGAATACAGCTTGGTGTTTGTGGCCCATCTGCTGAGGACTTTTGTCTGTACCTGAGCTCTACACCAAGTCAGCTCCTCTGACTCTGCCGTTCCCACTCAGCATTCAGCGTGCACACGAATCTAGCAAGAGGAAGGCTGTTAGTGTGTAATAACTAGCCCACAAGGTGTCTGAATCAACCTCAAGACTGAGGTGTTGGGGAGGGCTGAGTCTGACACTGAGTCATTGATCACACTGAATCAATTCACACCACCCTCAGCACAGTAGCCACTCACCACTGCTTGCCTTCATCACCTTGGTTTTCTGTGAGCCTCTGTGGGTCTGGATGTCCAAATATGCAGTCTGGGGGAAGGGTTGCTTTCACTATTGCATCCCCTCTGTCTTGGCTTTAGGAACTTCATAAAGCCAGAGCTAACATGCCAAGCCAGTTCCCATGGCTGGATTTGCTGAGCATATATTTAAACACTAGAGAAGTGTTGTAATTCACTGACTATCAGTAAGCCAAGTCAACAGCAATAACACATGCTCCTTCCCACCCACTCTAAAACTTAAGTCACCTATCCTGCAAAGGCTTTATTAAATAATATACAATGAGTGGGGACATGTAGTAAATTCCTAGTTTATATAATTTAACATACGGATTAGGCTGAAAGGTAAATATACTGAAATTTCTAAAAAAAAAATCACATTTCCTTTCCCCAGAAGAAGCAAATCTTTCAGGATTCCATTCACGTAGCCAACTTACATTGCTACCTAACATTTTGGTTCTTCAGTCCCACCTGTTTTGATCTGCAAATAGGACATCTGCTCAAACAGAAAAGTTTTCTGCTTTTTTGAACGACACCAAAGCCCAGACAGACCACTAAGAAGAGTCATGTGGAAATTGGTGACATTTGGCTGATGCCCCCTACCAGAATATGTTGAGCCAAGAAACTGAATGACTGTAAAGGCCCTGCTAACTGGAGAGTTTGTAAATGTAGGGGAAATTCTTCTTGAGTATGGTTGTGCTCTAGCTGAGATTGCATTCACGTTGAAGCTTGGTCTACCCGGACACTGAGAAAAGTTCTCACGTCCTTGCTGCAGCATTCTGGAAATGCTAGGTGAACTTCAGGTGTCTTTGCCATTGTGTTGTTACGTCTACTCTGCATAGGCTAGCTGAGACATCAGCAAAAGAGCCTGAATACAGGCTAGCACTGCTACTCCTGCTACCACCAGCAGTGACATGTGATGCTCCCTTTCGCTTACGTAGAAAGGCTGATGCTAAGTTTGCATTAGGAAAGCATACTGCAGACTCTTAAAGAGCCTGAGTCTCTGGAACGGGCCTTAAGTAAAGAAAACAATGCATGCCAGATGAGGGATCCATTTAGTTTCAAATAGCCTGGAAATGAGCAGCGATCAGGCAGAACTAGGTTAGCCAGCCATTTGGGAATACGTTAGTGTTGTCACTGCAATATGACAGGTGCCAAGGGGCAACAATCTGGTCCTGGATAACTGTCAACATATCAGACACCCTGTCCAGGTAAGAACCTTTCTGAAACATGAAAACAGTTGAGGAACTGAGCATTGCCCGTTGTAGCCCTTGCTAGTCTGCACAGCTGGCCACATCATGCCAACCCCTGGAGATCCAGAAAGGAGGTATTTGCTGAGAGGTAAGGAAAACATCTGGCTGCTTCCAAAAGCTCAACCCTCAGTTAAAGGTACTAGTCCAGCTCTCTGAAATGCCTGCTGAGAGGAACCTTATATTCTCTCCTCCCAGCAAGGCTCCTCTGCAGAATCCCAAAGAGAGAAAAAACCTCACTAGATTGGTCAGTTTATCAATAACAGTTATGAAGAACAGTGTTTTTCTCCAGTTCTGCCTCTCCAACTAACTGTGAACTGTAATGGGGTGTCCACAGAGGAAACAAGATTATTGAGACAAGTCAGAGGATGCTGGGAGCCTGCGAAAACGCTGTGAACAGAGCCAAGATCCAAAATCATAGGCCTGTGCTTTTAATAAGCAGAGCATGTTCCTTCCTTCTCCCCACTGATCCCCTTCCAGAGCGGCTCCTTACCCTGTGAGTGTCAGGGTCCCTAATGGCAAAAGGCGTTTCTCTGCCGAGGTCTGGTCTCGCTTCTCTCCTCTCCCAGACCCGCGGAGAGCAGTACCAGTGTGCGGCGCAGGCAGGCACCGCGCCGGAGGGCACCCAGGGTAATAATCAGCTCCCGCAGGGAAAGAAAAAAAAATTAAAGTTAGAGGCTTGAATTCAGATCTTGGCAAATAAGTGAAGGCAGATCTAATCTTCAAATGGACTGGCTTTAAAAGGCACTCTACTGAGATCTGCCCTGGTAGGGAGTGTGTCACAACTACAGACTCCTCATTTATACCAGAGCTTGGCTAATTTGTATTAATGACCAGCAAGTCCATGTTATTATAGCAAGCGGACAGGCTTTTTAAAATTATTATTATTTTTAATAAAAAGTCAAGCTCACGCACTGCAACATGCTGGTAATACGCTCTGTCAGCTGAATGACATCCTATTAGCAGAGACCTCCTTAAAACACAACTTTTACTAAGCTCTGCCTAGCGGACAGGCTGAAAGCATCAGGCCCTGGCCGACCCCAGCCGTCGGTGTCATAAAATGGGAGGTAAGCACCGAAACGGACACCTCCTGCCCCGAGACCTTGACGACCCCGCCTGACTTCGGTGGGGAGGCTGAAATTGTGGCGGGGGAGGCTGAAATTGTGGCGGGGGAGGCCCAGCCCCGCTGAGGCGGACAGCCCGGCGCCATGGGGGCCGGCGGGGGGCCCGCACCCCTTCCTCCTTCACCCGCAGCCCCCAGGCGTGCCGCCAAAAGGGGGCTGCGGCCCCTCCGCCCTCCCCCGGCGGCGGCCCTCACCGCGCCGGGCAGCTCCTGGCTGGGTCCGGCGAGGCCGCTTGCCCTCCGCGGAGGCCCCGGAGGGTCTCCGTGCCCCCCGACACCGGCCTCCGCCGCTGCCCGGCCCCCAGCCCCTCACCTGGGCGGCCGCCCAGGCCTCCTCCGCCGCCGCCGGCCGGCGTCCTCCTCGTCGCCGGGGACGCCGCCGTTGCTAGGGGCAGCCGGGGCGCGGGGTGGGGGGGGCAGTCGGGGGGGCCATGCGGTGTGCGGCGGAGGGGGGGGTCCCCGGAGAGAGACGCCGCTCCGGCCTGGCGCCCCGAGCCCAGGCCGCGGGCTGCTCGGAGGGGCGAAGCGGTCCCGTCTGCTGCGCGGCAGGCGAGGTGGCGAAGGGCCGGCGGGCGGCAGCGGGAGGGGGCCTGGGGTAACCGCTCCACCGTCACCCCCTCCCGTCCCCCCCATCCCGCTGCTGCAGCCTAGCGCCACCGGGCCACCCTGCTGGGCCCTGAGGGCAATTCCGGCTTCCGGCAGAGGGAGAGCGGGCGAGCCAACCACCAAAATCCCTGCCACCCCCCACGGCGGGCTCGGGGCCTTCCTCTTGGCCTGCCGGTAGGACATCTGCCACGGCCCCCCCCTCCCCGCTGCTGCGGCCTCTCTAGGCCACACGGCAAGAGCGGGGCAAACAATTTCCCTCCGGGGGTTGGACACCAGCATCCAAAAGCTGATTTCTTTGCTGTACTGAAAACACTTGCTTTGTCGCACATTTTTATTTTAAAGCTCGTCCTTATTTGCAATTACTTTTTTTACTGAAGATAACGCCAGCGGCTCCTGAAACTGGCTTGCTGCAAGACCTCACATTCTGGGGCAGTAAGTTGCTTTTGAATGACAGGCCATAGGTATGGCACTGCCTTGTTCGGCGTCTTGTTTTTCTCCCCATCACTGGGGTTTAAATGGTTTTGGGAGGGGCCCAGATCTGAGAACGCCACAAGAAGCCAGCCGAGCCGAGGTGCACCAACATCTCAGTCCCTCCGCTTCCTGCCCACCTCTCTCTGCGCTCCCTGGTCCGCTCTTTTTTCATTCTGCTGCTAAGCACCCTCTTGCAGGGTATGGGAAAGACCTGAATCCTAAGCAAAACAGCGGCCACACACATAATACTGTGAGAAATACGAGATAGAGAAAGGGAGCAAAGCGTGCATCTCCTTTTCTCCGTTTCTCAGATCTAAGCATGTCAGTACTTACCAGCACATTTTCAGACTGAAACGTGACTTTCTTTTGTTCTTTCAAAATGCTGATGCGCTCAGTGGTGAGTACATCACAAGCCTAGCCGGTGCGTGCCCCGTGGGAGCGTGTATAATATTGTTGCCAGCTCTTCTGATTTGTTGGGGAATCCCATGATAGTTGGTGTTTTTGGGCAGCTGCACTGACTTTCACTTAAAATACATCCTCTAGTCATCAAGACACTGTTACACATCTGATCCAAGGTTACCCTACAGGCTCAGTAGCAAAACAATACGTGGAAAGACATTTAGGATTTAAAAAAATCAAGATTTTGAAGCCTGCCTTGTGAGTTTCAAAGGGCTGAGACTTTAGTACTAATTTACTTTTGTTTCTAGGTGTGGCCTGATTCTGTCACTCCTTCAGCTGCAGAGAAGACAGTGACACAGCTTGTGATTCAAGCTTGTGTTTAACATAGTGAGCGTGTCAGCACCCTTTCCAGGCCCTTTGTGAACACTGTGGTCCCACACTGAATGTTAATTCTGGGAGCACTTCTTCAGCTTTTGAGATCTCTGAAAGCAGGAATGAGGGCAATATATAACCATAAATATTTTCTCCTGCATTGATTTCCATGCACTTATTCATGAATTCAGTTTGACTCCTCATTGTAAGCACAGGAAGCAGGACTGGACCCACAGAAATAGCCCCTCTGAGTTTTCCCCACAACTGTGCTCAGTTTCCGAGCTGAGCGTCCAACGAGCCAGCAACAGGAAAGTCTTTAGCTCGTCTCATGGCTAATGTGATGTGAATGTCATATTTTGAAGACTAGTGGTCCAGGGGGGTCCAGCTGTGTCTGCCCAGAGTGACCAGATCCCAGAAAGAATATTGTCCAAGTACTGCTGTCAGGTGTTGAATCATATGCTGAAAACAGACAGGGGTATCTAAAAAATGCCCATGTTAGCTCTTTATCTCATTATTACCTTAGCATTTATTTCTGTGCGTGCATACATTAGCATGCATTTCCAGCAGGTTGTGCAGTGGCAGACGCTGTTGCTCCTCAAATGCCATGGTGCAGCTGACTTAAGTGGAGAGTAAGACACCCATTCCTATTCCGCCTGTTCACATCTAAGATGGGAAAAGGCACTGCTTTCCCGTCCTAATGACTAGAGCATCATCCTCCTAGAAAACCCATTTGCCCTCCTTCCAGCTGTCGGATCTCAAATTTCCCCCTGGCAGTTCTACGGTGCTGTAATGTATTATCCACTCAAACATCTTTGCTTGGAGTTTGAGGACAGTGTAACATTAGTAGGACTTAATATCAAAACAATAAATAGGAGAGCAGCCAGGTGCTGCCGTGCATTGCGTGTGTGGGGGATGTATTCCACAGGGCATCCTCTGCTGCTCCTGTAAAGTTTCAGATCCCTTTCAGGAGGTGGGGTTATGGCTTACGGGCGATAAGCTTTGTTAGTGTCCTAGACATGGTGGACTGGAAAGAGATTATCCTGGCTTCCCCAGCTCTGATTTCTTTGTCTTGTTGAGGGTATTTATAAGGACTTGCTGATAGAGGGACCATGTAAGGATGAAGGCAGCACCATGAAGTCCTGGGAAGACAAGAGGAGAGAAGGAGTACCTCTAGTTTTATCTGCACAAGTCTTAAGCTCGCAGTTGGGTGTGATTTCAACGGCTGTGACACCAGAAGCCTAGGCTCTGTCAGAGAGCTCCAAACCTTCTGTTCTATCCCCAAATAACCTTTCACAAGGCACCGCAGGCTGCTGTTGCTGAAGAGCAATTAGAGAAAGAGATTGGTGGCCTGTGTACAGCCTACATGCTGCAGGGACCTGCAGAGGTTAAAGACCAAATTTCCTGTATACATCTGATCTGGGGAGCTCCCCCTTTTGGTCTGGGCCTCCTCTCTTGAATTTCCCTTCTCTGCTGCTGTCCTGGTTTTCTCCTTTGGCCTCGTGCTTCCCCTTCCGCCTCCAGTCCAGCCCCTGTCATTGCAAAGCTCTTCCCTTGCACGTTTCTTTTACGGACAAGCTCCAGTAAGACCCTAGCCTTGCTCCTCTCTCAAAGAAGATATTGTATGCAGCCCATCTTCCACTTGTGGGCTGCTGCCTGAGAGGCCCCAGCATCACAAAGGGGAATCCTCGATCCAGCAGCACAGAGCACAGGAATGCTGGAAGCCATATGGCAATGGCAATGAATCCATGCTGGATGTCGCTGGGACTGGCACTATTTGCCGGACTAACTAGCGGCCAAGTGTGAGATAGCAGTGCCCAGGCAGAGGAAGTGGCTCAGGTGCCCAGGTGTGTTTCTCTCCTTCAGCCTGCTTTGCCAAGCCACTAAGACACCCCACAGCAAAGTAGCTCTTCTCTCTGATAATCTGCTTCTTGGTTTCTCCCTGATGGGATGGCACTAGCACCAGCTGTCTCCTCAGGGACTGCACAAATGCATCTGGTGAGGTTTCTGCCCGTGGCAAGCAGCAGACTGTTTGTTTGTAGTGGCATCTGGAGGCAGCAGGAGGGGAAGGGGAAAAAATCTGTATGCGTGTCCTCCCAGTCAGCTCTGCTGTTGCAGCTACGGCAGCCCCCTTTGTCCTCACATCACACTGTGACGGCCAGAAGTCACCACATGGGTTTAGGACATGATTTTATTCAAGTCCTTTATGAAATGTGGGGCAGCTTCTCTAGTTAATGCCTTAAATGAGACACCCAGTCTGTCAGATGTGGTTCATTCTGTCTTGGGCACTCTCCTGGGGGAAGAACTGTGGGTACAGTTGAAGATTATGTTTGGGAGGAGGCGTTTGTTGTTTGATGTGTGCCTGACACAAAGGGGATTCGCTAGGGCAAGAGCTAGTGAGGTTTGTCCTTGGCTCTAGGGGGAATCCTCTAAAGGGCTTTTATGCTTTCAGTGAAAAGTTCAGAGGAGCACAGAAAGTTGCCAAACTGGTGGAGGCTCAGCAAATTCAGGATGCTGAAGACCAGGGACAGGTTCTAAAGCCCTGTGGAACGGGGCCACTGCTCCTGCTCAGGGTCTCTTGTCCTGTGACTTCCTACAGTGACTGCTTGAAAACACTACCTAAAAGCGGTCTGCATCTTCTGCAGTCCTGGAGGAAGCGCCAAAAGAAACGGCGTCCTGGAAGGAGTAAATAACCTCCTGCAAAACCAGCGCTGAAAGGGACAGGGAAGCATGATGTGTCTCAGTGCTGCATCCCTTCCCACAGCTTTCCACTCTCCCCGGGTCCCAGCAGGATCTGTGCAGTTGCTGACAGCTATTAATAGGCTAGGAGAACGTGGGTTCTGTCTCCTACCGTTTCCTGGGATGAATGGTAATTACCCTTAATTAGACTGGATGTGGTTCCACCTCCTACCTTCCAGCCCCCCTTCTCTGCGCTTCCAGGGAGAGATCGTAGCATAGAAACCAGCCCATCTGCTGCCTGTGCCAGCTCCTCGGGGAGCAACGCTCGGCAATGCAAATTGGAGGCTTATTTCCCTGGGACATCCTGCAGGCCTTTGCCTGTGGATGCTGAGCACCCTGGAGGAGGGAAAGCCAGCCAGCAGATGGGCTGAGAAAGTTGATCTCACCATGGCCTTTAAAATGTGGCACAGGGGCTGCCTAAGGAAGAGTTTTTTTCCTACTTCCACCACTCCAAGTCTGGTCCGAAATCTGAAGCAGGAGGGTTTCTTTCACCCAGGTTTCTTTGGCTGAGATGCCAAAATAGTGTTGGAGCTTTTCCTTATTCGTTGATGGCCCAGGGAAGATGGAAGCAAAGGTAGCTCTTAAATCTTTCCTGTGCCTCTTGAATTCTGGCCCTGGAGCAGGACATCCTCAGCCCTGCCATATGCCCAGGATACTTTGGGAGGCTGCAGTCAGCTTACCCCGCCTTTGCAGGTCCATCTCTGTGCCAATCTGAACAGCCACGGTGTCTCAATAGCCAGCACAATCCTTGCTTTTTCCCACAGAGTTGGATATATCCTTGTTTGGTTCAGTTCAGCAGTTAGCAACACTGTGCAGACCCTTTTCCCTCACAGGCCCCTGTTGCTTTTAGCCAGGGTGGGAGGAAAAGGGCAGACCCATAGCCTGATCCCGCATAGCGGAAACCTCCAACGTTAAACAGTTTAATTGTCACTTCTTATATTTAAAGTGTATTTTTTTCAGATCATACTTTTTCTGGACTGAATGATGAAAACCTTCAGGAGGGCAGGATCTGCACCCAAGGACCTACTGACTCCTGTCTGCAAGTCCCTCTCCCCTTGCTGTTGGAGCACTCTCTCCTTCCCTCTCTCCGAGATGTCTTTAATGTCAGGCCAGAAGTTTCAGGTCCCTCCACTGTCTCCCACTCAGCCCCTTCCATTGCATCCAAATGCCAGCCAGATGACAAACTAGACTCTGGCAGGAGCTGCACCAGGCTCCCCTCCCTTTCTCTCCACCCTTCAATCCACAGAGAAGAGGTGAAGAACTGGCCCAGCTCTCTGAGTGAACGCAGATTTAAGGCTGCCATGTTTTCCCCAGCTTTGCTAATCTTTAGCCCCAGCCACAGTGGGATTCAAGTGGGAAGGACTGGCAGAACTTTGGATAAAGAGGTGCCAGGGAAGAAAGGACCTGGCTGGAAGCTCTTCATTGTACCCAGCTCCCAAGCTATGTTATAATTAATACAAAATGCCTAGGATGTGACTACAGCTACTGCTTCCTCTTGCTCTCTTGCCCCCGCTTCCTTCCTTACTGGTTGGAAAATTTCTTGGTCAAATGGGGTTGCTCGGTAGTTCCCTGTCTGGAAAGCTTAACAAGCTTCTCTCAAATCCCCGCTTACTGAGATTAGAACAAGGAGAGGAAAAAACAAAGCAAGTGTCCTGCCGGAAAGTATCTGAGACCCTGCGGACAGCAGAAATGTCCTGTCTCTGAGCCCTGCTGGGAGCATGGGGCTGTATCTGGACTGTGGAAGGGATTCAGGGAGGATTTCCTCAATACTCTCAGCCTTTTTACTTCGGATGGCAGCGTTAGCACGATGCCTGCTGCTTCTGGCTTGGAAACTGGGTGCCGCTTGAACAAACCACCGCCTTCCTAAAGGGACATTGACACCTTCTGCTGACCTTTCTTGATACCCAGGGGCAGATATCTCTGTGGGACCTAGGTGTCTCCCATTAGCACTGTCTGAGCTCTGGGTTCCCCACTGCCTGAGATCACTGCTGGGTCACAGCAGCCCCACAGCTCCTGGGCCTGGAGCATGTGTGCCCCCATTGCCAGGTCACTGCCCCCCAGCTCCTTGAGGGGGATGGGGAAGATATGCCCCTTAGTAGAGTCCAGGAGGGGATGCGATCAGAAATAGGGCTGGCCAAGGCAGGTCAGGCCATAAAGGAGACAGTTAATAGGATAACACTGGTCGCTGAACACTTTTAATAGCCCTCCTCCTCTGCATTTCTATTTATGTGAAATGGGACAGAGTCGCGTCCTGGCCGAGGGCGCTGGATGCAGGCCAGCTCCCCTCGTCTGTGCTAGCCATGTTCCTGACTACCCTACACACTTGGCCCCTGGCAGCAGGGCTCTCTGGCATGGAAGGACCCAGTGGGACTGATATCACCTTCCAGGGTGAGCCACAGCCATCCGCTCCCCCCAGCATCCACACCCCGTTGCAGAACGCTCTGTTCTCACCAGAGCTAAGCATCTTTTCTCAGTGGGTTGCTTAAGGCAAGACGTACACCTGGGGCAGTGTCAGGAGGAGACAGATTTATAGCCAAGTGCGAGACACGAGTCAGAGAGATGTTGTCTCGGTGCATCTGGGCCTAGGAAAGCAGCTTCTGGCCGGGGCTGCGTCTGGCTAGTGCAGGTGTGCTTTTGTGCGTCTTCTTGCTAGTGATGCCTCTAGGGAGAGTTTCATCTGTTCATGTTCCCCTTCATAGATGGGGCTAGGGTCATCATCTCAGCCTGCCCCAGTGTGAGCTCATTCTTGTTCTCTTTTACTCTGCTGTGGGAACCTGAGAGTCTGGCAAAGTTATCCACTGCCCGACAAACTTGGCACCAGCTGCGTGAGCCAAGCTGGGATCGCGTACATGCTGCTGCAGCTCTGCAATAGCACCAAGGCTGCTATGGGTGCAGGCGAGGGTGGCAAAGAAAGTTGGCTGGATTTTCACTTGGAGGAGGAAAAGGATTGAGTTAGTGACTTCTATTCCTGGCTTAGTTTGTTGCAGTCTTCATAGGATTCAGAGCAGGTGTGAAGCTTTTCCCTTCCCAGGCTGGGTATGGGTGCTAGCTGGAGGCTATTTTCCAGCACTCTCAGAAATGCTCCGTTCATTTCACATAGTCTTTTTTTTTTTCCCCTGGGGGTAGCGCATGCTTTGCAATTTAGCCTGTGAATGTGCTTCATTCCCTCTCCACACACATACACTGATTTCCACCTCTCCCTGTTGTGCTCTGGTTTGATAAACCCAGTGTTTCTGCAACAGGGGTAAGTGGATGGGGGGATCAGCTCCTACAGCACAGGCTGTGTGCACAGGGAGACTTTGAAAAGCATAAAGGCCGGGAGGTGCATCATCTTTCCTTTGCGTGGCTGCCAGAAAGCAGCTGAGAGATCCGAGGGCTTTGTCACACTTCGAATGAGAGCACTGTCCCCCCTTGCCCTCAGTGGGCAAGGGACGAGCTCTTCCAGCAGCCCCTGGGTGGGCTGGGCTCTGTGGGCTCAGGAGGCAGGGGGTACCTGATGGCAGAGGTGCCTTTTCCTGCTCTTGGACCCCTGGTATCTCTCAGCAGCTCCACACATACTGTATCAGCAGTTGCAGGGTTTGGTGCAAGACAGCCAAGGGGGCCGGCAGTGGACCCCATCCACCCCATCCTGACAAGGACAACGTCAGCATGGTCGCTGGGGTGGGAATCAGACACTGATAGGATAGGACAGCCTGGGAGTTTGTGCTCTGAGGGCTGCTGAGTCGACACTGTCCTTTGGTGCCCTGTTCTCCTCGTGCACCTCAGCCCTCTCAGGGCAGCGGAGACCAGCACTGGCAGGGCTGGGGAGCTGCCAGCTACCCATCACTGTCCTTTCAGAGACACTCTGTGACAGATCCACTTCCCACTGCTGCTGCTGCACCCGGCTCCCAGGTCCTGCTGGGCACTCCGCTGCCATGCACCAGGGTGCTGGGACTACGGGAGAGCTCCAGTCCCGTTCCTGTTCCCTTTAGGGGCCAGCTGGCAGAGAAAACGAACCTGAGGCACAGTGCTGTGTGCTCGGAGGGAGCTGGGTGCACGCTGCTGAATGTGCCCGGCTGCAGCTGCCTGCCACAGCTTGTCTGGCCAGCTCTAACATCCCAGCAGCATTACAGGCCAGCTCAGGGAAAACCACCAGGCTTCCCTGTGCACCCACATAGCACCGGGATTCATGTTGGCAAGGGGACTGGGGCTCAGCCTGGGATGCTACCTGCTCTGCTTGCAGCTACTGAGCAGAGCTGCCTGGAAACAGCATGACTGAGGGTTTGTTCAAGGGCCAGATCTTGCCTGATGGCTGCAGGGTGTCTTTGAACCCAAGAGGCGTATTCCCAAGGACTTCCAAAGTGTCGGGGATGTGCCAGGCTTGGCCTGCACTCTCTCTGCATAGCCTGTCTCCAGGGTGAGGCTGGTCTTCAGAGCACCATCCCCAGACTCTCTGAGGGATGAGGGGTTTTTCTGAGGGCCACAGCAGGGTTGTTCCCTGTGGTGCCTCCTCCAGGCTGATTTTAAACCTTCCACCTCTTTCCACCTTTCTAGCTGCTCATGGCTGTGGTGGGTAGGAGAGGATCCCTAATTTCTAAGCTCACGTGTACCCTTCACCCTTTACCATAAGGCTCAGCCTGTTAGGGACTAACTCACCCTCCCTAGCTGTGCTTTTTGGCTGCGCTGCTTGTCATGTCTCTCCTTCTTCCATCTGCCTCACTGTGTGCCGGTGGCTGGGTGCCCAGGCACAGGACGGGAGTCGTGGTGAGCCCCCACTGCCGGAGGCAGGGGCCCAGGTGGCAGAGCCCTTGCTTGCTCCCTGCGAACAGCCACAGCCATGATGACCTCAGCAACAAGCGACCTGTGTGCGGAGCTCCCTGGCCTTTAGATGTGGACAAGCCAAACTGCCCTGCGTGAGCCTCGGGGCCACAGCAGGGCTGCAGGTGACAAGAGCCCCTTCCTGGCTATCTAGCGCGCCCTTCCTCATAGCTCCCCTGTCCTGCTGAGACACAGGCGGGGCACCAGGAAGGCCCTTGTGACACAAAGTCAGAGGGGGAAGAGCATCTACCAGGCTGCTAGTGCCTTTCTCTGAACTATGAGGTGTCCGAGGCAGGCCACGGGACTAGAACGGCTGCAGAGCCACAGCAGAGCTGCACGGAGGGTGTGGGTATTACAAGACCAGCAGCCGCACGTCCCAGCCTGACCCAGAGCAAGAGAGTGTCTCTTCTATCGGAAACTGGCTCTGCCAGGGAGAAGTGATGCCGTTCAGCAGGGAAACCCTAGACAAACTGTGCTGCGCTGCTGCTGCTGCTGCAGGGTGCGAGCACACAGGTCGCAGGCCGCTTCTGTCGGGTGCAACTAGCAGGCTGTGGGGAGCTTTTCTGGCAAGGGGAGACTTGACAGACCTTTGGTCCGTTCCAGGTCGGTGATTGCTATGTTTCTAACAAGACGCAGGAAGAAAATTAAAAGCCTAAATGAGCAAAGCAGCCAGGGGGAGCCAGGAAATGTCAGAGATGCCTCTGTCAACACTGCAGCCGAGGAAAGCAGGCAGGCAGGCAGGCAGCTTCTTAATTATTGATAGTGCTTATAAATAAATGCTGGGACAGAGAAGAGAAGGTTACAGCAGAGCACAAGAACAGCTCCTAGATGGGGGAGGGAACCTAAGAACTCAGTTGTTTTAAAGGTCATTTAGTTTTGCATCTCTTTCCCTCCGTCTCCGTAAAACTCAGTGATATTTGAGTTGATGGATTATCTTCCTTGTGTGTCTTCTTCTTGCACCTGCCTAACCGGGCCAAATGTGAGGAGGAGGGAGGAAAGAAACACACACGCAGAGGGAGTGAGGGAAGGAGGGAGGGAGGGAGGGAGGGAACAGCATCTCAAATGTGGGACAAATGGGCAAACGAGGAGACAACAAAATTAGTAGAGCAGCAAATCCCAACCCAAGTGTAAATAATTTCTTACCATGTGAAAAGAAGGTCTATGTAGAGTCAGATTTATCCTCCTGTTCCTGGAGCTCAGACCCATGCAACCTCTGATGCAAAACAATAGGGAAATGAGTAAAATGAAAGGCTGGGCACGGACTGGAAGGAGATGGGGCAATCTTGACTGAGGACTAGAGTAGTAACCTGGTGTCCGTGTAGCCTTAGGGACCTTGGCAGCAGGCTCAGGGTGGACTGTCACAGCCATTTGAAAGAACAAAATATATGATAGTAATAGCTCAGGTAGAGGGATCTCACAGCCAGCTGAAATCGCAGGAAGGGATTTGGACTGGAATTGCAGCAGGACTTTGAGGTTCACAACCTCCATGGGAGTCATAAATGGTAGCATAGGACTTCACAGCTCATCCCAAAGCCCTCCAGCAGCAGGGATTGCAAGAGGTAGATGGAGGCACTAGGTGCAGTACAGACCCAGAGGAGACAGCTCCTTTTGGACTCACCCACAGCAGTCCCTAACAGGTAGGGGCTCCTTGTATCCCCTTTCCAGTCTCAGGGGAGACATTGCACACTAATGCAGAGGGGTGGCAGAACCTGATGCCTGGGGCTGGTCATAGGGGTGGCTGTGCTCGCTTTCTTGCCAGGGGTCCTGCTCTGGCTGTATGACTGCAGGGTGAGTGTCTCTGCAGAGCAGGCCAAACAAAGCAGTGCCTGGCTCACTGGATGGTGGATCTGGGTGTGGAGGCCCAGGGTGTGAGCTGACCACTGGTGTAGCAGGCCAGGCTGTGCAAGCCCTTGCTGGTGGACTGCACTACTTCTGCCTTGGCTGTTTGAAAAACTACGCTTTGGAAGCAACTGCAACAATCTCATTTCCAACTCACTGCCGAGCAGTGTCTGGAGCTCCCACATCTGGCAGGGAGTAGCAAGGCGCTGCTGATCTGCTTTATCCATATTACCCATCATCTCCTGGCAATGCTGTGGGCCTCCCAGATGAGAAGCAGCACTGTGAGCTTCCCAGGGTGCTCACAGGGGCCCAGCAAAGCCACCCTCTGCGACAACAACACAGGCACTTCACCCATCGCTGAGGACCACAGCAGTGCATGGGGAAAGCCTCCTAACTTATTGGTAGACTAAGGCCCAGAAAGGCAGTGGGACTCACACAGAAACCCATAGAAGCTCAAACCTCAGTTTCCCTCTGGTGGGCTTTGCCCCAGTCAGGAAGGTGGTCTGAGCGGCAGGGTGCTCCCCGAGGTGCTGGGGAGGGTGGCAGTGGTGCTGGGGAGGGGAGAATGGGGCAGGAGAGGAGCCCTTCTCTCATCCCCAGGGGTTTTCCCAGCACTTTCAAGAGGAGAGAGGAGTTTGTGTTGCAGCCAAGTAAATTGCTCCTCTCAGCAAGTGGCACAGAAACGCCAGCTGTAATTCAAGCTCATGAGCTGACTGCAAAGCGCGATCGCTCTCACACAGCGAACTGGCTGCCCGTGAAGGACATGCTGCAAAGGCAAGCTGCCGGGATTCCCTGTGAAATGCCTTTCCTGCCTCCTCGGCTCTTGGTTCAGCACCGAGTACTGCATTCTGCTTCGGCATAAGCCTGGTCCTTCCCAGTGAGTGCCCCAACGATGCTCCACCAGAGCCGAGGGCTGATCTGTCCAGGGCAGAGCTTCTCTGGTCCAGGGAGAGTGCAGCAGGGCTGGAGGGTGACCTGCACCAGAGACTGATGCTGTCCTGCCCTGCACACCCTCAACACTGCCTCTTCCTTAGCTAGAACGCCTCTAGTGCAGAGCCCACGGTCTTCTCCCTGGAGGAGCTTTTGGAGCTAGCTGAAGCAGTGAGGTATAAGGTGAGAGCGGCCACCAGCACTAGCACCAGCCAAGCCCTCCCCTGTCCCTGAGCTGGTCTCGGGGGGTTTGGCCTCCTTGGTGAGTCAGTGGCTGGCTGGTCCTTCTCCTTCCCTGAGCAAGGAGCAAGCACTGGAGCAAACGTAGAATCAGAGAGCAGCAGCCAGAGCCCCACCAGCTGCTGATGCCACCTTTATGCAGCCAGTGCTCCAGCTGACCTGAGACACGGAGCCGGGAAAGCTGTTTGGTTAAATTACTGCAGCTGTCTTGTGTGGGTACTGGTATCAGCTTAGCCCAAGACAGGAAAGGAACAAAACTCTTTGAGGAAACTAATAGAGCTGTTTTTAAATACAGTTTAAGTTCCTAAGCCAATGGGATTAAAACAGTGCACCAACCATATGGAGAGCACTCCTGAGTCATGCCTGCAATTTGTGTGTCCGTGAAGCAGCTGGGGCCCAGGCAGCCCTTGCGTGAGCCTGCAGTGGGACCACTGGAGCTGCTACGTGGGGGACAGAGGCACAGATAGGCTGTGTCTGTGGGTTCAGGACTCTCACCTTGTGTGTGCAAGTACTACACGAGCGTGTGTGCTGCTCCGTGTGCGTCAAGCCGCTGTGTGAGCGGTGAGTCTGCGTGTGGGAGGGCTGTGTGAAAATAAGAGCTGGTGGGAGCACGAGCGTTGCCTCTGTGTGTGCGCGTGAGCAAGAGGTGTGTGTGGATATGCGAGTTTCTGGGTTGTGTGCGAACACATGTGCACAGGAATGACGCATGACTATCTCAGTGCATGCTACTGCCACACACTTGTTGCCTTCAGCCTCTGGGCTTGACTAACCTGCTGCTTAAAAACCTTGACCTCCACTTGCCCTCCACTTGCCTAAGCAGCAGTGCCTTGCTACTCCGTGGTCATGCAGGGGTGGCTAGTTGTTCCTCGCAGCTCTCCTGTGTCCTCCGAGCTGTCTGTGCCAGTGGGGATGTGGCACAGCTGCTGGGCGGCAGGGTGGACGTGCCCCTCAGCACAATGGGGGCCCCGCTACTTGGGGGACGCCTCCTCTCACCTCTGGCTCTGTACATCGCGGGTAGCAGCAGCATCTGGGCTGTGCCTGGCAGCTAAGCTCCAGCCTTGATCCTGGGCTCACTCCATCTCTCTTTTTAAGTGCTGGTGTGAAGCCCACCCTTAAGGCACCCTGCAGACCAGGGCCAGGCTGAAGGTGGGTCTCTGACTCAGCTTTCATTGCTGCTTGGAGAGTCATCAATGATGGGACACAACCAAGCTTTTAAAGGTGATTTGGGAGCAGAGATGTCTTTGGCTAAGCAGCAGCGTGCATTTAGCTTAAAGTTGGTTCCCACCGCTAGCAAGACCCACACTTAGTTTGCAGATCACTCCTGCAGACTCATCCTGCTCTTGGCAGAGACCTGCTGAGGAGGTTTGCCCAGCTGGATCGAGCACAGACACACCAGAGGGATGGGGCAGCTGGTGACGCTGGTGGGTTTTAGAGCAGACAGGCAGGTGAGTCTGTACTCTGACTCTAGCTTCTAGCTTAATGCTCTAAAACCCACCAGTGTCACGAGCTGCCCCATCCTTCTGGTGTGTCTGTGCTTGGTCCAGGGATGGGCATGCACACACACACACTCACATTCATGCTTAGATTTGAAACGTGCAGACTCCTTGTGCTATTTGTGCTTTGCCTTGATGGAAACCAGGGGGACTCTGCCTCTTTTCACCCCATGGCACTTCAGGATAACTTTGCATTGCTGGGCAGGGGACACAGTGACAGCTGGATTTTGGGGTCCTGCGCTGCAGAAAGTCCCTTCTTTTGCCTTCGGCAGAGATGAACGCTGCTGTGCTGGTGGGAGAAGAGTCAAACAGATCAGCTGAGCAGCACCAGTCCATGAAGGAAGCCCGGGAAAGAGAGAGCTGCTATCTTTAACTTGCCTTGCTGACTGTAGAGAGCTGAGGGCTGGGCAGGTCACCTCACATGTGACTGATGCATTCCTACAGGCGCTGTGCGGGCAGGATGCACAGAGCAGAGGAAGCAACCAGTGGGTCCTGCCCCACCTGGTGACTCAGTTGCCACCAACTGTACATACCTTCCTGGTAAGCAAGAGCAATGTAAACACAGGTTGCAGGGAGCAGCAGGAGTCCAGCTTCCCTGGGAGCTGCCTGGCCCACCATGGCTGCTACGGAGGAAGGAACCAGAGCGCCGTCCCCCCCAGCAGGTCAGTCCCCAGGGGCAAAATCCTGGCAGGAGGGTTGGACACAGAAAATTTGCCCGGGGAGCCTCCATTTTGCCACAGAAAGAGTGCATGCAGGGCCAGCTTTGCCTCAGGCTGCTTGGTCCCACAGGAGCAGGAGACGATGGCAACCTGCCTCCACATTTTTCAGCCCCTTTGCTTAGACTGTGGGACCTCCCATGATGTTTGAGAACTGAGCTGAGACCTCCCAAACGTTTCACTTGGTGTGCTACCAAACAGCTATGAGGTGTAGGGGACGAACCAACGCTGGGCATTGCTGGCTTAGGAGCTGACATCAGTCTACAGCACTTCTGGGTCTGGGACTGCTCATATGCTTTCCAGAGCAGACAGGTCTGGACCTCAGACCGTCCTGTCCCATCCCGTCCCGTCCCGTCCCATCCTGTCCTGTCCCACCCCAAGCCCAGTGGTACATGCAGCTGGCAGTTTGGTGGAGGAGTTGAGACATCCCACTGAGGATGTCTGCCCAGCAAATACTGTGAAGCTGGGCCTCGATGCTCCTGAGGCCTCCTGACCTGCACGTGTGCCCAGAGGGAGCCTGCCCGGGGCTCCCCTCTCAGGAGACCTGAGCGGGGTGAAGCTCCCTGGGGAACAGAGGGATGGCAGTGCTTGGTGCCGTCCTGGCTGCCCTCAAGCCCCCCAGCCTCTCTGTCTCTCACTGCAGATCTAGAGGAGCTCCTGACCTATGATGACCTCTTCCTGGAGTATTTCAATGCCTTCCTGGCGTTGCCTGTGAGTTCCCCTCCTCCTGCTCCCTGTGGCTGCAGCTGCTCCCCCTCCTCCTCACCTCTCCAGCCCGCAGGCGGTACCCTGGGCGCCGCGGCGTGGGAGAGCAGAGCTAGCCCTCAGCCTGCCACGCTCATGGTTACACCTGTGTCCTCAGACAGACCTATCCGCCCCGGGCTTGGCGTCAGGGGTGCAGGGCAGGGGGCCGAGCTGGGACTAGTTTGGTCCACCCATTGCAGCACCCTCGCAAGCAGCCCCGGCACAGGCGGGCCCTGCTGCAGGCTGCCGGTGGCCGCAGGGTGCTGCTCCCGGGGCTGACGAGAGGCGCTGTCGGTGCAGGCCTTCCCTCTGCGACTGCGATACGACCGGCTGAGGGGGCAGCTGCGTGAGCTGCGAGACTTTCCCCAAGAATTGCCTGGCTCAGCCCAGGCGAGTGCCTGCTCCCCTCGCTACGGGGCGACGGACGAAGAGAGGGAAAGGAGCCTGGGCTGGCTGATAAGGGAGCGTGCCCAGCTGTTCCAAAGGTCTGTGTGTGTGTGCGTGTGTGTGTACACACCTTGATGCTTTTTGGGCTCCAGACTGCCTTTCTGAGCCTGATGCCAAGACCTGGGGCAGCCTGTGGGTCAGGAGGAGGCGGTGGTGGGGGTTAGGGAGCAGTGATGAAGCTGTCCCTTTTGGAAAGCTGAAGGCCTGTGTTGGGAAGCTTGGCTGTAAGGGGAAGAAAATCACGAAATTTGCTAAGATCACATACTTATTAAATAAGTACCTTGGGGTGAGCCGGTGCGGGTCAGGTATTGCTGTCCTGAGAGGTGTTTCGCTTCCTACTCTTCCCCTCCCAGCTCTGCCCCTGCCCCTCACTGCTGCCCCGTGGCCCCTGCCAGCCTGGCCCCGGCCCCCCCAGCTCTGCCCCTGCCCCTTGCTCCTGCCCCGCAGCCCCCCACTGGTGTGGCCCAAGCCTCTGGCTTTGCACTTGCCCCCTCGCCGTGCTGTGACACCTTCGAGCGTGTGACTGTCCTTGGTGGTGGTGGTGGGGTGGGCATCACTGCTGAGTCCCTGTTTCGGGGCTGCACGTGGCACCCTCCCCGATGGCCTGTCCGGCTCCAGGACAGCCCTGTACCTGGAATACAAGCTGGCAAAGCTGCTGATCCGCCCGCTGGCTGAAGGCCCTGCAGGGAGCCGGCACGGGGTTCGCGGGTGCAGCCGACAGTCCAACGGCACCACTGTCTCCAGCCTCCCCAGTCGCCCCTCGGCACCGAGGTGGCCGACGGGGATCCCCAGCTGTGAGCTGCCGAGGCCTCTGAGGTGGACCCGCAGCACCCCAGCCCGTCTAGGTGAGTGCCTGTGCAGCTGCCCCACGGTCTCCCCGCTCCAGCCGTGGGTCTGCCTAAATGCAGGATGCCTGCTTGGGGGCTCTGCCACATTTAAAGCCCGTTGCAGAGCAGAAACGTCAAAAGACATCCGGAAGGATGCAAATGCCCCAACCGTGCCAGTTCTCTGCCCAGCCCACTGACCCTCTCCGAGCCCACCTCCGCAGTGCTGCGCTGTGCTCACCAGGCACGCATGCCCCCTCTCCCACCCATGGCACAGTCTGGCCGCTCGTGGTACAAGACTCCTTCCCTGCGGGTTTCGCTGACGGGGGGACGCACTGGCTTGGCTGACAATATCTCCTTCAGCAACTGCCGCTTAGGGAGGGGCATCAGTGAGGCAATTTGTAAGAGGTGACCATCTAGCCACGCCATTTGGCAGCGGACCTCAGCCTCTGCTCATCCCAGGGCAGCGATACTGGCTGGTAATACACATACACCATGGGCAGGCAACATGCAGCTTGGATCTTCCTACTGGCTTCAAGAACCATGCGAAATACAGGCCTGCAAGCAATGCCAGGAGTCTTGGGGATGTCCCTGAGACACAGGTTGGGGGTGGCCCTCATGGTACTGGCTTGCGCAGAGCTGGAGAAGCCCAGCTTGTGTTCGTTGCTCCTGCTCTGCTGCTGGCTACCAGCTTCTGCAGGGGTGGGATTCAGGTAGTTCTGGGTCTGCCTGGCCCCTGGGGCTTTCCAGTCCCCTCTCCACCTTGACACAGATTCTCCTGACAAACTTTCCCTCTGATCTCTCCTTACAGACTACCTTTCAGATGTTCCTGACTCCTTGCCCAGGAAGCCCTCCTCGGAGGCCCTCACTTCCATGGGCCTGGGGCAGGCTCCTTCTGCAGCGTGGCCAAACAAATTGCAGTGCTGGGCCCTCCTCTCCAGCTTCAGCGCTGGATGGCCCTGTGGTGAGATTGCCATGTGCCCAGAGAGGTGGGCAGAGATGCGTGCCAGCCTCTGTGCATGTGCTAGAAGCCCCTCTGAGAGTTTGCTACCTGGGCAGCCACGCTTTCTGGGACACGGTGTTCAGAGCAGCTCGGTCCTGCTTGGAGGAGAGGGGCTACCATCACCAGCAGGACATGTAAAGCAAAGTTTCTGGCCTTCTTCTGTAACTGTAGGATATCTCATAGCAGCTTTGCCAAGAATCAGCATACTCACTGTGGCATCCTGGCCGCGCTCCAGTGGCGCATCCTGCCTCCCTGATGCCCTCTGTAGCAGTGTTGGAGGACAGCATTTTGGGGCGCTTCCTGCCCTGAGCCCCTGTGTTGCATGGCTGTCAAACAGCTGCTGTGCTCTGCCCCAGAAGTAGCTGCATTGTGTATCTGGGGAAGCAATCTTGCCATCAACAGCACAATCACAGATGCTGTGGGCAGAGGAAACTTTACAGAATGAGGAAGAGCTCGGTGGGGTATAGGGTGGGTTTTACTTCTGGTTTCAATTGCAGGAGGTTACTCCTCCAGTGACTACAGCCTCCTGCATCTGGGAGGTAGTCACAGGGGAGCTTTAGCCACCAGAGCTAGGGATATATTCTGCAAGATTTGGACTTATTTCTAATATTCCTGGTGTCATGGCAACAGGAGGACCCCCGATCAGTTGGACCCGTGCTGGCGATGCAGAAGGCCTGAGCAGAGCTGCCCCTCACGGTGAGGGCACTGCCTCTCACCTAGGCGGGTAAGGACTAAAAGGGTCAGTGCGTGTTACATAGGAGAGTCTCAGCGTGAGTGGCCATGTCAAATCGTAGTGTGCCAGGGGCTGAGCTGAAATTGGCCCTGAGAGCTAGCGGTGGCTGTACACTGCTTCCTGAGGATGGAGGATGGGGTCCTAGCCATTTGGTGGTGGGCTGTGAGGTGGCACACAGTGGGGACAACAGGCCTGGGGAGCTCGGTGGAGGCGAGGAAGGAGATGCCTCCATCTCTTAGTCCATGACTTGTCCAATATTCAGGGGCTGTGCGCTTATGGGAAAGAGAGCATGTAATTTAATCGTCTGTCCTGCTCTGGGCTTGGCCCTTTAAGTCTTGTGCCAGGTCTTGATCCTTCTTTGGCTTTAGCAAGAACTATTACTTTAGATCTGTCCAGTGTGATGCTGCTGGGCATTGCATGACTTCCCTTGGGGACCCTCCTGTACCAAATAATGGGAAATACATTACATTGGGGTGTGCCGGAGGTTGGACTGTCTGCAACCCCAGGATCTGGGGATCAGAACACAAGACTGAATACAATCTGCTCTTTTTTAAAAACTCTGTTAAAAACAAAAAAAATCCAAGTAGCAAGATGTAGGTGGCCTTTCATGCAGAAGCATTGATGCACGTATGTGCTGACATCAATGTGATACATGTTGTGAGTATGTGGCGTGTGCGATACCAGGAGCAAGGGCTGTCATGCTCTTGGGCTCCCAGCAGGCTATGTTGCCGACACTTGGGGCATGGTATTTGCTCTTTAATTGAAGGTTACTCTCCTATTTCTGGTAGCTGCTTTGCGATGGACTGTCCTGCAAGCCTCCAGGGCAGTTTTCCCACTGTGGTGGGGAGGAGAGCCCAGCAGGAAGTAGTGCAGAGCCACTCCTGCAAAGAGAGCTTTTGGGTGGGCGGTGGGATAGGGCAAGGCCAGTATGCAAACTGGGCAGCGATGTGGGAAGAGCTGGGAAATGTGGTGCTTCCAGCCAGGCCATGTCCAGGTGATACTGGGAGTCTCTCCTGCTCCAGCAGTGCCCCTGGCTGTGTCCTTTCTTCCCATGGCAGGTGTGACAGGGAGCTGTCCTCAGGAGCCAGTACTGGGCTGCAGCTGGACGTGGCCGAGGCGAGTGACTCTGAGGGGGAAGAGGAATCCTGGCTCCTTGGGGACCTCCCCACGCCTGTCCTGCAGCGCCTGAAGGAGGATGTTCTGGGCACGGTGAGGCATGTGGGGCTGAGGCGATGGGGTATTGTCAGCCTTGCCCCTGGAGAAAACCTCAGTGGGGTCCCCAGGACTCTGCCAGCCAGACATGAAGCATACGGAGAAGGTGGAGTTGGTATGGCATTGCAAGGGTGGCTGAGACTTGCATCTAACAGGGGAAACAAGTCACAGAGACTCCCAAAGACATTCTTAAAGCCAGGGGTTTCCCTAAAGGTATATATGCTCGGGAACCTCCGAGCTCCTGCAGGCAGCTGATGTGGGGAGAAGAAGTTGAGCCCTCTGGGCTGAGGGCTGGGGGGGGACTCCAGCCAAGCTGCCCAGTGCTGTGGCAGCGACCACAAGAGTGACATGGTGGAGGGGCTGCATCTGGTCACCCCGTGGCAGTGGGGTGCCAGCCCTCAGATGCCTTGCTGCTCCCCAAAAACCCCTCAGGGCCAGCCAGGCTGCTCAAGGAGCTCGCAGGAGGGCCCTGGAGCTTGGCACCCCCTCACTACCACCTACACTGCAGAAGGCGGGCATGGACACCTTCCAGGAGTTTCTCCATGGCACCCTGGGGCTCCGGCTCCTTCACCTGTGGCTGGACTGCGAGGATTTCAAGGAGTGCACCCGATGCCTAGAGGCCAATGCCACCAACCAGGAGGCTCAGCTCTTCCGCACAGACCTCCTGCGGTAAGTGTAGGTGTCCAGAGGGATGGTACTGCTCCTTCCAGAGCACATGGGGGCTGTGGTCCATGTGCTGGGGCCAGCCCTGTGCCTTACCCTCTGGGCTCAGTCTTGTTTTTCTTCCCCCAGGCACATTCAGGAGAAGTATGCGCTGAACCTGTTTCCCAGCAGCCTGGTGAATAGTGGGGCCTGGGGAGGTTTTCCTGCCCCTCCACATGGGTGGCTGGTGCTGCGGCTCTGCGTGGCACCCTGTGGCCACTGGTGGGGATAAGGGAGCCCCGGCATGGGGCTGCCTTCCCTAGCCCTGAAACCAGCCCTACCTTGTACTGCTGTGGTGCCCAGGGCCAGCGTGGTGTCCAGGCTGCTGGCATTGTTACTGCAGTCCCTGCAAGGGTGGTGGGCAGGAGCCGGGCACTAGGATTTTCCCCCAGCAATCCCTGGCCTCTGAACTGGTGGAGGCAGTGGTCACAGCCCAGAGTGATGACTAACGTCAGGAAGGGCCCTCCTGATGCCTGGTTGCCCAAGCCCGGCAGGCTACGCAGCCGTGGCTCCCTGTTCTCCTCTCTTTCCTGGTGTCAACAGCCATACGAGACCCAGGGCAGAGCCCCAGAGACGTTTGCCATCCTCAGCAGGACCCAGTACGATGCCCTGAGGCGCCTGCGCTCCTACTGGGTTCCCAGGTTCCTCATCCACCGTTGGCGAGCTGCATGCCTCAGGTCGGGACCCTGTGTAGTGCTGATGTGTGTCTGCTGCGGGAGGGCTGGGGTTCCTTGTGGTACTGGACAAACCGCAGCTTGCATTGGGCTACAGTGCTTCTCATCCCCTCGCCGACCACAGAGGCCATGGGCAAGGAAGATGGGACTCAGACCCACCTCTGCCCAGGACTCAGCAGCTTTCTCCCTCATGGCAGCAGAGGGTTACAGGGGTTAGGAGAGCACGTGAGGGAGAGCCGTCTTCCCTAGAAGGAGATGGCTTGGCTTCCTCCCTCTCCTTCCTCCCTGACTCACTGCATGAATCATTCAGTCCCATCATTTCCCTCTGGCCCAATTTTCCCCTTTCACGATTAAAAAAAAGAAAGAAAGAAAAGAAAGAAATGTTTGAAGAAGTCAGATGTTCTCCCCGGTTTAGTTTGCCTCTGTTGTAGGCTGGCACCCAAGCCCGGCCAGAAGCCCAAGACTTCCCTGCCTGCCACCTTCCTGCCTTCACTGCAGGTATTTGAGCTTCTTCCTCCTGTGGGAGACCAACATGGGGATACTGTGGACAGAAGCACAGGCTGGTTTTGCGTAGGTATCTTTGTTGAGTGGGTGGCCGAATCCAGGGCTGATAGCTACGCAGGAGCCTGCAGAGGTGAGAGGCTGAAGCCACACTGGGGGCAAGAGTTCAGTTAAAATAGTATCAACACACTCTCTGGTTCCCTCAGTGCTTTGCTAGCCTAGGGCTTACTATTCAGCCCCCGCTTCAGGGATTTGCCATTAGATAATAGGGAGGAAATGCAAGCTGATCCACCCCCAAGGATCCGCAGGGACTGGGAGGGCTTGGGAGAGGTTGGAGAAGGAAAAGAGCATGGGTGAGAAGAGCCAAAAATATGACTTCCACTCTCCCTCTGCCATTTGAGACATCCTGGGCTCTGGCTGCGGATGACTGTTAACGGTTGCTGGGTTTTATCACTGGTTATTTCCCCTCCCACTAAGCTTGGTCTCGAGCCATGCCTGTAGGTAGAGCTCTCCTGTTTTCCCGGGTGCATCTTTCACTGAAGGCATGCTGCCAGTAGAGCCATGCTGGGCTGTGTGTTTGACGCAGGTTCGGCGCTCTGCAGGGAGTGGGAGAGGCAGCGGGGAGCCATGCTGGCAGCCGAGCATCCCGTGGCACATTCCCAAGACACCCTGGACCTCCCGCATCCTCCGTGCACTGCAGTGTGACCTGAGGGATGGTGGAGGCTTCCTTTACTACCTGACCAGGTGAGGCCGTCTTGCGCCCCTGCCTCTTCCTGGTACCCCAAGCAGCCTGGGGAGCAGCTGCACTGCTGGGATTTGCTGCTGCACCCCTCTGGCTGCAACAGCCAGGGCTCCCAGGGGCAACCTTGGTCGTGTTGTTTCTCTCTGTGAAGTCCTTGAGCAGGCAGGGTGGCTCTGCCCCCATCAGCTACTCCTGAGGAGACAGGCCAGGGTCACCAACTTCACTGCTTTCCTGCTTCCCCCCACCCCCAGGTATGCCGATGCTCAGACAGTCCAGAGCCTGCTGCTGTGGCAGGCGCTGGAACAGCACTGGCTGGCGTGGGAGCAGCAGGCGGATGAGACGCAGTGGCACCATGCGGCCTGGCACATCTTCCACACATACCTGGCACCTGGTGCTCCCCGCAATGCTGGTAAGGCCCCACAGCTGGATTTGGCATTGGCACAGCCAGGGTTGCAGGGGGAACGATGGAGGCTTATGGCATGTTGGCACATGGCAAGTGGAAGTCTTTAGCTCCTGGATGTACTGGGTTATGTCCTGCTGATGTGAGGTAGTGCCTGTGGGACCTTCTTTTGTGTTATGTGGGAACCAGGTTTCTGGCATGCACTGGAGGAGTGCTAGTCCCCATGGACAGAAAGAGCTTCCCAGAGCCCCTCCTGACCTTTCTGCTTGCAGACAGCCTCTGGAGCCAACCTCCAAGATACTTTCTCCTCCCTGCAGGACTCAGCTCTGACATGCTGCCTTACATTCAGCAGCTCCAAGACATGCTCAGCTGCTGCCGTGGACCGCGGGGCCCCATGCTTTTTGAGCCTGTGGCTCAGCGTGTGTTTACCATCCTCCACGTGGCTTGGCTCTGCTACTGCCACTATGAGATCACCACCTTCCGGGAGTGAGTCCTAAAGAACATGGGGTGCGGCACCGCGGTTCCCCAAGGCAGCATGCCCCGTGCTGGGTGGCATGGGGAGCACCTAGAGAGAGCTGGGATTGCCTCAGGGGTTACTCACAGAGCTCCTGCAGAGCCTGAGCTCTCGGCCCATCTGTACAGCTCTTGCAGCGGGGCAAGGCTGCAAGGTGAGGGTGGGTGAGGTTCCTCACCTTGGCAGGGTGAGGAATTCCTTCAGAACTGGCACTCGCTCTTCGCTGCCAGCTGGCCACAGCTCCTGATGGGATGGGGCAATTATGTTGGCTTTTAATCAATCCCCCCTTTACATTGCACCAGGAAAGTAATTCTGACTGGTAGGCATGCTTGGGAGAAGGCCCTTGCTGACACACATGCTCCACTTGCTCATGGCCCCTGTCTTGCAGATGCTGCGTGCCTGTCTCTCACACTGAAGCCCAGGCTACCAAGAGCAAAGCTCATGAAGCAAAGAAGGCAAGAAGGCACAAGTATGTCCTTTCTGTTTCCCTTTTGCCAAAGTCAGGTAGCTGCTTGAGATTCAGGCTGGCAAGTCCTGCATTGCACATGCCCTTAAAGGACCTCAGGGGTCCATCTGGACTTAGAGAGCTGTTGCCAACTTGACAGCACCTGTTCACAGCAAAAAACCCATCATCTCTTAATTAGGTTCCTGCTTCCCACCGTCCTTTCTGTGCGTGTGCACAGTCTTTGCTGTTTGGACTTGTAAATGTGTGTCCAGGGTACTGCTTGCTCTTTAGATCCCTGATGAATAAAAGAGAAGGCAGGTTGCTGTTTTAGTCAGAGAACTATATTTAAAACTTATGTCTTGTTCCCCCAAGCCCTGCATCGCTTTACTTGTCACTGAAAAGTAGACGGTTTCAGCCAGAAACGTGGCAGCTATTGCGTCTGTAGCATGGGACGTGAACGTGTTCCCCTTCTGTGGCAGGAAAAGGGGAAGGTAGGATGCAACTCTTTGGACTGGGATTCGGCCAGGAGAACAGCGTGAAACGCTGTTTCCTAGAATCAGGAATAGTCCGGCATGACTAGGTCCCAAAAAACAGCATTTCTGTAAGTGCAGCAACCCATAGTACCAACCTGGGGTCATACGGGCAACACAGTTGTCTCCACAAAGCTACTCTTTGGTAGGCTGAGACATTTTTTTTCCTTCAATTACAGAGCAGTGTTAGTGCTACTGATCTCATGAGATCAAATAAGATCATGACTTGGTTATGCTGTGACCTCATTGCTGACCCACTTAAATCCTTGCAGACTCAGAAAGAGCAAAGGAAATACTGAATTTCATGCCCAGGAAGGCCAGGAGCAGCAAAGGAGAAAAAAAATGCAGTCCAAACTGGAAAGTTCCCCTAGCACTGCCGTGCCCAGGGGAGGAGAAGAGCCAGTGCCATGGCAGCAGGCTGCAGCCCTGCTCACTAACCAAGTAGTTTTTAGGGTTTATAGGAAGGCAGTGGAAGAGATACAGCTTTCCTGTGTGCAGAGGGTCCTGGATCTGCTGCAGACACTGCAGTTGTGCCTCTCAGCCTCAGAGGACGGGAAGCGACTCAGCCACACACGGACACTCCTGGATCTCTGGAAGCAGCAAGGGATGGGGCCAGACAGTCCTCAGCTCCCTGTAGAGCTAAAGAAGAGGCTGAAAGCAGAGATGACCCGGGGAGCAGTGAGCAACTCAAGCCTGGAAGAAATCCAAGGGGCCTTATTTTCACATGTTGCCCCAGCTTTTGAGCAATTCTGGGCTGAGGTGAACAAGGGATTGAGCAGGCATGGTGTGAAGCCCTCCCAGATCCAGGGAGATGGCTGGTCCAGTCTTGAGCCTCTTCTGCACACACTGGCTTCCAAAGCGGCCGTCAAACACCTCACAAAGAGGGAAGCCAAGGTCACATCAGTTGCTACGGCCCAGCCCAACCTGGATGACAAAGCCACTCTCAGTCGCTCCCTTCAGGCTGCTGCCAAGGGCTGGCCAACCCTGGAGATGCTCCATTTCCTCAACCACCTGCAAGTGCACGGACCTGCCATGCTGGAAAATGGCCTGCGGTTCCAGCTGGAGGTGCAGAAGTTCAAGAATGCCCATCGCAGCGGTCCCAACAGGGCCTTCCTGCGGAGGAAGGTTCGGGTGATCCGGGACTGCTTCCTCCTCTCCCAGTTAGAGCCCAAACTGCAGGTATGCCTCAGGCAGGGGCAGAGGGGGTGACAGGGGATGAGGCTTGCTGGAGAGACCTCTGTTGATCAAGCTAGTGGCGGAAGAAGGGTGCGCAGAAAAGAGGGTCTTGCTTTGCTCTCTATATGGCAGCAGTTAGTAGGGTGGGGCAAGAGGGCCATTTCCCTCTGGATGAGACGCTACAATGAACAGCAGTAAGCAGACCCCCTTGCTTGTTGGCTTAATCTGGGGTAGCGTCCTGGGCTGTTGCACTTCACTTCTAAGAAATCCAAGCAGCTGCTGATGCAGCAGTGGAGGCCAAACTGGCCTGGAGACAGCTGGGCTGCTCAGGACTAGCCTCATCCCCCATGGCATTTGGGTGTCGCAAAGTGATTCTCCCCAGCTTGAGCATGTCTTTTGGCTGATCCTGCAGTTGGCCGTGGACACAGAGAAGCTGGAGAGGGCTGTGCAGACGATTGAGCGCGCCCTGCTCAAGGATGTGCCTCTGCCGCCTCCAGGGCTGTTTGATGAGCTGTGCGACTCAGTCCTCAGCAGCCTCCTGCCATACTGGGCTGCCTTCCGGAAAGCCTGGCTGCAGAGGTCACCCGAGAGTGCTCACAGACCCCCTGGTAGGATTGTCGTACGGACACCCCTGTTCTGCTTCAGAAGCCCTATAACCCTTGCTAGATGGCGTGCATACTGTGAAGGTTGCGGTAGGCCCATCTTAAGGTACAGCTGTCATGTAACTGATACCTTTTGGTTTCCTCAAAGTGCCTGGAATTGGCTGCAGGATCCCTCCGCTTTCCCTCCATGCCTCTGCTTAGGGAAGGTGAGGGCAAATAGGGAGCTCATTTCTCCCTGTAGGGCTGGGTCTGTCACTCTTAAGAGTGGGGAGCACACTCAGAACGGCTGCTTTTCCCGTGGGACACAGGAGGGGGAGAGGATAGCTGGAGTGTTCGTGACGGGCAAGGGAAAACAAGAGGCCAGGCCTGCGTTGCTTACTCATTGCACCAGTCTCCTTCCACAGTGCTGAGACGCCAACAGCTCCTGCAGCACAGACAGGCCTCCTTTGAAAGGCCCCAAAGCCCTCTGCCACCGGTCCAATTGCCTCTGTTGCAGCAGCCCTTGGCCATCCAGAGGAACGCTGGGGGTTTGACTTACACCTTCTCCATCAGTAAAGGCATTACTGTGAAGGTCAGTTCTTGCACCCTTGCATCTAAAGGGGCTGGGCAGAAGTTTACAAGGGGGTCAGTGGCTTTTAAGCTAAAAAACAGGCCAAAGGGGGTTAATTCTGTAAGGCTGCTGCTGGCAAGCTCAGGATCTGCTTTTGGAGCATGATGCAGGAGCAGCTCAACCCAACATTCGTCTCCTCCTCCTCACACCTACTCTCCAATATTGAAAGGAGACATCATCTGAGTAGCAGCTATTAATAAAATAATATGAACGCACACAAAAACACCCCTGGAAAGCACTTTCTCATCCCTTCCCCTCCCCGCCCCATCCAGTACTTCTATGACTGAGGTGAAACACAGCAGCCGTTTTAACGCTGGGCACTAACAGTGCTTTTGAACAATGGCATGACACGTCCCACTCAGCCCTGCTTTGTTCTTTGCCCACCCTCTCCAACAACCCTACAGCCTTGCCACAAGATCCCCTAAGTGCTGGTCCGGATGTTCCAGCTCTCTTCCCTTTGCATAGGTTCCCAGCAGAGACCTTACAAGCACGAGCAGTACCTCCGCATCCAGAAATGGAAAAAGGTCACCGACACCACGGCTCCCATCTCTTCCCACAGTGCCGGTGCTCTTTTGAAGAGGACAGCAAGCGCTCTGTATTCCAGCACTAGAGACTCTTTGTTAATGCTACCAAGGGGAAAAGCAATGAGGTGGTGGCTGGAGAAAGGGAAAAGCTCTGAGAAAGCACTGAGCTGCTCTACCACAGGGTAAGGAAACAGGCTGAAGGGCAACCTGTGGTGAGCAGCAACCTGCACTGCTGGAGGGGTGATGAAATGGCCTGTGCTGTCTCTTGGCAGCAAGGGCAGATACCAAGGGACCTCAACTCACTGTTCTCTTTGCAATAAGCCCTGTTTTAACCTCCCTGGCTGGAAGGAGCTTTTACTGAACCAGAGCTGGAAGGAGCTTTTACTGAACCAGACAGCCTGAGGCAACTGTCTGCATCCTCGCTGTGGTTGTAGAAGCTGTTAGTGCTTTGGGGAAGTACAGGCAGATAGCTGGGAGCATTGCCAGCCCCTGAAGGCTCACTCTATTCCTTCTGCTCCCAAGTCCTCCTGTTAACATCAGGCACTTACACAAGTGCAAGATCCTGCCCTCTGCAGAACCAACTTCCTGGCACTTAGAAAAGATGTATAGGAGCAGCACGAAGACCAGCACGAAGACCACTTCCTGCTACATCCTCTTGACTTATGGTACCCATTCATATCTATACGAAGATCAAGCACTAGGCAAACACCTTCATCTGCAGAACCTGCCTTACAAATCCACGTTGCACGTAGTTGCAGTGCGTGGGGGCAGTGCGGTGCCCCACTGGCCAAAGGGCTGATTGTTCCTGAGGCCTGTATGTGCGGCTCAGCTCTCTCCTGGCTACGTGGCATTTATTTGAACCCTCTCTCCTTCAATCACTTCCGGTCTGCTCTCAGCTACTGAAAGCTCCTCACATCAGTCTGCCAAGGCCATTCAAAATCACCTTCCTGCCTCATCACACCTACCACGGGGGGGGGGGGGGGTGGAGGGGGAGGAGTGGGGGGTGCCCTTCTGCGTGCTATCAAACCACTTCCCTTTGCAAGCTGCTGAGTCTTCATTGCCCATTTCCTGCCCCCAGCCATCAGCACCACTCTGCCTCCTCCCCTCTTGCCCCTCTCTAAAAGCACACAGCTACTGCCTCCTCCCCTAAGCTCCATGGTGCCAGGCAAACGTACCCACTGATGAAATCCATCCCTGCCCAGCCACTGTTACTGCTCCCATGCTGAAACCTGCTTGTGTCAGTACCTGCTGCACCTTCAGATCAGCTACTGTTTTGCGATCTTTGCAGGCCAGACAGCATCTCTTTATTTAGGTCAGTACAATAACTAAAATAATGGAGATTTGGCCAGGAGCTCTAGACATCATCCTGAAATGCCTTCATCAGCTGAGTTTGCTGGGGCCGCTACTGCTCATGAAAAGCAACCAGTTTAGGAAGATCTATTCCCCTCTAGGCTACCAGCGTCCTGCTGTGGTGAGTTCCACGCTGTAACACAGCAACAGTTCCCACTCCCAAAACTCACTGGATATGTATCAGCACCTACCTAAAATTGATTGTGAAAGAAGTCAGGAGGCAGTATGAGTGAGAGGCAGGGAGAAACAAGGATAAGAGCATTCCTCCAAAGCAAAGAGGTGAAGGCTGGGATGATTTTGATCCCTCTTTGCTCCAGTATCAAGGATGGCTTCAGCGCTAACCACTGCATAGCCTAACAAGCATACACTGAGGAGGGATGTCACTTTCCATTTCTAAATTATAATAGCCTTTTTATCAGAGAGGGGTGATCCTGAGTTCTGCAGTGGGATGGGACTGCTTAGACAAGAGTGGGTGCTGGCTGATGGGGCTGCAGGGACAGAGCTCCTCTGCCAGAACAGAGCAGAAAGGAAGATGCAGCAAACAAGAAACATCAGGGAACTGACCACTCTCCACCCTTTAATAGCTTTAGGACAGCACTGGGTCATCTCTCAATGTCCTCACGGAGCCTCCTGGTGCTGCTCTCGTGGCAGGAGCTGCATTCTGTTTCGGAAAAAGTAGGATCTGCTCTAGCAGCCGGTTCTTTCCAAGCCTCAATGCCAACATACTGGTGATAAGAACAGGCAGCATCGTTCAGTCAGTGGGATCAGGAAAGAGCGCATGCTCTGCTGATCCCTGCTGGCCACAAGCCAAGTGCCCCAATGCAGAGGTGCAGCAACCTTCAGTAGGGGGGCTGCTAAATCTTCCAGCTCAGTGGAGTACAATGTGTACTCTGCAACAAACGTCCATGTAGCTTGCAGCTCACTGCATACAGCTGTCCTCCCACCAATGCATCACACTCATTTCAGAGTTTACTCTGAGCGAACTCCAGTGCAGTAGTTAGGGCTCCTTGCATGCCTCTGGCATTTCCACTGCCCTTAGCGACGACACAAGAACCTCCTGCCTTGCCTTCCATCTGTGTGCAGACAGCTGTGGCCCAGTCAGCAGCAGAAAACATGGGGAGACAATTCTGTGGAGAGATACAGAGCAAAGTCATTTGGCCTGTGGGTCACTCTGCTGCCCAGATGAGGAAAGGTAACTGCTTTCTCTCCTCACACAACCCGGGCCCTTGCTGCATGAGGCAGTCATGACTGGCAGGACTGCAAAAACTGAGCTCACCTGTTAATGCTGTGTCCTGTGAAAACTGAGCTTACATGTTAATGCTGTGTCCTGCCCCTGGGCACACATGTCCTGGAGAATCCAGGGTTATCTGTGCCCAGCAGAGCCTGAAAGCATATCTGCTTCCAGTGTGGTCCTCTCAGGTTCTACCTCTACATGATTAACCAGCAATATTTGAAAGAATCCCAGGAAGAACCTGAACCGGGACCTCCCTTTCCAAGAAAGAGAAGTAGGCCCGGTCTCCCTTTGCAGTTAGGTTCCCCATGTCTCTGCCAGGGCTGCACTTACCTTGGACACCTGACACGCACAGAGCACCTCACCAGAAGCCTGAGGGCTGAGCAGCAGGACTGATGTGCCAGGAGACTTGACACATAGCTGGTTCACTACCTTCATTAGGATCTAGGAGAGGCATGGACAGGAAGGGTCAGGCAGATCCCTCTGTGCAGCAGCAAACATGCACAGCAGCTCCTTTTTACCATATGGAGCATCAGAAATACTGCTGGGCCAAAAAGTTACTCACAGAGGGAGAGTCAGCTGGGACAGTATCAATGATGACAGGCCGGTTGCAATGTTTTGCCAGCAGGCTTTGTACCTTCTCTGCAGCCTGGAGGAGGAAACACACAGCACTTGAGGGACTACATGCGGCATAGGGTGGGCTGGATGGGGATATATGCATGCAACATAGGCACACAGGGAATGGAAGTGCTGCTCTGGGAGACCGAGGGGAGAGGTGTGTTAGCAGAGGTCAGAGTAAGACTGCAGACTGAAATCTCCATGTGGAGACCTGCACAACTCTCCTTCCTCAAAAGCAAACTGAGATGAACCCCTTTCAAAAGTGGAACAGATAGTGGCCTATTTGGTCCTTGGCCTCTCTCTGGGCCTACTCATTGCCGCGTGCCTTATGCAGGCTTCTGAGGCAAGACGCGTCTACTTTAAGGAAAAGCTAGTTCTTACTGAGAATACTAAATCACCAACAAGCAGTCTCAAAGGGGTTTAAATATAATCATGTCAATTTGTAAGACAGAGAAACGTAGTGGGAAGCCAGAACAATATCCATGGGGCTGGGAGAAAGGCTGTCCTGCAGACCTGCCTTACTGCATGACCTTGTAAAGCCCATTTTCTCAGGATTGTACCTGATCTTCTCCATCTATAAACAGGGAAGTGATGCTTATCTGCCTGTCTGCCAAAAGTGCTGATACAGGGCTCTTCATCTTCACAGGCAGAGAGACAGGGGGATTTTGCAGGTTCTGAAAGGCCAATCAGTCATTCATTGTACTTTAAATAGCAGTCTGGGTTAAGACAACCCAACCCATGACCTCTGTTACACTGTGTGTGATTACATCTGCTTTCCCCTGCCTTCCAATGCGATCATAGTGACTGAGTTGCTGTGTAGCGTGACAGGAACTTCAGCTTCCCTGGTGTAAGCCGCACACTGCTATTAGCAGGCTGTAGTGAGTGCGCTGCTACCACAGTACCTGCTGTATCTCCAGTTTCTTGATGGCTGTGTTGGCCGTTCGCTGAAGCGCTTTGAGGATGGTCTGTAGTTCTTTTCTTTGCCACTGGGGCATTGCAGTGCTAGCCACCACCTGAAAGACAATCTGCTGTGTAAGCAGTACTAAGCTGTATCTACCAAGACGTAAACTGCTAGTTCTCTGGGAGGTCCGACTGGAGCTTGGCCTCTTCCCAGCCCCTCCTTTAGCCCTACATGATCTGGCCAGCCAGCCACTGCTGCATGTGGCTTTTTTCTTTTCAGTTGGGCATCTGAAAACCAGGGAACCTTTTTTCACTGCGTTACCCTCCCCACCATTGCTTCCTCTCATGGTCCCTCTGGTAGTAGGCCATCTGTAAGAGAGGCACCTAGAGGCATGTTGAAATCTTTCTGGCCAAAGACACACTGGCAGGTAGCAACTTCCCCTTGCTAGTAACCATGGTGAGATGTGAACCTAGCAGGGAAGAAGGGATGTGGCTCAGTGTATAGAGCCCAAGTTGGAATCTTTCTGCACAGGAATGTAATCCTTACTTTGGTCAACTGGCCCACTTCTTTGGAGAGGTTCTGCACCTCAGGAATAGAGGTGCTCCTCTGCTTCATTCTTATGGAGACAGAGTCCACTTCCATAGCCAAGCACTGGCCTACTTCCCGGGCCTGGAGAGAGTGAGACAGAGAATGCTTCAAATGCAGCAATGGAAAGAACGAGCGGGGACGGAGAAAGTGGAGAGACTGCAGGGTCATAACCATTCAAAGCCCTACTCAGTATCCAACAGGAAGACACCAAGAAACAGAGGCTTTAAGAATGACTGTCCCCAAGAGCAGCCCGCATAGAAAATTCCTCTCTAGATTTATAACCATTGCTAGATGGTCACACCCCAGGGACCAAGCTGTCTGGCAGTTACGTTTGCTCAGTATCTATCTCACAGCAAATCATCAGTATTTCAATGAGAAAAAGTTAGACGCCCCATTTACTTATTAGGGCTCTATTTCATTAGCAAACGCACGCTTGAAACTAACGACCAAAGAAAGATTGTTCTCCTCAGCATCAGTGTTACCATTAATAACAAAGTAAATGCAACTTTTCCCCATGATAGCACTCATACTTTGGAGCATTTCCTTCCTGCTAGACCTTTGTGCCCATGATGGCCCTGGGAGATTTTATACTAGGAGAGCAGAGAGCGTGAAAGAAAAGTTGTGGAGAATGGAAAGGCCTGCTCTGCCTAGCCAGGATACACATCCCTAGCTCCAGATCACTCCCTTGTACCTGCACCCTCTCTTATCTCATTTACACACTCTCGGGGGCTCTTCAGGTCAGCACTTCCAGCAAAGCAGGCAGATGTGCCCTACAGCCTTTTATTCCTCTGTGGCAAGGGTGGCCTTGCCAGGAACACAGATGCACAGGAGGCAGCCAGACAAAGTGCAACTCTCCTCTGACTGCAGCCCCAAAGGAAGCAGGCAAGGCTACGGAGTCCCCCGACACTTCAAGGACAAAGATCCCACAGACACAATAATAGCTTGCCTACTCTTTGTATAGACAGAGCTAGACCAGGACCACAGTTTAGCAGGAGAAAAAGAATAAAGGAAGAAGGAAAAGGGTTGTAAGAATGAGGCCAGAGCCCTGTCAGAATAAAGGGCAAATCCAACTGTGATAAGCAGGAGGTAAAACCAAGGCACAAAGGATTATGCCTTTAAACACCTACCTGGGAACTGCAATTTACAGCTCAGAAGCTTCCTGGCATTTTGTGTCAAGTTCTCATCTTAGGAAAAGGGGATCTGAAGGGAAAAATGAAGGGCAAGGAGCCAGGAGCCCAGGGCAGGGCGGAACGGGGGTGAACAGCAAGGTACATCAGCAGAGCTGGGCCCAGGGGTAAAGGAGAAAGCCCAACCAGACGAGCACCAGAGTGCTCCAGTTAGGGGAGTGGGATACGAACTGCCTTAGCAGGAACCTGTGAAGCTGGGTCCTACCAGCACAGCCCTGATATGGGGGAAATTTCAGTCCCTTTTTCCTCACCTGCTTGGCTTGTCCCCCTGTTACTGCAATGACACGGCTAATCCCTTTAACCAGCTGACGCTCACTGATAATGGCCAGATCCTCCATAGCTCCTGTTTGTAGCAGGTGCCTAGGAAAGGAAACAAGCTTCTCTGTGAGAAGAGAAATCAGGAAACCTGCTTTCCTTTTAGACATGTCCCAAGTTCAGCCCCCGCTCCCCAATCACAACAGCTTTAATTCTTTCCTACCCCTAAAATCCAGAGGGACCCCTGTCAGGCAAGAGACAGCAGAGTTGAGGCTAGTCCAGTGGAGCTGTGCTACCTGCCCAGCAGACTGCTGTCAAACAGCATGGAACAGCCAAGTTCTGCTTTGCATTCTGTTCTTTCCACAGTGAGATGGATTGGGATTTCTCTCTTCTACTCAGCTGCTGCTGAAACTTGTAGAAAGTCATTTTTTCTCCAATTCCATCACTCCTTTGTCAGGCCAGCTCACAGGCTGGCCAGTGGAACCCAGTCACAGGGTAGAAGACGTGACTGACAACCTTCCTTCTTGGTTATCTAACATTGGATATGAAAAAAACTACAGTGTCTCGGGTCCTCTGCTACTACAAGTAATTAATGCAGACAGCTTCACTAGAATTGATCATCTCCACTCCCATGCAGCTCCTTGTCCCACTACTCCCACAAGAAAACTGCTCTCATGATTAGAAACCTGCTCATTTCCAGCTACATCTGCTCTGAGGCCAATTTGCTCCTGTTTATTCTTGTGCCAGCATTGTCTTAAGATTGATTCACTCTTTTTCTACTCTCATTAGTGCTAAAATCCCAAAACAAAAGCCTTATAACTGTATTTGGTGTGACGGGGCACATAGCCGTTTGCACACTCTGCTGGAGTCCTCTGGCTCCAGGTGGGTTTCAGACAATGAAGCAAAGAATAACGATTTTCATTTCTGTCATGCTTTTTCATCCTGAAATTTCCAAAACTTCACAGCTGGCCTGCCTTATCACCACTAAATTTTTCAGGTGAGAAAACTAAGTGGCAGAGGAACAGGGACTGGAGCTTGGAATAATGTCTCTGCCTGAACCATCGGTGCTCATTCTTCTTCCTCAGCTTGCATACGGGCCTTGCAGGGCATACAGAAATCCTCACGCAAGCCTGGTCCTGGGATCAGGGTGGGCGGCAACTCTGGAAAATCACAAGGATGCAGTCACCCACAAACATGCCTTCTGACTGTAAGTAGGGAAAGTCACTTACGTCCCACAGCAGAGCTCCACAGAAGTGTGCATTGCAGCCTCGGAGTTGTGGGTCAGCACACTCTCCACGGGGACACCCAGGGACACTATCCTTACTGGATCTGGATACTCCTGACAGAGGAGACAGGGATCAGCAGCAAACAACATAGTTCCTCAGAGGCACTCAGAGACTAATCCCATGGCTTCAGGTCCCTGCCTCACTCCACCTCTGTTTTGGGCCCTTCCCCAGAGAGACGGGGGCAGCACCACTGCTCCCTCCACAAACAACCTCTGCAGGGAGAAAGAAACAGCTGGGTGACGCTACAAGCTCTTGGTTCAGAGAAATTAGCAGAAAACCTGCGTACCACCAGCATCTCCATATTACACCAGCGCCCCTGAGAGTCTCCTCTCCCTATTTCCCCTCTTGAGCTTTGGAAGTCAATTCCCTTGCAGAAACCTGCTGCTTCAACATCTCTTAGGATGCAGCTGATTCCTGCTGAGGGAGAAGGCTCCGAAAAGACATGCCCTGCCCTCCTGTCATACCTCATCCACAGTACGGAGTCCCTGAACTCTTCTGGCCAACATGAGAGGGACCTCAGCCATGTGCACAACCTCGTTTCTTTCAATCACCTCCTGGACCACCTGCTCTACTTGCTGCAGCTGCTCCGTGGTCACAGGCTCCTGGAAAAAGAAATTGGCCGCCTTCAGGGGAAGTCTCCAGAGAAGTTCAGAACCAAGGAGGGACAACTGGGGCTATGGCCCCCAGGCAACTCATCCTGGAGAAACCACTTACGCTCTGTGTCTCACCTTCCGTACCTGTAGAAAGGAATTGCGAGCATCATGGCCCTCCCACTCCCCCCTGCAGTTAGGACAGCAATAAGGATTATTAACCCAAGAGCATCAACCAAATTCTTCAAGATAGATGCTGCCGTAAGTGACAGATGAGCAGGGCCAGTGCTCAGCCTGCCCTGACAGCTTTCAATTCCCAAGCCCTCCCGCCTGGATGACCAGCACAAATACCAGACACATCCCAGCAAGTGCCATGGTCAAGCTGTGAGTCCCTCAAGAGATGTCCTTTACACTATCCAGGTCAGCGACACGTCTACTAGCCCTGCTAAGTCCCTTCCTCTCTGCCCCCCATTCCTTTCCTTCAGTAGGCCCTCCTCAGAGCCAGGTCAGTACAAAGCTGAGCCCATCACCTGCAGGAGGCCAAGTCTAATTTCTCAGTCAATATTTGACTTGTCTCAAAAGGAGTAACTACAGCGAGCGGAGAAAAATCCCTGAGAAGATGGCCAGTCCTAGGATGCTGGTTCTGCCAAGGCCCATCAGAAGTTCAGGGTCACCTTGGTATTGAAGTCGAAGCGCAGCTGCTCTGCTGTCACATGGGACCCTCGTTGCTCTGTGTTGTCTCCCAGGACACGGCGGAGTGCAAAACTCAGCAGGTGGGTAGCAGTGTGGTTGGTCATGCAGGCCAGCCGCTGGGCCTGAAACCACAAACAGGTTGGCAGTGAGTGCTGGAAGGTCTCCACAGCTGTGAGGAGCAAGGAATGGGTAAGAGAGGTAAGGGAAAGGCTGCACGTAACGGGGTGGGAGGAGACAAGGAAGAAGAACAGGCAGACAGATGTGCCCTGTGACACAAGTTCATCTAGCTTCTTTCCGCGTGGGATCAGCTCTGTAAAACAGCAAAGGGCAGGCCAGATACTTTGCAAGAGACCCAAGACTCTAGAAGATTACAGACAGAGAAGCTTGTGAGCTCTCCCTCCTGCCTCACATTGCAATGAAGAGCAGTCTCAGGAGCAAAAGGAACAAAGCTTTGCTCTGCCCAGGTTACTCAGGGCATCACAAGATTCTCAAAGCAAGGTGGGGAAAAGGCTAAGAGCAAACGAGCCATCACCTCATCCACAAAGAGCTGCACTTGGTCCCCAGCACGCAGGGTTTCCACAGCAGTGACCTCGTGGATCACATAACCGCCACAGAGATGAACTGACTCTACGGGGAAGAGCGTGTCCTGGACAAAGAGACACAGAACGGTGAGTTAGCATACAGGGAACATCCAAAGGTGTTCCAAAGCACTATCCCATTTTGCAAGGCTAAAAAGGCAGCATCAACGCTCAGATATGATTCTCAAGAGATAGAGCGTAGGAGGGAGCTAAAACTGCATCCCACGTAACTTCCTAGAGGAGGGTCAAAGCTCTCCCTCCGGCAGAGCAGAGGGAACATGCTGCTGATGCTTTTGGGAGGAATAAGAGCTTTTGCACTAGGTCTCAGGTTGGGCACCTCTTGCAGTTCTCCAGGACTGGCCAGATACAAGTTACTCAGCTGGCAGACTTTCTGATCACTGATTGCCTTCTCCCTGCATTATCACCCTGACTGGAAAGGGGGCAACATATTGAAGGGAGGCCCAAGACGACTGTTTCAAGCCTTCCCCAGTAAGAAGAAATTGCAAAGGGCTGCGAGAGACAACCAGAGCAGCAGATCCACCTCTGAGAAGGTGTCACTGCTTTCCCTTGCCCCCACCAACCCTGAGGCAAAGCCAAAGGGACTGTAAGGACACTGCAGCTTGCAGATTAACACAGCAAACTAGTCTATCATTTGGGAAAGTTTACCTGGCCTCATTAACCATGGCTACCTTAGTTTTAGTCATCAAAGGCCTCACCTGCTGTCCCAAGCGCATCAGGTAGCCCCGGTCAGAAGCTTGCCCGCCCTGCTCTGCATAGAAGTTAGTCCGATCCAGGATGACACCACAGCGTTGCCCTTCCCCAACCTCCTCCTGGAGAGACTGATCTCTGCATAGCATCAGGATGGTGGCCTGGCACGGGCTGAACTCTGCCGAGGGCAAGAAGATACCAGCAATCAGTGTGTGCATCCCGTCAGATCACAAGAAGAAGGGAGGCACCGCTTCCCTGTGCCAACCCTGCCAACATCCAGTCTACACTGAAAGCCAGCACTTTCTTTTGCCTAGATAGGCACATCTATCAGCAGAAAGGACAAAGGACCCATTACTCGGAACCAAGACCCAAAATAGCACAGTCATCCTTTGCTTACCCAGGGACAGGCCTGCTGGGTAGTGGTTAACCAGGCTGTCAAAGCAGGGACACTCCAGCTAGTTCCACACAAGTCCACTTGAGAAAAATGCAACACAGACATGTCTGTATGGCGCTACGCTGCATGCTTGGCCACCCTGACTGCCTTCTATGATGAGATGACTGGCTTGGTGAACAAGGGAAGACAAGGGATGTCACCTTCCTTGACTTAGCAAGGTTATGACACACCCTCCTGTAATATCCTTGTAGCCAAATTGGGGAGATATGAACTGGGCAGGCAGATCACTCCTAAAGTGGTTGAATAACTGGCTGGACAACTGGGCTCAAAGACTTGGAAGTGCTCAATGGTTCAAAGCTCAGCACATGCAGTTACCAGCAGAGCTACTCAAGAGCTGATTTTGGGGACACCACTGTTTAACATCTTAATTAATGAACATCCACGACAGGATGGGATGCACCCTCCTCCTGTTTGTGGATGTCAACAAACTGGTGGAGACAGGTTGATAGGCTGGAGAGCAGGGCTGTCTTTCACAAGGATTTTGACAGCCTGTAGAAACGGGCTGACAGAAACCATGTGATGTTCAACAAAGACTACGTGGACGTCAATTGGATCGAAAGTAGCTTTGCAGAAACGGACCTGGGAGTCCTCAGGAACAAGTTGAACACAAGTCAACACGGTGGCCTTGCAGCAAGGAGTGCTGACTGCATACTGGACTGTATGAGCAGAAGCGTAGCCAGCAAGTCAAGGAAAGTGATTACATCCCTCTGGGATTTGTGATACTGCAGGACTGGGCAGTTTTTGGCTCTCCAGTACGCAACAGACAAAGACAAACATCGAAATACAGGAGTGAATCCAGCAAACGGCCACCAAGACGGTCAGGAGGCTGGAGCATGACGACATACAAGGAAAGACTGAGAGAATAAGGTTTGTTCGGCCTGAAGAAGAGAAGGCAAAGGGAAGATCTTAGTACTGCTAATGGGAGGATATAGAGAAACTGGAGCCAGACTCTCTCAGAGACGTACAGCAAAAGGATCATGGGCAATAGACCCAAGTCTCCACACAGGATATTATGCTTGGACATAAGCAAAAAGCTTTTCACAGTAAGAGTGATAAAGAGCTGGAACGGAGTCCAGCGAGGCTGTGGAATCTCCATCCTTGGAAACACTGAAAACTTAACTGGACAAAGCCCTGAGCAACCTGATTTGACTGGGAAGCTGATGCTCCTTTCAGCAGGAGATCAAATCTCCAGAGATCCCCTCCAACCTGAATTATTCTATGATTCAATGTCTGAGCAGGTAGAACAGCGGTAGCTTGCAGATTTCAATCAAAGTCACTGCTGGATTTTTTTTTTTTTTCTATTATGCCCTTGCTGTAATATATACAGTTTGAGCTACCTCGCTTTCTGCTTAATGTGGGTTGCCACCAGCACACTGGGTAAGGGAGAGCTGGCTGTACACAGCTATCCCTAATCGTTTGTGACAGCCACACCACCTTTTACTCTCTGTGGTTTAGCTTTATGCTTTCCCTAGAGCATCAATAACGCGTTATCCTAAATGATAAAAAACCTGCACTGGCATCTAGTGGCCTGCCAGAGAAATAGCAAGTGCAAGGCCTTAGATAACTACCCAAACCCTTACCAGCCTCTTCTTCCTTCTCTCTAGCACTCACTCCTGATAGTCAGGAACAGGCTGGGCACTCATCTGCAGCAAAAATCAACAGTGCACTGTTCAGCATCACACAGTAACAACAACTCAGAGCTCACAGCCTCACCACCAGCCCTGCGCCTTCCTGGGGGCACACCACCAGCAGCAAGATCAGCATCTACCTTGAGGTCACAGGCAGGGCAGAGAGAAGATGCAGGAGCAAGGTGGACTAGTTTGAACCACAGGGCGCATGCTCTCCTGCAGGCATGAGGTTAGGAAGCAAGAGCAGTCTCTTGTGAGTCTCTCCAGTGCCCTAAGGCACAGCCTGCCCAATGGATGTGAATGACCACTTACCATATTGCCCATGCTGCCCAAGTGCGTAGGCGTATTTTGGTGAGTCATCAGTAACAGGCACATTGTTGCTCCGCAGCTGAGCCAGTGAGTGCACATCGAGCTGCACATTTACATCCTCCAGCTGTCCTGCCTGTGGGCCGTGAGCCTTCCGCTACAGCAGAGCAAAGGCATAGTTAGATGAGAGGTATCTAGGGGCACCCACACCAATAGCTGGAGCTTTAAGACTAAAAACTCCTCCTTCCACCTTCCTGGATACAGCTCATGTAGATCTGTGCTGTTGCAGGCTACTGTTAAACCAACCCCATTTCCTCCAACCCACAAGCACTCAATGCCACCCTATGCTAGCCTTGAGGCAGGCCATTAGCAACTGCTAACACAGCCAGTCCTCCCTGCGCAGCTGGCTATATAGTTCTGAAACTTCCAGGAGAGCAAGGCCTCGACCTGATCACTCAACAGGGTCTGCCAGGGTGAGTCTCGCAGCACTAAAGAGACTGAGGGGAGTACATTAACGCTTGATAAACAAGCCACTTGATGTTTTGGCTGTCTAAACTGACCCTGCTTTGAGTGGGGAGCTGGACCAGATAACTGCCAGAAGTTCCTTCCAAGTTCCTTCCAATTGTTCCAAGGAACAATTGTTCTGTGATAATCCCCGCTCCAGCAACGGTCAAAATCATAACACATTTCTAAGATCTGTAGAGGAATCATCAGCCAACGCTTTCATCCCCAAGCTCAAAAGTGAAGGCAGTGTGTTCCAACTGCTGTGATTAGACCCATTTCCACTTCAGGGAAAGGGCACCCTGGCCCTGTGGTTCATCTGAAGAGCCCAAGCACTGAGAGGAATTCTGCCTCTGTGCCCACAGGACAGAGGGCAGGCTCCTAATCACTCTGATGAAGACAGTGTCCCTCTTACCTTGGCATCTTCCAGAGCAAGTTTATCAAAAGCAGCTGCATCCAAACGGATCCCCTTTTCTTCAAGCATCAAGTCAATCAAATCCAGAGGGAACCCCAAATTCCCATAGAGAGACCAAGCTACTTCAGCTGCAGGACAGGAAGGAGCACATGAAGTCTGTGTGGTTACTGAAAGCAAAGGCATCTCGAGAGTTGTTCGGATGGGACCAATGTGGTGTATGCCTTGGTAACTGGGTTCACTTGTGCTATGCACAACTGCTCCGGTAATGGAGAAGGGAAGGAGAGCCATGGAGTCCCTCTCACACGGGACTGAGTATTAATGGTGCACCATAGCCCCATCTCTGCTAAAATTCAGTGCGGCACATCTGCATAAGCAGCTGTGCCTCTGGGTCCTCAGCTGCTACTTTCAGCTTTGTATCTGTATGGAGCCAGCTAATCAGCTAATAAAGCAGCAAGGGATGTTTCTAACTTTTCTGATGCCTAGTTGGTTGTGAGAATAAAGTTCTTGGAAACACTCACAATCAGGGGAAAGGAGGAACATCTGCTTTTAAACTTGGCACTGGAATGTCCACTACTGGAATATCATTGAAAACATGTAGGGGTGGCAGGCAGACATCCGCCAGAGTTTTGACTGCAATGCCCGCAAGGACCTGTACTGAACTATTTTCAAGTACAGCCAGGCAGAGTAAGGAGACTCACCCGGGAAATATGTGGAGGGCTCCATCTGCTGCACTGTCCGCTCGATGATGCGCCTCCCACTCTCAAGGGAGGACAGAAAAGCAGCCTCGTTCTCATTGATGATATCTGCAGTCTCCCCAAGGAACAGAAGAAGGGTTAGCCATAACACCTCAGAGAGCTCCTCAGCTCTGCCCTGCCATCACTAGGGTCCTTGCTAACTTGAGCTCAAAGCAGCCCAGCGAGTGTCTAATAGGTGCTGCGTCTACTTGAACTAGCTTTTTTGTTCTGCAAGTATCCATCACAATATGGTTCTGGCCCATTATAAGACAGTGCTAAATTCACTGTGTCTTCTATCGTCCTTCCTGTTAGGAAATATCGACCATCTACCTGGGGGAAGCTGGATGCTGACTAATGTGCCCTGTCAGAAATTCGTGTCTGTGACCCAATTAAAATTGCAAGACTGGAACGGCCAGAGAAATTGCTCATCACAGTTGCTGTCAGCAGAAGCAAGCACGGAGCAGCCTGTAAACTAGTTAGACTCTGACTAGCCTTAAACCTCCAATCCACTCGGGACTAAGGGTACCCATGCTAGGACAGGCTGTACTTCCATTTGACAAAAGAGCTGCCCTAGTTTTGTCAGAGCAACAGCTCTTATACTAGGACAAGAAGCCCTTGTTAAGAATCTCATATAGCTCCCGTGGGAAAGTCTGCCACAGGTACTTCTCAGTCCCAGGCAGCGCATGATACACATACACTCCCAGCACGTCTCAGCCTACTGATGAGAACTCAGTAACGGAGGAGGCAGTGCAGACCCCTCCAACTAAGTCCCAAAGAGGGGCCCACTCCTACTTCCAAAAGCAGCATCTAAGATGATGAGAGGGGGGTTTCTCTCCAGGGGATTCCACACTGCTCACCTGGTCCGCATTCTTCCTCAGCTCTGGATAGGCATCTCCCTGTGGAGTTAGCCTCACCGTTAGTGATAACAATATCCACAGCAGCTTCCTCAGGGGATCTCACAGCATGCAACACACGGTAGAGAGGTTTCTCAGGCAAGTGAGAACGAATTCTGAGCACCACTGCACAGCCTCAGGGACAGCATCACAGAGGGAGAATCATACTTGGAAACAGAGCTGCCACCTCCGGGCTGTCTCCTTGTGACCCTCCCCTGCTAGCCCCTGCACAGCATCTCTGTGGCAAACGCATCAATTTACAAAGGGGAAGGAAGCAGCTTCTCTTAGGAGGCGCTTAGCAATCCCAGGGACCAATTCCAGGTGGCTTTAAGCAAACACGACAGCGTGGAAACCACTGCCTTTGGGAAACAACAGCGCACACACTTACATGCATACTTGTGTTGAGGGTGCCACAGGTCACACTAGTCCCCTCCTCCCAATAACAAGTGATCAGGAGAAAACAGAGTTTTATTGTGGCAGCACACAGCACCACAGCCACCCTCCTGGAGCTCCTTCCCATACAAGATTGTCTCTTGACAGCACACAGGAAAGGGACATGGGACTGAACAGGAGCTATGTGATATTCTTCTTCCCTAAGGCAGCAACTCTTACTCACCAACACTTCCACTACAGTAGGAACCAGGGAGGCCAGGAGCCCAGGTGGGGCATGGAGGACTTCAGAGCAAAAGCGGACAGCCCTGCGCAGGATCCGACGCAGCACCAGTCTGAAAGCAGGGCACGATTTCCTAGATAGCCCTGTGAGCATCCCTGCCCTGCCCCCACATCCAGCACACCCCACACGCAACTCCTCTCTGGCCTGATCTATCCATATAGGCCAGCTGCACCCCACTCTTCACATCTATCTGGGGATGACCCTGCTGATCTTAAATGCCTCCAGGCCCTCTCCTTCGTGTTTCTACACAGCTCACCCACTCCCTGTCTTTGACCCCTTCCACAACCTCTCCCCTAGGGCTGCTCATATTCCCTTTCCTTTCCGGAAACTCCATCCACCCTGTGCCATTTCTGCATGTCCTTACTCTGCTCCAGACAGGCCTGGGTAGATGCCGTCAGTGATGCACACGCACAAGGTACGCACATGATCTGCCACCACGCGGTAGGCCATATTCACACCCCCAACGTCAGCCTTCCCGACCAGACCTTGGTATCTGGGCCCCCCACAGCCCTAGAAGAGAAAGTAAGGAGACAGATTAGCAGCTGTGAATAGCTGTAGAAAAAAAAAGTTGCAAGGTAAGACAGCCAGCTACACACTTGACTTCATGCTTGTCAACTGCCTCTGCAGCCTACGATGCAAGATGTACTCATAAAACCTTCTGAGAAAATTATAGGCTTGTGTGCCTAAGAGATGTCAACCAATGCCCTGGCCCTGAGGTATTTAACAGACCCTTGGAGAAACACGGATCAGTAGAGCTGTTATCCCAGTGGATTCCCAATCTGGAATTTTCCCCAGCTTCTCTAGAATGCTGCTGTGGGCCTAGCTACACATACCTCCTGTCTTAAAATACTGCATAGTAATGTGTGTGGAGAAGGCTGTGTTATGGTACCAGTCAAGCAGTCTGCATTCATGGGGCTTTGGCTTAGCTGCGGCTCTGAACAGGAGCATCATCACCTTGTGAATGGCATCCAGGATGGGAGTGAAGAGATCTGTGTCATAGTTGGAGCGCTTGTTCTGCAGAACTGTCACCAGCCTTTCCAAACCCATTCCTGTATCCACATGGTGCTGGGGCAAGGGAAGTAAATTCCCCTCCACCTCTCTGTGAGCATGCCAGAAAAAAAAAAAAAAAGGCAAAAGAGAAGCAGGGGTCAGTCCAGGGCCAAGGAACAGGAGTGGACGAGTCATAGGGGATGGGAGAGTGACAGCAGGTGGAAATAGCACTGGGGCAGGTGACTCAAAAGAAGAAATCTCAGGGAGAGGACTAACAGCAGCCGGAGGTGGCACTGCTGGGCAGCCATGCTCTGACCATTGGATAGTCAGAACATGGTGTAGGGAAAAAGGCCTGCCCTGAACAGGGGCCTAAGCCCTTCTCCTCCTCCTAGCAGTTATTTTCTGTGCTGCTGCAGACCTAAAGGAACATCTGGGATGAAGCAGTGAGGGAAAAGAGGCAGCACAGGCTGAGGAAGGACAGGAGAAGCATGGCAAAGGGGGCCTATGGGCCACAATGAAAACACATTTCCACTGCTTCCCCTTGATCCTGTACCGCCACCTCCTGGAAAGCAGTGAGAAGTCTGAAAAATTGACTAGGGTTTGGATGTCAGAGGAGAGGGAAAGGCTCCGAGATCTGGACTGGATGCCTAGTACCTGCTATACTGCATAAAGACCAGGTTCCAGATCTCCACTACATCAGGGCTGCCCTGGTTCACCAGTGCTGCAGCGTTTCGGCCACCACCCACGTGGTCATAGTGGATCTCTGTGCAGGGACCACAGGGACCTGTGTCCCCCATCTCCCAGAAGTTGTCCTTCAATGGGAAAGGAAGCACATGGCTGGCAGGCACCCTGGAAAGGCAAACAACAGGGATGGCAGGACTGGGGCACACACACAAAATACAGATTAGCCTAGATCACAGAGAAAGTTGGAGGCAGGATCCCTTCTGACTACTACAAACTCAGAATGTGAACACATTAAGGTTCATTTGCTTCTGTTCACACGGAATTAACCTCCTTAGCAGGGGTAAGCTGGACCAAAGCAGACAGATCCTACTCACTACTCAGCATGGCTAGCAAGCTCAGTCTGGCCCCTGCTGATCGATGGCCAGCTCTCTGTTGGGTCTTCTGTTGGGTCTTTTCTCCCTGGAGGTTAGCTGAGCTAAGATCTGATCAGGACAAACAAAGCTGGACACCAAACATGGCACAGAGTTATCAGCCTTCAGCCCAAAGTCTGCATACAGCCTGGAACAAGCTCCCAAAGTACATCAGGGCTTCATCCTCAGGTTGAGGGGGCCATTGCTAGCTTTTTGAGGACAATGCGATCTCCGCAGCTCGTGACGGAGAGGAAGCAAAGGATCACACAAAGAAAAGAAGGATAGTGGGAGTAGCATTACCGCACATGGAACAGAAATCACCACGTCACTTCATCCCGGTCAGACAACCTTCGGTTCACAGCCCTTCTAGACTGACTGCATCTGAACAACAGCTTAAAGATGAAGTCCCCCAGAGTGCTCCGAGTTTTGGGACTTTTAGCAGTCCCAAAAAAGCAGAAACCAAATGATTTCAAAGCCCAGTTTTTGGCTCCTACATCTGAATCCCATGAATTAAAGAGCAAATGAGAGACTATGGAGACTGAAACGTCAGTACTTGCTGCTCTGAACTTCTTCTCCAACACAACTTACCCCAGGCAGAGCCATATGTCCCTACACTCCTCGTCTGCGCTCAGCCCCAGCGAAGAGTCTCCACCAAAATAGGTGACGTACAGACGATCTTTGGGAATCTTGTAGACTTCTGTCAAGAGCTCCCAGGCCATACTACATGCCTCCTCCTGAGCAGGCAGGGAACACCGAGGAAGTACAGTAATCCAGGGCATGAAGGGAGACAAGAAGGTTCTTTAGAATGGGAGTCAAACACCAAAGAGGCTAATTTCAGTTGTTCTGTCCCTCTGCAGTCTTAAGACATATGTCAGTGAGTATGATGGGGGTCAGGCCAATTATAGACAGTTCTTCAAATAGCTGTGGGAAACTGTGGCCTTCCTAAATCCTTGGGAGACCTTCAGGATCACAGCATGGTCTACACTGACCTGCTTACCCGCACAGTCACATGGATTATTTTCTTTCCTAGGAAGAAATGCATATACTAGAAAAACAATTAGCATTCTTTATCCTTCTCCCTTTTCGAACTTTCCAGTAACAAGCACAAAATGAAACAGGAACCTTTTTTCACCCATATTACATGGTCAACACTGGCACTCACACAGGGCGCTTTGGTTTGTATATGCGGTTGGCAGCTTTGCAAAGGCTGGGCACTTTCAGAGAAATGAGTTCTCTGCCGGGCACATTTAGTGATTCAGCACGCTGACTACCTCTGCTGCAAGCCACAGAGCTTCCAGCAAGGAATTCAGAGCTCGCCAAAGCCTCGTGCAAATACCTTTATGGTGCTACAAGACAGATCTGATGCTATAAAAGAAAAGCTGTATCTCCCCCTGGAGAGGGCTGACTCTCATTGCCTCACCTTAAAGTAATCTCCAAAGGACCAGTTCCCCAGCATCTCAAAGAAGGTGTGATGGTAAGTATCTCGGCCCACATCCTCCAAGTCATTGTGCTTCCCTCCAGCGCGCACGCACTTCTGGCTGTTCACCACCCGCTTGTACTGTGCTAGCTCGCTCCGGGGATGCACCGTGCCCAGGAAAATGGGCTTAAACTAGAAATCAAGGCAGAGAGACATCTCCTGTTGCTAGACACCGTCCAGCATAGCAGGCTTATGACTGTAGCTCCAGAAATACAGATAGGGAGCTACAAGCAGAAGATATGCACATGGAGATGGGAGAGTCGTGAGGTGACAAGGAGGTACAGGAGCCGATCAGGCCACAGGCTTTCCTGTGAAAAAGGCTTTCCTGCTACAGATAAACCGCCTTCCTCTGAGGAAGAGGAGTTCCCGGGAAGCCCGCCCACGGCGGCCTGCAGGCAGGGGCCCCAGGCAGAGCACAGCCGAAGCCCTCGGCTCCCGGTCGGCCGCAGGCCCCGGGCCGAGCCCCGACAGTGCGGAGAGCCGGGGGAGGGGGCGGCGGGGCGCATCGCCCCTCGCAACCGGTCCGCGGGGCGGGGGGAGCACCTGGTTCATGCCCGCGTTGACGAAGAGGAGGCGCGGGTCCCCCCGAGGCCGCACGGGGGCCGAGGGCAGGCGGCGGTGGCCGTGGCGCTCCTGGAAGAAGCGGAGGAAGGCGGCGCGGACCTGCCCCGCCGCCGGCCCGCCGGTGCCCCAGCGGCGGGGGCCGCAGCCCCAGCGCCACGGCACGGCCGGCAGCAGGCGGCGCCGCAGCCGCCCGGCCGCCGCCATCTTGGCCGAGGGCGGAAGGCGGGCGAGGGCGCCTTCGGGAAGGGCAGCGAGAAGAGCGGGAGGAGCCAGGAGAGGGCGCGTGGCAGGGGCCGATGGGATCGAGGAGGGCCGCGGCTGGGCCCGGCAGCGCAGGGCGGGGCGGGGGTGGCTTCCCGCCTCCGTTCAGGGTGTGTGCACTGGGAGCGGCCGGGACGGCCGCCAGCCCGCCGCCCGGGCCTCCAAATCCCCCGACTGTGGCGGGCGGGCGGACCTCGGCCGGCCGGCCTGCCCGTCAGCACCCCGCTCCTAAGCCCGTGGGGCGCCCTGCGAGAAGATGCGCACCACAATGGCGCCGCTCCTCCCGCCCCGCAAATCCCCCAGGCAACGCCGCCCGTACGCCGCCGCCCCCCACCGGGCGCATGCGCAGCCCCCCCAACCCCCTCCGCGCTCCAGGCTCGATTAGCCGGGCTGCGGGGCGGTGCGCCGCCGCTATGGCTCTGCGGCGGCTCTGCCCTCGCGAGAGCGCCGCGGCCGGGAGCGGGTAGGCGGTGCCGCCGCCGCCGCCGCCGCCGCCTCAGCAGCGATTGCTTCTGCCTGTCGCAGCGGCGGGAGGGCGGGCGCCATGGCGGCGCGCGGGGCCTCGGGCTTGGCCTGGTGCCTCCGCCGGGTGGGGGCGAGCGGCGACTGGCTCCTGCTGGAGGCCGGCACCGAGGTGAGTTGGGGGGCCGGGCCGCCGCTGGGCCCCGCCGCGGGGCCCCCCCCGGGTGAAAGCCGCGGGGGCGGCCCGGCGCCCGAGGCACGGCCCTCGCCAGCCGGGGTGAGGCGGGGGGAGCGGCCCGCCTCTCGCTGAGCCCCGGCTGGGGGGCGGGCGGGTGACTGTGGGAGTGTGCTGTTTTGAGAGCCTGTTTACTCGCTAATGCGCTTTCCAGAAAAAAAAAAAAAAAAGCTATCTAGGCTAATGAGCGGCAGTTGTTAATTATTATTCAGAAGAGCCGGTCATTAATCCCAGTTTATAAATTATTTCCCCTAAAGCAGTCTTGGTGAAGCGTTGCTCGGTATTTCTGCGCTTTCTTAAAGACCGATCTCCCCCCGATTACAACCAGTTTATTTCAACGCCAGTAACTTGCAAGGGAGCAGAAAGCGGGGTGCTGCTTTTGAGATCAGAGGTTTAAACTTAATGTGCTATGTCTTCAGACGTTAACTTTTTTAACGTGATGTCATGTTTAAGCAGAAGTTGTTTGTGTGATAATGGTAACGTAAGAAAAAAAAAATCCTTAGCCTAATTAATACCGTGATGCTCTGGCGAGGTTAGCAATATGTGACATATTTAGTTTTAGTGGCTAAAGTTATTCAAGTGTAAACACAGCCAGTATTTTCAGCCATTTCAGTTATGTTTCAGAATGGCATAGGTATAAGCTTTTCTTCTGTTATCATTTTTTTTTAGTTAAAAAGCCAAAACAGATCTTTTTACTCTTGAAGTGAGATGACAAATTACCGTATTGAAGATACGGTGCTACAAGAGGATTGCAGTTTTTATGGTCAAAAGCAGGCAGTTAAATGTTGTGGGTTCACACTGTAGTTAATTCCTTTGTGCTTATGCCTTGCACAAGGTACCCTTGCTAATTCATCTTTAAACGCTAGGCAGATCTTTAGGCAGATGTACGATGTGTTACTTTCACTCATGGATTTGAAGCCAGCAGGGGTGTAAGTGTGCTCAGCTAAGGAACTGAGTAGTGGAGTTGCAAAACTTGCAATAAGGGCTCTGGTAATTGGATGGAGAATCTTGTTTACGTGTTTTTACCCTAGTTATTGGCATACTGTTACCCTCCCTCTCACAAGCAACGGAGTAAATGTGTGGCTGGTGCTTAAGGCTTACCAGCTTACAGTCTGGCACGTTGGCTCCAAGTGCTGTCACTGGGGCTTTAAATGGTGGTGTCAAACTGTATTGCTGATAGGTATGGGGGTGCGTTATGTTGTGGCAGTGATGAACTCTAGCAGGCAAGCGGTAACGTCTGAAACCCCACGGCTGTTGCTCTTTGCTCAACGAACGTTAGCGAGGGGAAGTTTTATGATTGGCTCTACGCAGTCTTGGTTGTATTGGCACTCTAGGCCACAAGACGTGCATGACCGAGAACTAATAATAGTTGATGTGGCTTAGGCATTTCTGCACAGACAAAAGCAAAGTTGTGTGTATAACTGAATCCACCTGAAGTTCTTGCTGATATGGAGGGAGCTGTATGGGGCAGACAGGAAGGTGGTGGTAGAGAATCATCTTCATTTTGAGAATCATCTTCATCTTGCAGAAGCAACCCATGTTGACAGAACATTAAGAGATGTGAAGCATTTAAGAGGTAGGGAATTCTGTGGTTCAGTTTGCTTTCCTGATCTTAGTTAGCTTCCTTGCATTTAGTTACGATGTGGGAGTTTGAGCCCTTGCTTTCAACTTGAAGGATGGGACTGTTTCACGTAACATGTAGTAAATTAATTTTCCTTGGCTGCAGGATCTTGCCCTCTTCTTGTAGGAATTGGAAGGTGTGATGCAAAAGAGTTGGAATTGCAGGGGGAAAAAGGGGGCAGTTTTCATCTAAGACATACAGACTAGGTTGTATTTTTATAATATGCCTAGTCTGATTTTACTGTGGGCTTCTGCTAAATGGTGTATTGTCCTGCTCTTTCTGGCTGCACGTTCTTGTATCTATTGCATTGGATTCATGCAGTTGTCTAATTACATGGTAAACTGGCTGAAAACTTGTCCTTTCTAAAAGAAATTACTTCCCTGCAACACACAAATGAATAAGAAATGTCTGCGACTATCAGATCACGTGAGGAGGCAGTGGAGAGAGGGAGAGCAAAGCCATGCTTTAAATGGCAGCCTGCAATTAGATCATATTTTTTGATAAAGTATTGTGAAGTAGTACCATTACAAATTCTGTCCATTCTTCTTCCGGAAGGTACTGTGAGATTCTAATCAGATTATTGAGATCACCTTCACTAGTGGTTATGAATGGCATGTAGCTTAGTTTCTGAGCCCTAATGTTGATGGTGTGATTTACAGAAGTATTGCATGCTTAGGGCATGGTTACATTCACGCTTTTGGGTAGCAGTTTTCTAGGCTGTACTGTTTACAACAGTTGAACAGATGCAGCTAGTCAAAGAAAAGAGTAAGAAGTAATCTTGATCAGTTTGTTGCTCTGTGGGAACCACAAACAGTTGTACTGTTTGCAGAAATGGTGTTTTGTCAGGTAATGAATATGATGGAGGGCTGGATGGAGTGAGAACTACTTTGACCAGCTTTGCTGCTGAAAAAAATTTCCGTGAAACCAAGGCTGAAAAGTGCCTTGGAGCAAGCAAACATTCCTCAAGGAGAAAGCATGAGAATTCTTGAGACTTCTTTGGAGGGTTGCCATTTTTTATCTATTCTTGGATTTAAATGAAAAATTGTGGGAGGTTTGTGAAGAACTGTGGTAATCATTGTATTATCCTAACTCTGTAGGGAAGCAGCTGTAAAAGAAAGATTGCTGCTATACTTAAGTTCAGACCATATAGACTGAATTTACTCTGTTGTTGCTGATTGCAATTACTAAACTACTTTATTTTTAGGTATCTATAGGCCGAGGATTAGATCTCACCTACCAGCTGGTGTCAAAAACCTGTCCCTTGATGATCTCTCGTAAGCACTGTGTTTTCCAGCAAAATGCAGAAGGGCAGTGGACTGTCAAGGATAACAAGGTACAGAGATGGATTGGAGACTTTGTATTCTAAGGTGCATTGAAGAGAATGCCTTGTTTGAGTTCAAACAATGTATGATCTATGATATAATGGAGTATAAAAATGATAAAAGGCCCTTGGGATCGTGTCTCTCCTGTTGTGCACTTGTAGCAGGAAACTTCAGTCTGCTACAGTTGGGATGCAAAGCTTGCTGCTCTCTGTATGTAAATTTGTCTCGTAGTCTACCATTTTTCAGGCAATTACAATCTTGCCCAAGGCGTTTTGCAGTCTATGAACCTGCTTTGCGTTACACTCTTTTAAAGGAATTTTGGCATCAATTATCATGAGAATTTAATGTTAGAATAAACATGCTTCATGTAATGTTCAGTCAAAGGAGTTTCTCCTGGAATCTCTTCTCAGCTGATTAGAGCCAAGTATTGAGATCAGAGTCCTCAACTAGCTTTCATTTTGACTTCACTAGTGATCTGTTTTTTATATCGTGGTCTTTCTACTTTCTCATTCAGGAGGGAAACGTTTTTTTTTTTAAAGGAACTTATTTGAAAACAACACTAAAAGAACAATCAGTGTTGAACAAGTCATGCAGGCTTTAAAGCATTTTTGAGTCAACAACAGATAAGCCCTGAAGGAACGGAGTGGCTACTATTAAAATTGCCCTCCTTTTAAACAGGGCTCTGTTCTGGCAGATGTAAAAAACTTGAAAACGTTCAGTTTTTACATGATTGGAAGCACCTATGGTAGCTTAACTATCAACATGTCTGTGTTATCACTGCTACCATTTTACCAAGTTGTCTTACTGAATATATTTGGGATATGTCAGTTGCTGGTGGTTCTATAGTTCATCTTGAACACAGCTCAGTTTTACTGTTCTTTGAAACTATTTCTTCTGCTAGTGCCTAAGGTAGCAACCTCTTTTCTGCTTTGAACAACATATCTAGACGATCTTTTTCCTTCTTTTTTATGTTCTTGTGTTTATGGAGAACTGTTTCATCTCTCTTTCCCCCCCCACCCCCCCTTTAACCAGTGTTCCATTTTCTTTTCTATTTTCTTCTTGGATTTCTGGTAACATTAATTTTTTTTAATTGATTTTTAATTACTGCAATATTCTACATTCTTGTCAATAATCTATTGTGGAGTCTTTTCTGTTGTGTAGTTCATGTTTCCTGAAGCTTCTGGATGTTTTTTTCCCTTAGAGTTCATTCTTTTCCTTCTGCACAAGTACTTAAAGTCATCTTATTCTTAGTGGTTGTACACAAAATCCATAATGCAGTAATAAGGTGTTATAAATAATATAATGTAATGACTGTAGGAAATGGGACACTAAGTCAATAAATTGGATATTGCAAGATCTGTTTAAAGAGGTAGCTCATTCTGATTGCAACACTGAAGAGACGTGATATGTTCACAACTGCCAGAAATAGCTTGTTGAGGGCTCTATGCAAGTGTATATTGAATCTTGTTGGTTTCTGTCCATTTGCAGAGTCTAAATGGAGTCTGGCTTAATAAACAGCGCCTGGATCCCTTAAAAGCCTATCCTATAGCTGAAGGAGACCGTATCCAGTTAGGAGTGCCTTTGGAAAACAGAGAGACTGCTGAATATGAGTATGAAGTAATCAAGGAGGAATGGGAGAAAATCAGACCCTTTCTAGCTCAAAGGAATGACCTAGGGAAAACTAAGAGTTCAAGAACTAAACGTAAATTTAGTTTGGAGGAATCGGAGACATCTGCATCAGAAGGCCCTTCAGATTCCAGATCCAAAAGAGACAGAGTGTCCTGTGACAGTGAACTTCTGGGTAAATCATGGGGAAGGGCAGAACAGGCCAAACAGATAACAGAGAAGATGGATGTCAAACTGTCTTCTCCCGGACCAAGTGAGGAGGATAGTGGACCCGTGCACTCTGAAAAAGTTGCATTTGTCACCTGTAAGGACCAGAAGAGCTCTGGTCTTGCACAGTCTTGGACTGGCTTGGAAATGCTGAGGAAAACACTGGTAGATATAATGAAGCTGAAAGTCAAAGTGCAGGAGAAGCAGACAGCAGTTTTGAATGTGAAGCAGAAGCGCAGGAAATGTGCTCAGAAGGAGATCTTGGCAATGGAACGGGAGCTGCAGGAGCTGCAGGACCGGTTATACCTAGAACAAGAGCAGCATCAGAAGCAGGTGGAAGAGCTGGAGAAGACGTTCTCTAAAGAGCAGCAGAAACTAGAGGTATAATGGTGATAATCTTTTCAGTCCATCTGGTCTGTTTTTTTATGGAATGACTAATATAAGGCATTGATCCAAAATGAGTTCTTGAATGGTACTTCTCAGCCTTAAGAGAGTTTCATTACAGCAGGATAGTAGAGTATTTCTCTTAGTCAGAAGGCTAGTCTTCTGTATCAAATTAAAAAATCTCTGCCTAGTTTCCTGTGTTTACAGAGAAGACAAGTATCAAAGCTAAAGCCACATGGGAAATCCGTTCTCTTTCCAAGCAAGTGACTCACTATATGCTTAATCTTTTAATACAGGTTGCTTGGGGAAGGGATTCTTTTTCTTACTTGCAAAACCCCTCATTTACAATCTGCAAGTGTCTTCAAGCAACATCTATATGCTAGTAACTAACTCTTTGAGAGAACAAACAAAGTTTACCTTTCTATGTGAGTTTGTTCAAAACAGTTTAAATGTAGGGAGGAATTCATCTTGGAGTGAGTTTATGTTGGAGTTATCGATTGCTTCTGTTGAAGCCTGCTGTTAAAGTCAAGGTAGCTATATCAGAAGTACAGGAAATCCGGAGTGGCGTGCTTAGGCCCAAAGGGAAGTTCAGCTGGAACTATAGGTATGCCTGGCCTCTTTGAATGTGCTCACGGATGGGGTTATGGCTTTTTTTCATGTTTAAGCTTTTGCTGACCTCTGCTTCTGTGGACATTCCGGTGCCATTAGAGCTAGAATAATTTGGAGGTGTTCCGAGTATGCGACTCCTGAAGGATATATCCATTTAAACTCTTTGCAATAAACGATATCCCTAATTTCTGTAGAATCCATGAAGGAGTAGAGTGGGACTTCTCATGGGTTCACTGAATACTAGTGGTGCTTCTTTAGGCATATCCTCCAAAGAGAGAGTGTAAAGTAGTGTCGTTTTCTGTCCATTGCCTTCTAAAGTCTATGTATTTATTTATCTATTTATTTATTTTATTTCAAAAACTTTCTTCCAGCAAGATAAGTCTTGTTTTGTTTTCTCAGGGAGTAAAGTGGCAACATGGGGAAGAGAATCTGAAGGAACAACTGGCCCAGGTCCTGCAGGAGGCAAGTAGTTAAGAGTCTAGGCTTGGTCTGACTGTGTAACTGAGATACTTAACTCTTTCCTACCGCTGTGGCATTTTGGTAGAAGACTAGGAATGTGCCTCAGTTGCAGACTGGAATGATCTTCATCTGCAGAGCAGATTTCTGTTAGAAAGTGGCACACCTCCCTTTTTGGGAATTGCTCTTTGCCAGCGAATAGCGTGAAAACGTGCACTCAGATTGACAGCATTAGGTAGCTGTAATGATGTTTACTTGAATTTGCTCCTTATGCTGGTGTTTCTTTCATGGTGAAGTCTGTGTGCTCGGTACCCGTTTTGGAGAGCTTATGTTAGTGTTTTTAATCAAAGAAAAATGTTTTGCTCTTGGTTAGGAGCATCTTTGTAAGATTGCCACACACCTAGGTTTCCTAGGTTTGTTTTTGGACATCTAATACTAAAAAAATTTCAGCCAGCTTCGCCCATGGTGACAGGTTTTTGTGATCCATATGTATCAACTACCCCTTGATACTCAAGCGTATCAGATGCACTCAAAATGGTAACAGTAAAACATAACTGAAATGCAAAATAAACTGCAAATGTTCTCCAACAAGTAGAGTTACTAGCCTGACTTTTAACACGTCTCTCAAAGCAGAGTGGCCTGTTAAACCCCACTGTCAGAGCCTGTCTTAAGTTAGCTGTTCATTGACATTGAAAGGTTTGTACTGAATGACTAGAATAATAAGTATATTGATTTTTTTGCAAAGTTGTTGTGTTCCTGTACAGCATACCAAGGGCCCAAGCCTTGTTTTGAAATGTTTACAATTTAGGTAGATGTGCCAAGATGAAAGAACACATGCAGCCAGAACATAGCAATAGAGGCCAGTGTCATTAATTCTGCAGTTGGAGGGTGGGCCTTAAAAAAGAAGAGTAAAGAGGGAAGCATAGACAGTGCTAGGAAGAAAGAAGGTCAGGGAAAGGCACAGAGTGAAGGCGAGGCAGAGATTGCAGCATGGGTAGTGCTTGAAACATCCTGGGTCTCAGTAGAGCGCTCCTAAGTTCTCCTTATAGCCAAAAGCCTTTTGTGCTTTGGGTGCGTCTGTAAGGTGGCTCTGATGGGTGTGGAGTGGTTGTCTGTTTCTTCTTTGCAGATTTTCCTCAATGCCATAGCATCTGTGTGGTGGTGAGGAATAGTCTCCAGTGGGGTTGAGGGTGACAGACGTCAGGGTTTCCGTATATAGCTGTCCGTTTTCATTACGGATGTCTTATATGCTCATTAAACTAGCGTTACCTGGGCAGCTAGGGCTAAGTGTGGCGATGCTGCCAGATCAAAACTCTTAGGTTATTTGAGTACTGAAGGCAGAAACCAAATTTCCTATAACTTTTTTAGATTTTTCTCAACTAGTTAAGCTAGTTTATAGTTATTAGTGTTTCTCGTAGAGCCTAGTGTTGTGTAAGCTCCAACTTCAATTACAGGTATACAAAATACAGTAAGTCTATCCTGATTGTCCTTAGGGAACTGGTATATCAGAAGTTTGGAAATGCTGGGAAGAGAAATCTTTATCCCATTGTGTGGTAGACAGGCTGGTTCTGCAGTGCCTCATATGTGCCACTCATTGGCAAATTTTAATTTTTACTCCTGTGTTCTGCAGTGAATTTTATCATTAACAGCGTGAGCTTATTTGCTGTACGCTTTATGCCTTTTTCCCCACATGCCTGATTGCCTGGCACATATGCCTTGCTTAATTTATCTTGAAGAACAGTGGCGGTTTACTCTTCCTTTGTAGCACAGCAAAAGAGGAGGTGACCAGTGATGCACAGAGGAAGAATGACCTGGGAGAGGGAGTGTGAAGTGCCATGACATTGGGAAGGTCATAAATAACTGTTTAATTTTAAGTGAAGGCTAAACTACCTCTGAGTTAACACCTTAATTCATACAGGCATACGTTGCCCTTTTTAGGGGAGGATTAGCAGAAATGAGTATGCCGAGCCTCATGATTAAAGCTACGTATATTTAATAGGCTAGCTTATAATCACATTCTTATTTCTTGGATGGTATTGTTACAGCATCGTGCTTTGATGGAAGAACTGAGCCGTAGTAAAAAAGACTTTGAGGAGATAATTCGAGCCAAGAATAAAGAACTAGAAGAAACCAAGGTAAGGAATAAAATTGAATTCTCAGTTTCACTCATAACTGAAACACAATATGCTGCAGCAGAGGAAATCGTTTATTTAACATTTGCCTTGGCTGTGGATTGCTTCCTGTAGTGAAAAAGTTCTTTACTTTGATATTCTGAGATGGCAGCTGACTCTGGTTTCCAGAAGCCTGGGGGTGTGTGTGTGTGTGTGTTTGGGGGGAGTTGGGGAGGGGTTCTTGCACAAAAGATCTTTTGGGGGGAGTTGGGGAGGGGTTCTTGCACAAAAGTACTTTACAAAGTACTAAACAGTCATGATCAGATATTTTTCAGTCTCTTAAGAGAGCACAGAGCACCTGAACTATGTATTGTGCAAGAGAAGTGGACCCATTCCACCTTCTCTTTAAAAAGAGAAAAGCTGAGTGATTTGAAAGGTGGGGTACTTCATGTTCCGTTAGAGTGCGCTCAGTTAAAAGGGCAGTTTGTTCCAGCAGTCCTGCAAGGGATTGAAATAACATGGAATTTCAATAACGAATGAACCAAGCCACACTGCTTCCTGTCCTTGGCACAAGGTGATGAATGGAAAATAATTAAGGGGATGTTTTGCTGTGTCTTACTCTTGGAAATTATCTCATTTCCCACCTCTCGTTGTTTGCTTTGGGTTTTTGTCTCCTTTGCAACTCTGTTGTTATTTCAAGTGTAGCTTCATTTGGAAGAATTCCTTCATTATTTTTAGAAGGTAGAGCCAGTGCCTAGAAGCCTAATTCAACTCCAAACAACAAATTTTCTTGGGCAGTTAAATGCAAGGAAACATTTTAAATTCTCAAGGTTACTTTTTTTTATTTTATTTTAGCTGATTGGGTGTTCTGTCCTTTACATCAGACATCAAACGAATTTTTCCTTTGACTTAAGCCAAACTCATCCCAGGAAGAGGCTGAAAGAGATTTTGAAAAGGTTGATCCAATTTGTAGCCCCTTTAGGCTGAAGGGAACTTTGGTAATGGCTGCTGCTCTTGCTTGTAAGTTCTCTACAGCGGGTGGGAGTATTCTCAGTACTGCCGTGATTGCAAAGAAGAGAAAGGTTTCAGATCCGCATGTATAATAGATGCAGACTTTACATGAGAGGACTCGGGGTTGTGTGCTTTTCTCCTTGGCTATCTTCGTCCCTCGACGCCGTTATTATGTTAAGTAAAACTTTGTTCTTTAATATGTGACCAGAAGTGCTTTTCCTCTAGGAGGAGAAGGAAAAGGTGAGAGCTCAGAAGGAAGAGGTGTTGAATCAGATGAACGATGTGTTGGAGAATGAACTGCAGTGCACAATCTGTTCTGAGCACTTCATTGAGGTATGTTTAAACCAGTATAGCTTTGCCAGTAAAGGAAAGAAGAAACTTGAGGAGCTTTCACTAGCTCTGTTAAAGCAGTAGTCAAACTTGTTTCTTTACTTTGATAGATTAACAGTCTCAATGGATGACTTGTGGGTGAGGTCTAGCCCCGAATCCTAGTCTTTCTGCCTTAACCCTTCTTCTGGGCAGCAAGTTCTGCTTTAATGTCTCTACCTACACAGAGATGAGTGCTTGCTCCTAAGATGTGTGCAGGCTTGCAGCAGTTAAGTGTGTATTTTGAACTAGTGGTCTGAGTTTTTGCCAATAGCCTGCTCTGGGAAAAGTCATTTTTTAGTAGACCTTGCTTTAAGTTGATTGCGGTTAGACTGCTTCTGGCCTAGATATAGGAAGAGGGTTGTTAAAGGAAGAGAGATGCAATGTTCAATCAAGTTCTGAACCACTTGTGTTCAGATAAATTCTGTTTCTTGAGAAAGAAAGATGTTTTCATTTGATTCTAGAGGTATTAATGCAGGCTATGCCTGAAATGTAGGCTACTATTTTGTTCCTGTTTTGCTAGAATTTCAATTTCGTTACGTTCATTTCTGCTACTGGAAACCTGACGGGTTAGCTTTGTTCTATTGGCTTAAGAACTAGTTGGCATTTCATTTTTCGATTTTTCAGTAGTTTAAGATGTTATTCCGCGGTGTCTAAGGTTTTCCGTAATTTGTCCTTCTCAGACTGGGGAAACTTCTAACGGTATTCTTTCCGTCTTCCTCACAAACTTGCTGTGATCTTGGATGAATCCATTAACCAGCCTAGAAAGCCTTTGTCTGAACTCTGGCCTGGGAGGGGTGTTCTATATAGCCATGTATAACTCCTAGGGAGGCTATAGAAAAGGCTCTCTTTTTAGGGAGGCTATAGAAAGAGGCTTTGATTTCCTCTCCCTGCTGCCCCACACCTTTCACTCATAGGAAGTATTCATGACACCTTTCTGACTTCATTTTTTTTCCCCATTACAGTGCTAATGTGAGTGTGCTCTGATAAGTACCCCTCCCTTGAATTTCACAGGCAGTCACTCTGAACTGTGCGCACAGCTTCTGCTCCTACTGTATTAATGAGTGGACGAAACGTAAAGTGGAGTGCCCTATCTGCAGGCAAGAGATTAAATCGAAGACACGCTCTCTGGTGCTGGACAACTGCATTGACAGGATGGTAGAAAAACTGGATGCGGAAATGAAAGACCGTCGCCTTGCCCTTATCAGAGAGCGGAAAGGTGAGAGGTGGGTGGATGTGGCATGACGAGTACACTCTCTCTTTCCATATATTTTGTAGAAGTTTCTTTGGCACCTATATACTACAAAGATGCTCAAGAAAAGCAGAAGCAGTATTGGAAAATGACCTTGTATTTGTGTATGAGGCTTAATATCCCTTATTGGTAGATTCATCAGAAATTAAGATTGGGAAATAATTTTAAGGTGTACTGTACAACTAGCTTAACTATACAGTAAATTAAAATGAATAAAAAGTCTAGAAAAAGACTTCAGTGTCAATTCAGCAGTCCAGTGGGATGACTTAACTATACTGAAGGTTACGCTGTTTTGAAGAGATCTCTAAAGAAAAGTAAAACCATACAGAGCGGGCCTTGAAAAATTTACCAGATGCCTTCTGATTGATTAAACTATTGACTACATCAGTTTGAAAACTAGCAGAGCAATGCCTGGTGAGAAACTCAGAATTCTCTTGTATGTCTTAGGTATACCTAGGAGATCTGTGAAGGGAACGTTGGTCTGTCATGTAAGCGTGTGGCGGAACTGGTCATTGATCTCCCTTATGAGCTGTTGTTGAATTTACCACTGTGACTCGAACACACAACCTCTTGCCTAGTTGTAGCTAAAAGGCTCTTTATGACTGTAAGGGCTCTAAGCAAAATTCCAATATGGGGTATTCCTGTTCTTCTTCCATCTTGCAAATTGTTTTCTAGAGCACTCAACGCTGGTATCTAGGTGCTGAAATGTAGAAGTCTTTTTCCTACTACCCGCCTCTTAACAAATTTCTGTTACTGTATTCCCTTAAGTAACTGTGTTGTTTTCCCCATGTAGAGGTGAGTGCATGATCTTTTATTTGCAAAGTCAAGCCCTTTGAAGACCTTCCTAATGAAAGGTGCTTTCGAAATATTGCAGATCCTCCATGGTGACGTAGAATGACATCGTTAAACAGTGTCAGTTCTAACCTGAATTCATCACCTATTTAACCAACTCAGTCTGATTCCCTCAGGAAATGCTACACTTCTCAGAGTCTGTCCAGCCCTGCTTCATGGATTGCTTTCACCTCTGCAGAACTGACACTGCTCTTGCATAATATGCACCTCTGCAGAGTATGCCATAGCACTGTTGAAGTGTCTCATCTGGTAGCTAATGGTGGTTGGATGAAGTGGTGCCTTCATTGGAACCCACTTCATTTCCATATGGTAAACCAGTGATCTTCCTGCTTGTTTGTGATAGACACTCTAATTATATATAATGATTATTAGTAAGAATTCATATAGTTTCACCATGATACGCTTCAGGGGGAAGGATGAATTGTTTCCATGTGGTTGTCTTATTCAGTGATGGACACATCTTGAATAAGGTGAAGGTAGCCATATGTCTAGTTAGACATACACTCCTAAGAAGAAACCAGCTGTAAGATGGGCTGAAAAGGAAACGATGGTGCAGGTAGTACTTTGGAAGCACAGCCAGATAATGAGCTTTAGTATAACAGACACCCTGGGACAATTTGTACTCTTTATGTGGAGGTCTTGATGGGTCCTTAAGGGTGTCCTGAAAAAAGGCTACTTAAGTTTGAGGGCCCTTTATCACATTTTGTTCCTTCCCCCTTTCTTACCTGGCAAGACCCTGTATTAGCCAGCCACTTCCTTGCTATTTGTGCACCAGTGAAGGGATGCTGGATGTCTCCTTGTCACCTGTGCTATCTTAACAGGAAAAGACATATGGGAAATTAAAAGAACAACTTGGGAAGTTTTTAAAGCTGAAAATTGAGGGGAAAAAAAAAAAGAACATGGGATGCAGCTTGAAAGACCTATTGCAAACTGACAATAGGAAACTTTAAGTCTCAAAGAGAACTAGTAATTTAGCGGTGTGTGCGAGTAGAATGGCTGTCTGCTAATTTTTCTATCCATGTGTTTTGAATGCAGAGAAACGGAATGTGTTGGTGAACCTAGCCACGGACAATGACAACACTGTCATTTCCTCCATCTACTCCGTCTTGTCGACGAGGAGTTGTGACAATGAGAACTCTGAGGAGGATTCTTACCGTGATGATAGCTACTACATTATCTAAACATTGCTACTGCAGACTGATTTGCCTGCATGCTGCCCAGAATGAACGTAATGGTGTTTGGTTTACTACTGCTGGATGACTGGACTGGACAACTGGAAGTAGAGATTCTGTAAGGAGGCTGGAGCTTAGAACTAGCAAGCACTTGCAAGAAGGATCTTATTTTTTTTAAATGAACGTACAGAAGCTTGATCTCCAAAGCAAAATTGGGATTGCAGGAGAAAAAACTTGCGTCATGCTAGGTGGCTGACGTGCAAAACGTAGGCTTCCGTGATCATTTGTGACCTACTCAGCTGGTATAATGTATTAGTTTGTATGTATCACTGCCCTTTCCTGGGTGAATGAACTGTTTAAATGCGTGCATCATTTTTCCCGTATTTCAGCCAGCAGATGGAACGGCCCAGGTTATTTGAGAACTTAGTCATCTCCACCAGCAGACAGCAGAGGTATACCAGAAAAAAGTGCCATTGTGGGTTTTCCTCTTGAATTTTGTATGGCAGCTGGAGCTATCCAGGCTTCCCTGGCAGTAGAGGTAATAGTCCTTTTAAGGGGTAGTTATGGACCCTGTCAGGCTTCAATGCCTTGAATGCATTGTAAGCTGAGCTGCTGAGAAGTGAAAATGAGAACGTTTCTCGCTTTCTGTTGGGTAGGGATGGAGAAGATTGCATCATCTAGAAGTTCCTAGCTATTGCTATTTTCATCTAACATCTTTAGTTTGTTCCCTCTTCAGACTTTTGCATAAAGTGTTTTAGAAATGGGAAGCAGCACATCCAGAAATTATTAGCAATGACTTTAGTTACACGTTTAGTTCTTGCCAGCCGCAGAGAGGAACCTCAGTCTCTTCAGAAGCGCTGCTTTTTGAATTAATGAAATGTCCTGTTGATAGGGTGGGAAAGCAGCGTTTGTAGGCAACCACATGGCACAGAGGGGAGCGTTTTGTTTTATTGTTTACAAAATATTGCTGTTGAGCTGTGGTGTATACTACCCTCACAGCAAATTGGTCATGCCTAAGAGGCTGAGCAAGACTTGCCTCATCCTGTCAAGGACTGCGTGCGAAGTTCCATTTTCAGTGGCCTCTACTTCTGACTTAGGTGTTAGTGGAAAGGACCATTTTGCCACTGCGAGAAAGGGATGGGGGAAAACCCTTCTGATCTGTAATTTCTTTGGCCATTTGTATGTACTTTCTTGTTTTTATGTTTCTCCTGTTTAAGGAAGAAAATATAAACCCATTTCTGCATTAGTCTTCCTTGGTGCAACCGCTGAGACAAACATCTTTCTCCTAGTTATCTTAGAATTTTCAAGAGAACCCAGATTGTCTCATTTTAATGGCTCTGTTTGTGTAATGTTTTGATTGCTCTAAGCAGTTTTAGTGTTTGACTGTTTTTAATTTTGAAAGACTTACGTGTTCAGGAATTGATAAAAGACATCCCAGGTCTTCAGCCCTGTGCTAGCAGTGGCCACTCTAACGGTAATTTAGTAGATAAAATCACACCTCTTTATCTCCTCCTTCTAAAGAAGGATCTCCTTAAAAAGGCAGTGAGGTAAATGAAGGATGATGCTGTCCTAAGCAAGTAGCGCGTTCTGATAGCGTTCATTTGCTTGTTTGATTGGTATGACTTAAACGATGAAGAAATATCTGATCTGTGGGCCAGGCAACTTTGTTAAAATCTTAGTATAAGGTTTCTCTTGTGGAGCAGCTATTACACCTTGAGACTTCCTTTTCTCCTTTTAATATCTGTGTTCTATATGGGGTCTTGGAAGTTTCTGTTAGTGAATATATGCTCTCTAGAATATCTGTGAGAAGAAGGTTCCACAAAATGTTTGTGAAATATCCTGGCATTGGTGTAAGGCCTTCCTGTTGAAGTGGAGTAGAAGGAAAATACTCTGGTTACCTACAACTGCAAATTCTTCTACTGTATCTCTCTTCCATGTTGCTGTGCTTTTTTTGCTTCTTTCATTTTGCTAAATATATTTATTTTGTTATGTCAGTGTTTATATGTACTGTAGAAAGGAATAATGCTTCTCCTAGTTAGAGTAGTCCTTCAGTGTGTGCCTACTAAGTGTGTCGTCCCCTTTTCACTCGAATATAAAGAACATAAGCAGCATACTAAAACTTTTCCGCTGTTATCAGAGGGTGCATAGGGTGCAAAGCTCCAAGGAGAGAGGCTAAGTAGGAACGCTGCTTACTTGTCATAGCATTTCACTGACAAAAGCGGTCTTCCTCAGGAAGACTGTTACTGGACACAGAGCTGCTCACTAGACATACAGAAATGTCAGGTGAAGTTGCAGCTGTTGCCCTTCTGGACATCCATACCGCTCCTGCTGTGGTCTCCTGAGGTCTAAGGTCTGGGTCCTTTCTTCTGTTTACAGTTAATGACTAGAACCTTGTAGGGTCTAAAACAATTGTGCTAGCTGTTTGGCCCTAAATCAGATTTTCCCTCTTGGGGCAGACCAAAAGCAAAGGAAGATCTGGAAAACAAATAACGCAATGTAACCAAGGACTGAAAATGAGTTGAATTGCAAGCTTTTAATTGACTTCCAAGTTAAACACAGGGAACATGGGGAAAGTGGGAATGAGTCTAGGTTATTCAATTCCTTCATACTCAGGGTGTGTGCTTATGTGTGTATGTATGTATGTGAAATGAAGTAAGGCTAAAGGTAACAAGCAACCATTCAGTCAGCACGTCTCTAGTCAGAGGAAGGTCAGAAAAAGAATTTATTTTCCATTGAATGGCATATCAGTAACCAGCAAATGAGCTAAGAAAGCCAGTGCTGTTTTTATCTAAATCTTTATCTAAATCAAGATTGATTTTAATCAAATGGCTTATACAATGCTGGTGACCAGGGAGAAAAACAGTAGGCCACTGGCTAGAGTTTTGAAAGAATGGATTAGAGAGTACTTAGATTAGATGTTTTCAAATAATGAGGCAAGGTGAAATCAATCATAGAATACTTTGAGTGATCTCAGAATTTTTACAATTCTCTGAGAATCGGAGGACAGATAAGGTACTAGAATACTGAAAATAGATGCTGTACCTTTGAAAAGAAGGGAAAGGCAGAGATGAATTGTAGACCTGTGAGCTGAACTTGAGTTCTTTCTCCTACCCTCCATATCCACGCATTATTAAAAAAACTTTTTTATAAGCACATAGACAAGATGATGAATGATAAGAATACTCCACTACTCTCTTTGTCAAGAACAAAACGTGCTAAAATAATATTACTTTGATGGAGAAGTTAGGAGAAACTGTAAGTACCTTAGCTTTTTGTATACTTTTTGATACTGTGTCTCATAAGGAAGCTGTGTAAGGGTAATCTAAGTGAGACTAAGGTCTGTTCAAAACCAACCACAAATCAGTGGTGGTAAAAGGATTTAAAGCGGAGATGTGTCTTTCTCTTCCCTCCCCCCATGTGGTTCACTGTGAACAAACACATAAGTTTCTATGCTTGTGTAGGAGCAGTCAAATACAGACTGTGAACAAATTTGCCAGATAGCAGTTACGCAGAAAGGGATGAGAAAGAGTGTTACATTGACAATATGCTGCTGCTGTAAAAAAGTAGGTATCTGTATACATAAATGAGGATAAGTTGTGTACTGTTGGGTGTTTCTTCTTGTCTGCTCAGCATTGGTAAGACTGAGCAGCAGTAGTACTGTGCCTGATCTTAAGGACTATGTCTCGAAATAGATGTAGACCAACTGGCAAAACAACAACAGATCTGAGGTTCAAGAAACATCACCCCATGTGAGAAGGATTTAAGCAATTCCAGTCGTCTTTCCAAAAAAAGGGGAAAACTGAAGAAGTCGTGAGTCTCCAAATAAATCAAAAGCTGTTTCAAAGAGGAAGGGACTAGGACAAGAAGTGATGGAATTTAAAGTCACAGTAAGGAGATTTCCTGAAAGTGTTGTTTTTGGGGTTTTTTTTGTTGTTTTTTTTTCCCTTCCCCCCCCCCCCCCCCCAAAAGCCTGTATGATCAGATCAGGCAAACACCCATAGTATCAAGAGTTTTCCTCCCACCCTGTAAAAAAAAAAAAAAAAAAAAAAAAAAACCCGTGGCGTGTGAAGTACTTCTCTTTTGCTTTCAAAGAAGTTCAATCTGTGCCCTGCAGTGTACTGTATAATTTCTAAAGGTGCTGTCTTTACGCCACTGGAAACTATCTTTGGATCCATGAACTGAGAAATGCTGGGTTTGGATATAGTTGACATAGTTTTGGGGAAGAGGGAAATAGTAGGTGACTTCCTTAAGGCCCCTTTTTCTTGGATTTGTTGATACAGGCCATTTTCTTCCCCCCTCCAGGAAGGAATGCCTGGTAAAAAGGCTGTTCTTGAATTCACTGCCCGAACTGAAGTCACTTGGTTGGCTTCTTCCTTCTGAGTAAGTGATACTGTCAGGTGTGTTGGACCTTCACTGGTGACAGCTGTGTGCATTTGCAACTGCTACAGATTCTACACATAGTTTCAAGGTGGACATATCCTCCAGAGAAGGACGGAGGTTACAGAGGAGTGATTCAGTTCTTTTTTTGGTGGTGCTACTGCTGCAACTTTAAGATTGATCCTGCTTCTCTGAGTTCCATGAGGAAGATAGATATATATGGAACTTGTTTGAGGTGAGTCCTAAATTCCTATTAAAGACCGGCAAAGCCCTTAGATGGGAATTGCTATTGCAAGACGCAATACTACTTCCTTGTATAATAATGGTTTAAGTATAAACTTCTAGTACAGCATGTAAACCTAGCACAAATTCTTTTCTTCCTTTACAAAAAACTAAAGAATTTTAACTTGCAAATGAATTTGGAAGAGAATCAAACTTCAGTCAGTATAAATGGTGTATGAATAAGACAGCTGTGTCTGGTTTCCTGCCCCCCCCCCAAACAATCTAAGAACCTTTCTTATTGTTACTTGGTTAAGGGAATCCAGATATCTAGCTTTTGCTTTATAAAAGGAACGTACAATGAAATGTAATGAACCTCTTATGAAGGACTCCTTGTGTACATGCCTAATGGTCCTGAGGCCTGGGTTAGCTGCGCTGTAGTTTTCCTTCTTCTGAATGCCCACTTGCAGATGTCATGCCCTGAATTGTTCCTGTCTTGGGATGGCATCGAGCACTACTCATCTCCCATCCAAGATGAGGTTACAACTCTGAGCTAATCACAGCTGATCCACAGCAGGCTTGATGCAGGTTCAAGACGTGCTGTTCTGTCTTTCGGGAGATAGTTGTCGTGCAGTGTGATGATAAAACGTGTTCAAAGCAATGTATTGCTTCTTGACATGAAGCAAGAATAACTGGGAAAGGACTTGAATGCATTCGGGTATGGGACCATCCTGGGTGAGATGGTTCTTTGTTTAAACCTCCTGCTGTAGATGCTGTTGAGTGCAAGAGGTGTCTGGCAAAGGCTTTTCTCTTGCACGTATTATTATTTAACCTTGCAGATCAGGTAAACGCCGAGGCATAGGCTGCTTGCGAGAAACCTCGCGCCGCTCGTAGCAGCGATGACGTTTCCGGCGCGCACCTCAGCGCAAGGGGCAGGAGCGCAGCTGTTTTGCACAGCACCCAACGGGTGGTACCTGCGGCCGGGGCAGGCTGCCAGCGAGGGCTCCTTCAGAAGCACGCAAAGCAGGGGTGCTTATGCAGGCGTCTAGCGCTTCAGCCGACGTTTTAGATGTACACAATTTATATAGATTAGAAATGTATACATGTTTTCTGAATTTGTATAAATTTATAAATATGAGATAAACTGAAGATTAAGAAAATTAGATAAATATTAAGTTTATTAACAAATATAAGTCTATATTAAAACAATTACATTTTCATTCCCCCAGGGGGGAGGGGTAGGGAGGACCGCGGCGCCGCTCGCCGCCGCTCGGCCGGGCAGTGGGCGTTGCTTAGCGACCGGGGGCCTTTGCGGGGGCGAGAGCCGGGGCTACTTCCGGGTTGCGGGCTGTCCGTGGCGCGCCTGCGGGACGGGCCCCTCGGCGGCCGCGGCGGCGCGGCCGGCGCTTGCGTCACTGGCGCGCGCCGGCGGGCTGAGAGGCCCCGCGGGAGGGGGCGGGCCGGGGGCGGCGGCGGCGGCGCCTCAGAGCGGGGAAACGAAAGTGCGGGCGGCGCCGGGCTGGGTTCCCGCCGCCGCCGCCGCTGCTGCCGAGGGGCCGGCGGGGGGCGGTGCGGCCGGCCCGCTGCCCTCTCTCTTCCGTGAGTGCCGCCGCGGCCGCCCGGCTCAGGCCTCCGCCGGCCTCGGCGCGCTTCTCGGCGGGGGCTCCGCCGGGCGCGGCCTGCGGCTGCCGCAGCCTCCCGAGGGCGGCGGGGTGCCGGGCTCCGGGAAGCGCTAGCGGCTGCCGGCAGTTAGCGAAGAGCCCCCGCCGCTAGGTAGCGGCGGCGTCGCGCAGGCTTGTCCTGCCGGGGCTCCTCCGGCGGAGTCCGCTTGCGGCCGCTCGCGGTGGTCTGCGGGAAGCTGCGTTACGTAAGTGGCAGCAGCCCCTGGAAAGGCCGGGAGCGACCCAGAGCGCGTTATGTAAAACCGCGAGGGGACTGACTGCGGAACAGGTGCCGCAGCGCTGCTGCCTGCACACCCTGACAGCCTCGGTGAGCGACACGGTTAGGCACCGACGAGGTTTTTGAGCTAATGATTTCCGTGCCTGAAAGGGTGCCCCACGTTGGCTAGCGTGGTGAATTAATGGTGTTATTTGAAACTTTCAAGAGCTGGCAAAAGTGAGTAGTAATAAGGAGGTGCTTCCTTTCAAGAGGAGCTTGATGAGTTTGAGGGCTCATTTTCGTTGGCTAGCCCCATTCCACCCTGTAGACAGAGAGCGATGGGTGAGATGTACCTCTGGTTTGAATTAAAGCATCCCTCTTTATGGGTTAGAGGGCATAGGTGTGCATGTGGCTGATGGCTGAATTCAGCTCTACTTTTTCTAGCTTATGCTGTTCTTAAGAACAGGTGCAAGTCTTGGGGCATTGACTCAAATTAAGTGGGGTAATGTCACCTCGTACGTCTCCTGTAGTTTAGCTTTCAGTTTAATTGTGCACGCTTTTAAATCCAAGAGGAAAACAGGGGTGCTGATGGACCGTTAGTATGATTAGGAGGGTGGAGATCTTGAGAGGGAACTAGAAGGAATGAGCTAAGAGTTTGTTAATCAAACAAGACAACATCTGAGAAGAAATAGAATTGCTCTCTCAGCACATGGAAGATACTTAGCTTTCTTCCTTCCTTAGTTATTAAGCCAGGGGTCTATATTTGCACGAGAACAGATAAGCATGATTTGGCTGTGAGTGAACTTCTGGTGGAGGTGAAAAGATTTCTTAGGCACAGTGCAATGAAGTTCTGGGGTGGTCTTCCAGTCAGAGTCATGGGGATGAATACAGGAACTGATTTTAAGATGGAGCTCTGTAAGTTTGTGGAAATAAGTTTGATGACACAGGGTTAGAGTCAGAAACTTGGGGCACTTTTTCTAGTCCGGCGTTCATATGTAGAATAATAAATGTTAATTGTTTTTTAATCATTTGTCACCAATAGCAAGAAAGTTTAGCTAGTGCTGCAATCATCTGTGCCGGTTTATTTTCACCTGTTTTCCTATTTCTTGGCACATCTCTGTGAGCCTTCCCACCTAGGTCCTATTAGCTTAGCCTTGAGTGTTACTTCTTTCTCTGAATTTATGTGAAATTTATCTGGCACATCCAGAAACTTGATATCATGCCAGTGATGTCTGATGGTAAAAGCAAACAAATAGAAAAAATCAACCAAAAAAACCTCAAGAACCTTGAGTGTTTGTATTTAATAAAGTTTTGTTGTAGAATTAATGTGGAAAAGCTCATTTTGTAATTAATATTTGCATGGGCGAGGTCAGAGGTGTTGTGATCCTCTTGTGAGAAATGGATTCCACCTTGTGTGTTCCCCATTAGATTGATCTTACTTCCTGGTTTTTTGTGTTTGGGTAGAGTGAATCTTTGATTCAGTAGTAATAATTGACTGTTGTATTTTTAAGTTACGTAAGTGCTGAAACCTTGGTTCTCTTCAGCTGCTAGCATTTAATGGTGACTAGGTTGTAGAAGTGATTCTGAATTCAAGTCATTGGCAGTAGGGAAACTTCTGTATAGTTTTCCTGTTTGGTTAGTTAAACCGACTATTAAATAGGTGGTATCAAAAAAATCCAGTGCGTTTACCTAAAGGAAACTTAAGTTGAGAAGTGTATCACTGAATGGTCCATAAAATAATCTATGCCACAGTGCTGCTGGTATGAGACCTTCACCTTACCCTTCAGCGAGCAGGAGGAAAGTTAACTTGCTTAATGTTTTCTAAGTGTGATTTATTTTTATTTTTTTCTTTCAGTAAAAATGAAGAGAAGGGCAGAGCCAGAATTTAGCAGCCCGCAAAAGAAGCAGAAGAAGAGGATAGAAGACTTGGGATTAACCCTCAGTTCTACTTCAGATGATGAAACTCAATTTAGTAATCATATGACTCAAGGTAAGGTTGGAGATAGCGTGTGTATCACTGCAGGGAATCTGACTAACAGCTAGGAGCTGAACCTACATCTCCTCAATCCCAATTGGGCTTCAAAGGGCATATTTTCTCTTTAGGGTAAAAACAGCATTATTTATGTTCACAAACTTGAACTTACGTGTTTTTTTTTAAGCTTTTTAAACGTTTATTGGACTCTTTTTTTTTTTTTTTTCCCCCTTCTGAAGTCTCGTGCAGACACTTTAATCTGGGAATTATATGAATTCAGATATAGAAAATAAAAATTGGAGGTAGATGACCGAATACATGGTCCAATATCTGTAAAGATTCCAGTTATAAATTAGCAGCGTTGGTCTTTTCAGTCTCAGTGGATTTTTTGTTTTGGAAGCTTTCACTAGTGCGTAGTTGTTTGTGGCGTGCGGTATGTGGTGTGCGGTAATGAAACATCGCAATCTCCCTTTGTGAGAACAATTAAGTAACATTATTCCATTTTTTGCAGATGGGATGAATTGAGGTGCGTACAAAGGGTGGGTTGATTGGGGTTCCTAGGTTGTAACACCATCTCTCTCGCCCATTCAATGTGACTTTTCTGTAAGAGTTGTGAGAGCTCACAGGTGCTTGATTTCACATATTAAAAATGGTTTAGAATTAACTGTATTAGTTTTCTACCTTTTCCCAAGTTGGGTGTGCTTTCTCACCTTGGGCTTGGAATACGCAATTGCTATTCCTGTTGCAAGGTGCTTTAAACACTCCCGGGATGGCGCTTCACGCTGCCATATGCTCACACCTGTTACTTTTGAGTCTTTGAGATTTCCCATGGTAATAAAGTGATAGTGAGATGGGTTCTGGGCACAGGATTTTGGGACAGTGGAAGGCGGATGGGGGTGGAAGATGTATGGGTCGACTTGACTGGGAATAGGCACAATGAGCGGTCATGTATGTATCAATGATCTGTCATGTATGTGTATGCGTTTGGCAAAACCGGAGGTAAATGGGGAAGTTAGATTTGTGGGGTGTGAGAGTTGGTAGGGAATGCTGTGTGCGCTCAGGGCTGGGCTAAAAATTTCAAACCAATATTTGTTTTCCTCTTTTTTCCCCTTTTATGGTTATTTAGTTCAGTTATGGGTCAAAATAGGCTATGAATCTTAATGTTTATGAAACAAGTTGATACTGCTCAACGAAAACGTTTTGGATAGTCTAAATTGTTTGGTATTGTATTACACCCATTGAGGTTTCAGATGAAAGCAAGGTTGGCAAAAAGAAATAGTTTGAGATTTGATCTCATTGTTTGCCTAGGAAATGTTAAAAACAACAAGAATTGTGAGGGAACTTCCTTGAGATTTATGTAGTAGATGTTGTGTTTGAGGCACGTAATAAGCCTCTGGAAAATAAAAAACAACTCAAAATCCAGTAACAGAGCTGATTGAAGGTGTGGGTTGGGGAAGCAGAGAGCCGTAACTGGCTCTAAAGCAAAATCCTTTGTGATCCTCTTCATCTCTAAGAACTCTGAAGGAAGCAGAAATGTAGCTTCCTTGACGAATTTTTTGAAAAGTGAGATGGGCCTAAAATATTGGTAACACCAGCTATGTCATAGCCTTCCGTATCTTCAGCTGTAAGGTTGATATTGTAAATTTTTGCATGTTAGTTGAAGGGTTGCAAGACTTGAATCTTAAAGGCTCCATTCTCTGAACTGATAGTGCAGTTACAAGATTGATCAGGCATTGAAGAGATTTTAACTATGATTAGGTATTTCACTGCTGTCTCTTTCACTTTTTTGGCTCTTGTGATGGCCTTTCTACAGTTGTTTCCTGTTACTTGATGAAATTCAGTTATTTGTAATGTGAAAAATAGCGATCTGTCAGTTGGGAGAGAAAGACGCTGTGTTTTCTCTGAAATCAGAAAAACTTAAGAAAAGCTGAAGCCTTCTTTGCTGGTAATTTTGTCTCTCTCTTCATACTTCTGTGCAGCTTTTCCTTTTTAAGCGATAAACAGAATAAAGATGTGCTCTGCTAACCGCAATTTTCTGCAGTGTCTTAAGGAAACTTGTATAGTTCAATCTCTCCTAGTTGTATGAAGTAGCACAGAATGTTTTCTAACACTCATCGAACAAGGAAGGCTCAAGAGATGAAGGTCCATTAAAGAGCATGGCTAAGCCTGCAGTGAACTGCTGTTCCAGTAGTCTTTATGGACTACCCGGCAGCACTAACTTAGTGCGACTGCTGTGATGCTAGACATGTTTCAGGGAGGAAATTCATGCTATTCCGTCATTCTTATAGTGGCTTTTCAGCAAAAAAGGGGGAAGGACTCAGTGGGCTGTTAGCAGCAGCTGGTTCCTGCCGCCCCTTTCTCAGTCAGCCAGAGCGCTGCCTTTCTAGCCTGGAGCTTCCTGGTTTTGGATAAACTGCAGTTTGAAGGTTGGTGGGTTTTGTTGTTGGTTTTTTTGTTTGTGTGGATTTGTGCGTGTGGTGTGTGCTGTTGTTTTTGTTGTTGTTGTTTTTTGCTTCATCTTACCTTAAGGATGGATTTTGTGGGGCCAAGGTAAATCGCTTGTAAGAGAGGTCTACGTTAGTTTGTCTAGTATAACCACATGGAGCACCTGCTGGGATTAGGCTTTACATGGTTTTAGCAACCTTCTATATGTGTCACTAGAGCTAGTTGAGCCTAAGTGTTCAGCTTGCTCTGCACTGGGGCCATGAGCGTTTGTGATAATCTGGTGCAAATATCCTTAATGCAGTCGTGGCCTGGATAGTTTTGATTAGGGCGTTGGGGGAAGGTGCATACCAAACTACTTTCAATAAGGGAACGGCATTAGTTTTAGTGTGTTATGGATTTTATTGAAAAGGTTTATTTTTTTTATTCTTATTTCTGGAAAACCTTGAATGCATCTTTCCAGTTATCTCTTGCACCAGGCGAGAATCCCATGTGTTTCCTCAGACTGCTCAACATGCATCAAGCATGGTTACTTTTCCTGAGGAAGGGACAGAGACTCTCCATCCCCTCTGTGAGGAAGGGCTGGTGGTCGTGACTCCATCCTACTCCAATTCTGTAACGGTCTTGCTACTCTGGTAGAGGATTCTCTTTGAGAGATTTACTACTCTGTTTTTGCTGGAATTTGTGCCTTACCCTGCTTCCTTCATTTTGCTGAAGATGATGCCACACCTGGGTGTATCAGTAGAATCTAACCAGCTAAGGTACCTGTGCTGCTTGAAGCTGCAGTCCTATGCAGCATATGTGCAGGGTAAAGAATCAGACATATACTGACCTGCTGTTGTGATAGAAGGAAACCAGAAGCTTTAAGGTTAGCCCTTTCAGAGTAACTTTTGGGAAATCTTAATAGCATGGTTTTGCTCTAGAACGTAGCAAAGTGGAGCGAAGAAGTGGTTATTTATTTAGTGTTTCTAAACTGTGGCCCTCCGATCATTAGTGGTCCATAGCAGATCCATGTTACTATATTAAACTGTTTTCAGTTAAGAGCTTGCAAAAATGGGTAGCTTGCCAAAAGGCATGTTGGGGATAGCCAGTTGAGTTTCAGAAACACTGAATGTACTCGTAGATCCACAACGTTAATGATGAGTTGTCTCTATCCTTCTACGTTATTTGTAGGTTAAACCTTTGCCTGAAAGACTTATAGGGTGAGTAATGCCTGTGCAAAATTGATGTCTTCTAACCTTACCTTTCACTTGGATTTGTATGCCTCAGTAAACTTCTCTGGAGGTGAAAAACTGTCTCATTTTCTGTAGTGAACTTGGGGATCACACTACTGAAGTGGGTAATTGAGTCAAAGTGAAGTTTATTATGGGAACTAAAAGGGCTTAAATCTTCTGTTCTTTCTGCAGTATTAGTCATTTGGTGCATGTCTGTGTTTTGTGATGTGAATTTGTGCTTAGGTCAGGGAATGCGTTCACTCCTGTAGCTGGATAGGAAAATGAGGAGAATCCAGTATGACTGAATAATTATTGTTATGCTCAGGAGAGAATCTTCATGGGCTTTCTCAGCTGCCCGAGATCATTTGAAAGGTCAGATGCACTCTAATGTGCCATGATGGTCATGCTGTGGCCTTTTCTGCCGCTCTGATAGCGTTTGCCAGGCCTTTTGGAGTGTTTGAAATCCAGGTGTCTAAAATGCGTGTTACTGGCTGAGAGAAATTGTATGCATCCTTGAGACAACGGAATGTTAACCATTCAGTAGAATACAGTAGGTTACCAAGTACTGGCTCCAGATAATATTTATATTGCACCTGCATACTTCCTGTAACACATCTGAGATACTGAAGCATCCTGTCTGCCTCTGTGCTCGTTGAGAGGATTGGTAAGTCACACTTCAAACTTCTTGATGTGGTTACTGAGATGCTTTGCTTCCATTTTCTTCTCATTTTCATGTTCACTTCTCCCTCTCTTTTGTTTTCAGAGTCTTCCAGTAGCAGCAGTGGGTCTGATAGTGAGAGCGATGAAAAAAGACCAGTCTTCAGCAATGAGTTCAAGCAAGACTCTCTCGTGGAGGGTACTTCATCCCGCTACTCTATGTATAACAGTGTCTCCCAAAAGCTCATGGTAGGTCAAAATAGTTTTGTATGAGACTATTAAAACCTGATGAGTGCGTGAGGGCAAAGTGAAAAGACCAGTCTATTTTAAGAGATTTTCCCTATGTTTACCATTGAATTTTGCATGCCCGTAACGTCTCTCTCATTAGCAGTTCTGGCTGCAGCAAGGCCAATCAGTGATGATTTTATACCTTGTTAATTACAAGCCTGAAACTGTAGAGAGTGTAACCTTCCCTTCTTGCAAGGGAGACCTCTGCGCATATAATGGTATTTTCCATTCAAGTCCAAGTCAGCCTTTCACTGCACATAACTTCTGCACAGAAACTTACTTTTGCTAGCTCCAGGCTGCTAGAATTTCAGAATATTCCTATTTCAGTGAATATTTGAGATTGATTTAAATGTAACTGTTAACTTGAATTGTAATTCTTGTGTTTTGCCCTGCTGTAAGATTGTTAATGAAGTTCTGACTTGTGAAGCTTGTAATGCTTTTTCCAAGTGGGGATGTTTTCTTGAAGGGGATTGTAGAAGCTTCCAGTGAAGTAACCGTGTGCTTGGCTTTGCTGTAGTTTCAGAATTGCCTTCCAAAGATTGATATTTAATAATTAACCTCCTGTAGCACCAGAGTCTTCCTTCCCCCGTCTTTGCTTTTGAGAATCAGTGCGACTGAATCAAATATATTGAAAGAAAAAGTGTGAAGACAGATTTTTTTCCAAAGTGACGCAGGATTAACTGGGACATATTGGTGCACGTGGTAGAGGACCCTAGGTATCATGTGAATTTTGACTAGCGTATACACAGATTGTCTTACATCACATGTAAGACTGGGCAAATTAACTGTACTGTGGCTATTAGTGGTGGTCAGCGTGGTGTTTTGCTCTCCGAATCGCTTACAAAGTAGTTGCCAATTTGGGAAGGTTCCTAGTTTGACGCTGTAGGATGTGTCCTCCCATGGCCAGATTTTCACTGACAGGTATTACTGTTTGTATTACTGTTTATGGGAATTAGGAGATACTACCTTTCAAAGAGTTGAGCTGTTGCTGACCAGCAGGATCATAGCTCTATATGAAACAGGAACTTTGAGCTGTTGATGAATTTACAACTCAGTGGGATCCAGAGGCTGAGTTGCTGAGTGTTAAGGTGCTCCTCTGTGGATAGATCCTGATGATGATGATTCAGAATCTGTCCATGTGCATTTTTTGGCTCCTGGGCTGCAATCTGCTGATTCTAGCACCACACTGTCCTTAACGTGTAGAGCTGTCTCCAGAGGCAAGTAGGGTATGTGCTTTCAATCACCATAGCATGGGGACTTTGTGTGGTTGAATTGAGAAGGCTTTTATTTGTACACCTTCATAGACTTGGGTATAAAGATTGACCTCAGCTCTAGCTGAATCACTTGGTGGCATTAGGTAAGTAAAAGATGTTCAGAATTCTGTTCTCAGAAAATTAGTGCGCAACAAGATCAGTGGCTGTCAGAGCCAGAGAGCAAAGGCAGTGGTGGGACACTACATAGCTTTGTATAAAGCCTGTATGATATTTTTGCATCCCCTCTCATACAGAGTGACAGTAAACGATGTCATTGCTGCTTTACACAGGACAGAAGATGCAGGTAATTTAGTCATCCAAGTGACGCTTTTCTAGGTCTTTTATTTACCTACTGTCTCGGGGATGCATACTGGAAGAAGTGAAATTGACTCTGTTCACACTCGTGTTGTTGTGCTCTTGTTGCTAAGATTTATGAAAAGAAAAGCTTTAAGAAGTAGCAGTTAGTGAAGATCTTTCTTTTAAGCTAAGAGATAGGACTGTATTTCAGGAGCAGTGTCTTGCATTCCTCCTCTGAGTTTTAGGTGAAGTTGTAACTGTTGCTCGCGTACGTCTGTGTACGTGTGTGACTGCATTTTCATAACAAAAAATATCATCGCAACATGAATTTTTTCCTGTGCCAGTATCTTCTGGTTTACAAACCGTCCACACTCACTGAACGTGGTGACAAATGGCTTCTGGCTCCTCACTGTTTTCCCTTTTGAGCAGGCTGTTCCTGTGTTACTGAACCCTTTGTAACGTGTTATCTTTTCAGACACCATTTTCTGGATCGAGTTCCTGCCTCAGTGGAGTGAACTTGATATCAAGTCTTGAAAGCCGCAGCAGAGATTAAGAATGTTCAATGCCTACAAGTCACTTCAGTGTGATGTGTTGTTTTCCTTGCTAGTCTTTGACCCCAGCAGTACCTAAACTTATGTTCCTTTGCCTCTGTATGCACCCATTGCTTTCTTTATAGGCCAAGATGGGCTTCCGTGAAGGAGAAGGTCTGGGAAAATATGGCCAAGGCAGGAAGGATATTGTTGAGGCCTCCAGTCAGAAGGGAAGGAGAGGCTTTGGACTGACCCTCAAAGGGTTTGATGGGGAGCTGAATATTGACTGGCAGGATGAACCGGAGGTAAGTCTGTCCTGTTTTGAATCCCTTTTCTGTTGACGTTTTTCAGGATTCAACCTCTGGGAAAGTTTTTTAATGTTGTCTGATATAACTGGCTGTTGTCAAATGGCTCTGCTGGCTGGATCCAGGTCTCATTTTGTCCTTGAAAAGCGCATCAAAACTTGTTTTCAGTCACATGTATTAATATTCTGGTGCAAAATCAGTCTCAGAGTGTTGCTGTGATCTGTACAGTTTGTTTCTGTGTTTGTAGGAGTGGATGTGACTGAAGATTGCTATCAAGCTGTTTTGTGTTTACCATTTTTACCTGTATATCGGTGTTTTTCAGGCCTGTGTAGATGGGTGGGTTTGTTTTTTTTTTTTTTAGTATCTCCTCTGACTTTGCTTCATAGTCCCAAATAAAATGCTGAGCTGCTGTATTCCTGCATCTTGTCAAGCTCTTCAACAAGGAAGAAAATTGGGAAATAGAAATGGGTGTCATCAAGAAAGTAAAGCTCAGATTTGATACTGTTTGGTGTGAAATAGCTGGTATGTGTTGTATGTGAAACAAACAAAACCGAAACAAAATTGAAAACTAGGGATTTGGTCCTCTGGAGAGTAAAAGGTCCCGGCTGACATTAGTCAAGGACAACAATGCTTATCAAGTGAAGTATGGTGCACACTTTATTCTCCTTTCTTTAAATTGTTTTATTTTCAGCAGTTAGAAATAACATCAGAGGTTATCCCTTGGAAGCCAGGAGTTTGAGACCTCTTCTGTAGGCTCGTTGGGTTAAAGCTCGTTCTTCAGTGTGTTTCTGTAGCTCACAGTACAGTTAAGTGTTGCGTGTGATTGGTCTTTGTAGATGACGCTACTATAATAGCGTTAATAAATGCAATTAAATTATAAGGAGAAGGTGAGTAGGTGTTAGCAGCCTCTCTTTGTGGAGGAGTGGAGTCACTTTAATCTGTACTGCTATAACAATTCTTTCCCAAGATTGGCAAAAGTTGGTTGAAGTGTGAACTAGCTGCGCTGTGAGGGCCTTTCAGAAAGAACTGGGGAGAAAGGATGTGTAAAGCATCATCAAGATGTGTGTGGTGTTTTTTTTTTTTTTTTTCCCCTGTAACTGTCTCCTTTGTGATATCTCTAAAACGCACCTTCAGAGTACTAGGCTTTAGCTTTATGGCCTGATTATTTATTGGACTCTAACTAGAGGAAAGTTATTTCATTTTGTCCCCCAAAAAATAACATGTTACAGGCTAGGAGAGAAAAGTGTGGTTGGCTCAGAAGTCATGGTATAAGCCCTTTATGGCAGGATTGAGTGGCAAGCTTTTGGGGAGCACTTAATTGTTATGTTTTATTAACAAAACCTCTCTGACCTTTCCTATGTCTTGTGTTTGCAGCCCAGTGCCTATGAGGAGGTGGACTGGTGCCTAGGATGCACCACGGAAATCCCCGATGCCCAGGAGCTGAAGGAGTGGATGACTGTGGGGAAGGTAATTTTCTAGATCCCAATATATACCAGCCTAAGAAGATGCAGGAGTACTCAGCCAGGAACGGCTGCCTTGTAAAAGAGTCCTAGAATGATTTAGGCTGGAGGGAACTTTGGGAGGTTGCTAGTGCAGCCTCCTGCTTAAAGCAGGTCCAGCTGGATCAGGTTTTTCAGGGCCTTGTTTGGTTTAGTTTTGTATATCTCCAAAGATGGAGATCTTGAAGCCTATCTGGGCATCTGTTTCAGTGTTTGACTACCAACTTGCCAAAAAAAAAAAAAAAAAAAAAGACATATCTTGTTTTGTAGCTTTCACGGTGCATCTCTGAGAAGAGTCTAGATCCATCTTAGGTAGTTACAGACAACAAGATGATCTCCCTTTTTCCTTCTCCAGTCTGGATGAAGTGTTCTCTCGGCGCTTCTTCATATGTCATGTGCTTCTGCCCCCTCAGCATCTTAGTGGCCCTTTTGCTCGGCTCACTTCAGAATAGCAATGTCCGTCTTGTCCTGGGGAATCCTAAACTGGATACAGTATTCCAGATACGGTTTTGAGATGCTGAATAGAGGGGAATAGTCCCTGAGGCTGTTGGCTACACGTTGGCTAGCACCGCCCAGTATGTGGTTGGCAGGCTTTATCCATCTCTGTGGCATTCTGAAATGACTGATATGGTGTGTGCTAAGTGCTGTCTGTGTGTCCTCATCTTGCTTCCAGAGGAAGATGGTGATTGAAGATGAAACGGAGTTTTGTAGCGAAGAGCTTTTACGTAACGTCCTGCAGTGCAAGGTGAGTTCCTCCCTCTAGAGAGGAACTGAGGCTTTCGGGAAGCAAGTGAAATAAATAATTGGGGGGGGATTCAGTAATGTACTTAGGTGATCAGTAAGTGCTCAGGACATCCTCTCTCACCTCTATGCCGCTGGTATGACCTAGAATCCTAGTCATTACTGTTTATTTTGTGACCTGCTTTGCATCTTGGCGTTCAAAGAGATGAATCAAACCAGTGATCTCCCTCTTTTAGCCAGTTCACCTGGAAGCCTGAAAACTTGAATGAGCTAAAGAAATAAACTTCCTTTCCTTTCTTGTGTGTTCCATCTCCCCTCCTAGATTTGATCATGCCCATATGAATTGCAATAGAAAGGCCAATAGAGCGCGAGTGTGTACGTATCTGAGAAAACTCTTGGGCTGTGACTGCTTTTTAGGTGGCTAACCAGGCTATCAGGCTGTGAAGCTGCGTCAGTACAGAATTCTTCAGTGTTGCTAAATTCAGTTACGAAATTAGGTGGCTTAGAAGCCTGGATGTTGTTATGTGACTGAAAAACGTTCTGCATTGTGAAGACCAAACCCAGCATGGAGTTAGCTGTCCAAGCAGAGAGGAGCGTGAAGATAGGAAATGCTCATGCCTAGCTGTCCCTTAAGCCTGTAGCAAGTCCAGCTCAGTTTTGTTTCTGTTTGTGCAGAGTGTATTTGATGAGCTGGATGGAGAAGAAATGCGTCGAGCCCGGACGAGATCTAACCCCTATGAGATGATCCGTGGAGTCTTCTTCCTGAATAGGTTTGCACTGCTTCTGGTTATGTAGCCCCTCTTTTATTTATGTCCACTTTCAGCCTTGGGAACTAAGGTTGAAACTTAATAGGTCCCTTTTTGTGTGTTCACAGAGCTGCAATGAAGATGGCAAATATGGACCATGTTTTTGACTACATGTTTACAAATCCTAAGGACCTCCATGGGGTGAGGGCTTCTATTTAACTTTCAAACAGCAGTGCTGTCTCAGAGAATGGAGAAGATGGGGAGAAAGGAGAGTCCATAGGATATTAGCTGAGAAAGCAGGTGCTTAAAAGAAACAGTCGTAGTGGTGCAGTTGATGGTATATCTGGTTTGACTGATGTGAGCTGTTACTGGGTCAGTAGAATTTCCTCAGTTTTCTTTTGCAGAGGCCCTTGATAAAGGAGCGAGATGCAGAGCTGCTTTACTTTGCTGATGTGTGTGCTGGCCCCGGGGGCTTCTCCGAGTATGTCCTGTGGAGGCGAAAGTGGCATGCAAAAGGATTTGGCATGACCTTGAAAGGACCAAATGACTTCAAGCTAGAGGATTTCTATTCTGCCTCCAGTGAGCTCTTTGAACCTTACTATGGTATGTAGCACCCACATGAGTGTTACCTCATGTTTCTGCTTGTGTTGCAACCTCTGTAGCAGGAGTGGGACTGGTATTGATACCAGCGTGGGGATCTAAGAGAAGCCTGATTTTGGAAACCACTTTGCAAGATAGAAGGGGACTGTTGTCTGAGAAAGGGGTTGAGATTGGTGAGCCTGCATACTGTCATGTTTCTGCAGTTATTTCCAGTCTGTCCTGGGAATATGCCCCATTGTAATATTTTGTATTTGAGTGCTTATTTGAAAGTTACGGTGTGCTTTAAGGTTGCTTGCTGATGTTTCTCCCGCTTTACTGCTGTTGGCCTGAAGCACAGTGGGTGAAGTGACTTGCCTAAAGATCTGTGAGCAGAGCCAGGCAAACCTTACTTGCCTGACTGGCAGTCTGCTTCTATATCAGGTGTCTCTAGCTCTGCTTTGATAATTGATTCTGAATTCTTTGCAAAGACCAATAAATCAGATTTGGGCTTGAAGCCCTGACGGAATTTCTGTGACTTAATGAACTTTTTAATCCAAAGAGGTTTAAACTAACATATTTTACCTTGCGTTTGTGACAGACTAAGTAAATGTAAACAGACAATTACTGCATCTCACCTCATGGATGGTAATTTGCTAAACTTGCTGGTACGTCTCAGTCCTCTGTCTGTGTAGCCTGCCTATAGAAAGGGAAGTACCAGGTTTGCTAGTCTTCCTGCTTTTCCTTTCAGACTGTGTAAAGGAAAGTCAAGTGTGACTGTCTTGCAGAGAAGGCAATAACCAGTTTGTTTTTCCACTTACTCTTGCTTTTATTTTTTCCCAACACTGGATCTCGTTGACTGCCGCTTCTGACAGCTGATTGTGAACTTTTAGAGAATGGTTAGCCCTTGAGGATTAGATTGGTTAAAAAGGAAGTTCATGGCAAGGGCAGTGAGGCAGATAAACACATTGTTCTAACGGTTGCAGCATTTGGATCTTCGTAACTCAATGTAGACTGGTGCTCTTAAGGAGCAAGGAGATACCTGCAGAAATAAATAGCCCAATGACTTTGATGCATTTTCTTGCTTTCCTTTCTCTCTGTCTGTTATGCTATAAAGTCTAGTGAGACATGTACAAACTTTCTTCTAGCAATGGGAAGGAAGCAGACTGCCTTGATATTTTTGCTGTGAAGAATGGCAACAAATTCTAGGGTCGCTTTGCTTAGTGACAGGATAATTGGTGAGGAATTTAGTTTGCACAGCACTTTCATGCATCCTGATCTCTGCTACTTTCTAGTCATCCAGGTGTTCAGTTAATAGAAGCTGCTGTCGTAGAAGACTTATAGGGACTAATACCAATTAGAGGTTGAGAATTCTCAAAAGTCGGAATTGGTGAGCTCTAGAATAACAGCTTAGACTAATTTTCTCAAATGCCAGCCTTGGAGAGTACATACATCTGATTTTAAAGAGCCATATCGGAAAATAGAAATATTCCCTTCATGTACAAATCCTATTTGCCTTTGTTTCCTTTCCCTACTCCCATTGTAAACTGGTCTGCATGTGGACAGTGTATTTTTTTTTTTTTTGGTGCTGCTTTCTTTTTTTGGTGCTTTTGTAATTCCAGTTTACGTTGTATTTGGAATAATAGCACTATGTTTCTTTGGAATGATAATCCTTAATAGAAGGTTACCAATGCAAATAATTTTGCCTTGCCTGTAAAATGTGTTACTTTCAGGTGAGCTGTGCAATGAGACTCTTACGTTTTTAGTAGATTCAGCTGTGTGTCATTCCTACTTGGATGAGATAATGTTATGTTTTAATGTAGTCGGTTCCTGTCTCGGGGGCAGCGAATGATTTGTCATTTGCCGAGGCTAATGTACAACTCTTATTTTGAGTATGGTTGTTATAAGGCTTTGTTTAGCTCTGACCACACAATCTACATAATTTTCCTAAGTCAGCGAACATCTTTGTTCAAGGGAATGTGTTAATGCTTACTTGTTTACCAAGGTCTGTGCATTTGCAGACTAAATGCCTGTAAATAGATCATCTGTATGTACTGGTCTTTTGTCAGTACTCTGCAAACACATTAGTAACTGCCTCTCCTTTCCCTCTTAGGAGAGGGAGGGATTGATGGAGATGGAGATATCACCCGCCCAGAGAACATCACTGCTTTCCGGAATTTTGTTTTGGACAATACTGATCGGAAGGGAGTGCATTTCTTAATGGCTGATGGGGTTGGTCCCTTTCTTTTTCTTCCTGCACTAATGACCAAAACTGATACCTCTATCTGTAAATAGTAGGCGATTTAACATCAGTCCATACTTACAAAGTGAGATTTATCAATGCTTGCCACTAAAATTCCTAGTGGCAGTGCTTTCTATCCTAAAAAGTAGAAATTGTCCTGATTCCTTGATGTATTTGTGCAGAATCCTTTGCTTGAGCAATGGATTAGTGGAGATGCTAATCGCGTGCTATGTGCATTGCAGGGCTTCTCTGTGGAGGGTCAAGAGAATCTGCAAGAAATCCTAAGCAAACAACTGATGCTTTGCCAGTTCCTTACAGCACTGTCTATTGTCCGGACAGGTATGTTTTATGTGTTGATCTTCCTCCTCCTCCTCTAAGGCATGGGTGGCTTTGCGATGGATGCTTTAGAATTTTATTAACACGCCATGAAGTCTGCTCTGCTGTGAGGATGAGCTGCATAGAATTTAGTGTGTTCCTATTCATCCTGAGATGGTTATCACAAAGTTTAGAGAAAGGAAAAAATAATCTTATGCATGTCTGTTTTAATTATAAACATGAGGTAAAATGCATTAGTTTAAAGCTCTTTTGATGTGTTATGTTTTGTAGTTGTCTTAGGCTAAGATCACTACTACAGTGACTGGACAGTAAATCGGAGCTTTTTGGGTTCAGCAAAACGAGCTGCTTCCTGAATATTTCAGCAGGCTGGTTGGAACAGGCAGCGGTGTTTATGCAATTCATCCTTCCTTTTAACTTGTGGCTTTTCTCATTGAGTCTATCGTCTCTGCGCTCAGAACAAGATGGTATCTCATGTTGCCCTAGCTGTACCTCTTTTGCTGCCAAGTGTTGGACATAACAGCTGTATCTGGTTTTGATGGCTCCTCTCTTGTGCTGAATTTAGTTAGCATTTGACACTGAGGCACAAGAGAAAGAAAGTCTCATCAGCTTACTGTTTACCTTACTTTTGAGCACAGCACAGGGCACATCAGAGGCAGTGATCTGCTTAGCAGTAGCATCTCAAAGTTGGTATGGTAAAAGGAGCAACCTTCTGTACGTCTTTCCTCTCTGGGCAGATATAGCACTCTTTTCCCATAGGGAAACTGGGAGCCTTGTTTGTAGGCAGAGGGCGTAGGCACTTTCTCTCCAGATGACAAGTTATTTTGTTTTAGATAAAAACTGTTGTTTGTTCCTCTGTCCTGAAGCTTCTCATTGGACAGATCAGCTCTCCTTCTGTCAAGGTTTTTTCATAGCACGCTACTCAGCCGTACTGCACGGTTTGGGCTCAGAGGGGAGGACAGAGGAGAGTAGAAGGGTTGCTCTTGAGACTGAGAGGCGATCTGATCAATGTGTACAAGTATCTGAAGGAAGGGTGTCAAGAGGATGGGGCCAGACTCTTCTCCGTGGTGCCCAGCGACAGGACAAGAGGCAACGGGCACAAACTGAAACACAGGCAGCTCCATCTGAGCCTGAGGAAAAACTTCTTTACTGTGAGGATGACTGAGCACTGGAACAGGTTGCCCAGAGAGGTTGTGGAGTCTCTATCCTTGGAGATATTCAAAACTTGCCTAGACACAATCCTGTGCGATGTACTGTAGATGACCCTGCTTGAGCAGGGGGGTTGGACTAGATGATCTCCAGAAGTCCCTTCCAACTTTGGCCATTCTGTGAGACAGCAAGCAGACTGATCTGATCCTGGTCAGGGAACTACTTTTCTCTTTGCTGCAGAAACATGGGGAAGACAGTTCATGCAGCCACACTGATCCACTTTACGAAAGTGTTTTAGATGCTGTTTAATTGTACAAATATATATATATATATATATATATTTTTTTTTTTTTTTAATTTATTTCTGGGGGAGAGAAAGTTGTTGAGGTGCCTGGTATATCCCTGTTTCCTCATAATCTGCTCGTGTTGATGTGCTTCCTCTCTCTGCTCCAGGAGGACATTTCGTCTGCAAAACCTTTGACCTGTTTACTCCATTCAGCGTGGGGCTTGTTTATCTGCTGTACTGCTGCTTTGAGCGAATTTGCATCTTTAAACCTGTGACAAGCCGTCCTGCGAACTCAGAGAGGTGCGATCGCAGAGCGTGAGGGATTACTAAATAAACTATTTTTCTTCTTTTTTGTTTGTTTTTGTTGTTTTAAATGCAGTGATAGATGGATTTGGGTAAGTTTAGTGGAAACTCTGTGACCTCACTCATTTGGCAGCTATCTTGAAGGAGGAAACATTTTAGATGCTTAGCAAATGATGGTGGTTGACAAGGTAAAGAAGATATTCAGCATATTATCGTGATCTTTTCCTGCCTGTACTGACCGTCTTCTGGGGAAAAAGCATGTATATGTAACAAATTTTTTTTTGCGTGAGAAACTAAGGTTTCAGTGAAGCTAGAGCATATTATGTATGTTATTATACCTCTTTTTTTTTTTTTTTTTTTTTAATTATCGAGTTTGGCTTAATTGATATATTACTTTAGGAAGGTTTGTTGGGTTTTTGAATAGGGTCGAGTTTCCTGATCTTTTCAGAGAGTAGAAAATGATGCATAAGGATTTTGTGACAGGTGAGACTACCCCTTATCGGGGGAACCCAGGGGAAAAGAATTCCTGCGATCTGGGAAACCAAAGCTACCCTAACAGTCAGGAGCGTGGCAGGAAAGTTGGCTGTGTAGCAGGACTGAACCCACATGGTCTTTCTGGCTTGCTCCGCAGGTATGTGATATGCAAAGGATTAAAGCTAGGGATTGATGATGTGCGGGACTACCTCTTCATGGTGAACATCAGACTCAACCAGCTGCGCAATTCGGATGTGGATGTGAATCTTGTTGTCCCGGTGAACGTGATCAAAGGAGACCAGGATTTCTATGATTACATTGTTCACTCTAATGAAAAGTGAGTGACTGTGGGCAAGTAGGGCCACTGGCTGTAGCAGGTCAGCCTGCGTGGCTTTTGCTTGTAGCTGCTTATGCTTTTGGAGATGCTTGTTGATTGCTGCTAGATGGCCCTGGTTTTGCTCCCTGAGAGACGTGACAGAATGGAGACTGACCTTCTGCAGAGAGAAATGCTTTATACTTTAGTAACTGGTAGGCCTCTGAATGCTGTCCTCTGTGCAGAATGGAAAGGAGGCTATTGCCTAGTTCTTTACTATGGCCTTCCAGTCACTTTGATTAATACTGGGCCACGATGATCCAATATTGATTTGAGGATGAATCGGGCTTCCTCTTGGTGCCCCAACACTATTCTTTGTTTTGAACAGTAAAACAAGCTTGATGGTGATTAGCTTGTTCCCTGACTGAAAATTGTCCTCTCTTTCAGCCACTGCAAAGTTCAGATCAAGGCACTAGCCAAAATTCGTGCCTTTGTTCAAGACACGTGAGTATATTCCTCTGCCTTTGGGTGAGGATTGAGTTAACCTATTATAAATGAATTGCTTTCTCCTTCGTTATATGTTTTTGATCTGAATGGATACTTGACTTGGCATTTTGAGCCAGGAAAAAGAACAGTGCTTTTAAGTAGGTCAGTTTGTCTCTGTCTGAGTTGCTTCCTGAAACATGTGGTTAGCTGAAGGGATCTTGAAAGCTGATGATCTAGTACCAGCCTTGTTGAGAAGGCTTGTGTGAATTGTATGCTTTCCAGCTACTGTAAGTGGGCCTGCTTCTGAGCAGGAATCTGAGCCGAAAAGCAACTTCTGGCTGGTATTCTCATTTCTGCTGTAACCATCTAAGTTAGGTGTGTTTCATAGCTCTTCATTTTCCAGGGGCAATTCAGAGCATCTTAAGTTGCATGCGTAGAGTTACCTAAGTCATTGCAATACATAGGCATTTCCCTAGCCTGACTTACTGTTCAGGTGTCATTCAGAGAGAATACGTAGTAGAAAATTGAATGAGCCTGGGAGCCAGGAATCATCTAAGAGTTAATCCTAACACTGAGGCCTTCAGAGTCTTCACTGTTATTTGTAAATAGGGCTATGCACCCAGCTTCCAAGCTCTTGGAGATTAAAATAAGTTTATACTAATACACCACTTTGTGAAAACGATGATGTCTCCATAGTACGTTCCTGAGATAGAGGAGCGGCAGCTTATCAGTAGCACAGACCATGAAACAAAGTAGACTCGGGGTGGGGGGAACATGCTCTTTTGAATGTAACTTGTTGAGGAGCACTGCATGTGTCTGGCCAAGCCAGACACTCTTAGGTGCAGGCTGGGTAGGGCTGGGGTGTGTTAATACTACAAGACCAAAGAGGTTTCACCATTTTAACTGTGTGCTGGCTTTCTCTCAAGGACGCTGATTGAGCCACGGCAGGCTGAGATCCGAAAGGAGTGTCTCCAGCTATGGGGGGTAAGTAGGCTACTAAGCAGGGAGGTTGTGAAGGTATCCTTGCTGTGGTGAAATAAGGAAGGAGCTGGAGTACAAATAGGAATTTCTAGCCAGGGTTTGATATGTTTAATGTTGTCCTCTGGAAAAATCAGAGATCACTTGAACCTGTTCAAGTAAGTAAACATGATGTTCCTTTGCCAGATGAGCTCTCCAACACCTGGAGTCCTAAGAGCAGGGGTTTCAGGGGGCAGGGTGTTTTGCCTTGTAATGAAACCAGAAAGGTTCCTATGAACATGTAACACTTACTATCAATCTTTTGGATGTTTTTTTCCAGATTCCTGATCAGGCCCGTGTTGCTCCTTCATCTTCAGATCCCAAATCCAAGTTCTTTGAGCTGATCCAGGTGAGACCTTGCCCGGAAGCTTGTATGAAAGGATTCAGAACAACTAGACCTTTCCCCTCTAGGAATTAAGAGATGAAGAAGCTAGACCTGTATTATCAATTTATGTAGAAATTCCATTTGCCTACTTGTTAATGGACTGTATCTAACTTGCCTTTCCCACACTTTGCTCTTTAGGGCACAGATATTGATATCTTCAGTTACAAACCTACTCCTCTCAATTCCAGTACACTGGAAAAGATCCGCCAAGTGTTAGATTACCGGTGTATGGTGTCTGGCAGTGAGCAGAAGTTCCTCTTGGGGCTAGGGGTAAGTGCTGAGAACAGTTAGACTTTACACCAGGGAGTTCTGCTGGTTCATTTCAATGCTACTATTCTGCCTTGCAGATCCATCCCATCACTGCTTTTCACACTAACCCTGTTGTTTTTTTTTTTTCCCCCCTAAATCCTAGCCTACAAGGAAAGCTGTATGCTCACTAGTGTCTCTAGTTGTCTTTACTGTCCTTTGAAAAATGCTCTATTTCTGGTTCTGAAGAGTCATTGACAGATCAGAATCAGGGTTTTGTTCCTTTGCTGTAGAGATTAAGGTTCTTCTTTAAAACTTCCCACAGAGAAACTACTCTGACAGCCTAGGATAAGAAAATTCTGCTGTTCTAGATTTAATTTTAAAGTTGGAGGTCTCTCCTCCTCCCCTCCCCCAATCAGGCCTTGGCTGAATCTGACTCTGCCTTCTGCACACAGAAATCACAGATCTACACCTGGGATGGTCGCCAGTCAGATCGCTGGACAAAGCTGGACTTGAAAACTGAGCTGCCACGAGATACCCTTCTCTCTGTGGAAATTGTTCATGAACTGAAGGGAGAGGTAGGAAGTTATTATCTGCCTTGCCAAGGGTCTGAAAAAAAAAAAAAACTAACAGTTTCAGTCATTCTCTGTAGGGTACTGCAGAATACATGTTCCATCTGTGCAGGTGCAATGCTTTTGTGTACGATCTTTAGAGAAACTATTTTGGATTAAGTTATTTCCATCTAGGGCTATAGAGGTGATCTTCTAACATCATTTTGAACCCCTTTTAGATATGACTTGCTTTTGTCCTATGTGCAGCAGGAGATGGTATTGCTTACCAAGAGTTAATCTGTTCTGTGTCTCTTTGGGTGCATAACTACTAGGTAGTGATTGCAGGCTTTAGGAAACAATCCTGGAGTGTAAGGCATTGCTTCCAGGGAGTTTACTGTCCTCTGGCACCTCGGGTGAGGATGCTGCACTGCACTGAGTTTTGCACTGTGGTACCTGATAAGGCACTTGTGCCAGAGAGCTGGTGATGCCACCTTCAGGCAATTGTGGCCCTGCCTTCTACACAGTTCCAACTCAGGAGGGAAAGATGAACTACAATGGTTCTTGGATGATGGCACGTCACTGTACTACAGGTTGCAGGGAATTTGCAGTGCTTCTAATATCTGAAGAGCTGCTTTCTTGCTAGAAGAGAATGATGTGCTGACAAAAAAAATGGAGTACAAAACAAAGCTGAAATAGCAACGGACAGTCTGAACAGTAAGTGTCTGTATTGCCCTCCTAGGGGAAAGCCCAGCGAAAAATCAGTGCCATCCACATCCTGGATGTCTTGGTGCTGAATGGCAATGATGTTCGAAAGCAGCACTTCAACCAGAGGTATGTAGGTTCTGGAGAAGCTTTTTTTCTTGTAGAGCTCATGGAGCTTCTGTAACTTCTCTGTGCATCAGAGCAGGTCTAACTCCCTTCTTAGCTGGGGGTGAGCCAGCCACAGTCTGGGTGAACTGATCGTCCTGGGAATATGAACGAACACAGCTGGTGACTGGCTGACGAGAAGGGAGGAGCCTCTCTATTTTCTCCGTCAGTGGCATGATGTCTCTGCCAGTCCTGCTTTCCTGCTGGTGTATGCATGTAATGTGTTCAGCAGCGCATGGGTTTTTGGAGGAGCTATGGAGAACCATTTTTACTGAATAACAGCCATTATCACTAGGCACTGAACTGGGAGGGCAGGGTGAGGAAGGTGGCGTTCAAGACCCTTTTGGCTCCTGGTGGTGTCAGTCTACCTGCGTAGACTGGTAGATGCGTAGATGTGTCTTAATCAGTTGTTTTGCTGGATCCATTACCTACCTGTTGTGCCCAAAGGTCTACATAAACTTCAGGACTCTCTTCCGTTTTGGTTCAGGATTCAACTTGCGGAGAAGTTTGTCAAAGCTGTTTCTAAACCTAGCCGGCCAGATATGAACCCCATTCGGTGAGTGACTCCTCCTTCCCTCAGCCTGGAATGCTTTGGTCTGATTGTGTTCAAGGATGAAGATGAGCTAAAGGAGTTGAACTTCATAACAGAGCTATGAATTTCAGCCTCTTCACTGGGAAGAGGCTAAAGGCCCTTTAAATATCTGAGATAAGGTTGATAGAAGAGGAGTTATCCCCTCCTCTCCTATACTGGGCAGTCATGCCTTCATCGTAGGTGGAGTGGTTCGTGCCAGTCTCAAATGCATGCTATGGTCAGTGCAGTTAGCTTAACTGTTGCTAGTGGATAAAGGAAGCGTCCCCCAGTGCTTGCAATCTCCAAAGGGTTAATCTGAGGAGAAGGCTTTAGTTATAATCCCAAGAAAGTTCCTGACAAGAGGCTTCAGCTTTGGTTGCTTTCTGACTTTCCATCTTGTTAATTCTACTATGGTGGAGCATCAGAGCATCGTTGTGGGTATCGGATAGATATTGCAGACAAAACAGTTTTTGTCTTAGAAGGCTTCTAATCTAGCTGGAAGTGCTGTGGTATTGTGAGAGAAGCTGGAGGGAGGGAATCTCTGCTTAATGGATTAATTATACATCATGAGTAGGATCTCATCCTCAAGACAGACAGACGCACAGCGCTTGGGGTCAAAAGTGGTGGGGAGGAGGGCCAAAGGGGAATTGAGAAAGAGGGCTGTAGAAATGGGTTACAGAGGGGCCTCTTGCTGCTCTTGCGATGTTCAAACTGTGCCTTGGGAGCCTGGTGCCTGCAGGTGTGTGTGGGAAATGGTTGGTTGGCACGTCTGGTCAGACGTGGTGCTTTTGAAATTTTCTGATTATCTTTTGTGTGTCTCAGAACAATAACAATAAAAGCAGGTTGACATCATAGAGTGATGATTCCAACTTAATGATTTAAAAAAAAAAAAAATAAAGCTGTGTTTTTGTACCTGAGGGTTACTAATGAGTTTGAGGTGTCCCTGAGGATAATCACAGCAAAGATCAGGCTGTTTAGTTTTATTGTGAGGCCAGCATGCCAGAACTGTATCTCCTGCCTGGGGATGATCTTGGTGGATTTGCCTCAAGGGAAAGCAAAAGTGATCGGCTTTCACTGTTCTTCTTCCGTATACTTAGCCTGAAGTAAAAATACACAGCTTCTTTCGCAATGAGGACACTAGTATGCTGCCTACGGCAACCCAGCTGCGAGTGTGCAGGTGTCAGGTTTTCTCAAGCCAGGAGAAACAAGGCACTGACTTGCATAAGACTGAGGAGGAAGGTGAACCTTAGTCAAGCTTGACCACCTTATGCTGTACAAAATGTATTGTTTGGCTGCCCCCAGTAGCTGGGAGAGAAAAAGGGGACAATGCAGACTTTTTAAACTATGCTTCATCATGCTTTTGCTTTCTCCAGAGTTAAGGAAGTGTACAGATTAGAGGAGATGGAGAAGATTTTTGTGAGGTAAGTGACCAGCACAAGGGAAACACTTGGGGACATACTGAAGACATCAGTCACCACATGTGGCAGCACAGCAGCGGGAGGGATGCTCTTGTCTGTGCTTGAGGATCCCTGGGGGAAGAGCTCTTACAGCTGATAGCTGCTGTTTCTGGGGTGTTGCTTATTCAGAGAATCATCCTGCTGAATTCTAATGCACAGATGTGGCCAATGTGCTTACCAGTGGTAGGAGCAGCATCTTTTTTTAGCTCTTGTCACCAGGGATCCTTTGCCTTTTCCTTTGATGTGTGAGAGAAGAAAGCTTCGCTTGAGTTTGTGTACAGAAGTGCCAGTGGCTTGAAAGATTAAGAGTGTGTACCTGAAATGGCAGCGCCATTTGGATTAAGTATGGTAAATCATCATAGATCCTTCATTCCAGCACTTGACTTGCCGCCTGTTTATATGGAGATTTCTGGCTGGCTTTTCTAGATGTGTGGGTGATGCAAGAGACTGAATTCTCCAGAGATGTGATGATTTGTCCCGTCATGTGCAGTGCTGTCAGTTTTCACTGTAACACTCTGGAGAGGGTGTGCAGGTGCATTTTGTGTGCAAGAGGACAGTGCAGGAAGAAACAGGAGATGCTGTGTTTGGCAATCTCTGTCACTGCCTTCTCTCAACATTCAGGTTAGAGATGAAAGTCATCAAGAGTTCAGGGGGAATACCCCGGCTATCCTACACGGGCCGAGATGACCGGCACTTTGTGCCCACAGGACTCTACATCGTACGGACTGTGAATGGTAGGAAAAGAGAGTCCTCTGCTCTCATTTTCCTTTTCTCCTTATCTTCAAGTGAAAAGTAGTGACCAGGCTTGCTTTTGTTGTAACTTGATAAAAAGTAATGGGAGCATTCCAATAGCTAGAGATGGGTTATGTCTGTTTGAAATGAGGGTAGCTTGAATTGGGATAAGGTTTAGGGTTTTTTGTGGTAAGTTTTTCTGTTGTGATTTGATTAGCTAGTGTGTGGGGAGTTCCATTTATTTACATGACTGATGACTCTTTTTTTTTTTTGAGTTTGTATTCTTTCCCCAATAAGGTATTTTCCAAAGTAATAGTGCATGGAAATAGCCTGCTTGGAATGTCCATTTTAAAATGCGGGGAGTAGGGAATTTTCTCAGTGAATAGAGAACAGCTTGCAGAACAGGTCCTTTGGTGGGGAGGGAAGGGAGAGGAGTAAGGGAGGGATCACGATATATTCTTACAGATTGCTCCTCTCTGCTTTGTTTATGTTGTGCTTGTTTCCCTATTCCATTTTCTATCTTGTCCCTGTGTTTTTTCCCCAAGATCCTTGGACGATGGCATACAGCAAAAAATCCAGGAGGAAATTCTTCTTCAACAAGATAACCAAGAACTCAACATACGATCTCCCTTCTGAATCCATTGCACCCTTTCAGTGAGTACGAGCCTCAGTATTTGCCAGAGCTGAGGCTATGGAAGGATACTGCTCAAGGGTTCATGCATCTCATGTATGCTGCCTTGTTCTCTCCAACAGGCCAGTGCTTAGGTCTTAAGTTAGTATTGTCAAGTGGTGGAAAAGTCCTGACTGTTGGTGCTTCTCTAGACCTTGTTTCTGGGGACTTGGAAGGGGATCCACGCTGGCTGTGCTCTGTTCTTGCAGTCGTTTGTAGTGCAAGCACAGCTTGGTCACCAGCAGGGTGTGCTGCAGGAGCTGGTATCTTCTTGGGATACTTGGTTTTAGGATACTGCTGATCCGTGGTAGATTTTTGCCATTGATTGCTATGAATAATGCACCTTCTCACAACTACCCTTTCCCTCTCTGCAGCAAGTTATTGAACCTCCCTGCATCCACAGAAATGGAAGTTGAGTCTGGCAACTGTAAAGTATCTTAAGATGCTTGGCTGGAAGTTGCTAATTTAAAAGCAAATCCCAATTCATTTAGGCTGGGCTCTGGGATAAATTATAGCTAGCTGGGAGTTGTTTAACGAGAAAGTGAGAAAAAAGTAGCAGCAGCTCCTTGGGAGAGGATGGGAATGGATTGCCATTAGACAGTCATTAACACTGTGGCTGCTGAAACCAGTCTGTATCTAATGTGTGCTAGGCCTAGGCTGCCTAAGGACAGCACATTCTGAGTCTGGCAGCTCAGGGCTCATGGGTGGAGATGTTCTGGATATCACGCCTCAGGTGGTCTCTAAAGATTTCCCCCCCTTTCGCTCCCCCCCTCCCTGACCGTGCCTCTGAGGGAGATGTTCATATGAAACAGAGGTCCTGATCTCCCGCTCTGAGTCTTATCTGCCTTACAGCAGTGCTCTTAGGAATCTGTAGGCTTCCTTTAACTAGCTAAATAGAAGAAGGGGCTTAAAACTGCAGAAGCAGTGACACATGGTGCTTTTTCCCCTCCCTGCCTCAGGATGGGGTTAGTTCTGCCTTATACACTCCTCTTCTCAAAAGCGGACCAGCATGAATGGATGAGGATGGGGAAGGCTTGTGTGGGACTCCAAAAGGGAGTTGTATTGTCAATAGTGAGTACTAATGTATGTGCAATTAGCCATTGACATGTGCTTTTGTCGCTATGCTAATACTGTTTTTTTTTTTTTTTTTTTTTTAGAACAATAGCACTAAATAAGCTACTGTTATATTAAGTGTCAGCAATTATACAAAACTAAATGCTGTTCAGCAGCTCTTTTTCATTATGGTTGGAACTCTGCTGATGCACTGAGGGAAGGCTGGGCTTGATGGATGGAGTGAGAAGTGGCAGATGGATGGAGTGAGAAGTGGTGTTAGGACCAAAGTCTCATCAGCCAAGTGGGGCTTGGTTAGATAACATGGGGAGAGAAGGGGTGATCCCAGCTGCTTTTGTACAACATGAAGTTCTGTTCATTTGCTAAGCTACGTAAGACAGGTATTACTGGACTCTAGTAGGTTTGTGGTGAATGAGTGATCAGACTGCTGCTTGCTGCTGCTGTCAGGCTTTCTAAGTTCTTTGTTAAGGTTTTTTCATTGCCTGCATCAACATCCTCTGAAAACCTTTGGGGGGAAGGTAGGTTTTCCCTAATGACCTGTCTCCTTCCAGCAAATACTAAACTGGCCATCTTAAATGGAAAAAAGCTCTGACCATCTTAAATGGAGCTAAAATTAACACATTTGTTTCCATGCAAATCTCGTAGGCTTGGAAGTTTCTGTACCTTAAAGGCTCTAGAGTTTATCAAGTGAATGAATGTGGTGGCCTTCTTAGACTATCTCTGGATGCCTCCCATTGCCAGGGCAACTGTCTTTGTAGTGCACTTTGGGGCTATGATGACAGTGTCTTCCTATTCCCTTCCCCTTTGCCTTACTAATCTTGTTCTCCTCTCTGCCCACAGTGTCTGCCATTACAGCCGCCTCTTCTGGGAGTGGGGGGAAGGTGTCAAAGTGCATGACTCTCAGAAAAGGCAAGATCCAGAGAAGCTATCGAAGGAGGATGTCCTGTCTTTCATCCAAGCGCACTACCCCTGATGCCTGCGCTCAGGAGGGGTGCGGGGGTTGCTGAGCCCTGCTTGGATTCTTCGGGACTGGCTGGACTGGGGAGACTCCACAACTTCTGTCCCTGGTCTTCTCCAGAGCTGATTTCCTGGAGGTGATCTAACCAGGGGTGGTATGCAGAAGGCATAGGACAAGGCTGTAGCCTGGGATGGCAGTGTATGTAAGCGTATGGCCCAGGTAGTGCCTGCTGCAGGAGTACCCATGGAGACTCCTGGAGCCAAGGCCTAATGCCCTTTTGTCCTGACCTCCTGCATGCACAAGGCCAGGGGGTTGGCAGCTTTCCTTGTTCCTGTTCAAACATTCAGCTAGGTTTGTGGAGCTGTGCGTGTGCGCCAGAACTCTTCGGAGGTGGTACGTGCTTACTTGGCAGTGCGGGAAGGAGCAGAGGATGGTGACAGAGCTGGGGAACAGCATACTCGAGCAGCCCTGCACAGTTCCTGGCAGCTGTCTGTCTCCTTGGCCTTGTCAAGGGTCTTTGCGATCCAGTGGTGGGTATAACTCCTTAGGGAATGCTAGCTTTGGGACACAAGTATGTATTCTTGCTGGTGTCTCCAGCGCTTGTCAAGGCACTTGGCTGACCGCTGGCAATTCCTCTATGATGGTATCCTGGTGAACAAAAGCCAACCTAGGTGATAAGATCTTGAGAGTCCCTGGCACGGCTTTGATGTGTAGAATGCCAGGGTATTCTCAGACCTCTGGAAGCTGCTGTGACAAGGATTTCCCCTCTCCAGGTCCATGACTGACCCTCAGCCACCAGCCTGGTGTAAATCTGTGAACGTGTCTATGCCTCATGGTACTTCTGAGACCAAGGTGCTTTAATTCTCTTGGTACTCAACACTGTTACCCATATCTTCAGGGAGGAAAGCAGATGTGGGAGGGAAGACGCAGGAGGTTTGTGACGCTGGAGGTCTTTAGAGGAAATGATGGGAACATTTGATTTTTACAAAAGACCCAGGGCTTTGATGAAGCGAGATCTTGACTTTGACCATGTTGGTTATTCAGAAGAAATCCTATTGCCTGAATATATCCACTGGAAAGGATGTTAGACTTTCCTTTTTAAATGTCAGAGTGGTCTTTGAAACCCTCCATGTCTGATCTGACCCTGGAACCGCATCTGGAGCGTGAAGGCACAGAGCTGTGACTCTCTCGGCATGATGTTTTGTGTGTCAACAGACTTCTCCATGCACTTCTGTGCTGGGCTTAAAAGTTGTCTTCTGCTGCATGTTTTACCTTCACTTCTGGCTTCCATGTGGCTTTTGCCAGGTCTTCCATATAAATCAGAAGATAACACACAGTTGCTTTTGGCCAGACAACAAAGTTGCTTTTTTTTTTTTTTTTTTTTTTAAAAACACAGGTTGGCAGTAGGGAGGAAACTTATTTAGAGGTTGCCTGAACTGTGCCTTAAAGAAAACTATAGTTCTCCCAGAAACTATAGCAGTTGTTTAGATTCTTATTTCCTTTTCCCCATCTCCACATGTAGGATTTAAACAAGCTGTATATAATGAGACACGGAAAGTTTGGCTCTTGCAGGAGTATGGGTGCATTGCATCCCTTGCAAAGAGGCCAGAACAAGGACAGTGCTGTGAATTCCCCTCTCCACCCTCTAAGGCCCAATGTTGTGCATAGGTTTTGTGCTGAATCTCTGCACGTACTGAATGTCATCCTATGAGTGGGCTCTGCTCTCTGAGCCTGCATGTCTTCACAAGCAAGTTGCGTCCATGTACCTGTGCATTAGTTCTCTACTGTTTGGCATAAATGAATTTAGCCGCTACAATTCCTTGTACCAGGGAAACTTGTATACAGGCTTCAATACTGCAGAACCACAAACCCTGGCTAGGGGAGCAGCACAGAAGCTGGCACGGTCTGTTGGTGTATGGAAACTGGAGGAGGCAAAGCTGGGTGTGGATGGGAGGTTAGGTTACAAATAGGTAAGCCCTGGATATTGCACAGAAGAGCTATTTTGTTTCTGCTCAAACTCCAGCCAAAAGTAGTGAAGCGGGCCAAAGTCTTTTTTGGTCCCCCTTCTGCCTCTTGACAATTATTAATCCCTAGACACAGGTAGGTCTACCTGAGCAGTAGCATGCTGTTGCTGAATTGTAGCCCCCTGTGCTCTCAAGCCCTGGTAAAACATGAGAGAGATTGTGGCCTTCCCCTCAGAGGACAAGACCCTGTCAGTGGCAGTTTTCTTTTAGCGAAGGCACTTCTATGAAGGACAGGGAAGAACCTCTCCCACTGGGCAAGAAAGCACCTCTAGCTGTGTGGCTTCCAGGCCTGTGTACAGTTGGCTTTTTAAATCAGTAATTTGAGTTTTGGTGCTTCTGCTGACTGCCTTGAGGCTGTTTTAATGCCAGCAAAGCAAGCTGCTCTCTTTGCCAGGCTCCTTTGCTAAGTGTCGCGCCCTTCACTCAGGGCTTTGGTCTCCTCTGGGCTTGCAGACGGAAGGGTAACTAGGGAGTACGCTATGGTAAGTGTGGGCCTTTGAGGGTACAAAAGAAACTTGATTTGCCTGCAGGCTAGCTTTTATGAACAGTTGCTTCCTATCTGCCCTGTTGTCTCTCGCTCCTCTTAATTTTAATTTGCTTTTATTTTTAATTTTATTTTTTGATGCACTGAACTTTGACCCTCAACTCCCTTTCAAGAAGGCAGAATGAGCTACTCAGCTACTTGCTTCCCTGCTGAAGGCTGAATATGGAGGGAGCATGCTGGGAAAGGGGACGAGGAAGGTCTTGCTGAAGGGAATGTTTACATACATTAATTGCACAATGTATTGGCTGTGTATCATTTTGTGTTGACTCTTCTGCTTTCATTGTCTCTATTATCAATACAGCCCCTTTAGTTCACAAAGGTGCTTGATTACTTTGTTTCCCACAAAATCCTAGCCAGCAATTTGTGTTAGTGTAGAGAGAGAAATGCCTTGCATAGTTAAATTTTGAAGGTAGTCCCCTTTTTTTAAAGGCTTTCCTGACAAGCAAGCACTTGCTCAGGGCTCCCCTTTGTATGTCACTAGATCAGAATGAGAAGGGAATGCAGGACACTGTCTGCAGCCTCTGGCGCTCCCCTGCCTTGTGCTAGGCTGCTTTTCCACTCAAAGGAAGCACACACATGACAGCAAATACTCAAGCAGATTCCAGGCCACAATCAGCCAGTAGCCCACCGCTGAGACCTGCCACCAAGGAACGTCAAGTACCTAGCCTGGTCTAGGCTTACTGCGATGGACGGTATGCCAGCAGGGGAGTGGTAGGACAAGAACAGAGCAGAACAGTGGCTGAGAAGCCTGTTACAAAATATAGGGAGGAGGGAGAGGAAGGGGAAAAAAAAAAAAAGGAAAAGCTGGAAGCTACTAGGTCTAATTATTTTATTTAAAACCCTACAGAGGCACTTTCATCCCTGGGAGTTGATAGCAAACTCTCTTCTGCAAGTGCTGATTCTTGGAGGCACAGAATGGTTAACAAGCTCTGATGCACAAGAGAGGTAGGCAGATCTTTCAAAATCCAAGCACCAAGATCTCAAGCTGGCTGCTACCTGCTTGCAGAAAGAGATGCCCATCTCCCATCTGATTTTGTGGAGGTAGGATTCCTCTGGTCCTGTAAGTTTGTGTGGAGGAGGAAACTGTCTCTATTTAGCATCAGCTCAGGGCATATATATGTGTGTTGGAGGGCACAATATCCAGGTTTCCCTTTGATCCAGAGAACTTGGTCCCTTCAGCTTATTGCTGGGGCACGGGAACCAAGAAGGTGGCCCAGAGAGCACTTGTCTGCAACCCAGAGAGGTCCTCTTCTAAAAGGAAGAAAGTACTGCATTCCTGCATCAGCCAGGAGGGTCTTCACTGCATATTGGATAAGAGAGCTCCACCTTGAGCCCTGCATTGACCTGCTTTCTGATCACAGGTGTGCTTCGATTTCTAGTTTGCCTCCCAGCCCCTCAGTTCTTGAAGAGAAAGTGTCCTTGCAATGAGGCTTGGGGAGGACAAACAAGAACAGTTTGAAATGCTCTTTCCCACCCTTGGGAGGGAGGCACATTGGTGAGAAAAGGAAGAGCTCCTTGCAGGAGAGTCATTTGGTGAGCAGGGAGAATTTTGGAGTGCAATCACATCGTCCAGCAGGTGTATATAAGAGCAATCAGTAACCCCATGGCCACAGCAAGGGCAGCGTTCTTGCGATTTTCCTTACGAAGCACGCTCAGTTCTTTTTCTGGGAAACAAACAAAAGCCTTGCTTGTGAAATTTTTTTTGTGCTGCAGCTACTTCTCCTTTCAAAACTATCTTAGAGAAACAAGCCTACCTTAGCCCAGGGGCTGTTCTCTTGTGATCCATATGCAAAGCTGATACTTATGGGAAGTGCTGGGCAGGAAGTAGACTAATAAGGACCCTTTCACCTGCTAACTTTCATCCTGTCTATTTCAGTAACTGTACTTAGAAATGTTTCAGCCCATGTTCCAGTTCCTGTTTGCTAACAACCTTGTTCTAGGACCCTACCAAGGGCCCTAGAACGGGTGATTAGAACAACTCCATGTTCCCTAAGAGAAGGAAGACGAGGACAGTGGGAAGAGAGCTATTTTTACTATAGACAAATACTTTTACTGTAGACAAGTCTTCAGGACTCTCATTATCTTTTTCTCTCATTATCTCCATTATCTTCTTCCAGTGCTTAAATTCACTTAAAAACCAACCTCAGCCACTTTTAACGGTTGCAGAATCTGGGCCTCCTTGTGCCCCAGAAAGATGATGTAACATGTCAGTGTAAATCCCTATGCTGCACAGCTCCAGAGACTGATATAGGGAGAACCCTTCCCAGGGAAAGTATGCTTTGCTACCCTCCAGATAGCTTTTCCAAGTTTGTTTAGCAACTCTTCCTTTGTTTAAGAAGGAAGAAAAAAAAAAAGAGGAGGAGGTCAATGGGGAAAGGTTAAAAGCAATGCAGGTAAAGCTGTTGGCTGAGATTCTGTAAAATTACAGGTGGTTTGGGGACGTGTAAAGGGGACCTCTTATCCCTACCCCCCCCCCATCAGCTGATACCTAATATTTTTTCCACAGCTCAAGAGGGGTACAGAGGATCTGGATTCCTTTTATAAAATGCTGACCAAATTTCCCTCAGCCTTGCCCTGTTTGATTGAGCCCAAATTCAAAGGCAGAAGTCAGAGGTGGCAGAAGCTTGAACAGGAAACTAAGCTGCAGCACTGATCCCATCCAGCCCAGAGGGACCATTTTCGATGAAGCTCTTACCATAGTTGTCAGCTTTGGTCATTAGTAAGTTTCTCTCTCTCTCCAGTGACTTTCTGTAATGAGAAGAGGAGTTCATTACCTGCGAGGCACAACACAGCTTATTTCTTTGCTTATATGATGGAAGAGAAACTCTGCCCCACCAGCAGGGATAGCTGCTCACAGAACGAGCCCCTCACCCTTCATTATGAAGAGGTGACAGTTTAGAAACCCCGAGATGAGCAAGAGGAGAGATGCAGTAATTAGAGAATGTAGCTTTGGGGAAGGAAAAAGTTGTGTGTCTCATTTCAGGACAGTGCCACTGTAGGCAGGCAGGCTAGAAAGGGGGCTGTCGGTCAGAGATCCCCCTACCCTGTTCCCCCAGGTAGGGAAAGTTCTGCAGTTGATACAGGACAGGACAGGGTCTATACATGCTCTCTGCTGGATCCTGCCCTTCCAGCACAAACTGGCTCAGTGCTGAAAGACGAACTCTTCTGACCCATTGAATTTGGGATCCCCTTCTAAGGGATGCCTGATTTATACAAATTCCTCCACTCAGGGAGACAAGCTGAACCTAGGCCCAGTAACAAAACAGTTAAACAACCTGTTACTAGACTGAAGACTGGATAATAAGTAAACTGGGCCCACACCACCACCCACCCAGCCTGTGTCTTCAACTGCACAAGATGATTAATTAATACACAGTTTAAAATATAAGCAAAACAAATTGCCTGAAAGCAGCAGCATTTCCATTATAGCAATGAGGACACTGCCACTCCTTGCAGATTGTGTGCATACAAATAAACATGCGCTACTAACAAATTATCTCCCTGTTCAGAGCAGACTATAGTATTACAAGGAAGTATTACAAGTAAGTGAAATAGTTTGTTGTTCCCCTTGGGGTAAAGCAAGAACCTGTAATAGAAAGAGATTCAAACCTAAGCGTACAGCTGGTTAAGTGATGGGCAGCAGGAAAGCAGGCTACAGTAGCAGCAGGAGAGGAAAGAAGGGCTCTTAGAAACAACCTTGGGAAAAGAAATGCAGAGTGCAGTCCAGGAGGACATAAGAAGAGAGATTTGCCAACATCACTGAGCTCCTACTTAGAAGCTCGCCTTTTGAAGCGAGTCAAGGGAAGAGGCTTTGAGAATGAGACAGGAACTGAGACCTTATTAAAGAAGTATGGCAAAGCGTACAGGACTCAAGGACCCTGAGCTAGGAGAACAAGTAGGCAGCTTACTGCGAGTCTAGGAGGAGGGAGCTTTGGGTTGGTGGGGAAAGCAAGGAAGAAAACATCATAATAGAACTTCAAAATGGGAAAGCAGAGCTCTCCTTTGCATAACACTCACTAGATTAATGGCTCTGATCAGAGGACAAGGACTTTCTTCCATGGTTTGAGAATAATCTCAATTAGGGCAAGAGAATTTCTCTTTCCATCTGCATGCAAGTTGCGAAATTTGGAAAAAGCCGTAGGAATTCCTAAATCCCAGTTCTCTGCTCTAGGTCCCGCATTTCAGAGAGAAATCACACAGGTACGTTCCATTCTGTCAAGTTACTGCAACAGAAGGCGGGTTGGCTGGCCACCTCAGCAGCAGACAAATTCAGACAGTAATACAAGGGGACAAATTTAGGCCTAGATAAAGGACTGGTGAGATGTGGAGCTAGAGAGATGAGGGAAAGGAGACAGGAGCCTGTCCAAATATGAATGGGGATATAAAATCCCAGTAAAGGAGGAGAAAAGAGAGCAAGGGGGCAAGGGGTTGGCTCAAGGAATGGCAGATGGAGAACAAAGTAACAGAGTGGAAAGGGAGAGCAAAGAACATAAGCTGATGCTGGAAAAATCTCAATGTGTGAGTCACTGCTAGGGCCGTTTCTAGCTGGGCTCTATAGGACTTGCTCTTGTAGAGCAGAAAATAGGAAACAACAAGACCGCTCCCTTCCTGGGCCTACAACTGAGCTTTCCAGGCTCTTTGCTAGGAGCAGAGCGATAGGATGTTGATGACTTGAGGAAAGGCATGCCCTCAACCTCACAGATTTGAGAATCAGCTTGGAGATTCCAGTTGGGGGAAGCCCTGGCTTTTGCACCCTGGTAAGGACTGAAGACTTATCTCTTGCTTCACACTCCAGGGAGATGTCAGGTTCTGCCTATGTCTCCTAAAACAAGTCCACATTAAAGTCCTTGCTTGAGTCTCAGCTCAAAAGACTACATTTGCCTCTTCGATGTCAGTAACAGATCTCAGGGGAATTGCCCCTCTTCCCTTTCTCAAGGAAAGGCAGTGGATCATTGCGTTTCTACACCCAGCTCTATTTGCAACATAGGCAGAGCTAGAGTCACTTCCCTCAGCCTTTTTCCATATGCATCCCAGCCTGGGTTTGGCCTGGAGTAGTGGTTGTTACCCATCTTCCCTGTCTCAACTTAGGCAGCTCCCACAAGGCTTGAGTAGCAGCACAGAGTGAACCCTTTGCTGGTGTTACAGAGCTGTTTCCTATCAGGCCTGGAGCCAGTTCTGCAAATAAACTGGGAAGTCCATGCGCTGCTTGACTGGGGGCACTGCAGGTTTGAGTGAGTCTGTCTATAAGATCAGCTCTCCATATATCGCTAAACTTCTCACACAGGTAAGTTTGCTGACTAAGCACCAAGCTGGGGGAAGAGAGTCTTGTCATGGGAAACCACACAAATTCCCATCCATCCAAGAGCCCTTGCTGAGTACCACAGCAGGACAGCAGCTAGCTGAAGCATGCAGCTATAGCTGTGAAAGGAGGTGATCATCAATACCTTCCTTCAGGGCTGAGCTTCTCCCTGCGCAGTTTAAGATCCACCTCTTCCATGCTCTGTCTGCAGAGCGCCAGCTTCTCCTCCAGCCCATCGATCTGAAAAACACATCAGTCACCCTCAGCGCTTCTCCTAGCTGATATGGATCCACCTCCACTGAGAAGGGAAGTCCAGCCACTCGGCCTCCTGCCTCCACAGCTAAATATACAAGGCCTGCAGAGGTGAAAGATCCTGAGCTACACACAGACAACATTAAGCTGGACAGAAAGGTCTCTGCAGCACTCTGCCTAACATCCCTAACACATGTTCACCAAGGCCTCCACCCTGCTTACCTACCTGCGACCTGCGCCAAGTTTTGGCAGCAACATGTCGCCACAGCAGAGAGAAACTGGTTGTCTTCCTGTCAGGTCACCCCCCCCCCATCCCCCCACAGTGCCTCAGTTTCCCCACCTGCAAATTAAGAAAAGACTATCTACCTTCCGGAGGCGGTTTATTTAAACAAAGAGCCCCAGACAATAGCCCAAACTATGGGCAGAGCAATATTCTGATATGCCAGTGCCACTGCCTCACTTGGGATTTGGGATCTGCTCCTGCATGCTAGGAGTCTCTCAGCAGCTAAGCCATCCAAGCAACTCTTCACTGCAAGGCAAAAGGAAATAGAGAAAGAGAAAATAAACACAGAGGAGAAATTAGAGCAACACGTCTGAGAATTACGGGTTATTCTCAGGGCTGCCAGGGAGTCCCTGTAGCCTGTAAAGCTGTGGCGCAAGAGAACCTGAAAAGCTTCAGCATAATCCCCAGGGGCAGCTCTCCAAGCGAGAGAGCAATCCTAGAAGCAGTTGCACACCTGAACTTACTACGAATGGAAACCTAGCCCCCATGCTAACAAATGCACTGAGAGGTTAGTTGGGATAGGAACCTAGGCCTGTCTGAGGTCTGCATGAAAATGAAGAGCTGGGCTTTCTAGCAAGATGCTGAGCCATCACTGCACTTCACATTAACATATCTTTTAAATGGCAGTCTCAGCACAGTTGTGAATTAAGTTGTGAAGACCGAACTCTGCCCTCCCCCCCCCACCCCCAACTTTCCTTGAAGATGTTCCTCTGGGACAGAGCTAAAGCACAGCGTATGGAAAGCTCACGCTGCAACTCTTCAGGGTCAACTTGCTCCATAGCAGGGATGAAGGACTTTACTCGCAGAAACATCTTTAAGTAGTGCCCATTAAAAGGAGAAAGTGTTATAGGTGCTTAACATCCAGAGAGCAGCTCAGGGCATACAGAACTGCCCTTCCGCTTTCCATGAACCACTCTGGAAAATCAAGTCCTAGCAGCCTTGCACACACACAGTGATCGAAAGCCAGGTGCCTCCCTTCCTCCAAAAGGTATGACTTGGCACAGAATCATTTTCACTGAATTCTGACAACACTCGCACAAAATCTAAAGACCTCTTCAAACCAGAAAAACATGGATTTCAGTCCTAACTGACTTACATGTTTACTACAGATCTCATTTGTTGGGACCATCCTGGAGTCCAAAATGGCTAGCATGGAGGGAGGGAGGGAGCTTTGCTTACAGAGTTGAGCTGGATCCCTTTTAATTCATTTTGTAATGAATTAATAAAAGCTTTCTTTCCAGCAGAAGGGCTAAAAGCACTTTTCAAGAACTGCATCCTCCCTCTGCTTTTATGAATTCCCTAATTAAGATACTGGCAAAGAGCCACATCACACATACGTTGACATCCAGCAGCGTTAGGTAATGAGGTTTTCGTCTTCTGACCCTCATATAAAACAGATCAAAGCCAACTGAAGAGATGGGGGCAAAGAAAAAACAACCTTCGCTGAGCAGTCTCCTCATGCCTACCTGTCACCTGCCAGTACACTTGAGCAGTTCTTTTCACAAGGGAATTAGTGGTTCTTGCATCCACAAATTTGGCTGGATTATTAAAATCAGTCCAGCAGAGACGAGTCTTGTTTAAAATCACATACTAACTTGCGCTTAATGGACTCGCGTCAGTTTTCACCATGCTCGTAGAATCATTCTGCATGCTGACAAGTCCTCTCATAGATGCTGTGCCCACAGCATGCTTGGAAATATTTGCCAGGTAAGCTACTACACAACAGAAGATGATCCATCAGCAAAGTCTAAGATAAATCCTGCAGCTCAACCCTCAGTTTTGGTACAGGAGAGAGGGCTGGATCCCACCTGCATCTTCTCCTTCACAGCCTATCCAGTTAGCACGCTGTGTCTCAGCTTGTATCAGAGGCATTGCAGGATGTCACACAGATGTGACCACACAGCACCATCCACAGCATTTCAAAAAAATTCTGCAAGAACAGCTTTATTGAGCAAGGAATACACGTGCCTTTTCCCCTATTCTTAATACTCTTGCCTAGACACTGATCAGTCACCGTCAGAAACAGGATTTGGGCAATACATGTAACAACACTTCTTCCAACTACACACTCGGCATTCGCAGGTCAGGGACTGCCCGAGTATAAGGTGTTCTCCCGCATCCAATAACCCAATTTTTTTTCCTTCCGTTAACTTGTTCAGCTGCTGCCTACGCCTAAGTATATTTTTAAGGCCTACAACATCCTGTGAGAAGGAGCTTCACACCATAGCCACAAGTTATCGGAAGGTTTGCGCAGGTGTGGCACAGGTTTGCTTTGAGTTTGTATCTGCTAGTTTCATTTGATAGGCCTAAGTTTTGTATTGAAGAGACAATGAACATTCAGCTTTTGTATATATATATTTAAAATCACAAGTAGCGTAGAGAGAATATAGACCTATATCAGATCCGCTTTCTGTCATTTGTTTTCAGACTTACAGGAAAATTCTCTACTCAGTCATTTCATGCACAAGTTGTCCACAGCTTTGATCGTCCTTGTCACTCTCTTTTAAGTTCTTCCCAGGTTTACTACACTGCCACAGAATTGACCAGAGACGTCCTAGTTTCATTCTCCTGATGGATTTCATCAAGGAAGTTCTGGGCTGTTCAGTAGTTCAGTATTGTCAATGGGACCACTTGTCAGAAGACAACAAAGCTATACACAAGGTGTGGCATGAGTTTAAACCACCATAACATTATAGAGACATGTTTATATCCATTTAAACCAGGTCATAATAATTGCACCTCTAATTTGTAAGCACAAGCTAATCCGATATGCAGATTTACACAGACATAAGTGTCCGTGTAAAAAACTGCATTCATTTAGCATCACGACTTTAGTTAAGCATGACACTGCCCACATTAGGCCTTTCAGAGACAGCCATGCATCAAGTCATACTAAGACTCATTTGGAAAGCTTTCTTTACAACCATAACAGCTCAGAAGGTAACACAGAACTGAATGAAAGTTCAAATTATGAAATTATCATCGTGGCTGTCAAGCATTCTGACATCTGATATACCTAAAACAGAGACTTCTCTTCCTCTGGCTTAAAGTCATTTTGTTTTCTTCCTCCCCAACTTCCATTCAGTACCTTTCCCTTCGCTGCAAGCGGAAGGATTCTATCTTTTAGTAGTACTTTTGTACGGAGATTAAATTTTCACCTAGAACACTTCCAAGAAGGGTAGTTCTACAATCGTTTCAAAATAAGCTTGTTCTATCACGACAAATTTTAAAAATCTAAAGATACCAAAAGTCTCCATCTATTTTGCAATAATTTTCTGCGTCACCTAAAACCAGTTCCTTTTCATTCTGCGATCAGGAAGTCTCAGAAGGGCTCATGCTTTTGACCACCTCTCTTTTTGGAAGGTAACATCTCATCTCTCCTTGGCTGTCGCATCTCCAGAAACAACAACCAGAAATTCATTATTTCAATTCTCTCTGCTAGGCTTACTGAGGAGAAGCTTGGACTGTCAGAACACTCACCTCTGGACTCCTTTTGGCTGTTACCTTTTGGTTAGACTGCCCAGAAATGTCTGTCTTCTCCAGCAAGGGCCTAACTAGATGAACACTAACACTACTATAAACTGAACTCTCATTCATATGGCACAATAGGACACTCACATTTTTCATTAGCAGCACATGAAGCATCTACGACATGCCCCACGTCCTTTCCCTAGCCTTTCTGCCCAGGCTGCATTTGTCTGTTTTGCCTAAGTCCATCTGAAAGACTTGGGGACAGAGAGGTAATCAACAAGATTCACTGGATTGGTTCTGCCCCATTTCTGCCATTTGTTAGAAAGGTTCTGGCTTTTACTGTCCCCAAAGTATTCACAACCCACAGACCTCAACTGTGGGCTCTCCCCTGCCTCCTCTATACAGTCAAGATAGCACTGGCCAGTGCAGGAGCCAGAATGAAGTCTGCTTCAGAGAGACCCTAAAAAACATACCCTAAAAAACAACAGCTCACCCCAGAGCAAGGCCACCTCATCCCACAGCACAGCCACCCTACAACCACCCCACCCCAGAGCCACATCACCCCACGGCCATCCGATCCCAGAGCGCAGCCACCGTGCAGCCACCCCATAACCAGCCCACCCCAGAGCAAGGCCACTTCACGGCACGGCCACCCCATCCCACAGCCATGCCACCCCACGGTCACCTCACCTCAGAGCAAGGCCACCCCACAACCATCTCACCCCAGAGCCACCCCATCCCACAGCACAGCCACCCTACAACCACCTCACCCCAGAGCAAGGCCACCCCACAACCATCTCACCCCAGAGCAAGGCCACCCCACAACCATCTCACCCCAGAGCCACCCCATCCCACAGCACAGCCGCCCTACAACCACCTCACCCCCAGACCAAGGCCACCCCTCGGTCCCCGCCCCACCTCACCTCCCAGGCCACGCTCAGCCCCTCTCGCTTCTTGCCCATGGTGCCGGGCCCCGGCGCAATGGCGCATGCGCACGGTGCCCTCCTCCCCCACCCCAAGCCGCCGCAGCCCGGCCGCGGCCACGTCCGCGCCGCCGCCGCCATCTTTGTGAGGGGCTGGACTCTTGGGGCCGCCATCTGCGTGAGGGGTGTTTCTGCCCCAGGCTCTGGGCAGGGCCGTTGGCCCGGCAGGGTCCCAGGGGAGGTGCCGGTGCCGGTGCCCCAGGGTCTAGGGCTGCCCCGGATGGCCCCCTGCCCCGGAGAGGGCGGCGTGCCCGGGCCTGGCCCTGGCCCGGCCGCCCTGGGCGGGGGATGGCGGCAGGGAAAGGGGGGACAGGCCCGCGCCTGGGGTGCAGGCCTGCAGTCGGCAGGAAATGACGGCAGAGCAGGCAGCTGCCATCGCCTGGGGCCGTCGGGGGGGTTTAGGGACGGCGGCGGGATATCGGGGAAGAGGATGAGAGCAGCCCTAGGCGTGTGGCAGGGCGAGCAGAGCCGCGCAGCCCTGCTGGATCTAGCGGTGGCGAGTGATGGTGGGGAAGGGGATGTGGGGTGCAGAGGGACCAGCGGGGAGCGAAGACTAGTTGAGACCTCTCAGTGCTGAGCCTGGTCCTGCCTTTCCATCCCTGCGAGACCCCTGCACCCTCCTCCCTCAGGGAAGGTCCTGGTGCTGGTCGCCTGTTTGCTCTCTGGCTGGGCATGCCCTCTGGGTTTGTCAGAAGGCAAATCCAGGCTGGTCAGTCGCTTCCCCCACCCCAAGGAGCCAGCTAGATCCTGTTTTGGACTTTTGCCTTGCTCAGTCCATTCCGGTCCTGCTGCTGTACTGCTATGGGTTGAGGCTCATCTAGAAAGAGTATAATCTATTTGCAAAAGAAGAAACTAGTGTTTGCTGCATGCTAAGACTGTTGTAAACTTTAGATTGTTCTTGGGACTTCCTTCCCAAACCCAAACTTTAAGCTACAGAAGGTCTAGGAAAAGCCAACTGTTTGATCTACGAGGAAGTAGTCATATGTGCATGCTAGCCATTTCATTGCAAGTTACTAAGCATACTGTTATGTACACACGGCAGCTTTTGTCCTAATCCCAGAAAGCTTTTTATGAAGCATTGCTATTGTGTATTAATAAAAAAAAAAAAAAGCCACTGAAATGCATCCATCTCTGAGTTGGGGGACATGACCGCTACATAACAGAGAACAACAGAATGATTCACTGACAAAAAAACAGAAAGTCAGGCAGCAGCAGCATTTATTAAAAACAGATTGAATTTTCTTTTTGGCTAAATACCCTTGGCTGACTGAAATGTTGTCAGGGTGGCAGGAATGCAGACGTCTGTCATAGAAGGAGTGATAATACCTTATTTATGTGTTTCACTTTTATTTAAAAAAAAATCTACATTTTTTACTATAGGAAGTGGCGAGGGGTAACAGTATCAGTCTCTTTTCCTCTCTGGAGGAACTGAGGAATAGCTATATCTCTTTGCTTCCCTGTCTGGTGCCTGCCTGTGCTATGGAGCTTACTCTACTGAATCCTGGAGCCTGAACTCCTGTCTTGAAGATGAGGACCAGATAACTGTCTTTGAAACAGAAAAAGCTCAATCAAAAGGAAGAATGGAGGTGAGTCAGACCCAGCCAGCAAGCCCAGGAAAGCACAGCACCAGAGGAGGGAAAAAATGAAGAAACAAGGGACTGTTATTTTTCTCCTCTCAGACAGAAGACTAACTCAGTTTGTGTAAATACAATTTTAAAATGCATAGAGGTTTGTAGAAAACCCATCTGTTATGATTTGCGGTGGGATGAAATAGCCATCAATTCAGCAGAAGCATTTTCTTCTCTACAAAGGTGAGTATTGATTCAGGGGAGGACTGTCAATTCTCACATGCACACTTCTCCACGTAGAGATATACACGTGTCATTTTACAGGCAGATGAGTGTGACTGCTGTCACATCTTTTGGGAAGACAGAAAAGGGGAGCTGGTTCTTCCCTCACAGGCAAGCCACTGCTCCCACCACTGCAAGCAGCAGTTTTTAATTCAAGTGTTGCTTCTGCCGGCCCTTCTGGATCCATCAAACTGATAACCTCAATATGCCATTCACCTGGTCGTGGATCTCCTGGTTCTGCCCTGAGGTGGCACCTCCTCAAGCCGTTCCTGCGTTACATCTTCATTTCCTTTGTAATGTTGTTCGGGTCATCTTCTATGTGCTGACATAAGAAAAAAAAAAAGGTGTGCCTTTTCCTCAGCAAATCTGTAATCTTTTCCTTCCTGAATCCTGAATAACAGACCTGCAAGTTGGTTGCATGCAATGAAATCAGCTTTTGTAATTTAAAATATCTACAGACCTGAATATGAATTCAAGCTACTCCATATCGAGTGGCTGCTGACTGGCCACAAGTATATTTAAGCTGGAAATCAGAAGGTTTCTAGCTGTGAGAGGAGTCAGATTCTGGAACAGTCTTCACATAAGAAGGGTGAAAGGAAAAAAAAATGACATAGGTTTTAGACTTCGTAGGCACTTGAATGGGATGGTCTAACACAAAGCCCGTAATAGAAGGGCACTGGCTATGATGGCTTGTGGCTGAACACCAATTAACACAGCTAGTGATGAGACTGGATAAGGCCCTGGTGAGACCCTGCTCAGGGTCTCTGATGAGGCTATCTCCCACTGAGATGGGGGTAACATCCCTGCAGACAAAGAGAGTAAGGGTGTGACATTAGAGACTATAGAAGTATCAGGCTGAAAGGAACATTCAAAGGTCACTTAGTCCATCTACTTGCCCAAAGGCAGGGTCAGATATGTGGACACCACCCAAGCAGGTGTTTGCCTTACTTGCCCTTAACACACCCTGGGGATGCTACCACCTTTGTAGGTACCTGTTCCGCTGCTCATTGACTGAGAGGAGGGAAGGTTTCCCTCCTGTTCACAACGTCATTAACTTTATGACATCCTCATCTTTTCTTAGGGTACATGGGAAGCAATTGATCAGCATTTCTTTCTAATGACCTTACATATTTGAGGTTTGTTATTATGTCCCCCCCTCTGTTTTGTAGACTAAGCCCCCTTCTTTCAACCCTATGCATTTTGCCCCTCTTACACTTGTTTGTTAGTTTCTTCCAGTCCAAATCTGGGCTAAGCTTTTTCAGCTGAGGCCTTGGGAGTGTGGAGGAAGTAAGAAAATGCTTCCCTTATCTTACATGCAATATACCCTGTTAATACAGGCAAGAATGAAATTTAACTTTTTATGCCACGCCTTCACAATGTCAATTTGTATTTGGTTCATGGTCCCGATAAATCCTCAGTCCATTTCCTGCTGCCTAGCCAGTTGCTCCCCATTTCTGTGCTGCTGCATTTATTTTTTTTCCTTCTCATTGCGCTGGTCCTTCCTGAATGTTATCTGGCTAATTGTGACTTGGTGCCAGGCATGTATTTTAGGAACATACTTTATTCCATGATTTAAAGCACTGAGGAAACTACTTGATAGAAGTGGTCAGGCATCCGTGGAACCCATCTCAATATGTCCTCCTGGTCTGCCTGCACACTACTGACCGCTACTTTCAGAGCACATACACATAAAAGTTATTATACAGATGTGTTTCAAAAAGCCTTACTAACCATCAGGATAGCGTGTTTTGCTTCACCTGCTCTCTCCAATATTTCAGTTACTGTGGCAAAGAAAGAAAGTTAAATGACATGATTTGTTCTGGTTCTCTCTCTGCTAGCTTTTTCTTATCATCTGATTATCTTTTAGGTGACAAGAAATTGATTATTTAATAATTTGTTCCACTGTCATTCTGGAGATGGAAAGATAATGACTGAGGGCTGAAGAATCCAAGTTTTCAAGAAGGTTTAGGGACATTTGCTGATATTTATCAGGACAGTGCTGACTTGGAGAGTAACTTACTAGAACAGACGCTAGATCTTTACTAGTAATTAAGTCTTTTCTAACAAATTAAACAGTGTCAGGGAACGTTCCCAGAATCTGTGTTCAGTGTCAGGACATGCCTTGGCATGTTTTCCACTTGGTCCCACTCGGACTGTCCCAAACAATTTCCAGGCCTGATTTGGGAGCTATCATGGGGAAAGGACCATTTTCAGTAGGGTTTTGCATGAGGTCACGCTGTTCTGGAGGTGAAGAGAGTTTAATAATATGGGTGTGAGCCATTCTGTGCTAGTTTGCAGGATGTGTCCAAGAGAATGTTCCCAGGCACTCCTGATTTACTGCCTTCCTACCTCTTTTTGCCTTTCCCATCTGCAAGATTCACTGTACTTTGTAAACACAAATGAATCAGTCCTCTGACAAGAGGATGTGAAGAACAAGGCAGTATCTGGCCCAGTGAGTACGTAGCTGGGCTAGCATTCAATCCAGTTGGGCTGACCCCTCACCCTCTACCATGGATAGCAGTCCTCCATCCCCCAAGCATCTCTTTTCCCAGCTTGTCAGGCAATGCCTCATGAATCATGATACCAGAGGGGACCTTCCAGGTACCTTTTGAGAAAGATTGCCCCCAATGGAGCCCAGGTGCAGCTTAGCCCAGTGCCACGTCTTTTCTCCCATCCCAGCCCTGCTGTACCAAATGCAGCTGGTCACTGGATCACAGAAGGAAGGAAATAACTGCCCTGTGTTGAGGGAGAAGCTGTCTGTGGGGGAAAGCAGAGGTGAGAGCAGGCAGAAGTGAGTCTTGCACTCCATGAGCTGCCTCATCAGTGCTCTGGCCAGACACTTGTGTAAGAGATGGAGGGAAGTGTCTTGCTGCTGTGATGGCCAAGGACTGGAGATCCCTGAGACAGAAATGACTCTCAGCACAGAGGAATAAGCAGGGAATGTCAGCAGGGCTAGGGCGGAGGTCCTGTGTTGGCTTTCCGCAGGAAAGCCAGAGGCAGAGGGCAAGCCAAGAGGTGCACTGAGCTGGATCTGAGCTATGGAGCAGCAGGATGGAGAGCTGGAGGCCACCTGATGAATGGCTTATAAGGCATGTTGAGCTAAAACAGTGGGCAGATAGCCAGTCCTTAAAGCTGCTTGTGTTGACAGGGGCTTTGTTTCCCCCTAATCTCCCTGCAATAGGACCAACACATACTTTCACTTTTATCTCCCAATGCCTGCCCTCTAACTGCAGGAATGAAATTGCATCTTTGTGATAATAACTAGAGGACACAAATTCCAATGCAGTCATGTCTGCCCCTAGCATGATCTGGGACAACTGCAGATTTAAATGCCACCAGGGAACACAAGAGTGACAGAAAACACTATCAGACTTCTATAGATGAAAGATGCTCCTATCGGATGTTTTTTTTTTTTCCCCCTCCCTCTGGGAAGATAAATACAGAAAAGCAATGAACTGCATCTTCAGTGTGTGTGCATGATGTTCTTTGCTCCCACCTTGACAGACTCCACACAGATTTTGGGAACAGCTTGAAGATTATGGAATTAATTAAATGAAATTAATCAGAACAGCTTACCCTGAGACAAAACTGGCATCACCGAAGTGCACAGTTCAGCCAAGAAGGGATTCTGTAGCCAGGGCTGATGGCTGCTCTCATGGACTGATCTCGTTTGCATAAAATCCAGTGTCCTACATGCCTAGGTCATATGTGCAGGGCTCTGTGGAGTTGTGTGCCTCATGCAAGATTATGACTTGTCCCCACAGCACAGTAATTTCCGTGGGAACAGATGGAGCCCTTCGTTTAATGGAGCCAGACACAGTGTGTAATCACAGATCTTGCTTTGCTGTTGCATGATGCTGAACTCCAAATCATGCTGAGTTAGTCTGGAAGAACCAGGAGAACAGAAACAAAGGCCTTTAGACATGCGATCCAAGAGGGGGTCCAAAGGTAGACCCCATTCTGCAAACCTGGAAACTGGGATACAGATTTGCCCAAGTGAATTACTGAAAATTGGAAAATTCTTCCTAATTTAGTCTCTGCCCATTCCTCCAGGGCAAGTCGGCCTAAATTTTCTTATGCCTGGTGCCAGTTTGGAGGCATTTTTCCAGACCTGCCCCAGCCACGTATGTTATTTGTTCTATGAACTTATTCCTGGCTTCTCATGAGCATGTGGCATCACCTCAAGGGCTTAAAAAGCTATGTAGGCATAGTTCCTATCTATGTAGGGTGCACAGTTACAAGAAGAAACATACTGTAAAGCATGAACCGCTCAGATATATTGTGGGGATGGATCCCTTATAAATAACTGAGAACAGTGAGAGAAACCTAAGCAGCTCTATGAAATATTCTCTTATTGGGGCCACAACCCTGTGGGCTGAGCTTGTTCTGCAGCCTAGCGGAGGTGCATCCATCACAGAGACAGCTGCTGTAGGACAGCACGGGGCCCCACTGACTGCCTGGGAAGTCACAAGGAGCTGCATTTTTCTGAATTAGGATGTGGCTGAGTGGAATGATATGCCCTGCTTTTAATACTTGGCGTGTATCAGGTGGGGAAAAACACGGCTATCTCAGTTCCCCAGAACAAATTTGCTTGTGACCTGTGGGGGGGCGGGGGTGGGGTCCCCTGGGGTGACTTCCCTGGGCTTCCAGGCCACTTCAAAATAGGGTATCTGGCTTTATAACCCTATTTTTTAGTGAGGGCCCACAGCTACATTCAGAAGAGCCTAAGCCCTTTCTTGGAGATTTTTCGCCTTGAACAGGCTCCTTGGAGCCAGAAAGTACTTACTAGGCAACTGGGATGCAGTGATTTTGGGTCACAAGGTTAGCCTGCTGAGGCAGAGCTCACCCACGTGTCTGCGTTGGCGGCAGGGGCTTGCATTGCATTTCTGACCCCACGCTGGGCAGCTGTGATCTAATGCCCTCAGCCTCTGCTCCTGGCTCCAGTCACCCCTTTTTCACATGTTCTGCCTCCCTTGCCTGGCAGTCCTTAGGAGTTAATGGGGCAGTGCCTGATCCTCTGCTCTTTCCCTGTTGACATTCCCATTGAGTTTATGCCTGTGTGGCATTTTCCCAGATCCGTGTCCCAGGGGCATTAACTCCTTCCATCCCACTGATGCATGAGGAAAGGTGTGAGGAAACTGAGCCAGATCCGCTCTTCATAAAAAGCCCCGTGTTTTCAATCAGGACCCCATGGGGCATTCATCCTACAGGACTCCAGGTGCAGGTAGGGTAGTGAAATGCTCTAGGATTTTGTAGCATTGCTGACAGGGGAGAAGGCAAATCTGTGCCTCTTACTACACTGTTTCTTCTTGAGGCTTGTCATGTGTGAATAGGCTGCTGAGCGCCCTGGCTGATCCAAACAGGACAGTCACTTGCTATGAAAAAGGACAGCCACAAAAATATATTCCCTGGCTCGGACACCTCTCTGGGAAGTCAGGCTGTGTCCTTCACCTTCTGCAGGGCCTGTGATTGACTAGCCCTGTAAAGTGTTCTGTGGTTTTCCAGATGACGGGACGCTGCTCAAAAGAAAGTGCATAGTAAGAGCGCTAAGCGCAGTCCTTTCCAGTCACACTCCTGCTTTGATCCCCCTCTCGCTTATATTGGTGCTCACGCCAGGGCCTTATGGGCAGGCCCCCTCACAAGAGTCAGCTCCTGGGAAGATGTTGCTGACCTCCTGTTTCTGTTTTCCCCTGCAGAGTGGGACAGAGGCTTGTGAGGATGGGAGGATGCTGGGGGCTCCTCCAAACAGGCAGGAGAGAGGAGCTAACTGCTACGCTGAGATGTCTGCAAATGGGAGGTGACAGCCCTCTGCATCCCTGCATCTTCTTTAAGCAGAAGGAGAGTGATTATATCCTTCTGGGTCTCTCCTGAGCTCCAAGGGAACATGCTGCTCAATGCTTCTTGCTGCCTCTGATCAAGGGGCTGCTAGGGAGGCCGAAAATAGCATTGTTTCTCCTGATATCATTTCTCCTTCCTCAAATGACTTCTCGGGTGATTGGTGGAGGCAAATGCTCCCAAAATGGGAACTTGGCAAGGTATCTGAATGCCCCCAAGTCTGAGATGGCCAAAGAGCTGAAATCAGACAGACACGCACACACATCATTAGCTGCCAGCCTGCGTGTGAAATGAATTGAGATTTCCTGAGCTGAGGTCCAGCTGGAGCCCTAATGAAGACTTCCTTCGTTTCTGCAAGCAGAGAATAAAAAACAACCCAGATACACCCCCAGCTTCCCCAGGCACTTCTGTTATATAACTCGTCTGGATCTTGATCAGTGTTTCTTTGATTATCTCTATGTGTCCACATAAATATACTGTGTGTGCATAGACACAAAATCCATCTATTTATCCACCCCACAAACCATTTTGCTGGGAGACAGCATGGTCTCCTGAATTTTTTATGGCTCCGCTTAGCTTGGAAACAATCCAAGGGTCAAACACCATGCTGTATCTCCAGTCACCTTGCCAGTCAGCACAGAGCATGGGTCTCTGATACTTTCTGAATCTCTGATCACCCACAGGGCACTGAATTACTGCTATTACACTGCAATTCGCTGTACGGTTTTATTCTTTGATAGACTACCTGCCTTTGTCTGTCTGCATAGCAGCAAGAACAGTATGCATTATTTACCAGGCGAAGCACACTGCTGCTACTACTGGGGGGTGGGGGGGAAAGAGGAGAACTGGAATGGACTTGAAATATGGAAAGATGTCACAAATGCAGCTGCCTGAGAAACAGTTTCAGAGTTACATAAAATTTTCTGAGATTTCACAGTCCCTTTTGCCTGCCTGCACAGGGGTGTAACTGTGGCCTTCCAGAGCTCTTCAGGAACAACAGAGGTACCAGGCCAGATTGAGGAGCCGGCTAGGCCAGTACCTTGGCTACAAGAGGACCCAGCAGCAAGTGCTGTGTCTAATGGGGATGGAGAAAAAGAGCAACATGGTTAGGAGAGCGGGATGCCACTTCCTGGCCACACGAGGCACTCCAGGGACTTAAATTGGTCTGTGTCCCTTTTAGTTTGACACCAAAAATCCTCCTGGGCTCCGAGAAGCCATCTCTGTGTTATTCCAGTTGAAATACATTGCAGCCTTTCTCCAGACTCACCGTGGTCTCCATTCCCTCCAAGCCAGCCAAGGTTGTCCCTTGAACCCTGAACCTACTGGGACAGGGATTTGGGGAATTTAGTCAGTTCCAGGGGATTTTCACTGAATGCAAAGTTGATCTTAAAAGACAATAGTCGTCTACTTCAGCATTGTGAGAAAGGTGTTCCTCCAAGCTGGCAGGTGCTCGCTGAGCGTTGTTGTCCTGCATTGGCTGTGTTGTCCTTTGAGCTTCCTTTTAGTGCAAGGGTCTGACTGTGAGGCAGCTTTAAACTCTTTGTCTTTAAGTGCCTGGGCAGAGCCAATCATGGTGATGCTGTCCCTAGCTGACCCACTGAAAGGCAGCTCTGGGCTTCTCTGCAGTGTAGGCAGCTGGTGGAGGTGCCATGGCAGAGCCGGCCTAATCCTGGCAGGAGAGAAGGGGTCGGGGGAGAGTCAAGGCCAGGTCTCAAAGGTAGAGCCTTGGAGAACCACACTCACTGCTTGTGTCTGGTGACAGGACGGATGTGTGCTGTGGCTAAGTTGTTACTCTCAAATCCCCTGTAGAGGTTCCCTTGACTTCCCCCTCATCAGTGGCAGCAACAGCTGGACCAACTTGCCATGGCCCTGGTTTAGGCACTAAATGAATCAATGGTCACAAAGCACCTTACCCATCATGTTGTCAATATGCTGGATGCTAATCCTGTGGTGAAACCAAAAGCAGCTGTGTACCAAGCTGTATTTAGTCAGAACTGAGCAGAGTCACACACTCAGACCAGCTCCTGCTCTTCTATTTGTTGAGATAAGCTGCAGCCAAAGTGGCTTTAAATCTAGTCTCCGGTCAGGAAAATGTTTGCTCACTAGCTGAATGTCATGAGGCAAATGGAGAGGGGAGAGAGAGCTGGAGCTTGTTATTGCAGAGGAGGTTGAAGTGGCATTGGCCTATATTGCAGTAGTCAGTGCTCTGATTGTTTCCACACTCCCCAGTGTTTGGGGGCCTTATTCACTTTCTCTCCGTCATGCTTTCTGTCTGGGCTGGCCCCGTTATTGCTCAGCAATAGGAAGTAGATTGCAGGTTGCTTTCTGAGTTGGGCCCCAAAAGCAGTCCTTACGGGAGATAGATTTCTGATTGAAATCCTCCCTTTCAATTGCTGCTGGGATTCTTCTGACACAGCATGAACACACTTGTCTTGAAATTGCTAGCAAGCGAGAGCTGCATTTCCACCAGGTGCACAGTCCCACATCCTTCCACTTGCTGGCAATGCAACACTGTCCTCTTCTCAGGGAGTCTTCACACCTCCTTCAGCCCATGGGGGAGTGCCCTCATCTTCTTTAAACAAGTAAGACTGCCAGCTGTGCTTCCCAAGATACCCGTCTTCCTAAAATCAGTGCTGAGCACTGAATATATTCCCTTTCCTGCTGAGGTGAACCAGCTCTGGGTGAACCCCAAACACTATGTTGCTGATGCACAAAGTGTCAGTGGTGTTTCAGTCCCTTTGGATTGAAGACCACCATCTGTGACTGAGCTGGGGCACTGTTGCCCTTCCCTGGGCCAGAGCAGTGCTGACTGTGGGAGCAAGATTTGGGACCCACACTCAGATGTGATGCTCACAAGGGCTCTGCCCTTGCAGAGAGCCCCTTCCTGCTCTCCTCTTATAGGTAGCCCTATACCATTGCTTCAGGATTGACAGTGTCATTTTTTTACCCCATCCAAATTTTGTTCAAACATGGGATCCTCCAGGAGTCAAGGCAAACCTACGTATACAGGTTAAACACAGTCCAAAGCGTGGTAGGAAGCCATGTACAGGCTATGATTCTTTCAGTTATTTGGTGCTAATTCTCTATGCCTGGGAAGGCTGAGGCTGATACTACATCGCCTTTGTCTGGACCCAGCATAGCCATGCCAATCTCACCTGAGACACCATGCCACAGAAAGGCCAGCAGTGTCCCAAAAGGGTTATCTTGGCCCACCATGTCTTGCCATGGTTTGCTATGGTAAATGTCTTCTGGTTAACCATTTTGGAGGTGAAACTCTAGTTTGAAGGATTAAACATAAAGGACGGAAGAATTTTTCCCTGTTGGCAGCCTTGGGCACAGCCAGAGCACATCCTCCCAATCATGCAGGGCCCTGCATGTGGGCAACACGTCTGCACACCCCTCCCCTGCTCCTACAGGCTCCTGGGAGGCGGCTGTACTAGGTGGATGCAGGAGGTACCTATCCTTTTCACGGCTTAATCGGAGGCTGCTCTGACAGAGCAATGTGGATACAGTCCAGGTAGCTTTTTAGCACAGATGGGAGGCAGTTCAGGCGTGGTATGATATGCCGTGGCTTGTTTCAAGGGTGGCTCCTCAACCATCAGGATGCTGATGTAAAAGGAGAGTTCCCTTTGCTACAAATTTTCCTTCCGCAGACAGCAGTGGCTGTAGCTGTGTGCAGCAAGCTAATAGCCTTATTGCCTTTTCCTCTCCGATTGTCTGGCTGATGAGTGTAAAGAAGCTAAAATCAGCACTATTTTCTCCATTCTGTCCTTGGTGAACTTGAGAGCTTGATGTCCTCTACTTCTGCCTCGGACCTGAAGAAAGTTTTAAAGGCCCAAAAGTTCATCTGTCTCTTCTAGCTAGAGCAGCCGGGAAACTGATTCTCCTGCCTCGCAGATTAGGAATACAGTGGCTGCCCTGACTGGGCTTGTTTCTCTCCCAGGTAGAACATGACTGCTCCATGCTCCTCTGATGGCTCTGAAATGGGGACCATATGTACATCTCTGAGATGAGGCCAGATACAGCTAGCTGTGCTGCTCTAGGCTGCATCTACAGCCATCATCTTGACTGTGAGTACAGCATTTGCAGGCAGTGGGGAGACTACAGCATAGAAGACAAATGCTGGGGGAAAAAGGCTGCAGCTCAAGGCATGCATTTTTTTTCTAATTTGGGATTTGAACTGCGCGTGGCACACGCAGGTGGGATTTGAATGCATTTTAATGACTTTACAAAAGGACTCCACTGTTCCCAGATTTCACAGCCTGGAGAGAGAAGGAAATAAGTCAAACTATTTAGCTTCAACCTCCAATGGGCAGTCCTTGAAATGAGATGAAGCATGCTGTTTCAGAGATGCTGTCAGGGGCTTGGAAGAGGCTGGAGAGGTACTATAAAACAGGAGAAGACATCTAAAAGTAATAGAGGAAACAAATACACAAAAACAATTTGTATACCAGCTGCTGCTAAGACAGACCATATTTTGCTCTCAGGTCGAGGGTACTCTGTTTTCCCTTCACATTCATCGCAACTGCTTGCCTTGGAGGGGAATGCTTTGCCTTGGTTTGTATGCAATCCAGTGTGCTACAGCACACACTATGCCTTACCAACAACAGACATATTGGTGAATGCTCTTTTGAGCACTTCATCGAAAAACTGGCCTGTATCTAACTGAAATATGAGGGGGCCTTGGGCCAGAGCACCAATCTCTGATACGTTAGAGTTGCTGTAACTTTCTTTAAAGGGGGAACCAGGCTGGGACTGAAGACATTGAAATACCATGAAATAATTGGTTCCCATTAGCTGTCCCACACAGGGATGCCCTCCTGACGCTCTGCTGCTGTGAGGTGGGTTGCGTCCCGTGAGAGGAAATTTGCAGACAGAGGTCATTTGGATCCTTCTCTAAAAAAAACCCATGCCGTTGCCCTGCTTCATACTCCGGACAGCAGCAGAGCTTACAATGAATTAGAGACAAGGACTGCAGCAAGGGATCTCCTTTCTCCTCCTGGGGTTTCCTGCACACAGATCCATAGGAGTGCGCAGAGGGTGCTGCTGAGCCTGGCTGTGGGAGTAATCCCCAGCATCCAGCCATGGCTGCGTTGCCCTGGACGAGCCTGGGGCATGGCTAGGACCTACTGCGTCCTCATCTCCGCTGAGGGAAAGGCTGACACATGCACCCACCCTGCAGGCATGTGTTTGACCTATCAAGGCAGCAGGTATGCCAGCTGAGGCAAGACCCACTCGGTGAACTGTCTGTGTTGAGGAAGGGCTCCTTCCAACTCCAAATGTACTCAGCGTGAGAGCTGATTTTTAAATTATTGAGAGCAATTTCTTTTGACTTCTCTTGCAGGCCCTGAGTGGCTGCCAGTTCTGTGAGTAGCAGGAACCCAAAGCTGCCATTTGAAAGCCCCGACAACGGGAGACTGGCAGCAGGCACAGTCTGGATGAGCTGGCTGGAGAAGCCTTCAGAGCCATCCGATTTGGAGACTGATGACATTAGCTAACTTTTGCCTCCCATTCCCATTTGTTAGGAACCTGGAAGCAGACAACTTACCCCTTAAAATGTCTCCTGCTCTCTCCCTCCAATGTCCACCGGTTGTCACCAGAATCCCAGGCAGCTCCAGAGAAATGAACTGAAAGGCCTTGAGCAGCAAATCCAAAGGCCTTGGCAAGGGAGTGAACACCAGGAGCTGGTAGCAGATCTGTTTGCACACTAACATCCCAAGCAACGGCAGCGCTCCAGGAAGAGAGATACAGGTGATAGCTGCTATGAAAGCAGAATTTTCTCAGCAGGATGACAGCTGCAGTTCATGAGGAGCCAACAGCTCATTAATTTTCTCCTTAAAGCTGTTAATGATATTTAGTTCTTCTTTTGCACCTTCCTTTTGGGGAGCTTGAAAGCATTTTGCACACACTAATTAGTAAAGGATTGCAACTCCCTGAGAAACAGAGCAAAAAAAAGTATTGGTCTTTTTATTTTCCCCTTGGGAAACTGAGGCACAAGGACAACGAGTTTCCTACGTGACACAAGAGAGCATGAAGCAGCAGGTGAGTGGGTCAGAAGCACTGGGATGCTCTCCCCAGATGCCCTGTTGAGGCTAGAGAAGTGGGGAAAAACAACCAGTCCCGTTTGCTCAGAGCAGGCTAGTGCAGGAAAGCCAATAATGCAGGACAATCTGCAACCGTCTACAGAGACATCATTTGTCACAGAGTTTGTAGTGTCAGCTTGTGGGACTGGGATACTCTGGCTCCTCTTTTCTGGCATAAAGTTGGAAGCAGAGATAGTACAAATATTTTGTCTATTGAAACATAGACTGAATAGAGGATACACCAGAATGCCTTGAAAGCTCCTCTGCTGGCGGTCAAAGGACAAAATGGGAGTGGGGAAGAGAAGATTCCCTTCACTGATGGGCAGCTGGTGCCTCTCTAGAATTAGCACATACTTTGTGCAAGCTTTGATCTTCTCACTGCAATCTCAAGACTTACTAACATGCCTCCATTTGGTGGGCCGCAAACCCAGCACGTACAGCAGCAGACAAACAACAGAGAAACCCCCTTGTCCTGCCCAGTGAAGACACCAAATTCTGCTGCCCCCTTGCTACTGCCAGGGACTGGCCTTTTTTTTTTTTTTTTTATCATCTGGAAAGGTTGCTATATCGGTGCTTTAACTGGCAGAGTGCTGGGAGAGGGAACACACTCTCCACGATGACTATGCACTGGTCTTCAGGTGGGGCTGAAGCACGTCCCTCAGGCACACAGGCCTGTGCTGCGGCCTGACTGCAAGAGGGACCTGTAGGTGGGAGATAGGCAATGGCTTTCTTATGGCCACTCTAGAGCTTGCTCTTTTAGAGGTTTATAGGCACAGCCAGTGATTCATAGTCAGACAAACCATTAGCTCATTCTGTCTGCATAAAACAGGCCATGCGTCTTCATGCTGTTCCCTTGTGTTGAGTCCAGCTGAGGGCATGCTCACACATTAGCTGCAAATGCAGCTCCCTCTGTTCCTGTCCACTGAGCTCTGTTCCTCGCTATCGACTGGGAGGATATGTCTCTCTTGCAGAAACGTTCCTCGCTTTTGAGTCTCAGTTTCCTCACCTCTGTAGTGGCAGACACTGTATCTCCTCCTTCCCCTGTGCTAAACTCCACTTTTGCAAGATCCTCTGTCCAGAGGCTGTGCTCAGATAGATAGTCACCCTGAGAGCTAGCGTGAGTCCTGCTGTGAAGGACACAGTGGGACTTCGGTCACAGGATGATAACTGGAAGTTATTTGCTTTCCTTTTTTCCACTATTATCTAAAGGAAATCTTTTATGCAATAAATGGCTAATTGTACTCTGCTTTATTCAGGTAAGGAGAGACTCAGGTCTTCTAACTCCTTTTGGGAGTCTGTTTGCTATTTAACAAAATCCTCATCAACTACAGTTAGTAAGGCCTGACAAATGCACGACAGCTTCTGTGTAAAATAAGTTTGCTAAGGTTTTAGCCCACATCCTGGGGTGTAGGTGTCACAAACCAGGTGCTTGCTTGTGGTCGGTGAAGAAGCCAGCAGCCTTTGAGATCTGCAGCCTTAAGAATCAAGGCCAGATGCGTTGCAAGGCAAGGCACTGTGGGGGAAACCAGCAATGCTCTTCACCAGCTGCTTTGAGATGAACCATGGGCTTTTTTTCCCAGCGCTGCACGAGACAGCACAAGAAGTGGCATTTCAAGGGCTGGCAGGCCCAAGCTGTAGGCAGTGTGATGGCACCATGCCTTTGGTGCAAGTTTTAGAAAGATCGAGTGCCAATGAAACGTTTCCCCCAGGTAGCTTTTACCTGAATGCAGAAACATCATGGCTGCAGTATTCTCTGATCCGTCAGAGCCTTATCTGGAGTTCTTTATTCATTTTCTAAAATCTCTTTAATTCGTATTTTCCCAGAAGATGATCAACCCTCTTCTGACTTCATCCTACTTTGCTGCGTATATAATCGCCTGTAGTAATCCACAAAACCAGCACTGATACCTTGCTGCTTGGGTTGCAGAAAAGCCTCTTTATCCTCTTTAAGAATAATGTTTTTCATCTTTTTCTTTCTTTTTCTTTAGACAGATTAATAATTTCCTGTGTTTATTACAGCCTCCGTGTGTGTTTGACTATTCCCTGTGCCTGGTATATACTGTACTGTGCTTTGAGGCTAAGTTCAGGATCTTTTCTGATACTTTAATAGCACTCCATGGCAAACAGTTGCTTGTTATTTGCATGACATTCTGACCCTAGTTCCTTCCTAATTTTTTCTTTAGTGCCACATAGCCGTGGTTTGCTCCCTGTCGGTGACACTGTGATGTTAGTTGATACATCCATCAGCAATACCTGAGAGCCAGGCATTCTGGTCAGGTTCGGGTGGGTGTGCCAACTTGCTTACTGTGTGAGAGCCCACCACCCACCTGGACTTGCACAGATGAGCTGATGAGCTGCCTGACACCTCATCTAGACATACCTGGCCCCACAGCACCCTGTATTAAGCAGCTTGGCTCTCTGATGGGGAGAAAGCAGTTCACAGTTAATCCAGTCCTCCTCTGGGACTTGCACGCTGCCTTCCCCTTGAGCCTCTGCAGTCCTCTCCTGTTAGCAGGAAGCAATGCTTAAAACTTAGTCTCTTCTCACACTGGCCTTCCACTTCTCGTGTAGCCAATGTAAGAAGTAGGTGCTCATCAAACCATGCTAACAGCTGGTAGGTTCAAAACAGAAAGCAGCTGTTCTTCACACATCATCTAGTTCAGCTGTAAAAGTCCTTGTCACAGGGTGTTATTTGTGCTTAAAGTTTACATTTGCTCCAGAGGAAGTTGGATAGGTTCATGGAAGAAATCCTTTCAAAAGAGTTTACTAAATATGTGGAAACCACATCTGGCTCAGGAAAATCCCTGAGCCTGAGGCATTGGAGGCTGAGAGAATACTGCAGAAGGTGCCATATACACTCACCCAGCTTTTTACCTGTCCTATGCATCCACTTTCACCGCTGTTGCGGACAAGTTAATTGGCCAGATGGACTTTGGAGTGACTAAGCCAGTCTTAGGGTATGTCTTGGGGGCTTCACCCCAACTAGGGGAAGTGTGGGTTGAGTTCCCAGGGGTGTATTAGGGGAGTCAAACCCTCACAGGAACCACCAAGCTGCACACCAGACTTGGTGGCAAGGGGTCATTCCCCAGTCCTGCTGGAGCTGAGGTAGAAACTACACTTGGACTTACCATGTCTTGGCTGTGCTTGTTATCTGCTGATCTATGATATCACGGGGAAGGTGGCAATGCTTTTCCCTGGCTACGATTTTCATGGTGACTGGCTCCTGCAGCTGTCCTCTGAAAACGCCGAGCAGAGTCCATGAGGCAGGTGGAGGGATGCCTAGTTCATGTATTTCAAAGCTCTTAGTTGCTCACGGAGCAATGATAGTAACTTGTAGGCTCTGCAGGGACGTTTTAAGGATCTGCATTTTGTGCTCACACATACTGCTTAAATCCCTTGTTAATTTTTCAGTTCCAAATGGAGATAGTATTCACCCACCTGTTTCCTTGGGATGTGGGCTGCCTGGGTAATCTTGATGAAATGTTTTGCATGCTTCAGACAGAAGGTTATCCACAGAGGCAAGAGCTAACGTGCTGTTAGCCCTACATAGGGAAAGGTGGTCTTATGATGAAGGTCTAGGAGACTTCTTCCAACTCTTCCCTCTGGGATAGCTGGCAAGCCACTTGCTCTGCCACACTCTCTGCTTCTGGAAATAAAGGGTAGTGCAACTTGTCTTCTCACAGGTAAATACTGAATGCAAAATGGCACAGAAACAAAGCCAGTCTGCTCTGTAAGTCCTTCCAAAATTCATTAGCACTTCAGTGTTTATTTACCCATTTTATAACTTTGACTGACCTGAGTATGAAAATGCTGACTGAAGGTATGGGTGAGGCCGAAACAACTAGCCAAAAACTGGCCAACTTTTCTGTCAAAGAGGACGCACTTTGGTCAGATTTGTAAGAGATAAAGCAACAGTTTCATGTGGCAGAAACCAGGCAGAATTCTCTTTTCCTCCAGAGACATCAAGCTTCTTAGCCCTCAGTACCTAGCAGATGGCTGAAAAACGTAGAGACGGCAATGAAAAGCAATTACGATCGCTTCTATGGGAATATCAGAATCATCATGTGAGAGCCTTTCTGCTGTCCCTTCAGCCCAGTATCCACCTCCTTTCTGTTCCCGGTACCAAACGCTGCAGAGAAGGGTACCGTAGCTGCCGCAAGGGGAATCCATAGGCTGGAATATAGCGTGTGCCCAGGAGACATTTTATCTATCCCCTCCTAGTCAAACAGCAAAGGTCCTAGACTGGGCCAGGAGGAGTTAAAGACACTTACATAGAGATTTTATTCTGTGAAGTGTAATGGTGGATATTTTCATTATTCATATCAATGGCCTTTTCTCTGAACGCTGCTAAGCCTCTGTCCTTGGTAAAATCCTGTGGCAGTGAACTACACAGGTTAATTATTCATTGTATAAAAATAGTCTCTCCTTTTATCAGTCTGAAATGCATTGCCTTTCACTCTAATTGCATGTCCTCTGTTCCTGTATTACTGGAGAGTGTATATGAGGGAATGATTTACTTTCGTTCTTCCATCCGTTATTTTGGTATCTGGTTCTCACATCCCTTTTACTCATCTTCTCTTTATATTACCCTGCCCCAATGTCCTCGTCTCTGCTCATTCAGAAGGCTCTGCTGACTTCTTATCATTTGTCCTATGCTTTCGATTTCTGCTGTATCATTTTGGAGACAGAGTGGCCACAGTCAAACCCAGAGGATGGGACTCACCTCTGTGTGTCCCAGGCTTCAATCCTGCCGAACGCTGCAGCTATCAAATAGGGTTGAACTGGGATAAAAGTGTGATGACACAATGGTGAAGCGAGTATCAGTCTTCTATTGTTTTTATCCTGTCCTTTATGCAGCCGGGTACTGTGTTGACCTTGGCGACACATAGACCAGGTGGCACTGGCCTTATGGACCTTTCCCCATCCCTTTGGGAAGCCACATCTGGCAAGGAGAGACACACTCCCTATGGGTATTGCTTGCCACTGCCAGGGCCTGCTTTGTGCTCCCCGCTCACGTACAGTTGTTAAAGTCTCCAAATGGTAGGCCCCAATGGATCACAAGGCAATAGTGAGCTCCAAAACAAAATTGGCCTCACCGTTGTGTTGCTGTTATGACTTTTTGTTTGTTTGTTTGAGATTCCTTTGAAATGGGTACTTAAAAGACTTTAGTGAATGCAACTTCCAGCTTTTTTTCTGTAACCGTATGGTTAGAAAATCTGTAGGGAAAAAGCGAGGTGAGATGCTCGTGAAATAACATGCCTTAAGGAGGTGAAGATTTGAGGCCCCGCCCCCTTTTCATGTCCATTAAATACCATAAGACTTATGAAAGAAAGGTGAAGATTGATAACACGGGCTCCACTGGCTTTCCACACAGTTTCCTCCAAGACTGATGAACACAGACACTCTCATGAGATTTTAAGAGGTTGCACAGTTACTCTGATAATAGAGCTGCATAAGGAGAGGGGGTGATACCTAAAGACTTCTTGCCTCTCTGATCATGTGTTAACTCTATTATCCCTAAAGGTGCTAGAGCATTTGCAAATCCTTACCAGACTGACCACTGAGTGTGTTTTTGCATTTCTTTGAAGCAACTTTTGATCTTCAATAGCTGCTTACATCTTATTTTTTGACTGCTTTGCTTTCAAGTGGTGCCAGTCAGTGTAAGGAGTGTGGATGGAGGCTTTTTGAAAGCCCAAGTAAACCACCTCACTTTTTCTTTATCTGCTGCTTTGCTGACATGCATAAAGCGTCTTAGTAGGTGTGCGAGGCAAGAATTCTTTTGCAGAAGCAGTGCTGATTTGTTCCTGTTATATCACCACTGTCATCTAGATGTTTTATTCTTTGCATTTTAATGATCTTTTCAGCTAATTTGCCTAGTTCAGGGTAAGGCTCATTGGTCTGTAATTCCCAGGATCACCACTAATGCCATTTTTAAAAATAGATATAATTTTACTGCCCTCTAATCCTCCTTCAGTACAGTAGCTTATTTTAATGAGATATCATAAGCATTAGAAGACCTGGATAAACCACTGAGACTCTGTGTCTTCCTGATCTATGAATTCATTAGGTGGTTTCTGCACCTATTCTCTCAGACTCTCAGTCCTTTGCAGCCGCTTGTCTGTTTTGCCTGAAAAGAGTGGTCCTGGGATAGCCTCCTCCCCTTACTCCCCTGTTCCCCAAGCATGTACTGGGATGGATGCTGAGAAGGAGACATTACCTTTTTTTCTTGCAGTGTCTTTCCTTCTGCTGGTAGCCCCTTTTGGTCCCTTGCGGTCTGGCAGGACTGTTGACTCCTGGCAACGCTTCTTGCTCCTAATAAGACCTTGAACAATGGTTTCTCAGCTGTTTGACCTGTGGAGCAACTGTTGTGCTCTCTCAGTGGTGGTGCAGACCACTGCATACCAAACATAAGCCCTTGGACAGACGATGTTCGGTCCTGACCCGATGGGCAGTCCACTGCCCTTCACATCCCCAAGGAGGACTTGAGGGCTGTGGGGGCAAATAGCCTCTTTGCAAAGCTGTTTTCTTCAAGGCTGCATCTCTACTATCAGATTATGCTTTTGTGGTGCTTTGCGAGGCTTTTGGGGCAGCCTCCCCAGAGGTAGCAGACCTGCTGTAGGCTGGCGCAGAGGAAGGACTGGCCTTTCAAACAGTGGCAGCAAAAGGAGGACAAACTGTGTGAAACTGCTTTCTGGGGCCATGGACTGCTGCTGCCTTGCCTCTTACGTCCTTCAGTGCTGCCAAGTTCTTGACAGGTGAGGGGAAGAGCCCCAGAGTAGAAAAGGCCTGTGGGCTTTTAACACTGCTCACCTCTAACGCCGCCCTTAGGCTGGAGTGCCAAGCAGACGCAGAAGCCTCCAGGCCTCGTGGTTTGGTGACTGGCTCAGATGAGGAGCTGGAGGGCTTGCTGGGGGCGAAGAAGGGGGAAAGGCTGTGCTATGAATGCCATGAGGGTAAGACAGAAATCTTTGCTGTTGGGTGGTACGTGGTACCTCCAAGCCCCGGTGCAGGAGGCTGCAGAAGCTTTGTATAGGCTATGCTGGGGGCTAGCATGAGTGTTTCTGTTGTCCAGCTTCCCTCAGCACTACAGAGAAGGTAATGTATGTGCCAGGGGTCTTACAAATGACCTTATGGGTGAATAAAGCCTGGGACAGATCTCTTAGTAAAAATGAATCCTGTACGAGGCGTGAGAGGAGAGAAGTCATTGCCTTTTCCTTCACCTCCCCCCATGCTAAGCTGCTCTTTTCAACTAGGATTGATTTATCTACATAAGAATGACATTTAAGGACAATCTGTTCACATCTGGTACACAGCAATTTATAATCCATATCTGCACCTTGTTTAATCCTGTCGCTCTAAAGTCTCTATCATCAGCTGGAAGGCTCGGTAAGTGAAATGATACATCTTTGCTCGTTAAAAACACAACTCCCCTTCTCTATGATGAGTATGTAGCGTAAAACATTTTAGCATCCCATTTCCTTTTCATTTTCTCATGCTCACTATCTGTCAAATGAGCCTTTTGCCTTTTAATATACTGATTTTGTATGTGTATGCATCTGCCTTTCAACAGCCTTCTCAGTTCCTGAAGGCTGCTGTGTTAGAAATCCAAGGATGGTTTCTAAACAGCTACTCAGATAACCCCCAGGCAAATTCCCTCCTACCTCTTCCTGACAATGTCACACCTTGGGACTTTAACATTTGTGTCTGAGACCTGATAATGTGATGCTTAAACGTATACTCTGTCTTGCTGGCACAACGTAAGCCATAAAGGCTAATCACATGGTGGGCAAAGACAGTTTAATAGTATTTGCTGTGCTCTGCAAGAGGCACCCAACTCATCCAGCTTTGATCGTCTAAAGGCCAGGGATGGAATGGAGAAGACATTGAATGTTAGCTGCCAACATGTAGATACCTGCTTATGAGCCAGGTCTCAGCGCTCCCACTACGGTCAGCAGAGATGGAGCCAAGGCAGAGCAGAGTCTGGAGGGCAAAGCAGCTCATCAGAGGGAAAATGACCGAATCGGAGTGAGCTGAACAGCTCTGCAGGCTGCATTGATGAAGGTGGGATTTAGTTGCCAAATGCAGGTGCCTCGTGCTGACTGAGATGCCCTAGAGCATCTGCGGACCCACACTGGTTGGATCTGTTGGGCTGACAGATAAGACAGAGGATCTGTGCCCTTCCAGTGTAGCAGCTGGAGCCCGACGTGCTTTGATTTGTGGCACATAAATACTTTCTAACAGGCCATTCGTGTCTGTAGGCAGCTGCATAGCATCAGAGTTTCCTTCCATAGTCCCCTGAGGGGCAGCCTGGGGAGGCTGTGAGTCTGCAGAACCACTGCACTAGAGTGGTGGATGGCTTACCTATGTGGCAAAAAATGCTGCATTGAACTCTTATGCCGAATGCAGCCTGCTTTTGAAGTCTGAAATGGGACAACAGCTACTAATATAATAATTAAGTGGTCATAGTTGATGCTCCGAAAGCATGATGTAATCTCAGCGCATGGATTTAGAAAAAAGTATCTGAACATCTTCATCCTGCTCAATGATATCAATTTGGTTTAGATAGGGAGAGGAAAAGATTCAAAAAAACTGTAGAGAGCAGTCAAACTTAAGTAAGAGTCCTTAGGAACTCCGTTAGGGATACCCATAGGGGTAGGCATTGAACAAGCATAAGCACCTACTTCTTTGCTCAATAGCATTTCTGGTAGAAGAAGAGAAGGGGGGGAAAAAAGCACATAAAAGAAAGGCGTGTTCTGATATCGCCAGGACAGTGCCAGATACATCCTTTATACCCATCTACCTAATGCCCACACACAGTGAGTGTCCTGAGGAAATACACTGATGGCACAAATTCTGGAGAACCGGGTTATCATGCAGGTACTTTCTGGGCGTTCTTTATGTGTTTGCATAAAAAATAATCTGGGAATAATGTTTAAAAACCCTTGTCTGGGTGGCTAAGTGACAAATGAGGACCGTGTGTTTAATTTTAACTGTCGACTCTATGGGCTGTCCTCATTTGTCACTCTGCCAAGCTACTAGCATGCTTTTCTCTTAATTTGACCTGCTACTCCTACCCTACTTTATTTCTAGCACGACCTTTCACCACAACAGTTACCATCTGCCAGCTGAATAACCTCGTTTAGTGCAGGGAATAAAATAAAATACCTCCTTCAGTGCTGAATTCTCCAAAGCTCTGAACCAAACCCCTGCTTGACGTCTGCTGGAAAGGCAGGCCCTGGTGCCACCTAGGAGAGTGTCTGTACATCCCACACCCACCAGGCGTGAGCACGGGGGCTGCTGCCTTCTTATTCCCACCCAGGCCCTTCTTAATTTGCACTTCTGCAAGACACAGCTGTATTAAAATATCAGCATGTTCTCCCTCTTTTGATGGCTACCTGATAGCACCAGATACCAGGGAGTCAAATGATCACATGCGGGGTAGACGCCAACTTCCTGTGCTAGATGTGCTCAGTTTGGGAAAAGCACAGGTAACGAGCATTTCCAAACTCCGAAAGGACTTGCATGCAAATGACAGGCAGCTAGCATGGAGCTTTGATACATCTTTCAAACTGTGATAGTGTCTGCTTAGAGATTAGTGAAGGTAGTATCTATAGTTGATATGGAGAATAAATGTGTGCTGGGAATGTACGTGTGCATGTCTAACCTCAAGAATATTTAAAGCTTTTGAGCAACTTATGAAGGATAGTCAAATTAGCAGTGGTAAATGGAAAAGGTCATACAATGAAGCATGGGTTTTGCCCTAGGCAGATTGTGCCACAGCAATATGATATATTTCTCTGAGAAGACAGCTGGTTTTATAGACAAAGGGGTTGTGGAACATCTATTGGGCTTAAAATACCCTTTTAATTGGGTACCACAGAGAAATCAGTGAAGCTGAAGGATTTGGGGATCAATAGAACTGCCAAGTAGGGTAAAAACTGGCTCAAGACGAGATGACAAAAGATTGTGTTTCACAGGAATATGCTGACCAGGCTGAAGGCTCTAGCAGTGTTGCTTAGGGCTGAATCTTAAGACTGATCTAACATTTTCATTAACGAAAGCATAGATGTTCTCTGGTGAAATCTGGTATTCACCTGAGATCGGAAGGCTTCAGCAGGGCAGAAGAGGATCAAGCTACGGTCATGAGAAAGACAAATGCCAGTCCTCTCAAATAAGGTATTTCCTGCAAAGAATGGGAACTGCTAATGTCATAGGAAGGACTGCTTACAAATAGAAATAGTATGAAAAAGGCTTTGTAAGCATCTGAAAACAATGAGGTTCTGCAGTAGTTTCCCTGCAGCTGTAATGGGGAGAAAAAGCTCCAGTGGGATTTAAGAAGGAGCTTGTCGGCATGTAAGAGGTGTATTGGTCATTTGCTTGCCAGAAGGAGCACGGGATTGGAGTCAGGTATTTCAATTGCAAGCCTGAATTTGTAAATTGCCAGGAAGAGCCAATCCACCTTTTAGGGTATTTCTCCAAACGTGAAGCTTCAGAGAGAGTCCCTTGGCAATAGCAGATTGGTGTAATGTTTTATATTCTTTCCTTTTCTAAACTATCATTTTAAAGTCCTTGCTGAAAGTTCACCTCTTCTTGTTGGCTTCCCCAGAAAAGTATAGCTGTAGCAGACTTACAATACAATCTTCCCTGCTTTTCTAGGTTGCTTTAAGTGTAGGTTTTGGGAAATCAAATGAGTGACTGTAATTGGTCTGGGTTGCCTCCCTGATGCTCCTGGCTCACTGCTGGGGATTTGGGCAATATTTCCTGTTATTGGAGGGCTATCTTTTCCCATAATATACCAAATATCTTTAACGATGCTCTCTGGGAAAATGGCTCCGTTCAGCAAGTTTGTACTTCTGGGCAACGTGCTAAGACATACTGCACTCTGATGACGTACCCAGTAAGCTGAAGCCCCCCATTCTGCATACTGGCCTACCAATTGTTTTTTTCCCCACTGAATTTTCCTGCTCAGACACAATGACTTACACCCTTCCGAGGTCCCTCTGCCTTCACTTTTCCTTGTACTCCTGGAGCTGTCTGTAGCCTGCCTTTCCGCATGAGAGCAGGGGTTAGAGCTGGAGGAGGCTTAGTGCTCTCCCTGCTCCTTACAGGGACTTGGTGTGGTTTTGCTCTGTATGTCCCAAGGTGTTGCTCTTTTTTCCCTGCAAAATATTCTTCAGGCACATCTTGACACATCATGGGAATCTTCCTTCTCTACGCAGCTCCCATCTCCCACAGCTAGCCTGAGGGTCACTGTCTCCTTGCGGCCCAAAGCCCTCTCCCTTGCACTGAACCAAGAGGATGCAGGAGCAGACACTGGGCAGAGAGGGCTGGCACTGCAGAACCACCTCTGCTGGTCTGCACAGTCCATGCTTATAAAAGGGGCCCACAGGCAGGATTTTCCAACAGGGGTGGTGGGATGCGGCTTGCTAGTGGGAGTTTTCAGATCACTGGGCAGGGGTGGGGAGGGTTAGGAGGGACTGGGGTCACCTGCAGGAGTGGATGCTGGGCAGGGAGTGAGGTGGAGACTCCAAACCGGTGCGGAAACCCATATGTAGGTCCTGTGTCACTTGCAGCATGACAGAAGATGGGGACGAGGAGTGTCCAGGGACATCACTATCACCTCACTCAGAGGTATGGGCTCTGTCCTCCCTCTCTCTTTTGCCATGCCACCGTATACATTTTGCATGGACCTGAGCATGTGGCTCACAGCACAGAACCTCCTGAGCCCCAGCCAACTCACTGCAAGGCTGAGAGCATTGCGGAGCTGAGATTTCCAAAGAGAGAACACAGTTCCAGGCAAGTTTGGACATACAAAGCCCAGTCTCTGCCATGAACTCTAGATCAGCCACTGCTGCCAAACTCTTGTTGCTAGAAATTTGTAAACACAGGGGAGAGCGAGAACAAAATCATACACCTGCAGCCAGGCAAGGATGTGATTACTGTATTATAGAGCCTAGCCTCGTACGCAGGTTCTGGTCAGTGTTACATCTTATCTGGGGTTAATGGAGGAGCTGTGGCATAGAGTTAAACACAAAGCAAAGGCAACAACAAAGCACTGATGTATCTGTCCACTGAGAAATGTCTTTTTTTTTTTTCTTCTGGCATGGAGGCATATATTTTACTGACAGCTTCAGCAGTAAAAGAACAACAGAGAGATGTTTGTGCTCAGACACAATAATCTGTGACATGCTGGGGATCTGCTGCTCTGCACTCTGCGTCATAGGTAACATCCATGTCACAGTGCATCTCCCTAGTCAAACAAAAAAAAACGCTACAGGCACAGCCCAGATGTTACAGCTCAGAGTTACGATGCCATTGCACTTGTGGCTATTCCTCAAAGACAGTGTCCTTTCTATGAATATGCTGCATGCATTCAGCTTTTCTCAGCATGATCTGTGATGTGGCCAGCTGATGTGGCAGACTTAGAGGGGTTGAGACGTCTGTTTTCAGCTCAGCTGTCTAGTGCTGCTGGGAACACCCATGAAACATGAGTAAGGATCCCGTTCACTTCACTCCTGTCGCTAATGACGTTTTGTGGCTATTGAGGAAGCCAGACTCCCACCTGGCCAGCTTCACTGGGGTGAGAGACTGGGGTGGGCAGCTCCAGTTGCAGCCTGTGCCCAGAGTCTTCTCTCAGCCTTGCTTTGGGACCACCACCAAAGCCAGCGGACGAAGTGGAGCGGTGCTCAGAGGTGCCAGCTCTGCCTGTGCACCACCTCTCCCTATGAGCCACATGACTGAAGAGGAAGTTTGATACCAAAGCCGCAGCCAGGAATTCTGGCAGTATCTGTCATCCGGAAAAGGCAGTGTTGGAGGAGGCTTTGAGGTCTTGTGCTCCTGGGCTGACTTGTACCCTTGACCAGGGGCTGACAATCACATTTTGTGGTGCCAGTCCTCCAGTCAGTAAAATAATAATAATTATTTGGGGATAATGAGTCCTCTAGCACACACTTTTTTTGCCTGCTACCCTCCCCCACTTCCTGTTGGTTGCACAGTTTGCAGAGCAGTCCTGCCGAAGACTGGTCGCACGGAGCCCATTAGTTCCTCTTTTCTCATGGAAGCAGGAGAAGATATTTCCTGTTCAGATTCAGGAGACCATATGGATTGCTTGAAGACTCATGGCACCGAAGCCTCCCTTGCTGTAGAGCTGAGATGTGGAAAACATGGAAACAAACCTGTTTCACTTTCTTCTAATTATTGCTCTGTGCATGAGATCTGTCTCTCACACTTACGGCTGCATGGGAAGGTGGTGTGGAAAGCTGATGTATATTGAGAGTGCTGATCCGGCTCCTCATTCCTGCTGGCTCCGCTTCTGTCTGCAGAGCCTGCAGTACGCCTTGTTTTTCTGTAGATGTTGCTGCATACTTGCAGTCTTCCAGCAAGGGTTTTCACAGAGGGAAGCTTACAAGTCCAGAGCATCTGGAGAAGGCAGACTCTCCAAAAAACAACTTCTCATTCCTCCCTGGGCTCCAGAAGGCAAAGATATAGACAGGGAGGGTGATCTCTGTTGTCTGCAGTGAATTTTGAAGGACCAGCTAGCTAGGACAGATGGGGATGGGTGTTTAGAGGTCGCTGTGACTAAAGCCAGTGGGACTGCCAAGAATTCGATGTAAATCGGTGCTATCTTTGCATGCAGCCAATGTGTTTGTGTTGCAGTGCCAGGGCCACTGAGCTCCTCAGTACTGGTCCCGCACTTATGGGTGGTATCTGATCTGAAAATATTTCTTCCTAATGTCATGCTTCCATTTTGCAAAATTAAAGGGTTTGCAGGTATTGTACTCCCTAACATGTGCCGGAGCATCATACGGGTTCGAGCGACAGCCTTTCTCAGCATGGCATATATCCACCCTCTTGTGTTACATGAGTCAACTGATTCAGAAGGGCAAAGTCTGGAGGCAGAGGGGAAACCTTTGCTGTGGCCTCCACAAAAAGGAGGCTGTTAACCTGCAAAGTTAACAGCTGGGATTCATGGTGTGCAAGCCCACATACTCCCTGGTATGTGTATGGTACACAGGTCCTGCCCTGGGAATATTACTTGAAGCCAGTTTAGAGATTGATGCGACTGTACTTGGTTGAGGTGGGGGTAGACAGGAATCAGCTCAATCCAGGAACCCAGAGTAAATCCCAGCAGATGGGAAATACTCCTTCTGACAGATGCAAGACCTTAGAAGCAAGGAACCTCAAAGACAATTACCCTGAGATGTGATCTGTGCTGGACCCACTCAGAATGACTAGAGAGACTCTTGTATCAGTGCTCTCAGTGCCATGTACTGCTGGGCTCCTGCAGCCCCCCAGGATGGGGGGTGATGGAAGGAAGTGGGTCACCAGGTTACAGATGGGGAGGAAGTTACGCTGCTGCTCAGCTGTTCTCCCCTCATATCACTTACAGCAAGCAATGCACTCGGTAATGGTGACGGTGGGGCTCTGCTCCCTTCTTTCTCCATGCCCCTCCTACATAAGCCCACTTTGTTTAATTAATGCAAATCTCTGATACACAAACACAGGAGAAATTTCTCATGGGAGAAATTACTTACTCTGGTTTAAGAAACCAGACAAAAAAGATGGTGGTAGGTTTAAAGAAACAGTCCTGATTGATTGAAAAACACACAGCAAGAGATGGAACAGGGAATTGACATAATTGTGTCAGAACCGACCAGGATCTGCTGGCCTGACCAGCATTACATGGTAGGCTTAGCATGAGTGTTTGGCATGCTTATTTGTTTGTTTATAAAGCGTTTCTTTGCAACGCTTATGTCCTAAAATAAAGGGCACTGTGTTTTGTGAAAGCTGGCAAGTCACTGACTGTCACTGTCATGGAGCAGGGGCAGAGCTGTGGGTGCTGATCTGAGGCTAATGGTGCTCAGAATAATCAGAGCAATGGGGATGCTGCTATAAAACTACGGACACGCTCCAAAATAGTGATAGGCGAAGGTCTCAGCGCTAAGTGGGGTGTCTGGCAAAGGTCAGGTCAGAGGAGTTGGCTCTCCTTAGCCTCCCTGCTAAATGTCAAACCAGCTGAGCCTGATTGTAGGAGGAGGAGAGTTAATACGTTGAAAGGAGGGCAAATAGTTACAAGGCCGGATGAGACAGCAGTGCTGGGTGCAGCAAGCAGGGCACAAGAGCGATGCACCTCTTTGCCCTCCTCGCTGCAGTTGGCCCAGTGCTCTGCTCCCTGCCATTGGGTAAGTCATCAACTCCCTGCTGAGCACTTCGGGGGTGGGGGCAGTGGGGGGACCAGGGCGCTGTCAGACTGGGTGCACAACAGGAGCATTCGTCTGGTCTGAGCATGAAAGTCCCAGTACTGCCCCATCATGGTTGCATTCCCCAGGGATCCACATGGCAGGTTTACACCTTGCCTCTTCTGCTTCAAATCTAATCCCACAGTTTGTCCCGTGCGCCCCAGGCTTGCGGGAGGGGGGCGGCGGGGGATGTTCAGCTCCTGCAGAGAGAGGTTTATTCCTTTGCAGGGTTGTGCCCTGAAGTGCGGAAACAATGAGCAGAGCTGAGAGTGAGTGCTCAAACTGCAGCTGCCGTGAAGCAGGCACAACAGGGCTTTCGTGCTCCAGGCCCATCCAGATATACGGGACCCAACCGAATGCCCGTCCAGCTCAGTATCTCAGCGGTTGTAGTGCATGCTTGGGAAGAGTGGGAGAAGAGGGAGAGCGAGTAGGGGAGCTGCTCCAAAATACTCTCCCAGCAGTCTGTAGCTCAGGGACTCCCTGACCAGAGAGCTGCTTGGTTTGTTCTTTCATCTTCCTTGATTGGTCCATCACCTTTTGAACCTACGTAAACGTTGGGCATCCCCAACACCTGGTGGCAGAGAGTCTCACGGCTCAACAAAGCACTGTGTGAAGAACCATCTGGTCTTGTTTGCTTTGAACCTCCCACTTCCTCATTCATTTGATGCTTCCCTGTAGTTCTGGTATTGGATCTGTACCTTTAGAAACATGCTGAAGCCTGCCCAGTCCCCTGGCAAGTCTAAGGGCAGGCTTAGGCTGCATTCAGCTTGCAGGCTATGGATTGGCCACCGCTTTTGTGATTTCAAAGTCATATGGACTCAGATGTTACCCTACAACTTCACCTTTTGCAAAGAGAGGGAAACCTAGTCAGGAACAGCCCCTTTTCTCCTGAAATACCTGGCCAGAGCCGAGGCACAAGCTGCTTAGGAGGTCCTTATTCTGCAGGCGAGACCCTGGTTGAGCTGGGCTCCAGTGTCCCAGTGGCTCTTGGAGAGCGAGCCCGGCTGGACTGGGACCAGGGCATGTCTGATGTGGCTAATGCTTGGGCCCTAGCTCTTTCCCTTGCTTTCCACATCCCTTGCCTCTCCAGCCAAGTTATTCATGCTTGGCAAGCAGTCAACTCAAACAAAAAACAAAAGCTATCAAAGGAGCTCATCAAACAGCAGAGAATGGCTGCACAGCTGTCTCTTCTCTCCCTCAAAGATTTAAAAAAAATCAGCACCTCAAAGGCGTGGCTGGAGAAAGGGAGATGTGGGAAGATAGATGGGGTAATCAGGTTTGTAGATACCGTCAACAAGAAGGGGGAGAGAGGGAGGCATTTAGACTATGCAGGTGCTGTGTACAAGGCCCAGTGCGATCGTGGGTGCGTGTGTAGGCAACACACCTGCGTCCCAGTCTCTCTAGTAGTCTCACTCTTAAAAAGCAAAATTTCCCTCCTGCCATAGCTTTCCTTTCTGTTTACAGAGCTGAGATTTTGGGAAGGAGAAGGGGGAAAAGGGTGCTAGCTCCCAGCTCCCCATTGCACAGAGCCCCGCGCTGCTCCTCTTCCCGGCGTGGGTCCCGCTTGCAGCCCTGCCTCCCTCCAAGCCTGCTCCTCCGAGCGCTCGCAGCAGAGGTCCTTATGGGGCAGCCCCCTCCCCACAGCCCCCTCCAGCACTGGCTCCAGGGGGCTCCCCGCTCCGCCTGCCCGCGTGGCAGCGCCGGCATCAGGCAAGGAGATAGGATCACCAGGCTCACCGCGCAGATAGCGGGCACGTTGGCCTGAATGCCTTGCCGCGGACCCTCGTCTGCCCAATGGAGACAAGACGGAGATAAGCCCATTGACCCCAGCGCTTCGGTGCCTGCCGCTCGCAGGGAGAGATAACGTGGTCGTCCGACAGGACTCGGCTGCTTTCTGAAAGGCTGCAGGCGGGCGGATAGCGCTCGCGCCCCGTTTACCAAGCGGTGGCAGCTTTGCCTGACAGCGGATGCGCTTTGCGCGCCTCCCCGCCGGAGCTGTCCTTTCAGTGCTTGCCCTGCGTGCAAAGGCAGGCTGCCTCCGCACGCACGCCAGAGCCGGCCTGGCCTTTAAGCAGCACAATTGCCTCTTTCGCTCCTTTCAGCTGGCTCTTTTTCCCTTCAACAATACTAGAAGGAGCTGGGAGGAGAGCAGGAGGTGCGGTAACATCCGCGAGGCACCCGGCGCTGGAACGCCCCCGGCCAGCTCTGGGATCCGGGTTATTGGGAAGTGGCCACCTCCTGGACACCTTTGCTCAATTCCTTTCTTGGGTTCAGCTCCTTCATACGAGCAGCTGAAGCACTGAAATGGCAATGCCGCTGATTTAACAGCTGGGGAAGAAATCTCAGCCTCATGCGAAAGTGTGGTTTTCAGCTGGGACATCGTTTCTCCTTCCCAGAGACCTGAGCAGCTCCCTGTGCCTGAAACCAGAGGGATGGAGATGCTCAGCAGCCGTGCAAAGCAGGCTTTTTTAATCTGGCTGCCCGCAACAGGTTTGGGTGCCAAGACCTGACACCCTCCTTTGGAAATGCTGCTCTAGCGTGCCATTTTGCCCCTCAGGAAGGGAAAATGATGACCCAGTCCCTCTCCCCAGCTGGTTTGTGGGCTGCGAGAGCATCGACTCTCAGGCAACCACATCTTTTAGGCTCTTCTTTCTTCTTCCCTGTCATGTGTTTTTGGACCTCTGTTCCCTCTCTTCAGTCCTTCCTCCCCCTGCTCATCCTCCTCATCACCCCTGCTTTGGAGAGGTCTCGGCTGGAGACAGGAGGAGGCTGGGGAAGCAGGTACGTGCATGTACCAAGCGTGAGATGGGCTGGAGGGGAAGCAGGCCTCGGAAAACCGTCATCAGGAGGAAAACTGGTTGAATTTGATATATATATTTTTTAAAGTGACTTATGACCTCTAAATCCCGCTCAAAGGTCTGCTTTGTCAAAGGCTGGCCCTGCCTCCCAGAGTCTGCTCCCTTCGATTTCTTTGCTTTTGAGCAATCTGCTCCTACACATGTTAAGAAGCACTTAGTGACTGACTAAAACAAAGCCTCAGAAAAGAAATAACCTAAGGATTTAATAAACTGCAAACAAAATTATATAAAAAATTTTCCCAGGCAGTTGAGTTTTCAGTGATTAAGAAAATACAATTTCCTGTAATTAAATCTTAACAAGAAATGTTATTAAAAACACTCCGTCCCAGCTTTTGTAATAATTGCCCATTCCCCCAGAACAGTAAACAGAATTAGAGTCTGCAACACACACTATAATCCATGTGTCATTTTGATCAAATTTACCTTAATAACTTTATCTGGAGAAAAAAGTTGGATCACAGTGTCTGAAACAGAAACCTCCACACGGTGAACATGGCATGTGGCTGCTGCTGGGGCCGGGGCTTTGTCATTTCTGCCCGAGCCCCCTCCCAGCAGCAGCTCCCAGGTGCTGGCCCTTGGCTTGTCACCCCCCCTTTCTGCCTCCCTGGCTCTCGCCCAGCACTGCCAGGGCCTGGATGGGAGAAAAGGGAGGTTTTTCCTCCCTTTTTGCTCTGCTTCTATCCCAGCATGGTTAGGAGAGCACTGTGCCTTCCCTCTTCGGTCACTGAAACAGCCTCCTGCGTGCTCCGGCTGGAAATAAAAGGCGAGCTGAGCACGTGCTGCATGGGGAACGCTGGCGCGTCCTTGCAGGGCAGAGCGGACTGAGCTGGGCTCTATCAGCTGGCTGACAATTTTCCAGCCTAACCTGAAATCAGCCTGACAGCAGCTGGGCAGCCTACTCACCTAGGGGCTAATTTTTTAAGCTGGTAATTGGCTGTCATTGCTGTTGTGTCAGGCTACGCCACTCACCCTCCGGCAAAGCCTGGAAACGGATGGGGAAACTGCTCATCCAGGAGGCGAAGGAGTCTTGCTCGGACCCAGGAAGCAACAGGTAGACACGGCTGCGCGTGCAGCTGGGAAAGGCTGTCGCTCCTGCAGTGCAGGTGATGCTCCAATTCCACGTCTCGCAGGGCCAGGGGAAAATAAAGCCCCCGCTATGAATGGGAGCTGTTTGCAGCCCACGTGCAAGGGGAAGGGATCTTGTGAGCTGCTTTGCTGCAGAGAGCTGCTGGGAGATTTTCCTGAGAAGGGCAGAGAAACTTGGAAAGTGATGGTTTGGTACCAAAGGGAGGGACAGGTGCCTGGAGTTGGGGTTGTCTTACTTCACACACTGTTCCCCGCCACATGAAGAGGCTGGTTTCTCATGGAAACGTTGCCCAGGCACTTTGCCAGGCTGCAGAGCCTCTGTCCACAGTGGCGGAGCAAGGCGCTGAGCAAGACCTGCACCCACCTTCTGCAGGGACTTCTGACATTTCAGTGGTTGTTTCCATCCCCAGGTGGAGGTGAAATGTAAAAACTGGGGAGTTTTGAGGGGAACCAAGGGTCCATAAAGCATTTGGACCGGTATGCCTTTCTTCTTTAAGACGAAACGTCTGGATACAGCCAAAATGGGAAGGGTGGAGCAATCCCAAACACTGGTACAATTGTTTTCAGCAGGACCTTGTATTTCCCCATCCAGCTTCATTGCCCCATTGAGCTGTGTTTTAAGAACCTGCTGCCCTAGTTCTTCTCTAGTTACCCAGCTTCCCACCTCGGTGTACCCCAACCCTTGTGGTGCCCGTGGCGCCCTGTCACCCACAGTTGAGGGCTGTCCTCATTGCACTGCAGGACATACAGGCCAACAGAGATGGAGGGGAACCTCTGCCACTGGAAGAGAATATGAAGCCTGAACTACAAGCACCGTAAGGCCCTGGACTTACAGGGAAGCACAGGTTCAAGCCAGAAGGACCTAATGAAGGTAAATAGTTCACTTGGGAGAGGGAATCAAGAGTGTGCAGTGCCTCGCAGACAGCACATATCTGTCAGAAAGCGCCAGCTTTACATAAGGAAGGCAGTGGTCGTCCCTCTGTCTGCATCAGTGCATCAGTGCAGGAACCATGGGGCACTTCAACACTTCACCTCTGTGGGAGCTTCCCCTACTACCAGCTCAGTCCCTAATGCTATGGCTCTGCCTAATTTGCACCCTGGTTCCCATGCTGCAGTGGCCGAACCCAGATAGGAAATGGCTGAGCAGAAAGGCACACCAGCTCGAGGCCTCATTTAATTTCCAACGTGGTATGCTTGCAGGCTGCAGGCTGTTGTGGTGGAGATATCCCTGGGGCAAGCCTTGTGCATGCTCAGTGCTAGCAAAAATGGGTTATACTGCAGTATAAATTGGGCTTAGCACCTGTATGTGTGTGAATGACCGTTGCAAGCCTCTATTTGCAAGGTGAAGTTTTCTCTCCTGCCCATTCCCCAGGCCAGACACACTTTTGTTTCCACACTAAAGCTCACTGGGAAGAGATGCAGGTTAAGGAGGAGGACTGTGCCATCCTTGACTCATCAAACACACCTGCACAAGGTCTGATGTTTCCTAACACTTTCAGCTTCTACTGAGCTAGTTGCCTTCCAGCTCCTAGATCTGTCAGTAGGTACCTGGTGCTGAGAAGGGGACGGATGCTATCAGCGTGGTGATGGCCAACCAGGACAGCAAATAGCAAAAGATAAATGGCTGATTGCATGCATGCATGCATGTATGTATGTATTTATCTATGTGTGTGTAGTTGTATCTTATCTATTTCTCACCCCAGTCTTCCTCTGTCTACGCACGCAGCAATCCACCCCTCTCTCTCTAGCAGAGGATTGCGCCATTACACGTTTGATGGTAAGGTCTCTCTGGGTTGTGTTTCTGTAGTGGCAACCATCACAGTAGCAAGGCATCACCTACTTACACAAGAAAAGGCTCAGAAGGTGCTCTGCACCTATGAAATATGATGATGAACCATTTTCTATCTCGGAACCCCTCCCCCCAAACAAATAGACAACAGATGCTGCCTTTCTGAACGGCTTCTTGCAGAAACTAAGTTACTGGCTGTATGGGATCCAGCAGTAACTTTACTCTGTGAAAGTTGCACGTTCCCTCTGGAGTTGGTCCTGCATTATTTCAGGGAGGTGGCAGGGCAGACTCCGCAGCCCACATACTCCATCAGTGCATTTTACTGGCCAATTTCTTATCTGTCAGAGTCTAAAATGCCTGCTGCTGTCAGAGTGTTTGAACAAACTGCCAAACGCTCGCTCCATGTCACAGTCCTGGCATCTGTTGCTTGTTCTGGCAATAAACCAGTTTATACTGTCACGATCCAGCCCAACAGTCCTCAGGAGTCTCTGTGCATGATGGCTCAGGAAGGCAGTTTTCTTCCCATAAGGTTTTTATTAAAAACAACATTTGAGAGAGGAGTTTCTGTGTTGAGATTGTGGGAGCATTTGTGGGACTGTTTTTATAGCTCATTGTGTTTCCAGTGTTTTATGTGCATCCTTCCTGCAGGGGATAACCTTGATTCTTCTCTTCCTTTCACTGATGTAAATGAGGAGCCTTTATAGTGGAGTTACCCTGCTGTGAAGCAGGTGTAAGTGAGAGGAAAATCAAGCCCCATCTAAAAGAATTGGCAAAGATAAGGTCTTGGCAGCATGTCGGAGATTGCTGCTTCGGTAGGTACTTGAGAAATATTCTCTATCAACCCAGACAGCAGGGCCTTTGGCAATAGAAACCAACTTTAGATAAAAAATTCCTCCACCATTCGGTGGAAAGCAAGGCTACAGGAGCGCTACGCTTCGAATCCTGGCGTGGTTCTCTCTGCTGCCACAGACCCCGAGAGCCTTCTCTCAGGGGAAGGGCTTGGTGTGACCAAGCAGCTCGGTTTAGAAACAGGGGGGTCCTGAAGCTGGTTTGAGTGCCAAATAGCATTTGAAACAGGTAGCTCTGAACTTTTGTGCAAAGAAAAAATATTTCGAATGAAACAGTGTTAGGGGTGAATCAAACACACTGCTCCGAAACTGACCTTCTTGTGTCATCTCCGCTGGAAGCGTGTCTACACCGAAAATCTGCTGGGGGCTAATATGAGTTGTTCTGCACTTCATGTGCCCAAAAGCAGTGTTTGTAGCTGTGAATCCCCTGTTGTTTGTAGGGCTGTTCCAGACCTGTTTCTGGGAGCTGGCTTCCAGGGATCTGGGAAAAGCTGATGCAGGCCAAAGTCAGTGTGGAGTCCCCCCAGCTATTACTTGCTACCAAGTCTAGCTCAGGGGGATGAGATACTCCTGATATTTCAGCCTGTGTCTCTGTCTTTCTAGAAGTCTGGCCTTATTGTCCACTGGGAAGACGAGTGAGTGACTGGAAGCCCATTTACCTCCAGCAACTGGAGTACAAATGTTTATCTGAGCAAAGGGAGGAGAAGGCGTGCAGCTGGAACACTGCCAGTGCTCCAGGAAAACCCTGGATGGATTTTAAAAGCCTGAAGGACAATAGTGAGACTTCTGGTAACACTTGCAGGATAGGCAGCTACTGTGCCTTGCGCATACTGTGCATTTGCTGGAGACCACCAACACTTACCCGCTGCCCTGGGGTGCCAACACCAGGATAGCTGCTGTTATTGTATAGGACACTGACCTTCTAGAGACTGACCCTAAAAACTTCTGTCTCTAGTGAACCCACTCTTGGAGACCCCCCTGAGCTGCACCGATACACGGCTTTAGCATTGGAGGGATTTATGTATTAGGAGCCTGCCATGCCGATTTCTATGCTGAGGACTTTTAACACCACAGCTCTGCTTGTGCCCAGTAATGTACAAACTTCTCACCTCATCTGTTTCTCCTGACCAAGCAAACACCCAGCCAGTGGCTAAGCTTGCTTGGCTTGTGCTCTCCTCCAGACTTCACCATCTGTTGCTCCATCTTCTTCTAGGAGACCCAGACCCCTCTTTCCTCCACCTCCTCTAGGGAGGCGGTAGCGTGATGTGATGTGATTAAAAAGTACAAAAGGTGAAAGCAAAGGTGTTTTTATTGTAGCAGCAGATACAAACACTAAAAAGGACATGGATCGTGTGCCTAGCTCAGTTCCATTAAGGCTTCTAGCATTAAGCTAGTGATAGGTATTGAGTTAAATCACACAGGTCATGTTGTACAGACATTTCCAAAAAATGAGAGGGATCTGAAGCCGTTTTCAGAAGTTCCCCTCCCTTTAGTTTACTGAAAAAATTTAATTATCTCGCTTTGCACTTTGCACGGATATTTGGATGTTAAAAAAGAGGATTAAAGCTAAGAATCGTGCTCTAATTTGGCATGGCTGTTGCACGGTAATGTAGCTCCCTTGGCATTTTTGGCAACACTTGAGTTCTCCTTCTAATCCTGCACTGGCTCTAGGGGCAGCAGAGATCTCTGCTTTTGCCATAACTCTTTTGCACGCCATCCTTCAGATCCCTCCCTGTCGTAGGAGGCCATGCAATCAAAGCGACGTTCTTCAAAGTCGGCATACCCCTAGATGTACACGTGCAATTAGTTACATCCCTGATTGTTTGATATCAATCCTTCCTTCCCTTTGAAAACAGCTCCCCCTGTGGCCTCACTCATCCGTCAGAGGACTACAAATCCTGTACAGTTGTAAAGAAGGTGAAAATACCTGTGTTCCTCTAAGCTGACCCAAAGGAGTGAAGATGTGTGGAACTGTGAAGCTGTGGAACTCCTTGCCAGAGGATGTTAAGTTACTAAGCTTTATATGGGTGCAAGAAGTGATTGGACACATTCAGGGAAGAAAAAGACAGAGAGGACTTTTAAATATAAAGACAGTACATCTGGTTTGGAAATTTCCTGAATCAAAAATTGCTGGACAATATAAAGAAAGGGCCATTATATGCTGCCCTGGTCTTCTGCTCTTCCCAGTGCAAATCTGGCTACTGCTGGAGCTGGGATATCCAGCTAGATGGATCTTTAGTCTGTTCTAGCACAGGCTTCTGTATAGTCTCAATTTTTTTTCCTTCATCCTAAACTGTTAATGTATGAAAGTGGACACCTACAATGAAAGGAAAGCACCGTTACATCAGTATTGTCTCAGAGACCACAGGCCGGACAACAGCTAGTTCTGTTTTCTTTCTCTTCTTCCCCATCTCTAGAGACAGCTTCCAGCAAAGGCAGGGAGTGTTGCTCAGATTTGCTGTCTGGTTGGCCAAGGATAGTGAAGGACCTCCAGAGATGTGTTCAGAGGACTCCTGCACGTGTCTCAAGAGGGATAAAAAGACAGGGTGGAAGAAATCATTCCTGAAGTCTTGGAGTCATGCACCGCGTCTATACTTGTCCTTGGCCCTGACACCTCTTCATTCTGGCTGGTGAGTGGGCTGGGTTGAGGCACTGGCCTGCAGACTAAAGAAACCCATGTGTGTACACGTCCCACTTGTCTGGCCCAGCTGGGGATCAGTGACTTCCAGCAGGACGTTGGCAGAGCAGGCAGGTGCAGGATTATGTTGAGTCGCTGCAGGTAAATATCACAGCGCTCATTTTCCGGAACTCACAGACAGCCTTTAAAGCACAAATGTGCCTGTCCACTGCTGTTTGTTGGAGCTTTGCTTGGCTGTTTTTTGAAAGCTTTGAATGGGCTGTAGGTTTGCACTGCTATGCATGTTCAATAATGCATTTCCTGCTCGCAGTGTTTAAATTGTTATCTTCATTGTTATTTATTAAAACATCTCTGAGGATGTCCGGACATTCATGACTCTGCATCTCAAGTGATTCATTAAAATACCCACTTTCCCTGTCAGAAACTCTACTCTCATATTATATTCTCATCCCTCCCACAGAGTAGATGAAATGCTCCATGTAAGGCAGGATAAAATCTTTATCCCACTGCACATCCACAGGACAGGGATGTCTGCACAGTCTCATGCAGATAGAGGTGAGCAAATCCTTTCAGTGCTCCCTGCTGGTTGCACGTGAGCCAGTTCTTCACTAGTGTTAACCCATGCTAGCAGGGCGTTGAGCTTCAGCTGTCATGCTCTGTCTCCTCAGCACGGCTTAGTAATTTAAGTGTCACATCTCGATAGTTCAGCTACGTGGCTTCTGGATTAGAGCTGGCTTGGCACAAGCCAGCTCAGAAGATGGGCAGTGCAAAGGCAAAGGCTGCACTGATATCCATAATAATCATGATGGAAATCTCATTTGAGAGCAAATATAATATTTGCAGACTTAGGGAAAGCACATTATCTTCGGTTAGCACTCCCCTCTGGCACTTGTGAGACTGCATCTGCAGTACAGGGCCCAGTTTGGAGCTCCTCAGGGTGAGATACCAGCAAACCAGAACGAGTCAAGAGAAGGGTCACTGAGATGTCCCTTTCTTGCAGGGGGGACATATCTGCCATGTGAGAAGAGTCTGGAGAAGGGGGGAGCTATTTGCTGTCTTTAACCATCGAAAGCATTATTGCAAAGAAGGTGGAACTAAATTCTTCTCAGAGATGTGCAGCGAAGGACGAGGGGCACGAATTGCAGTAGGGGGAATTCTGACTGGGCGTAAAGGAAAAAATTCTTCCCCATGAGAGTGGTCAAGCACTGGAACAGGTGCCCAGAGAGTGTGTGGGATCTCCAACGTGGCGATATTCAAAACTTGACCAGATAAGGCCCTGAGCAACCTGCTCTAGCTTTGAGGTTAGCCCTGCTTTCAGCAGGAGGTTGGACCAGGTGACTTCCAGAGGTCTCCTCCACTCTAAATTAGTCTGTGATTATGTTGCTATCTCGACTCTGCTGCTTAGTGGAAGCAACATTTCAACCATCTCTTCTCTTAGCAGTCCCTCTCTTGATCTCCAGACACAACTTGCTCCTTAAGTTATACAGCACATCTGCCTTTTTCTTCCTCCCGTCCTTATACAAAACACAACAGGCTGCTGTCAAGGAAGACATTTCTTCCTAGTGTACAGAGTCGCCAGCAAGCTTCCCTATCCAAATTTTGGTCTCCTAACTGCATACTCCACGTTGTTCTGTTGCTAGGCAAGAGCTCCTACACCCTAGCCAAGTGCCCAGGAAGGAGCTTTGTGGATCTGGGAATCAGAAGCAAGCAGAGCTTCCCAGGATGCATGGAGGGACAACAATGCCATCAGGTTTTGTCTTGCTTCCTCTCTCCTCCAATTCCAGAGCATCAAATAGAACTAGCAAGAGCTGCATTTGAAAGGAGAAAAAAGAGGTGATTCTTCACAGAGAAGTAGTTACTCTGTGGCGTTCTTTGCTGCCAGATGTTAGGCTAACAGTTACATGGATTCAAGATGGGGCAAGTTCATGGAAAACCCACTGAGAGTTACTAAACACATAGAAGCCGCTTCTGTATCGGGAAGCCCCTGTGCTGAAAATGATTGGAAAGGCCCGGGAGTAAGAGGAAGGGTATATGCCTTTTCCTCTGCCGTGGCCATTGTCAGAAATAGGATCCTGGGATATGGGGTCCTCTACAGCTGTTCTTACAGAGGGAGTAGCATCTTCTTCACAGTAACCCACCTTAAAAACTCACCTTACAGAATTGCTAACAAGAGACTTACTGCTGACCTCTTCTATCTAGCAATTAGCTAAGACAATGAGGAGCCCGGCTTTCTGTGTTTCTTGGGAGAGCATGCTACATGCTTTCCTAGGCGGATGTACACTCTTCTGCTCTTAGTTGGCCAGTGGAGATTTTAAGGAATGTGGCATTTGACTATAGTTGTGCAAGTAAGCACGCCTTTGGTTTGCTACAGGAACAAAAGCATTCAGAAGAACTGGGATCATTGTGAAATTCATTATTTTTCCTGCTGAAAGAAAAGCAGAAAAAAATCATCTTGTGTTGAGTAAATGGCCTAGTTTGAAAGCAAATGTTCTGTTCAGGGATTTTAAAAAGTGTTGGTTTAATGGACTGTTAGAAATTTTTAAAAATAAATAGTTATTTCAACAAAAAACCTGAAGGAGGGAATTCAGAAAAAGTTAAAATTAAACCTTTGGACATTTTTGGTTTCCCCTCCTCCGTTGAAACAATTCACTGATTTTTTGCAGTGATCCATTACTCAGCTTGGTCAACCCAAAAATGTATCTTCTATCTTTAGGGTAACCCCTAAAATTTGCTCCTACTCCTGCCACCCTGATGTTCAACTACTGCTGATGCAGTGCTGTCATTGCCACTACTCATTTCTGTTGCTCATCCCTGAGACACTGCTCTCCTGGGTGAAGGTGTTCTAAATAAAGCCCTAACAGGGCTATCTGCTTCATTTCATCCTTATCTTCCTCACGGGTCCGTATCACTTTGGTTCTGAAATCGTTGAGTGTCTTTAGACATGCTTCCAGTGGTCAGGCTGTGTGCTGCACCATGAGGAGCACAGCACTGGCCATGGTCTCTGCCTTGCTGTCTGACCTGGAAAACAGCACTGAAAGTAAACAAGAGCAGCAAGGGTTGCAAAAACCTCATGGATGACCGTATTGTATAGGAGGGACTATGACACATGCCTCAATTGGCCTGAAGTCATAGGATATACCATGGCTGCGCACACAGACCCCCAGAATAGCACCATGTAGCAGGGCTCAGCTGCTTTAGGTGGGACCAGCATGAGTGCTGGATATTTGTTTTCAATATTGCACTGTCAAGTGGCCACAATGATATGGAGCAATGGGGCTCTGTGGATTGGGGGCTCACTTGGCCATGGTGCACAGACCAGACAAACTCCAAGGGCAGGTGAGCCAGCCAGGCTCAATCCCTGTGGGTATGTCAGTACCATCATGGTAACGCAGGACTTAACCTTGCACTTTGACTCAAACCCCCGGTCATCTGCACTGCCTACGTGCCAGCTCGTCCACTGACTTGAACCTGGAGTGAGTCCAGCGCCTTCACCTTGAAGCCTGTCCCAGACGGCATGGACACAACCAGCTCGAGCATGTGATAGGGTGAATGTGGGCTCTGCTCAGCAGGCATGGCTAAATGAGACAGGGCAGAGGGAGAATTTCCATATTCTGCTGCAGATGGATTGTGTGTCCTTGGGAAAATAATTTCCTCCATCTGTGTCTCGGTTCCATCTTCTGCAAGTAGAGCACAAAAAGAGTAACCCATTTCCTTGGGGGCTGTGAGGCTGAATTCATTAATGTCCGCAAGGAGTGAGGAGATGTTTGCGTGGAGGGCTCTGGGGAAGGCAGGATGGTGATTAGTCACTTGTAAACACCCCCACACACTCACAGAGATGTGGGCACTTGCTAAACCAGGTTCCACACAAACAGAAAAAGTCACATCTCTCAGCTGCTGTTCCGCCCAGCCCCCTCTCGGTTCCCAGAGCTGAATGCAAAATTAACACATTTATCACACACTGCCTGAAAAAAAAAAAAAGAGAGATCAATTTAGAACAGCCTGTATTTGCAAACATCTGAGCCCAAAAATAATGCAAACAAACAGTTGTATGACAACTCTGCAATCACTTTTTATCCAAAGCCCTTTGGTAGGATCTAGCATGCTGCCCCTTACCTTGCTTTTTACTGCACTCTGACAGGTGATGCAAGCAACTGCCACGCTTCAGTCTCCAGTTACGCTAACAAAAGCTTTTTAAGGAGGACAGAACATGAGCTCCACCGACAAGCCATGAACATCACTGGCTTCCCCATCATTCTCATCCGAGCATGGTGTGTTTCCCATGGGAGTTTTCTTTATGCTGCATGGCTGGGGTGTTCCTGATGCTCTGATCTTCAAGAGAAGATAATTCATTCCACAGCAGACTCGCATTTCGAAAAAACTCAAAGAAGCTGAAAATGGCTGTATTGAGAGGCTAGGAGAGACCCTTTCTTTCCCGTTGGTAAAAGTAGGACCTGATTTGCCTATGTTTCCTAATAAGTATCAGGAAAAGTGGTGGATCTCCAGATGAACACCCCACCTCTGTGAAGCATGTGTAGTACAACAGCAGCAAGCTCCTCTTCCAGGCTGGCATTGCCAGTGCATCTAGCCATACTGTCAAGAGATCCTGACAAGCATGAGAAGCAACCCAAGCTGCCATGGCCCTCAGAGCTCCCAGCTGGCACTGTCAAGAGAGGCTTTGGTTCCCAGCATCTGTTGTGGTGTGGTTGGCTTGTTCTCCTGTGGTGACAGGCCCCTCCTGTGCTGCGGATCCCCTCATCAGGGGGTACCTGCCTGTTGGCCATAGTGGCAGGGGAGCAAGTCTGTCCCCAGCTCCTGGAGCAGACCAGCTCCTGTGGCTGTCATGCTGGGTGACTTGTGGCTGGAGTCACTCTTACAAATACAGAGAAACTTTTCCAGGGCCAGCCTCGACCCTCCAGTGGATGCCTCCCTCCCACTAGTGCTGTGCTGCCCCTGGCTCCTTCATGGTACGGCTCACCCATCTTCGTCTCTCCTCCTGACTGTCAGAAGCAATGGGCTCAGCAGTATGATAGGTCCTGCCTCTGGTCCAAGCCAAGTTATTTGTACAGGCAGGAGTGGATGTTAAGATGCACAGGCAGCAGGGAGAACTGTTTATTTTTAATCTTTGCCAAGCTTTCAAAGCCAACTCCCTTCTCCATGTTTCTTTCTCAGTTCTTCCTCTGGCCCACTCTCCCTCTTGTTGCCTTTGTCACAAGCTAGCAAGGGTGATGAATGAAAGGCCTTAAAAGCAGCTGTTTTCACATTTCATCACTGTCACATTACTTGTTTCCCTCTTTGCCTGAAACCACTCCTGCTGCCAGAAATGCCCTTGGCATCCCAAGGTGCGCTCCTCCCTCACCAGGGTCCCTCTGTAGCTTTGAGGAGTCCCCAGACACCTTGAGAGGAAGGATGCATCACAGCCCCGTGATCCTGACAGCTTCAGACAACAGCGCATCATGGGGCAGATGGGTGATCGGAGTGCAACAGGATCATCTGTGAAGAGATGACTGAATGGCTCTGACGGGTAAGGGGAGGGAGGTGGGGCCTGTTGACCCAGGGACATGGGGCAATGCTTTTGGAGACTGTGCGTGTGTGATTTTGCAGCTCAGCAGCTCACTGCAGTGAGCTGCTCCTGCTCTCTTTCTGTGTGCCAGGTAGTGCTCCTCCTGGGCTGGCAGGAACGAGGACTTGCCGGGTGGTGACATCTTTGCTTCATGTGAGGGTCATCCTCTGCTGGTGGGGCTCCTTGGCAGGACCTACAGGTGCTGTCAGAGCCAACCTCTCTTCCCATCTCACTCCAGTGTGGCATCGCGCACCAATTCCCTGCCAGCTGCCAGGACTCCCTGGCCCTGTGGGGCAGTGCTATCGTGGCATGATGCCAAGAGCCCGTGGTGCTGGGTAACGACAAGGTGAGCATCCCTGGGATGTTCTCTGTTATTCCCTGTCAACTCAGATCTCCTTCCCTCCCCTGGTGCAGAGAGCAGGAAGAGGACTCCTTTGGGGATTTGCGTTGGATGTCTCAGGGTCCTGGGTCCCCCTCTGGCACCAAAAAAGGTTCCTGTAGCAGGCAGTGGCCTCCTTCATGTCAGGGTCAGGAGAAAGCAAGTGCCACGGAGACCACAGAGCTGACATCCATACTGCCCAAAAAAGCAAGGAAAGTGCAGGAAGGAGCCAGCAGTGCCCTGGGGTGCTGGGCAACCCCAATGGTGTCACAGACTGATCCCACTGGGGCAGCCCCGCAACCTATCCTCACTCCTGGATGCTTGCAGACCCCGGCAGTGCCACTGTATCGCTCATGTGCAAGGAGACGCTGCCCCTGCTCAGAGAGCCTCCTCTGGCAAACAATATCGCATTGAACTGAAAAGGGCAGACTGAAAATAGCCAGGCAAAAAAAAAGGCTCCATCTCCAGTTGTCTGGCTGCACAGCCCTGTCACCACACACAGCACTCCTCACTCATCAGGAGCAACATAGGGCAAGGACGAGGACTGAAAAAGCCCCCTCTACCCTTTACTGTGCTTTGCTCTCCACCTCCTCCGAATCACAGAGAGGGGCAGGGGGCAAGGAGGGGGCAAGGAAGGATCTGATCCGAGACTAGTTACAAAATATTTTGGCTGCTGCTTCTCACGTTTCCTCTGCTTCCAGAGTTGCAAGGTGAAAAGCTGGGTTGCACCCTCCCTCCTTGCGACAAACAGCTGTGGTTGAATGCCTAAGGAGGGGAGGAGAGGGAAAGAAGGAGAAGAAATGATTGAATAAAAAGAACTAAAGTAAAATAAGAATCAGTACGAAGCAAGAGAGAACACTGTAAATCAAACACTGCAAAAGGAGGTAGAGAGCAAACACTTCAGCCAGGTCTGAGCCACCACCAGTTATTTATTCAGATAACATATTATTAGTGAGGAGAGACACTCACATCTGATATATATCTCCCAGTCCCAGAGAAATATGAAAAGGCAGCTGGCTTTGCTCCTATCAGAACCATTCCAGATGTTTTCAGCTGGTGCCAGACATGCTGCTTGGCATGACAAAGAAGAGAAAAAAAAAAGAGAAAGAGAGAAAAAGAAATGTCATCATCGTATTTTTAAAACATGGAAGGAAAAAAATCATGGCTTTCGATATTAAATGCTTCCCCCTGGCAGCTTATGGTGTAGTTGTCATTAACAGCTGAAACAGCAAGAAAGATCGCAGAACACAGGGCTCCTATTTACCGTTGTTAATCAAGCACTAATTGGTAGTTTAGACATTCTTAAATTATTCTGAGGAACAATTCAAAAGCATCAAGAGCCCAAGATCCATTCTCGAAAGTACCTCCAAAATCAGATTTCAATGCCTGAATCATTTAGATGTTTTTGAAAATTTTTACCCGAATAGTCACAGCTGAGATTGGAGCATAAATTTTTGTGCCAGGCACTGTAGCACAGAGTAGTGTTTGTGCCCTCAAGGTTTTGATGAATGTGACAAAAGTGCAAGAAGAAGTGCAATTACCGTATTACACAGATGGGGAATGAAGTTATACAGAGATTGGGGGTGGTGCCTATGTTGCTGTACTGGGTTATTCCAGGAAACAGCAGAACCAGAGCAGCCAGCGTGTACCCACATTGCAGGACCCAAGCCTGCCGCTGGGGTGACCCTCACAGCATGCCCATCGGGGACACTCGCTGGGCTCCCCGCATGCTGTGGGGTGCAGCCGGAGCCTGGCTCAGTGCTCGGTGATGCTCCCGGCACCTTGGTGCGCAAGGCGTGAGGCAGGGGGAGAAGCACATCCATGCATGCCCACGCAGTTCTGGCTGGCAGCATGATTAGCTGTGCAAAACAGTGCTCTAGTGCACCGGTTTGGCAATATAGAGCAGGCTTCCAAGTCAGGGGGCTGGAGGCACCATCCCTGAAAGCCCAGCGGCTGGATGTGGGTACGGCGTAGTGCTGTGCCCCATGCAGTTGGCCCCGTCATCTGCCCGGGTGCGAGGCAGCTGCAAGCTACGGCCGTACCTGCACACAGAGCCCTTCTGTAGCGCAGAGGTGGTGCGGGGTTGCTCTGTGCGTGCCCCATCCTGAGCCAGGGCACTCCAGGGTGGGAGCACCTGGGCTGCCTACGCTAGGGCAGCACTGGGAGGGGGCAGGACGTGCCAAGGTTGGATGCGCTCCTGGATAAATGTGCAGGCTTCATGTCCAAATATTAACCAAAATATTAATGTCTCGGTAGGCCACGGCATGGGGCAAGCTGCTTGCCTGAGGATATGCCAAATGCGCCAGGTCAGCCGGGCTCCTGCCAGGCTCCTTTTGTGCTTCGCTGGTTAACCAGCCCTGTTACAAGCTGGTGGAGGCTCTACCACAGCTGCCCAGCTGCGGGGAGGGATGAGCTGGGAAAGCTCTGAGCAAGGTATTGCCTTACCTGTGGAGATCAGTTAATCTGTGATTAACACTGTCTGCAGGGGGGGTGAGACTGGAAGCTGTCATCAGTCTGTGCTTTCCACCTTCCAGCAGGAGAAAGAGGGAATAAACTGCAAAAGGAGCAACACAGATAAACACAAGCAGCATTGAGGAAAGGCAAAGATGGAGCTGGGATACGGCTTGAGACAGTTACCATAGTTACTCAGCACCCGTGCGAGGAGGGAGGCCAAGGAGAGCTGCCTGCTGCCCTTGCAACAGAGAGGAGAGGGGTCTCCCAGAGCCTGGGGGTGCGTGTGTAACCCCCTAGCTGAGCCAACCTGGGAAAGGAAAATGTCCTCGCCACCCCAAAGCCAGCAGCCATGAGCGTGGAGCGTCCCAGTCGGGCACACAGGAGCTGCCTGCTCCCAGGCCGTTCTGGTGCGGCAGAAGGTGACAGAGGTGGGACTGCCCATGGGCAACCTATGTTATGCTCATGGGGATGGTGTGAATTGAGATGACCAAGTCTCTAATTAGGCATGAGGACCCTCCTGCTGCAAAACAGATATATGCCCAGAGCTCGAACACTCCATCCCCCAGCACTTGCACCCCAAAACCACTTGCTCCTCACTGCACAGTACCTGCAGCTCGACAGCTAAGAGCCAAGCTTGCTTTCTTTGCAGTAGGCTGGTGTTTTGGTGAGGCATGGGCAAAGCTGGAAGAGTGCCAGGAGCATCCAGAGGTTGGCTGCGGACTTAAGCAGGCTGTTTGTGATGTAGATTTGGGCCTGGGAGGCCTATGGAAAAACAGGGCTTCTCTTGGGGTTTGAGATCAGGTCAGGAATCCCAGGATAACTGGCTGCTCCTAGTCCAGCTGGGGAATCAAGCTCTTTGGGGCCACTGGGGGAGCTGCTGGAAGGATCCTATAAACTGTTCACCTGTCTCGATTATGCAATTTCCTGTCTACTTTTGGGGTTCCTGGTTCCAAAGAAAACAGCAAAACTCTGACTGTGCTTTGAGTCCAGAGCTAAGCCAGTACTGGGATGATATGCAGCACAGTTTAGCTGCACTCAGCATGAGCCTGAGCAACAAAAAAGCCAGCTGAAAACTTGACAGCGGAGAAAAGGCCATAGCTTTTCCCCGGCAAGAAAAGGCCTTTGGCTCACATCAGCTGGCATGCTGTGACACCTCCTTGACCAGCTTTTTTTCTCTCAGAAAGAGTTCCATGGGGAGAGGCATTTGCATGTGAGTGAGAGCAAGATAGTCTCGAAAATCAACCAGAAGGCCCTGAAATTTATCTGTTCTGCCTGGAGCCTGCAGTAGACTGGCTGGGGGCTTGTCTCCTGATGGACAACCCCAACACCAGTCAGACCAGCTGGCGCCAGCTGACTGGGAGCACCATGGTCACTGGTCTTGGGTGTGAGCCTTGCTGTGGACAGTTTGCAGCCCTTGGTGCAAATGGGCTCTGTTTAGCTCATAGCCAAGGAATTTGAGGAAGCACAGATCCGGGGCAAGTGTGGCCAGCGAAGCTGGCAGCTGGGGACAGCGCCAGGCAGCGGGGTCCTGGTGGAGGGTGGTGGGAAGGGGATCAGCACGGCAGGAGGGCTCAGAGGCTGTAGTGGAGCGCCTGGTATCGACTGGCTGGGATCGTAACCATGGCAGCAGCAGTTGCTGCATCTCAACATGGCTTGGGGACACTAAAAAAAAACAGAAGTGAAAAAAAAAAAGAAAACAAAAACAGAAGGAAAGATTAGAAATTCTAATAATTATATAAGCTTGCTGGCAGATCTGTTTTCCTGAATTTCACCTATACAGGGCCCACCCCTGGCCATCAGCTGAAGATTTGATTTCTAGAAGAAGCCACACAGGCGCCTTGTTCAGCTGGAGATGGGGAAGGGGCTCCACCAGCCCCTTTGCTCCTCCAGGCTTTCACTACACTAATAGGGAGCGTAGGGCAGAGGCCTGAGTGCTGGTATCCTTGCTGTGCACTTAATAAAGTGCCTGAAACTCCTCTACGTTTTTGTATTAAAAAAATGTCAGTGTCTCAGTGAAAGGCAGAGGGGGGATGACTAAATTGCTGTTAAGTGACATGTTGAGACATGAAATCGAGTGGAACGCTACATTTTTAAATTAGTTTTTGACAGTTCTTTCCCCAGTGTCTCACTAATCTACAGCTCCTGGAAAAATGTGTCCCCTCCCTCTCCCATCCCCTTCGCTGGGATCTGCCGTGCCAATTTTTCCTGTTGTGGAGGGTGAGTTAGGGAGAGGGGAGCAGTACAAGTTTTGCAGGCAGGACAGAAATCTGCTTCTCCGTGTGTTGAACGAAGCCTTCGAAGCGCTAAGGAGGGGCTGCGAGGGGAACGAAGCGCAGCTGGTGTTTTGCAGGTTGCTAAGTTCTCCCAGTGGCTGGGGAGATGGAAAAGTCCCAAAGAATAAGCTGAGCACTAAAGGCCTCTGGCTCACGCCTTTTGATCTGAGAGTCTTTTTTAGGCCTTGTCAGTCAGCAACACACGGACACCCGCCATGTCTGTGGCTGTATCAGGAATAGCTCAGTAGTTCATGTAACAGCTGCCTGTGCGGTGCCACGCTACCTGACTGACACTGCAGTCCTGCTAGCTTAGATGCCTGTTTTGAGGGTGAAAGCTGGGGAAAACCCTGGTCATGACATGACCAAGCATGGAAGCTCTTCCAGCTTCACCAGCATATGTGGCTGCAGACTGCTGCGTAAGTGGCCCGTGCCTACAGTAACCCAGGGTACAGGTCATGCTGGGGAGGGTCGTGCTCGGGCAATGGGCTCTCTCTGGGGCTGTGTCTCCCAGGGGCTTGATGCGATGACTACGCCAAACTGTTGCTCGACCTGAGTAAGAGACTTGATGATGAGCCTGAGTTTTATGGCTCTCTGAGATGCAGCCATCGCTTTGCCAAAATCAATTCACAGTCCTTGCTTACAGACCAGACGCTCTCCAAACCATCCATCCCTTTCCACATCCATGTTTTAGCATGCCCACTGCTCCTTCACACTCCAGCAGACGCTGGGGCGAGGTATGGGGTATGGAAAAGGCATATGGGACTTTTCCAGCAATGCTGTAAGCAGAGTAAAACCATGTGTCTGGAGAAGCAGACTTCTTTGTGCTTTGTATAGCACTGTCTGGAGGAGTCCCCTACCACCTGTCCCCTCCCACAGAGAGGAAGTGAGTGGTGAGGGATTCTATCAAAAATCCCAGGGTTTGGTTGCTGCGGCTTGTCTGGGATTTTCACCTAGGTGATTTAGTGCAGACGAAATGGCTTTATAAGCTGAAAAGAGTCAGGGCTGGGAGCCTAATTAGCACTCACGGGGAAGACAACAGTGATGGAGTGGGTGACCTAAACAAAGTCACTGGATGTGTTCAGGGTGACTCTCCCCTTCTTCCCCTGCCTGGCTCTGGCTGTCTGTGCAGGGCTTCCCTGCTAAGAGTGCGAACGGAGAGCAGAGGGCTGACCTGATTTATAAATGCAACCAGGGTGATGGGCTGGTGCCCATCTAGGGAGCAGGAAGGTGTTTCCTGGAGCTGCTCCCTTGTGGAGGAGCAGAGAGAGACAAGGATGGCAGGCATTTCCAGAGAGGAGCCAGCAGTCAGCACAGGTGTGAGCAGAGGTACTAAGGAAGAGCAGAAAACCTGCTCAGTTGTCCCTCACTGTGATACAACACAGGTGGCATCCCGGTGGCAGCGTACTGTGTGCCTACGTGTGTGCATTGCATGGGGAACGAGGTGGGGAGCAGTTCCCTTGGGCAGGTACACAGCAAGGCTGGCTGTTATGACAGCAGCACCCCAGGCTCTTTCTAGTCCCTCCAAGTCGTGTCAAAGTGCCATTAACGTGTCCTGCTCTTCCTGCACTGTCAGGGCTGATCTCAGCCAGTGTTTCCTCTAGTTGCAAACAGAGCACTTATGTTGCAGAGTAACAACTTTCCGCTGACCTTTCCAGGGACCAGGTTTGGCCCTGGTGCCCTGTTCACTTTTCTTCTGCCCTCCTTCACCCCACATTTCTGTTCTGGGCACTTTTGATCTTCACATGATCACACAGAGAAGCGGGACGGAAGACTGGGGTTATTTCAAGATACCTTGAAATATCTGGCAAAGTCAGGGTTATGTGTGTACACGGACAACTAGGAGCCAGCACGTACATCCCTGACTGACAGCCCAGCATACACATGGCTATAGTATACTTCCTGCAGTGAGGCATCTAGGCAAGGGGCCCAAGCAATCTCTGTAGCGCACACACCTGGGTCCCTGGCTAAATGGCAGTGTCTTTGAGCTTAAAGTTCCTGAAAGCATCCTGAGCTGAGATCCTCCTGCTCCCTGCCAGAGTTTCTTAGGGCTCTAGGGCTGTGTGTCTAGGTGCAAGGAGCTCAGACATAAACCTTAAACCTCCTTTTGGACTCCATCCCTTGCAAACTTCTTGAGTCAGAGACATGAACTCAGACCCTAGCAGGAAGGGAGGGTGCAGGCTGTCATCTCCGATGAGGAGGGCTCCCCACAGAAATGAAGAGTTTCCTGCCTGACACCGCTCGCTTCTCCTATCCATCGCTTCTGCTATGGACCATTAAATATTAACCAAAGCATGTTCATCATTAACACTCATTGCCTTTGTTCTCCAGGCTCCCAGTGCCCATTTGTGGGGCTTTTGTTATGTATTTTTCAGCACTTTGTCTTTTTAATTGCTTGCTTCTCTCTGACATGCCAAGCTGTGGTTTGCAAGTCAGCTGCAAGAAACAGAGGGGCATTTTTATTGCTCCGGACTGGTTGGTTTCACAGCAGTGGAAGAAAAGGCTTCGCCAGTCCCAGCTATTTTAGCCTAAGCAGACCCTGCAGTCTATGAGTGCCAGTGATAGATGCTCCTTGCCTACCCTGGGGCAGACAGCTCCAGAGTCTTTAATCTATTGCAGAAAGGGAGCCTTTTCTGTAACTCAGACTGCTTTGGCTCTGTTTCTCTCCATTCCTCCTTCCCACTATCCTGATCTTTTTCTTGCTCTCCCCTCTTGAGCAACATAACTGTTTTCCTCATGTGCATGCACAGTGTGGGGCTGGGCTACAGGCGCTGCTGTGCTGGAGGCTCTGAGCTCACCTGCTGGCTTCACTATGGGTGTTTGCATGCGAAAAAGCTGCAGGACCAAACTGGAGGTATCCCTAAAGGCCTTTCATCCCGCGTAAGCTCTTCTGACATCGTGGAAAATGCCCTGATATTAATCTCTTCCTCCGAACCTTAATGCTGCTTTCACTAGAGCTTAGCTGGCCTGGGCAGGCCTCCTGGCAGCTGGCATGATCTGGGTCCCTATGAAAAATGGATGCTGTGCAGTGGTCCTGCCAGCTGGGCTGAGACTGAACGAATGCCAGCATGAGGTGTGAACAGCAGCCCAGTGTCTGAGGTTGTGGTGCTGACTTTGCTGTTGGTAATGGCAGGTGGGAAAGCCAGAACACAATAGCTGCAGGCCCAGAGATGCTGCCTCTTGCTGAACGCTCCAGAGGGAGAGGGCTAAAGGAGAGCAAGGGTCAGTAGGAGGCACACAGGCAGTTTCTATCACCACAGCGAAATGCCATGAAATCTTTCTCTCTCGCTGATCGCAGAGGAAGATAGAGAAGGTGCTTACAGGATAAGGTACCTTCACCAAGTCTCCTGTGGGAACCAAGCATATGAAGCCACCAGGCATTATGGCAGTCAGCTCAAGTCAGACCAAGTAGAGATGGGTCAGCTGGTTTGGAGCTGATGCAAACTGACTCAGGTCTCTGCTCAGAGCTCCCCCGTGGGATGCTGAGCACAGCTGACAAGTGGAAGTGAAATGTCTGCTTCAAGACCTCATTCTTTGCAAGCTCAGCAAACCAGCGGCCAAAAGCTCACTTCTTGCAACAGAGGTACCCAAGGGAAGATGTGCCAGGAGCTGGAGCCTCTACCCTTTGGCAGCTTGAGTGGAGTTTCTCTTCAGATAGAGACAGTCAGTAGCACTAAGTTTGGCATTTAGCTCTTCAGTCAACAAAAAGGCGTAGACACCAGGTTTCTGGGCTTAATTCAAGGGCTATTGACTAGGCAATTCTACGATCTGTGCTGCAAGGAAGGACACAGGTAAAGGGCTGTTTTCTCCTGCCCTGAAACTCTGAATCACCCTAGATGCATGAGGATAATTGATCTTAACTACATTAGTTAGTCTCCTAATGCTTCTTATCCTAAAAGCGATAGATATCAAAAGTACCCATGCTGTAATAGCATATCAGTCTTTGAGAAGGAGTCAAGTCCCACTGAAGACAATATAGCTCTTTTCCTTGACTTTAGCAGGCTTTGGATCAGGGCTGAACTCATCTCAGTCTCCTTACGGCAGGGTAAAAAGGCACAGTGACTAAAAGAACCAGGAATGGACCCAGCAGTGGTGGTGATGGCAGGGACTTTTAGGAGGGGAAAGGCTGGTGTCAGCCTTCCCTCTAAGAGCTTTAATGCCCAACATGTTGAAATTTAATAATTAAGGAGATGCTTTCACACGTGTGTTTTTTTTAAATAGTCTAACAGCTTGAAATAAGCCATTCAATAATTCATTGACAAAGTTAAACTGCAGATTTCAGCACCTGAGCTGAGGGGGTGGGCTCAGCCTCTGCAGACAAATGATGTGAGAAGTAATCACTTGATGAAGAAAAGAAAGATATTACTCTAAGATTTGTCAGCTCCCTTGTAGGAATTCATCATAGCGGGTCTGGGACTTTGAATGGGATTTGTGCTGCTAATTCATCACTAATCAACGCTCTAAACTGGCCCAGGCATGAGGGGAGGAAGGGAGATGGGGGGATTCTAGACGAGCAAGAGCAAGAAGGAGGGAGAGAGAGGAAATCTTTATTTGTTGGGGATGAGTCAGAATGCATAAGGAAGAGATAAAAATGGACTGCTGGTGCTGGACAACATCTGCACATGCATGCTTGTCATAGGGGAAGTGTCTAGCACTGTTGACAGCTGAATGGATGATCCCAGTGTGTATAGGTGGGGACTTGGTCCCAGTTAAATAGGTTTTAGTCCCAGCTCCACTCTTGGCTAACTCTTGTCTCCTTCCTGCGCTTGTCACCTCATCCATTTGACAAAGAGATTTGCTGAAGACCAGGCAGAGACTTGCAGTGCTGCTGCTGTTGCAGACGTTATGACTGATCTGGCTGGATGAGATGAGTGATTCAGCTGGACGCCTGTCCTCCACTGCCAGAGCCTGGCTCCACATACAGTCTGTACAAAGAAATAGGTGCAGGCTGAATACACCTCTGAAATGCCACTGCAATAAGGGAAATAACAAATCCTCCCAGCTGCCACCTAGAAGTGGCAGCTCTGCATATAATAAAAGGTGGCATCTAAAAGTGGCAGCTCTGCATATAATAAGAGGTGGCACCACAAAGTTGCCCCAATAAAATAAGATTATCTCAGTAATATATCAGCGAATGAAGCTTTGTGAGTCTTTCAAGCACTACAACTGCTTTACATTTTAAAATGACCTCGTTTACTCACTGTACATTGCTGTTACTGCTTCAGCAGCGGTGCTGCGAGTTTCCCGGAATGCATCTCTCCCCGTATGGGTACCGCTGGAACTGACAGGGAATTTCCCGTCAAACTGCAAAGCTTTGCAGGGAGAGGGACTCTGAGGTCACAAAATGTGTGTTTAGTAACTCAAAACCATCTGCCAGAATGTATACTTTTTCAGCAAAACTGAAAAGGTCAGGAAAAGTTATCCAGTAGGAATTTATGGTTGAGGAGATGGACAGAAGATCACCACAATGACTGGTAGTGAGATTCTGGACATGGGATATAGAAGTGTTAAGTTATACTCCAAGCCAACAAATGGCAGGTGTTGGACCATGAGTAAATCTTGCTGAGCTGTCTGTAGGGTGCTAGAAATGTCTCTTGTGGTAGATCCCCTCGTTCTTATTACTCTCCCACTCCCTTAGTAGCTGCTGCAATGTGCTTTGTGCTGCCCCTGTGAAAGTGGCTCTCACCACTTAGCTAGCCTGACAGAACTGGACCCAGCACATTCTTCCTGCTGGGCTGCCTTTGGTAAAACTCTTTATTAAGGACAACTCACAAAGTCATGCTGTTCTAATCTATTTTTCTGCCCACTTCCATGATTTAAATGCCGGGTTGTTTCTCTCTCAGTCTCTCTTTGTATGTGCATATTATATCACTTGGGTATCTCCTAATTGCTTGCTACCACGTGAGACAGCTCCACCAGGAGAGAAAGAGTGGGCTCAGTCACCATGCCCTACGCTGACAGTTAGGATACTCTTGAGAGTTGTGGGACCTTCAGCTGCACTTTCTGTCCCACTGGATTCAAGGATTTGAAACTTGGTATGCGTTGTTCCACTCCATATGCTCCGATTCCTTGGCTGTTAGAGGAATGTCATCCTTTCTGAGATTTTTTTTCTTTGTTCTTTTTTTATGAGAAAGCTCAAAAGTCTATTTCTGCCTAATGCAGAAGGAAAAGCACTGAAATCTTGAAAAGTGTTCCTGAGAGGAAAACCCCTTCCTTCCTGGCTCCAAGTTTATTCTCAGGGTAACACATGAATAGTGTTTAGGGCCAGAAAGGATCAGTAGGTTAATCAATAGACAAAAAAAAGATCATAGCTCTCTGTGCCAGACTTTGATTCCTACGCTGCCACTACAGTTTATGCGGCTAGCTGCCCATTTATACCATTTTACAGCGCTCAGAATATCCATGATGCCCTAATCCAATTTATGCTCTAATCTTATACTATTCACCCATCTTTTTGCCACCCTTTTTTTCTGGGAGCTCCCAAGATGCTCTCGGCTCATTGGCTTGCCGCATTTCCAACACTTGCAGAACGTGCCAGGTAGAAAGCAGGCCCATGAGCAGCTAGCGAGCTCTGTGTGACATCTCCAAGGTAATGCAATGCAATGCAATCTCCATGCTGGGTGCCGTTTACTTCAGGAGTAGTTACTCCTAATTTGGGCTTGAGACTGGCCGGGGAGAACAGGAAGGGGCGATTTTTCTCCATTGACTCTACAGCAGGATGCAGAGGGGAAATTCCAGTGGAGCCCAACAGAGTTTGTAGCCCTGAGCTAAGACTGAGCATGACAGCACAAGCAGAGCACCAGATCGAGCTTGGAACATCTGAGCAGGCTGCCAGAGTCTTGCTGAATGAGGCTGCTGGGAAAAGGATCATTTCTGGTGAAAAAGAGGCATTTCTCTGCTTTCTCCCTTTCCCTGTCTTACGGCAGGCAGCTCAGCTACTTTGCTCTCCTCCCCTAGCCTGTTTTTGATCTTTCGTTCTGCCAATGGTGATAACTCTGAAGCACTCTTACAAAGGGCAGAGTCACAGACCTCAGACTAAACACACTTTTCTCTGCTCAGCTGCAGCTCGGAGGCAAGCAGTGCAGTAGAGAGGGCTGTGGCAAGAAGCATTTCTGTGTTTCTTGTTTGTACAGCATGTAGCGCTGTGGAGTCCTGGTCTGGGATGAAGACCTGAATATGTCAGTGGAACAAACAAATAATAAGGGACTGAAGACCGATTTACCTTGGAATGGGAAAAAAACACTGCAAAAGCAAAGAAAAGGAAATTAATAAAAATAACAAACTTGTCTTCTCAAAAAGTCAGCTGCAAAAGTCTCCTGAACTTGTGTAGTCTTTTTGCTGCCTTGATGTGACTAGATATGTGGGTGGATGGATCGGGATACTGCATCAGGACAGGCTACAGACAGAAATGAAGACGTTGATAAATAACAGTGCTTCCTTCATGGGGTCTATTCCAGAGATCTTGTCTCAGCTCTCAGGAAAGGAGTTAAGGAGTTACCCTTGAGAAAATATAGCAAGTTTTTAGAGTCTCAGCAGGTAAAACTTCCTTTCAAGAAAAGTGGCTTGGGTTCCAGCCAGGACCCTTGTAAAGAGCATCTCAGTATGCTTTGGGATCTGGGTTATCTGTGGATTAAATGCACACACATATCCCTTCCTTATATCTTAGGCACTGAGAAGAGTTTAGGTGACAGTTGCTTTACGACTTCTGTTTTTTTCAAGAGTCAGAAAAACACAGGCAAACTTCACTGGAGAGGTCCACAAGTTCATGCTCTGTCCTCTAGGACTTTTCTCTAGATCTGCTGCAGACAGCGGCAATTTCTGTCCCAGATACGATTTATTTGGCACTGAGGATCTCTACCCTGTTGCTGGTTTTCCAGATGGGAGAGTGAAATATTGTCAGATGAGGACCCCACCTCCATATTTCTATCTCCAGAGAATCAATCTTCAGGACATCTTCTTGGGCATTGCTGATCGAGCAGAAAGCCTCCACAAGACTCTGTTCTTTGTTGATCAAAAAAGCGGACTCAGTCAGATGTTCTCTTTGGGTTTCATGGTAAATTAGGAGTCTTATCTTAACAGGCTTTGGCCATCATCTTTAAGCCCAGAGCAGCAGTATTATCTGGTAAGTGACCTTCTGTAACTTCTTGCAAGTCTTCTACCTTAGCTGCAGCATGATTTCTGCACTGGCTTGTGTCTGCTCTTGAAGTGATGTAGATAATATCCAAGTTTCCTATGTGTGGATACTCAGACACTGATTTGAGAAGGTCCCAGCAAACACTGCACATTTTGTGAGAATCCTCAGGACTGTCTAATGTTGACACCTCCCTTCTAGCTTGATCAGAGCATTGAATTCCCTCTTTCAGAAAGCACCCGGGAAGCCCTGGGTGGTCATCAAGCATCAAAGCTATAACTTCACAATAGTGCAAAAGATAGCTCTGCCTAAAGTTGATCTGGGAAGCAGAAGTCAGTAGTGATCCAGAGGGGAACCTCACACCACATTGGAAATCCTGTTACTGAATTACCAAGGCTACCTCTTGTGACTCTTGAATATTCTTCACGTAGTTCAGAAGCTAGTGTAAACTTCCTTCTTCGATGGGAACAACAGGGAGACATGGCCCTGGAGAATAAAAACCATCTCCAGTTACTTCCACAGTGAGATTTTTAAGACAACAGAGTCAGAGAATGGATTCTACTTGCTGAAAGTCCAAGGGAGCTGTGCCTTGCGACGATAAAGAATGTGGTTGTAACCTGGGAAGAAAACATGTCTGAATAAAATGGCTCTGCTTTTGGTGTGTGTCAGAGGAGTGGTAACCGGTGGGGAAGGCAGTGTCATGTCTGCAGATATTCCTGTCCCTCTGGGACTTCTACAGTTTGCCTCATGTTCTATCTTGCACCACCTGGGCAGAGTGTATCAGGATGCAGGTCCCTGGTGCCTGGAAGGCAGAAGGTCTCTAATGAGTACTTGGATCAAATGGGTCTCAGCCAAACTGGGACCTATTGCACTAGGAGAGACTCCAGATTAGAAGATGGGACTCTACTGGCTGACAGGGAGGCAGTTCCCGTGTCTGTCATGCCTCAAAAGTGATTCTCTGGTCTCACAAACATCTCAAAGTGCTTAAAAAATGTGTCCTGAACCTGGCGCGTTTTAATGGACGCAGTACAGAGTCCCACTTTCCTAGCAACACAGGGCTGGAAAGATCTGTTCTTATTGTTGCACCATGCCAACAACACTGCACCAGGCCCTTTATGTTTGCATTTCTGCTTACTGAATTAGGAAAGTGGGTATCAGCACAGTATAACCTGGAAGACATATCTGCATCCTTTGTTTAGGCTTGTGGCTCCCTGGAAAGGCCCAGTGGGCCACAAGAAAAAGCAATACATTAGAGTATTGCAAAGGAAAAGCAATACATTGGTTTAGTACAAGTGATAATGCTTCCCTGCAATAGCCAGCTTAGGCAACTCTAATAGCTTTCTACTGACTTTCTGCTGAAAGAACAGCTCTTAGCTCAAACAACAGAGATATATCTTCGGGCAGAGAAAGTTCCCTGGTATCTGAGACTGCTTTCAGCTTGTGAGGGAGACTCTAGTACATACCTTCCAAACTGGAGAATCTGCAAAGAAAATGACCTTGAAATATCCACTTCAATGACATTGAGAAGAAACCTTACAGCAGCATAAATCAAATTGCAGTGAGGAAAGGAGGTAGAGGTTGAAAAGCCTGAAATGGGAGGGTTTAACCAATGGAAGGAGGACTGTGGGCCTTTAAGCTCAGTATCAACTCTGTCAAACTTTTAGGAGCAAGGGATGGCATCCTGACCATCTGATGGTAAGAGGATGTATGGCCTAGTAAAATCTGGGACAGGCAGATCTACAGCTGAGCAAATAAGACTGAACATGTTATGTATATCAAGCAGTTCAGCCTCTTTTCCTCCTGGGGGGAATGCTAGCCATCTGTCGTATTCATTGGATCAGTTAGCGTTCAAAATAATGGGAGTGACTTGGAGAGCAGAGAGATAAACACATTTTTATAAGCAATAGCAAAGGGCCAACTGCAAGGGTCTGATCTGCTGCAGCTCGTGGCAAGAGCCCAGTCATTACCCCCAAAACTGTTCTTCCTCCGTGCTGAGGGGAGCGTGACATTTGGCACTGAAAGGGGCCCTCCCTTAGACATGTTCAGCATTTGCCCTGCTGCAGATGCCTGTGTCAGCTGCTTAGAAAATTGCCTTCCATAAACAACTAGTCCAGGAGCACTCTGCAACGGTCTCCCTGGGGACCGATGTCCTCTCCTTCCTCCCAGTGTTGGGGATGGGGTAGGGGGGCAGGGATGCTGCGCTTGGCCATAGGGAAATAGAAGTGGGGGGGCGCAGGAACTACCCCTCCCAGATGGCTCCTCGCCCACGGGGGCTCCACAAAGCACAAACAGAAAGAGCCCAGGCTCCGGGCTAGGCCACGACATGGGGCAAAACCAATGGACAGAGATGGGCCTGTTGGTGCCACGAGTGCAGGCCCCAGCAGGGAGAGGAAAAGGTGTCCCCACCGCCGCGGTAGGAAGCTGCAACGTGCCCTGATCCCTCCCACAGCCCTGGCTGGGGTGCTGCCCGTGAAGGATAAGGGAAGGTGCATGGGCAGGAACCACCCGAACAGCTTGATCCTGTTCCCTCTCCTGCCCCAGCAAGCATGCCTTGGTGAAGGGGAGCCAGGGGGGAGCAGGACAGGGGCAGGAGCAGGACAGGGGCAACCCCCTGCTTTCAGCCGTCATCGAAGTTTGCTTGTGGGTGGCAGCAGGTCTGTAACTCTCCCCCTTGTAAACACTCTGCTGTTCGATGGTTCGTTCAGGCAGATTTAAAAGGAAATCCAATGTGCATTTACAAGCTCCCAGCCCATTAACGAATGGGTTCATAAAGCAGTGAACAAAGACTAATCAATATGCTGAGTGCAGGGGAGAAGGAGCCTGAAAGCATTTGCTAATCACGGGGACGCTGCTGGCCTTATAAATAACTAGGGTCTCTTTCTGATGGGGAGTGGGCCCAGGGAGCAATTCGGCACCTTTCATCTCCGGTCGCCTGTGAACGCCTCTCTCCAGTAATGAGCCTGCTGCTTGCTCTCCTCCCCAGAGCAGAGCGAGGAGGAGGAGGAGGAGGAGGCAGGCGGAGCTGCCACTAATGGTGACTTGCCACAGGGATCAATAGACGGGAAGCAAATTAACTGGGCTCTCGTGGGAGGGGATTTGTCGATACGCGGGGCGGTGGGGAGTGACACCTGATCAGATGGCTGTGCCGCTTTGCAAATACCAGCGTATAATGAACACCCGAGGGACCAGGAGGACGGGAACCATCCTAGCTGTCTGGGATGCTGCTTTCCACCACCTAATCCTCCCATTAGCATGCACGCAGCTTTGATTTTTTCCCCTAACGAGTTCCCTTGCTCCCTATCTTCCTCCACGAGGTGCTGCTCCCACTGACAGGCCCCCTCCCACACACGCCTTGAGAAGGAAGAAGGGTCCTTGGAGCCCAAATTCGTGATGCTCAGGGCCCTGCTCTGGTGTGGAGAGGACCTTTTGCAGGAATGGTGGCTCTGTTATCTCTCCCTCCCTCGCTCTGGGATGAGCCTGAGGAGCCTGCCCTTGCCCCACAGAGGGCGATCTGGGGGGGCTTTGCCTTAGGACACCTCCAGACCTCGTCCCAAGAGGCCTCCGGTCCTCATCGCTGTCTTTCCCACTGGAAATGGTGACATTTGCTTGCAGACTCCCCCCTTCCCCCCAACATTTTTCTCAGCCTCTTGGCCACTGCAGGACTGTGTTGTGAGGTGGGGTGGGGGGAGATGAAGAGCTCAGCTGAGGATTGCCTCCATTGACCGCTTCCTTCCCCTGGGTCTTTGGGGAAGAGGGACAGCTTCTCTGGGTGGTGAAGCTGGCAGAGCCTTTCCTTGCCAAGCCTGGCAATTTGGTCAGTCTTTGGGGTTTTTTTAGCACTCCCAGCGACTGAAATGTCCTCAGGCCCCTCTGCTGGCAGCAGACGCAGAAGGCTAGAGGGGGAAATTACTCGCAGTCAGCCAGCCCACGAAATAATCTCCTAGCTATGGGACTGCCAGGACGCTGGAGTTATGGAGCAAGTGTCTTCATGAAAAACTGATGCAGATCATCTGAATTGTTGCTTGACCCAGCAGTCCTCCAGCTATACAATTAGGGGAACGATCCTTGGCTTGGAGCTCTGGGGGCCGGAGCGGGGGGAGGCCCTCCTGCCTGCAGTCTTCATCTGCACATTCATGAGTTTGGTACTGTGGGCGTTAGTCCTGGGGTTTTGCATCTGAACTGGAGCCAGCAGAGCAGGGAGGAGCCGGGATAAGGAGCAATCACTTGCTAGACCAAGCCTGAATGGTACAGCAACTGGAAAAGGACAGCTGCTACGAGTTTTTGCACCTGCTGGAGGTGTTTTGAACATGAAATTTGTGTATGAGTAGTGATTTTAACAAGTGGACCAAGTGTCATTATCTTCTTGGTAACACTAGGCAGCCCTGGTGGGAGGATGGGTGGATAGGAAGGACAGCAGCAGCGCAAAATAGTGGGCTAAGAAAAGCAAGTTGTGAGCACATACAAAGAGCAGGATGACCCTGCCGGAGTGTGACTCATGTCTGCAGACTAGATCTGTGTTTAGTAGGTCTCCTTTGCTGCAGACTTCGAGGCACAGTATGGTAAGACTGTGTAGTAGTATCAGTCAGCTGTGCTGAGACTGCCAGGGATTGGATATCCCGGGGCAGTTTGCCAAGAAGACCCTTAAGACCCACCACAGGCCTCTCTGCAGGACAAACCTTACATTTGGACAACGACTAGCATTTCTTTTGGAGCAGACCCAAGAGACTCTCATGCTCCTGGAGCCAGCCCCCAGACAAAAGTCATGAGACGGGTTTGAGTTGAGTGAGTTTTGTGGGAGATAACCCAGCTCCCTGGGAGGTGAATGTGCACGTGCTTGTATTAGAAATGCAGCCCTGAGCATGCAGATGTGAGTGTCACCCAGCTTGCCTCTTGCTCTCGCCATCGGTGGAGAAGGAAGCCGGACAGAGGCCACCAGCACTTTTTCTGGCAGGCAGCCAGGGCAACTTTCTGGCAGCAAGTTATCTGAAGGAGCAGGGCGATCGCTGAGGGCCACACTCTCTGTGCCGCTTTGGCTGGGGGAAGCTCTCGCTGTGCTGGGAAGTGTTGCTCCTTCTCTATTGCCTGACAGCTCATGCCCTAGAGGGCTCATTTGGTGCAGATCCAGCAGCAAGTTCAAGTCACATTTAATTTTGCCCACACACACAAAAGAGAAAATCTCATTGTTTCTGCTGCTAGCTGCTTGACTGGCTGCCCAAACAAACAGGCAAGATAAAGTGACCCTGGGCGTCTCTGCTGAGCCATGGCCAAGGCTTGATTGAGCAAATGAACCTCACCCAAGAGAGCAGGGTTCAGACATCTTTCACATTAAGCAGACTCCAAGGCTCAGCCCCACCCAGCCCCACGCATGGCATGTTTCCCCTTGGCACCCGTCCACCTCCTCGTGCCCGTGGCTGATGGAAGCAGGGCCAGGACCAGCTTTATGGGGGGGGGGGCGGGGAGAAGGAGGGGAAGGAGTCTCCTGGGAAACCAGAGCACCGTTGATCAGCACCATGCTTGTGTGAGTGACAGTAGCATCTCTCTGGGAGGTTCCCTTTGTCTGGCCTCTGCAACTATCACTTTTTCACCTACCCCCCTTCTCTACTTCCCTCTCTGCTCATGATAGGGATTGGAAAGTCCCAGTGTCTGTGGGCATGCCTAGGAAGATATGCTCAGGACCAAGTTGTTATCAGCTTGAAAATGATCCCATTTCCTTCCTCCCTTCCACTGTCTATCCCTCACCACCTTCTGCACCCTTCTTTCTCATCTCTCCATCTCTCCTTCCCACTTCTTCACTGATCTCCACCTTCCTTCCTCATCCTCCTTCCTATCTCCCTCCCGTTAAATCTCATCCCCTCTGCCTACAACGGAGCTGTGCTGTTAAAGCAGCCTATTGAAGGGACTTGCCAAAGAAACCATTAGCTGGAAGCCAAGCAGAGGCCGGTGGTCCTGAAAGCAAAAGGAGCTGTGGTGGAGGGCAGTGAGGAAAGAGCCCATCTGTATTAAGCAGCTCTTCACTGCCGCAGAGTTTAGAGCGATCCCCTCGCTATGCATCAATCAGCCACGCTGCAACAGCCATTTGTGAAATGAGTTCAAGCAGTCCCATTTACATTTCCTAATGAAGACAGCGACGCACAGAGTCACGGCTGCATTGCCCCCCTCTTCCCTTCAGCCCCAAGATGAGAAGCACAGGTCCCCACTGGAGTTTCTGTTCCTCTGGCGGAGAACAGCTCTTGATGTGAATAAGGAGAGAAAAAGGTGCCTGAAAGGAGAAACGTAAAGGTGGCATCAGAGGCTGGAGAGTTCCTGGCTGTTTCAGGCTGTTAGGGAATAGGTGAGAATGAGCATATTGTCCCAAGAAAAACACATTGGCTTGATGACATAGTAAGGGCTGGGTGTGAGGATCTCAACTTTTTGTTACTGTTAGAAGTGTGGAAAACAGGTCTGCGTATAAGAATAGAACATAAGATTGGTCTGGGCCCCCCACCTCCCTATGTCAAACTTCTCCTGGAACAGTTTGGCAAGGCTTTCATGGCATTCATTATCCCTCTTCCTCCAGTTATAACAGAGCCCGGCTCCTTCCCCAGTGCTGTCTGAGCAGCTTCTCTGCACAAATCCTTGACCATAGCAGAGACCCAACAAGTGCTCTCAGGCTTGCTCACGCTCCTTCTGTGGCCTCCAGGGCTGTGGTCACCAATGTGCCTTTGCTTGGGTGCAGGGAGGATGTGGAGTGCTGACACGCCGATGCCCACTGCATAGCTGCTGAAGGGGGACGGAGAGCTGGTGACCCTTTGCGTGTTGATGTTTCCCAAAGCCAACCCTTCTCAGCCACACAGCAGGCAGGAAAGCTGAGAGTTAGGCTGGGCATTACGCTGGACCATGAGACTATGCTTATGCTAATAAACTGAGCTGGATCTGGGCATATTTTTGAGCTCTGTCTCACACTATTTAGTCATCAACGTTCTCTTCCTTCTCCTGGTGTTTTCCATGGACAATGGTCCATGGTTCTGGCCTGCTCTCCCCCCCAGCAATGCCCAGGCACCATTCAGAATAGGGAGTGTGGATCAGGCCATACTATCCTGTTCTGGTGGGAAAGGAGAGATTAACCACCCAGATATGAGTTGTACCATATTTGCCTTCTGGGTCAGAGAACAGATCCCGGTCCATTTTACTTACTAGTGTAGCTGTACCCTGACAACCATGGCTTGAGTTCCTGCTCCACTATAGATTTTTTGTGTGGTTTTGGGTAAGGAAGTTACTCATTATCTCTGTCTGGTGTCTCCGTATTGCAGGCAATCACATGGGTTTAACTTTCAGGGACAGCGGGACAAAAGGATGAATATACATAAAATACTGCGATGCTGTAGATATAAGCCCATAAATGTAAGTGCTTAAGATAAAAAAGAAAGGCAGTGTTGTACCAATCTTCATCCTGTTAAGTGCTTTGAGATCCTTGAACATAACATTTGATATAAATGCAAAATAATTATTATTTTGCTAAAATTATTCATTTCCTTCCATTATACTCACGCACCAAGAAGTACGTTCCCATTGCCAAGCATTTGTGCATAATCTCCAGAGAAGTCCTTGTCTGATGTGTTTATTCAGTGTAAATAAGTTGAACATTGGGGAATGGATGAGCTCTACTAATTGAATTTATTCTTGTAAATTTAATGCCATTCGCTCCAAATGTGCCATCCAAAATGTTCATTATTTTGTTCATCTGCATGGTCACCATTGAAATTCAGAGGACGCATCTGAAATCCTAGAGCATGGCTGGAGGAAATGGTCTTTACAGCAACCAATGGAAATATCATTTGGAATTCCAATATATTTATATTCAGACTACATACATGTGTTCTTAGAACGGAAGGATCAGTGACTGCAATTGGGAGGCAGAAATGTGCCCACTGTGAGAGAAAGTACGTAATTTTTCTTACTTCTCTCATGCACATTCCTTTGAGGCTTACAATCCCTGTGCTTATTCTCTGCTCAGAGACGATATTTAAAGCAAGGCCAAAGGGGCCAAGGCAAACCTGTAGGTTGTTCTATGAACATGTTTCAGGTACAAGGTAAGAATTATACCCAGGCATAACTCAGCACCAGCCAGGCCTTTTTTGTTCAAACTCAGCTTTTTTTATAGCTCTTATGGAGATCTGACAGCAATGAATGAGCTGTTTGTGAGAACACTATTAATTGATTTGCAAGTCCTGAGTGCAGGAGTTTCTTTTCATATCTGAGCACTAGGAGCATCTGTTACGTTTCTTGAAGTTCTGCATGCATGTCTCAGGCCATAGTGGGATATATATCTGCCACAAACTTGGTGTGATCCTTTTAAGCCTGTTGCGTGGTGCTTAAGTATGATATTTTGGGGTGGAGGAAGCTCCATGCTGTAGGAAGGAAAATGAAAAAAGGCAGAGAACATCATTATGTCACTGCCCACATGTTGAGCATGGTATGCAGTTCTGGCTTCTCTGCCTCAGTTGTAGCTTATGCACTAGACCTAAAAAAACTCAGAAAAGAGCACTAAGGCTGATCAAATGTGTGGAATGGCATGAATGTGAAAAACAATTAACTGGGCTAGGACTCCTCTGCTTGGAAGAAGACAGCCGAGGAGGTAGAATTTTATGAAATTACGAGTGCCATGGAGGAGGAGAACAGGGAATGACTGTGCTCTTGCAGCGTAAGGACTGAGAGGATCAGAGGAAAGGAGGAGGTGGCAGTTTCAGAAAAGACAAAAGGAGGTGGCTTCTCACCAGACCAACTGCCCAGCGTGGAACACGTTGGCACTTGGCATCTAGGAAGACTTTAATGCACGTGGAAATCCATAGGAGAAAAATCCATTGCACATTCTTAAATACAAAGATGCCACTTGTAATTCAGGAAGTCTCCATGACAAAGGTGGCTGGGAGAGTAATCTAGGAAAATATTGCAGTGCGCTTACCCTGTTCTTGTAGCCTGCTGGTTGGAGACAGGCTGTTGGGTTAGGTGAGTCTCTGGTCTGACCAGGTTCAACTGTTACGTCTGTTGCTCAAAAAATCCCTATGACAGTTGGCTTGGCTTTAAGAACACTAAACTTTGCAGAGTTATGTAACTATTAACCGCTTTATCTTCATGCCATTAAGTAACATTAGGTCCCTACTATGGTTTTAGCAAAACCCACATGAGCCAAGAGGGAGAAATAATTGCAGCCCATATGCCTGAAATCAACCATCCCACAAAGGGCTGCAATTCAACTCATGAGCTGTAATCACATCAATTAACCTTTGTTCCATTTAACATTAGGAGGGCCACAGAATTACAGTTTTCCTAATTAATCTCCTAAATAGGGATGGATCCAAAGTAAAGATAGGTCCCTATGTCTCCCACACTTGTGGAAAGGCAAGGAAAGAGAGAGGAGGGTTGTTAAACAACAGGAAAGAGGGGCTGAGGAGGGTGAATGCTGTCTGAGCCTTGCTCGGGAGCCTCTGGGATGAGCTGAAGAAGCGGCTTGGGCTTTGAGTGAAACACCAGGGAGAGGAGAGACCTGGCATCTGGAAAAGGGAAAGGAGGAAGAGCCCCCAGGCCTCTCTCCCCAAATATGGGGCATGGCACAGACTCCCTAGAATCAAGTGCCTAGCTGAAGACCCATGGGCTGTTTAGGAACTCGTCTTTGCTGCCCCATTAGAGGGTCAAACGGCAGAGATGGCCTCAGGGAAGGAAGAACATAGAGTGGCCATTTAAAAGGAAAAAAAGGAGAAGATTCAATGAGCAGCAATGGGAAAGTAATTGAGCTAAACTGAAACATAATTGGAAAATAATCATGGTGAGCAGCAGTTTAACGTGTTTTATTTTAATTTGAACAGAAGTAGCTTTATGCGTTTCTGTTCAGCCCCAGCTCGGGGTTTGTGATCTGTTCTCTAAAGCATAGACCAAAGACTTTTACAGCGGCCTGGGACTGATGCCAGAAAGAAACAGCTTCTGCCCCCCTCATCCTCACTGCCACCTCTGTCTCCTTGTACAGCTCTGGGGCAGAGCGGCGTGAGGAATCCCATTTCTCCAGCAGTGTGGGAGGAGGACAGCAGTTCCACCGACAGCAGGAGATGGAGGCTGCTAGTTGGGGGATGAGGCGAGGAGACTCCCCACTTGCTTGCTTCATGTTAGTTAAGAGGACTTCCTGCCCATGCTTTCTCTGTGCTGTTCTGCTCCAAAGCTGCTTATGCAAAGCGTTCAATAGATACCCCCTGAAACGTGGAGGAGATGAACAAGATAATGGGAAGAATAATGAAATGTCCCTCAGCCCCTGGGGAAGCAGTATTGACCAGCCATGGAGAGCGCTCGTAATGAGGCCCACTTTACCCAGAGAGAGCAGTAATAGCCTTCCCTTCTGCAGTCCCCACCTTCCCCCTCCCCTCCTTCTTGCCATCCCCGTAAATTGTGTTTGCTCAAGAAAACGATTAGCACAGGAAAGGAGCCAGACAGCAAGCACTGACTGGAGGAGCCAGCGTGCAGGAAAGGAGAAAGGTTAGGGGAAGAGTGCTGAGCCAGGTGTGGTGTCCAAGGTCAGCTGTTGTAGCAGACAAGAACTGCTCTGTAAAACGTCCCTCTGTGTCCTCCAGTCCAGGATCCCTGGGGATGGAGACTGGAAGTCTGGGAGCTATAGATGGAAGGAGGGAGTGGATCTTCCATTCAGTGAATACAAGCTTCTTCACAAATGTATTTTGCTCTTGCCTGACCTGAATCTCTCTGTTCCAACCTCTGTTCTCTGAGCAGTTTGATCTCTCTGGGCATCCCACTCTGACCTGACAATTACCCCAGCTTCTGGGTGATCCACCTGCCCTTTGTACCCCAGCCCTTGCTCTGTTGCAAAGCTTTGCAGGATGCATCTGGATTCAGTGCGCTTGGAAGGGGATTAATCTGTTATTATTTTGTGGCCTGTTTACCAAACACTGTCTGCTTCAGTGGCTTATGTGGTCCTTGGTCCCTGTGTGCTGTGGAGATCCCCTAAGCTGCAGCTGCAAAGCCCTCCCCATGCCTGCAGAGTGTCCAGCAGAGATTGTGTTCACGGGCAAACAATCAGTGCCAACAACAGTGTAATCCAGATAAGCTGCATGCTCAGCAACACGCTGTTCAGCCAGGGGTGGCTCTTGTTTCCTAACCCATGACCTAACGTTCCCAGCAGCCCCTTCTGTACCGGGATGGCTTCCGTTTCAGGAGTCACAGACACTTCCAGGGAGTGTCAGCTACTCGCCTGGCTTTGACTGTGCTGTCTGTTCAAGGCAACATCCCACCTACGTGAATCTTTATTGCATTATTCCTGTGTCTTCCATTCCTCACTTCCTTTCCTTTCCCTCATGTTATATGAGGAAGCAACAGATCTCTGTCACTTTGCCTTGCTGTCCTTCCTATTTGCTACCCTGCCTTTTAAACTCTCAGAGCTTCCCCTGCCTGCTCCCTCCTTAGGCAGCATCCTAGATGGGAACTCCATCTCACTAGATGGCAGTTCCTTTTGCCTTGGCCCACTGTACAAAGTGCCAGAACATCTCAAATCGAGCTGGGGTTCTTGTCTCACAGTCAGCAAGGTGACTGCGATCCAGCGAGTTCCTAAGCGTGCGTGTGTATGATGTGGCCAGCATTCAGCCAGCCCTAACTTTAGAGCTTGTCTTGCTCCTTAAGCTGCTGCATTTGAGAGCCCACACAGTGCATAGTGTGTTAGGCAGCTGGAGGGGGAGCATGGGTTTACTATTATAATAATTATTGCGATATATATTTCATCAGTGATGTCCAGGAGAGGCTTCCGCCTGCCTCTGCCTCCATGGCAGGTGAGAAGGGCGCAGGGGAATGCATCAGACAATGGAGGGCTGAGATAAGGCAGGAATCTGCTGGGTGAGGGATGGCGACTGTGAGATCTGAGTGTGTGGTGGATCCCAGACACATCCAGGTCACATCCAGTCATGATGGTAAGGTCTGCCTCAGGTGTTTTTTTTTATTTCCCCGCTACAGTCTGATGAGATCCTGCATATGGTCAATCCAGACTGGGATATTCAGAGCTTTGTGGTGTCCTCCATGGTGTCATGTCACCCCTGCCCTTGGGACAAAGGAGAGTCTGCCCCCCGTTAGCTGTGGACAGTCCCATGCTGGCACCCTCAGAGGATGTCCAGATGAACTTTCCAGGCAGGGGGCAGAGGGTTTTATTTCACATGCCCTGCCTGGATGAAATGATCTGGAAGCTGTCAGCCTAAAGGAAATTGGAAGAGCCTCCCCACTGTGTTCAGTCTGTTGATTAAAGCAGCAGCTGATCTTATTGTCATTCCTAACAGATCAGTGCTGAGTTTTCCAAGGCTGCTGCTGAGTCCATCATTAGCTTGGCTGGTTGCAATGATCTGAATTTATCCTAAGTTTGTTTGTTTGTTTGTTTGTTTTTCTCTTAAGGACTTGAGCCTGCTCAGAAAATAACTTGTCTCTCTCTTGCTTTCTGTTCAGTAGGGCTTTATGTGGAGTAACCTGTCAACACACCTTTGATCATTAGTTGCTGAGGGAGGCTGAAGCAAATCAAACTAAATCAAATTCTGTTAAATCAGAAAAAGCCAAGCTGAGACTAAAACTCCTTTAGATCCTTGATAAATCCAGGCCTGAACACCAGAGCACAGATCCAAAGTGATTGTATAAGGGTATTTAACAGGTTGTTACCCTACTTCCAAGCCCAAATTATTGATTGCATAGGCAGGTAACGTGTGTTGATTGAAACCATCATTCATTCAAGTCCCTATAGACTCAACCCTGATCAGCAAAATCAAACTGGAAAAGAGGAGGAGGTTAGGTTAGTTAGGATGTATAAGAAATCCTTGGCCAGTCCTCCTAGGAAGGCCCCAACGTGTTCTAGAAATGGACAAAATAGTTCTTCATCAGAAACCCCTCCTGGCTAAAACAACAAATTCCGTGGAAATATCACAGTTTAGACTGAAGTGTGAGCCGGGTTCCACTGGAAACCAATATCTACCAATACCTAGCAGTTCTTTGAAGTCAAATAAGACTCCATCTCCAAGGCAGTCCACCATGCCGACTTTCCAGCTTTCAGCGGGGGGGCTGAGGGCTTCCAGGTTAATCTTGCCACGTTGATGCTGTGGAGCTGGGAAGCCCAAGGCTTCCCTTATCCTCAGCTCCCAGCCCTTGCCATTCTGGCAGAGTTGAGCACGGTCAGTCCTTTCAAATTTGCCGTGAAACTGTGATCTAGCTTGCGCATTCTGGCACAAGCTTTCAAGGTTCTCTCGAATCCTGACAGCTTGGGAAGCCCTAGTTGTTCCAGCTGAAGATGGAGCTCTTGGGACTTCTAGGGTTCCTATTGTTCAGTAAAGTGCTTGGCAGCCCTGGGAACCCTGGCTTAGGCTTCCCAATACGCGGCAGAAAGCTTGAAGTCCTGAGAGTCCAGATTACGATCAGGATCTAACTGCTTCCTCTCTTCTTCGTAAGGATGAGGGTAGAGAGTGTATTTCATGGGCCAGAAGAAGTGGGGAAGAGGTGAAAAGAAAGATCGTAGTCAGGGAAAGACTGGAGAAGATCTTCAACTCTTTTTGAATGCATTGAGACCAAAGTTGAGAAGAAAAAAAACCTAAAGCCTGAAACTTGAGTGACATTTTGAAGAGGACCAAAAATTGAAAAGTCAAGTTTCCTGATTCTTTGGATGACATCTGTTAAAACGCCTTACTGGCCTTGAATGGAGTCAAATGTCTTGCTGACCTTCTGTCCTTCCCAGTTGAAGGGAAAAACTCATGGATCACAGTCAGCAGCACCAATTCATGACCTTGTTACTCTCTACACAACGAGGAATCCAAGGACAATCCCAAACGGGAACACTGCATGTTAAATGGAGCAGCTCTTTGGAGACTGCATATTTACCAGACTGGCATTATCCATTGATTTTTCCCTATAAAAACAAATAAACAAACAAACATCCCAGCAGAAATAATTTTCTTCAGTCTCAAGAGTTAGGATAAAATCTTTGTTTTTCAGACCCTCCCTTCTTCTCCAATGCTTCACGTTGAGCTCGTTACTTTCCTCAGCTAATTAGCATGCAGCCTGCAGGTTCCACAGCCTCAGCTAAATATAAACCATCCTTTTATTTTTTCCTTTTGTTTGAGAGCTGTTGACAGAGCTTTTTGTTCACATGAAAGGTAGAGGATTAGCCATGTGAGGTTCATCCGTCACGTCTGTCTCCTGTTGTCAGAGGACAGTGGGTCTCACCCATTTGCCAGGCACACATCCAAGGCAATGCACCAGGTACAGCTTCAGACAGGCCAATGTCACGGCTAGACACAGGGGAGCAAAGCTCTTGAGCTCTGGCTTGGGTATGCTCTAGTGCTCAGGACAGGAGCCTGGCTCTTGTCAGTCCTGGGTTGTCCTCCCTGCCTCTTAGCTGTCCGTAGAAGTCACCTCCCTTCAATGTGCTTCCTATTTTCCATGGACCCTTTAAAGAAAATTTCCTGCATGTGAAGAGGAGGAGCTGAGGATCTATGGATGGCAGGACTGGGTGTGGGGGACATTGATGCTCGCCACCCACCTTTATGTTTAACCATTTTGCACCTGTCAACTCTGAGATTTCCTAACAAATGGGCTTCTAGCAGGTACAGAGGCAATGATATGTGTCCTTTCCAAGTGCTTTCCAGGCTTCTACTAACAGAGTTGGCCCCTGCATCTGCCTTGTCTGCCAGTTTGTAACATTTTAGGAGCAATTGCATTCCAGGCTAAGGAAGAATGAACACAGCCTCTTACATTAATTTCTCATCATTTGGTGCCCCCAGTGTCCTTTTTATACCCATTAGGAGGATTGGGTGACATTAAGGGAGCCAAAGACTGCATTTGAAAGCCTAAGGGATCCCATCTTGGCTGAACTGTAGCTGAGATTTCACCCACCCTGGGCTTTAATGCACCACAAAGACCCTCTGGGCATGATGCACACCATTTTACAGAGCACTGAAACAGAGCATTCTCCAGCTGGGATGATAAAGGAGGGAGTTTTTTTTTTCAATCTCTCCTGTTGCAACACATTATGAAACTCTTTGCAAGAGGCTTTAGAGGGTGCCTTTAAAATGAATTCAAATTGAGTGAGACTTGGCAGAGGTGGAGAGGAAGAAAAAAGTGGAGGAACCTCCAAGCCAATGGAAATCATTCCTGGGGCGTGAAAAACCGTTTGTGTGATGAGATCTCTCTCTCCCTCCCAGCCAGTGGAGCAGGTGACAAGATTCACAGATCTCCAGGTACCAGATGGGCCTCTGCCCTCCTTTAAGTTAGCATGCTGCTGGCCAGTTACGCACCGAGTCCTGGGCCTGGCTTGGTCCAGCTGGTCCCAGCACGCACTTCCCACGAGCCACAAATGGATTGTCCTGGACTCTCAAGGGTGACAGGGTTGTTTGGCTCCAACTGGATCCCAAAACGCCCCTTTCGGCCCATACCAACTCTGCAGCCAAAGAAGTTCCCATTCACTTCCATGGGAACAACTCTATTGGCAATGCTCCCATTTGTTTCTTTGCTTGCCTGTAAGAGGTGAAGAGAAGAACAAACACTACCACTCCCTATAACGTCTGCCCTTCTCCTGTCTTGTTCCCCTCTCTAGGGCTCTTCTGTGACTCCTCTCCTTTTCTGCCTAGTTCCACATATCACCTCTCTGTGTCTAGCATCATCAGTGATTTCAGCATGGACTCTGGAGAAGAAAGGCTATTAGTTAAAATAGGAAAAGAATCCCTTCTGCTCAACACACGCAGGTTTGTCACGTAATTTATAAAACCAGGGAGTCTGATCCCAGCAGTTCAAAAGGAAAGAACTTCACCTGCTGAGTTTATACCTCACCTTGCTTGTCAACTGCTCACTGGTGCTTCATCCTGGCATGACCATGAAGCTTGGCGAGTCCAGCTTGCTTCCCGGTCCCCAGCTGCTGGCCCAGTGCTGTGCTGCTCTTGCTTGAGAACAGCAAAGGGCGAAGGACAAGCCCTCTGCTGAGGAGACCAGCGTCATTAGCAGGAAGGCGATCGGGATTTCTCTCTCAGATTTTTGTCTGACTGGCAGCCAGGGCTGCTGGACATCCAGAAATCAGTAGGTCGCTGCTCAAAACGTTTGGGTTGGTAGATCTAAGGGTGATGCATTAGAAGCTTTCTGATGCGTAGTAGTTCTCCTGGGAAGCCTGGTAAAAGAGAAAGCTGGTGCCTTTTGATCAGAGGCTTGTTTTCTGAGCCTGATTGAAAGTTTACTGTAAGGAGTAAGAGGATGAAATTTGACAACAAGGATGAGCATGGAAATTTCCTGGGTGGTAAGGTTTCTCCTAGATTTTCAAGTCTTCGTCAGGGGAAGATAGTAAAAACTGAAGTACAACAAAGACTGAGCCTGCTTTGGCCTTGGGGGAGAGAGTGAATAAGGGCATAGCGTTTGGGTATCTTCATGCTCCGTCAGCAAAGCCTGCCAGCACAGTACAAGTCTTGTGTCATCTCCAGGCTTTCTGACAACAGCACAATGACACACCTCCGGCAGCCCAAACAAAGGGGAAGCTAGGAGTCCTATAGCTAGACCACTATCCAGACTCTGCCATCTTTTTCTTAGACCTGTCCTCATTGCTAGCCTAAAGTCATTTGTTTCAAAACCTTGATTCCTGGGTGCCTGCTCCAAAGTTGATCTGTATGTTAGCTGTGCAAGCTGGAGTTTACAAGGCTGGAAATACACCTCAGGCTGTTTTAATGTTTCATCTAAAGTGGGTCATATATTTCTGAGAAGATTAGGGGAAAAATAAACACTGCTAGTTTGACCACCCTGAACAAAATTCTAGCAGACGAGTGGTTGAAAAGTGCAAGTTTATATGTTGGTGAGTGGAATCATCTTGGTAGCCCCCAGCGGAGGGCTACCAAGATGATTAGAGGGCTGGAGCATCTCTCCTATGAAGAAAGATTGCAAGAGCTGGGCCTGTTCAGCCTGGAGAAGAGAAGATTGAGAGGGGATCTCATCAACGTGTACAAGTATCTGAAGGGGGAGTGTCAAGAGGATGAGGCCAGCCTCTTCTCCGTGGTGCCCAGCAACAGGACAAGAGGCAATGGGCAGAAACTGAACCACAGGAAGTTCCATCTGAACCTGAGAAAAAACTTCTTCACTGTGAGGGTGACAGAGCATTGGACCAGGTTGCCCAGAGAGGTGGTGGAGTCTCCTTCGCTGGAGATATTCAAAAGCCGTCTGGATGTGATCCTGGGCAATATGCTCTAGGTGACCCTGCTTGAACAGGGAGGTTGGACTAGATGATCTCCAGAGGTCCCTTCCAACCTAAACGATTCTGTGATTCTGTGATTCTGTGAATTAGTGTTTGGAAAATACCACTTCGCCTAACTGGAGCTGCCCCAGTGAAAAGCTATGCATCCTGGAAAACTCCTCAGCCCATGTATATTCAGTGGAGACCAGTTACAACTCCACCGCTCTGCTCTCTGAAGTCTGTGTGTGCTGAGCTTGCTCTGCCTTCCCACAGCTCCTACAGCCCAGTTTGATAGCACTTCCAACCTTTACAGGGTGGCTGTTGTGCAGCTGTTATGCGGTTGTCTTATGATACTGTTTTTCAATCCACCAAGTACGATACACCGCTACTGCTAAAAGATCTCCTCCCTCCTTGTTCAGCGTTAGGAGGAGGCTCCTCCGAGAGCGAGAGTGGGTGAGGTGATGCAGGAGGCTGTTCCCCCTCAGAGAGCTGCCCTGGCTCTTGCATGTGTGGAAGCTGTGCAATGAATAAGGCAGGAGAAGGCAAAGAGCAGAAGGATGATCTCATAGCACCCAGCCTGAGGACTGGCTTGCTTTCTTCCTCTGTCACTAAGCTCCTTGCTGACAATGGAAAAGTTGTGTAAGATAAGATGTTCATTGGGAGCAACTCATTCCTCCTTTTCTGAATAATGAACCTGATTTGCGCTGTCCACTGTAATTAGATGGATTCATGCTTTGTAAACTCCGAAAAAATAGACTTTAGGATCTTTGCAAATCTGCCATCCCAAAGTAATGCTAATTTTGAATAAATTTGGCATTGTTTCTGTCCCTTAACTCCTCAGTTATGAAGATAATAAAACCACCTGATTCATCAGGGAAACTGCTGATGAACAGTTTATTAATACCTGCGGCACTTGAATGCTATCATGAACAGAGCTCAGAAAAGCCTTCGAGGGTTTGGCTGAACCGCAGCAGATAAGACATACAGCTGTACCTGGAAGGATGTGCATAAACAGAAATGCCTTGAGCACCTTCCATCCTGTGCACTGAACGACTACAAGGGGAAGCAGAAATATGGTCAGGAAAGTAATCAGAAAAATACCGTGCATGCACAGAAGGATCCAATCAAGGTCATAAGGCAACCTAAAATCTGATCTTCCTAAACATTGTGTCTTTGATTTTGAATCCCAAGTGATCTTTGCTGGTAACTTTTTGGGTGCCAGGGAGCAGCAACACGGTGTTGTCAGAGTAGTGATGGACAGGGCCCAAAGATCTTAGGAGGAGGCTCCCATTCCCCCAGGGGAGGAGTTGGCAGGTAGTAGAAAAAAAATGAAAGTGCAGCACTTTTGGGCCTTGTCATAATACAAGCAAGTTTCCTTCATGCCTGGCTTTGGAATGGATTAAAGCCCGATGTGCTGCAATCCCACAGGGCCTTCCCAATCCCAAGTGCCCCAGTACTCGGACCTTCTCAAGCCACGGGTGAAACAAAAGCAAAATGCCCTTTGCTCAAGTACCTGCATCCTACTGCCTGGGCCAGTTCTCTTATTCCAGCTGTTTTGCCTTGGGAAATCCCAGGGACACATGTTTTAACACTATACTGTTGTGTTAAACACAAGGTGGCAAGTCCAGAGAGCCAAGCACATGGCTGGACATACACCTACCTCCTGAGGTATTCAGACCAAAAGCTCCCTTGCCCAGGCTCCCCAGAGCCTGCCAAGGGCTCACTAGCCACCCTCTGCACCAGCAGGGCATGAGCGAGCACCCAGAGCATGTTTATCCTGCCTGCCTGTTGCACTGCCAGGCTGCCCCCAGCCCGCTGAGGCGTTGCCTGGTCCTGTTGGCCCTCCAGGCACGGCTGGGTGTGCCCCGAAGCTTTATGGTGCCAACAGCGCCCTCTTACCTTCTCACCCACAAAGGTTTACAAACCATGAAGCTCTTCTACCTTGCTTTTGAGAGCAAAAGCAAATCATCCTCCTGTGGTGGGGGCATGTGTTCCCCTCTGTGTACCAATGGGAAAGTTGAATGGAGCAGCAGATCAAAAATCAATAGCAAATAGGAGCATCAAATTCTTCTCTTTCCACTCCAGGGGCCATTTCTCTGTGCTCAGAGGGCAGCTGCTAATTTTTCCATTTTCCTCTTCATTTATGAAATCAGGGTGCTGGCAATGCAGTCCCCCGCTGCACACAACCACACTGGCGTGAGTCCGCCCAGTCAAGCAAAGCCAACAACCCCCCTGGGGAGTGCAGGCAGGCCCTGGTTCCTGGTGGGGATGGAGGGTGCCTCTGGGGACACAAGGCGTGGGGTTACTTGCCCTCGGGGTGTTTGGTGACAGGCAGGACTGAAAGGGCGCTGAGGAATGACCCTGTCCCAGAAACCCAGGCATGGACCAGACCAGGCTAAATGGGCCACCTCCATGACAACATCCTGTCCTGCAATTCCCTCTGAAAAAGGATCACAGGGATGGAGAGAACAGCAAATGGCCCTCCTGGAGGGAATGTGGTGTAAAAAAAGAGATCCACAGAGCTCCGGCTCCACTCTGCATGTCAAGGTCGGGGGCAGCACAGCGTCGGCATAAATGTGCGGTGCGATGCTGCTTGCCTCCCTCACTCCCATTCCTCCTCCACCCGCATCCCAGGCTTGAAGCTGAAAGCAATCTGTTTGCACCATCAGTCTGAATGCAACTAGCCTGTGAAGGAAGGAGGAGTATTTGTTGGGTAATAAGTAGTGTACATGCATTAGGAACTTGTGGGAAACTTCAGCTTGGATGTAAAAAAATGACTAATTGCTAATCGATGGTTTATCTGCAAAAGGGTGGCCTAGCGACAGCAGGGTGGGTTGTGTAGATATGCAAACTGTAAGAGGCAAAATCATGCCTAGAGCTCGGCTCTTCAGATGGGCTCTCCCCCTCTGTTTCTCATCCCCTACGTGCCATTTTCTCATCCCCTGAAACTTCCTGTCTTCCCCCCTTAGTTCCTTGAGGTGATAAATCATTAGAGGGTTTCACTTCAGATATGGATACCTTAAAAGGGATAGGAGTTTTCCGAGAGGTGAATCACATATGCAAAAATAGAACAGGGTAGTTTGATTATTAAAGGATGGTTCTAATTTTCCAGGTGCTGGTGCAGTTCAAATCATCTGACATATGTCTTTGTATGGCACGCTGGCAATACGAGCTCCCTCTACCCCACAGATGTTTGTTGCTTACTGAAGAGATTAACTGTCTGACCTAACACTGCCAGCTGAGTCTACTTTCGTGACATATCACAAGAAACAGCAGGACACCGAGCTACAAGTGACTCTTGACTCTGTTAGCTCTGTGAGGAGAGCCTAGGTGAGGTCAAGCAGTGAGCTACCACTTGCTACCAGCTCACAAGTCACCTACTTGGGAAAAAAGTTTGCAATAGCTTGGGCGTTTTAAGCTAAAAGTTGGTCAAGACGGTGCCACAGTGATAGAGTTTTCCACTGGAAAGCTTATTGATGTGTAGGGATAAGAGATGGCTTCAGTAAATGAGAAAAAAAAAAAAAAACTCATAGAAGATATAACTGTAGGAAAAGAAAAATTCCCAGATTGTCAAAAATATGATGAAATATTTTGGGTTTTCAGTCTGAAGCAACTTTCTATTCTTGACATGTTAGTTAATTCATACGCAGAAGAAGAGAAAAAAAAAAAAAGTAATGAAAGCTCTGAAGGCTGGAGAGGCTGTACAAATAAAGGTCTCTGGCCCTGGAGCTGCTCAGTAGCACGTTTACTGTGAAAGAGCCAGGCTGTCTCTGAGAGGGGAGTGATAAGTCCCTTCTCGGAGGAGGTCTGAGGCAAGGTTGTCAGGAGCCAGCCATCCAGCTGCAGCCAGGTGCTGGCCAAGAGCTCCTCTTTGACCACCTCCTTCCAAAGGCCATTTGACCGGAAACTGGCACATCATTGCCTTTTGGCAAAGGAAAAGATTTTACACATTTTTTTCCCCTGCTTTTTGCACAAGGGGAATCACAACTGGGTCTGCCCCGCCTTGGTGTGTTGCTCTCCCTCTCAGGCTGAGGGGAGGTGGGGAGGAGAGAAGGGAAGACATACCAGCGGGGAGGGCCAGGCGATAGCAGCCTGCTTGTAACCCTCAATAAATGCCACGGTGCAGCCAGCGTGAAATGAAGAAATATCGCTCCTGGTAAATATTTATTTTATATCAGAAATTAGCATACCAAATGTAATTAAAAGCAACTTTATGTGCACCCCTCTTCCCCCCTAGTCTGTCAAATGACATCTTAGAATAACTAGTCATAAAGAATGTGGTCTAATTAGCAAGCATCCCAGCCTACTGTTACTGTTTGATAATTACCCTGCAATGAGCTTCTGAAATTAGGATTTCTTTCCCCTTCTCTGCCCCTCTCTCTCAGCAGCCAGTGCTGGCAGGTTTTCATTCTCACCATTTTTATTTTACCTTTCTCTCAGTGAGCACCTGAGTGCCCACATGCTGGAGATGCCTGGTCCCTTGCTTTGCTGAGCTAGGGATCCCTGAGTGACACCTGCCAGTGGAGGTGCCTCTTTGCGCATTTTTTGGAAAAAAGATGCCAGGGCTTTTACACATGTATGAGCCACGGTGCTCTTCAACTCCTTGCCCAGGAGCTTGGTGGGGGCAAGGAGGCCGAAGGGAGGGAGCACTCCATTTTCTCCTCCTCAGGCGTTGAAGTATCTCCGTGTGATCCCTGCTGCTCATTCTCATGTGCAGTCCTGATTCACCCTGGCCCCTTCCTTGCAGACTCATCCCCTCCACGAAGCAGCCACCTGCTCCCAGGGGCAAAGGTAGCCAGGTCAGGTGGAGAATAGCCCCATGGGCAGATCCTCAAGAGACCTAGCTGGCATTCATCACCTGGCCTCAGACATCTCCAGTCTGTATGTCTCTGCCTGAATACATCACCCCTTGCTCCCTTTATTCTTAAGGGAGAGAACAAGGTGCTTTTAGGGCTTTATTTGTCTGACTTGTTTTAGATATCGACTTTAGCATGAGCCAAATTACGTCATGGAAGAGCCTATTCTCTTCACTGACTAAGCAGAGACCCCAGGGTGACTTGCTCAAATGGAAACATCAGTTAGATGAATCCAACTCCGAGATCTTGTTTTCCCACAAATAAAGGCTAACAAAGACAAAGCAGAGGAGAAGGGTTGCTAGTATTAAAGAATAACAGAATTAACTATAGCAGGAAGACTTTCTCAAGAGGCTCTTCAAAATGAGGCTTTTCATCAGTGCATGAGAAAGTCATTGGCTTACTTTGGCACATGGGATGCTTTAGCAAGGGAGATGAGGTGATAGTATTTTGGAGAGAGCGTCAGGAAAATCCTGTTGGAGCCAAGTTCCTCAGATGTTCTGAAGTAATGCTCAGACCCCCCCTCATTGGCATGGTGGTGATTTTGGTCACTCAGTGGGGAGGCAGCGGCATAAGGGAGTAGGGGACCTTGGAGAGTAATGCCGTGCATGTGTCGGAAGGGTCTGGGAGGGCTAGAACAAGTCTTCGCTAGCCATCCTGCATCTCCAATGGCAGAAGGAAAGCTTCGTGCCTGCCAGCCCCTTCCGTCCCTCATGAGACCTCAGACCTCAGATCCCAGCACAGGGAAGCGAAGAGTGACCTGTCAATTAGCACACTTTGGGTCCAGTGACCTGCCTGCTGAGGGTGGAGGCTCACTGCACACTGAGGCTGCTCAGGGGCCATGGAAGTGCTGGTTGAGGAAAAGAGAGGCTGTGATGAGTTTGCTGGGTCTGTAAATGAGGAGGGGCTTGGAGTAGGTATAATGTAGTAAAGGATGCACAGTGGCAGAGCAGTTACGGTGCTTTGCCCTGGCTTTGCCATGGAGCAATTTGTATATTGCTCCAAAGTTGAGCTCAAGGCCTCTGATGGATACCTGATGCTGGAAACACCCAAAATGAGTGCTAGCCAGGTTTCTCTAGTCTGCTGCTGGCCGTAGAAACCAGCGCTCTGGGAAATCAGCTCCCTAAGCCTCACCAGTCTCTGATACACAGGTGGAGGAAGGGCTTCCCTGAAATCACCTGCTTTGCTCTGACACCAAGAAATGAGTCTTAAACCCTCCTTGTTGCCTGCCAGCGCTGAGTTTCATTTTGGACTGAAGTTCAAAAGCAGGTTTAGTTTGCCCAGAGATGGCTCCTCAGCCAGCCCTGCCCTGCCTGGGTGCCACGCTGGGGACGGCGCATGCTGTGAAGCCCACAGGGATCTGCTCTGAGGCTGGGCTGTGCAGGGCTTTAGGTGCCCAGAGGAACACAAAAAGTATCCCATACTCAGCAGGCCAAGAGGGAGGAGGGCAGGAAGAGAGGCGAAGGGACCTTGCTGAATTAGAAAAGCATTCCTGACTTTGCAAGGAGCAAAAGCTCCTAGTAATGACTGTGACAGGAAGCTCAAGGCAACCTGATTCATAAACTCGCCTCCCATCACCGCTTCTCTTGCTCTGCTCCTGTAACTGCTGATGATCTGCAAAATTTTGGAGGGTCTGGCCACAGCTTCCACAAAGCTACATGTGGGCAGCTAGGGCTTTTCAAAGCCTGAAAACTGAATCAAGAGGCTGGGGGCCATGCCCCTGTGTGATCAGCACCCATGGGAGCAGAGAGTTCTCCCAGTCCTGTGCTAGCTACCTGCTTCGGTGTCTGCAGGAGGGGGTCCTCATTTCCTGAAGCCTCTGTCAGCGTGTTGATGGCACTCCCAACTTTATGGAGATATTTTTTCTCCTCTCGGAGAGTGCAGAAAGGGTGCCCATGCTGACACTGCAAATGCAGCAGCCCCAGGCACAGATTTCCTAATTGCTGCGTGTGGCTGGATCCTCCTGGGGATCCAGTAAGGAGGGCTATTGAAGATAAAGAAGACCGGCCTTTCATTTAAGTCATTAGAGAGCTCCTTGGGGAGCTGGAGAGGAGACAAAGTGAGAGGGATGGAGGGGCACAAGGAGGGTGAAACAGCAGAAGAGGGGAATGAGGAGAAAAAGGAGGGAGTGAAGGAAGGTGTGGGCAAAATAGGATGAAAATAGGGTGAAGATGTCTCGAAAGACAGCTTAGGAAGCCTGCAACCTGTGGGATGGGTTCCCAAAGACGTCTTGGTAAGGCCTGTAGAGGTGGGACCAGTTCTGGATGAAATGGCAATGGTGTCTTGGTGGAGAGTACTCACCTCAGCCTTTGCTGCTGGAAAAGATATACTCCCAGTTTTGGAGCACCCTGAGGGAGATGACTTCTGAGCTGGGACACAGGCGCCCAGGTGGGGGGCCTGCTGTCCTGCCTACAGTGGGAGAGGGATCCCGGAGAGACGGCGCAGCTTGGGTGCGGAGCCAGACACACACACGCACACACACACACACACACACACACACACAGAGATAGGAGATGCTGCTTGGCCTTCTACGGACTGGTAGCAACTGGCTTGCTACCAAGGGAGATGTCAGAGGATGAGAGAAAAGAGCGGGTGCTCACTGAGAGCACAGAGCAGGAACGCTGCAAGTCCCCTTCCCTGGGGAGTGCTGTACCTGCACCCTGTGGAGCTCCTGCTTCTTGCGCCCCTTTTCCCTCCCTTTCCTCTTGCTCTTTCTGCCACCGCTCCAGTCTTTTTTCTCCCTCCAATCCCGCCGCTTTGGAGCCAGCTCTACCTCTGGCAGAAGGTTTGGGTGGCATCAGGCAGATTTTAAACCCGGGAGATAATGAGAACATCCCTTCCTATGAGCCTAAGGGGGCCACGGGCAGCGGCTGGCCGTGCTGAAGCTGCCTTCTTGGAGAAGCTGGGCAGCAGGTAGCTGGCAGCTTGCTGCCCCACCAAGCTGTCAGCCACTTCCCCTGCTTGCCCCCATCCCCCATGGCACTTGGGCTGACACATGTACCATTTGACATGGCTTTTGTTTCAATTTCTGATGGCACTCATAGCAGCAGTTAGTTGTCTCCTTCATTCTCACTCTTTCTAGTTCTCTCTTTCCTCAGGCTTTATTTCATTTCTCTCCCTCTCTCCTTCCTTCTTTCCTTCTCTTTCTTTCATTTCTTTTTTCCTTCCCGCCTTCCTTCCTTCTTTTCTTTTCTCTTTCCTTTCTTTCCTTCCTTCTTTTTCTTTTTTCTTTTTTCTCTTTTATTTCTTTGTCCCTTTCTCTTTCTCCCTGTTTCAACTCTCTCTCTCTCCCTTTCTGCCCTTTTTTCATTTTTTCCTTCCTTCTTTCTCTGCTTGCCTGGATGTCTTCTCTGCCTCCCGGTACTGCTGTGTGTTTTCCATTAGTCTAACTCTAGCTTTTTATGTGTTTCTTTCCCTCTCTCTCCTGGTCTGGGCGCTCAGGTTCCCTCCATTTTGCTTTAGGCTGGGGATGAAGCTGAGGACTGAGGTAGGGAAAGCCCTGGGGCTGAGCAACCTCGCTGCCCGTGCTGGCCCCGGAGCCGCCCCGCAGACAGCACGCCGGGTTCTGCTCTGCAGCCTCCCACCTTGCACCCCGCCGGACATCCCGGCAGCTCTGAGGGAAGCGGACGGTGTCCAGCCCTGCTCCGGGACTAGACAGGGCTGCCCAACGGCTGCAGCCTGCGGGCTGCTGTGGGCTTCTCTGGCGCAGAACAAGCCCTGGGGGTCTGCGCTCCCGCAGTGTGACGGCCACGGCCGCGGCTGTCTGCCTCCCCCACCACAGCCTTGCGCTGCCGCTGGGCGCAGGACGCAGTGACAGTGGCACTCGAGGATCGCAGCCCCTTTCCTTCCTTCCATCCTCATGGTTAGGGTATTTCCCACCACCAGAAGGGCTGGATGCATGCAGGGACGAGTGCAACCTCAGCAATGAAACTGCCAGAGATTTTCAGGTCCCATTTTCGGCTGCAGAAGTAACAGGGATGTAAGGTGGAAATAAGCTGAATTTCCATGTGGATGTATGCCCCCAGTAGCCTCACTGGTTAAACTGGCCTGTACGTTGTACAGGATCTAATCCAGTCTCAATGCAGCCTTTAGGCTCCACCATAGAAAATGAGCAGGCTGATAAGTGAGGTATGGATTGCATGTACCAAAGATGGGCTTTACTCTAAGGAACGTCTAATTGGAAATGGTTGGCTTGTTTTGTTTGGAAATACTTTCTGCGCTTAAAAAATGACCTTTTCTCTATACACTATTTTTGGGTAGCAGATTGTCATTTCTGTCAAACATTATGCTTAGTAAATGGGAAAAAGAACAACTATGTATAGCATAATCTCTTTTCTTCCCCTTTTCTGTGGGGGATATAAAGGGTTGAAGAGAGGAAGCTCAGCAGAAATGACATGTTTGAAGAAGTGAAATATTTTCACGGATTGTTTTCAAGAAAATGATTTTCGTTGTGGTTGCAGGATAAAAGAAAGAAAAAGATAATTTGGATGAATTCTGCTTACATTCTGGATAGATAAAGGGAAACATCCTCACTGCTATCTCATAGCAGAGGAAACTGAGGCACAGGTGGTGTTAAAGCCCCATGTCAACCCCCTGCTGAAGGAAACACCCTGCCATGTGAAATGAGAGCCAGCTGCCCACAGCACCTCGAGCACAGGGTGCGTGGGTGCTCTGCTTGCAGCGAAACACCCCAGGGCTGCAGCACTGTGGGATTTCAAGGGTACCCTCTAACACAGGCCACCCCACCTTTCCTCAGCCCGTTTCAACTGCAGGCTATCCCACAGGCCCTGTGTGCTTCCCCTGGGGGCAGAAATCCCAGCCTCGCAGTTTGATGGGGACATGAGGGGTTGTCATGGGTTAAAACTTGAGGCTGGACAAGATGAGAGCAGCCAGGGGCGAGCAGGGCAGATGCTTTCTGGCCTACCTGGAGATGTCTCCTGGCATGGAGATACCTCTGCAGCAGCCCAATCCCCTGAGCTGGTCCAGGCTGTAACACTCCTGGGAGGAAGGGGAAGCAAATAGATCCCAGTGCTGCCTCTGAAAGTGTTCCCTTCCTTGCCTTTTCCTGTCCCCCCCCGCCGTCATTTCCCACTTGGCAAGCTCCACAAACATTTTAATTTCATGCCCGCTTGTCAGGGCTGCTTTGTGAAACATCTGAATGACATTAGCGCACTTTAAGATTGTGACAGACTGAGAAGCGGCAGCTGTGATCATCTATTGCAGATGGTTCAGTGACAAATCTCACTTCTGATGTCCTAACTAGAGAGGTGCAGCAGGAAAAAAATCCCCCGTGAACACCGAACCCACCACCCACCCTACAGCAGAGTTGAGCCTCTGTCAAGACCAGGCAGCGGTTAATCCAGACAGAAGGAAACACGCAGCAGATGTCAGGTTCTTCAGGGACCTCAGAAAGCTCCCCCCCCAACTCTGAGTTGTTGCTGTCTCATCTCAATTACGTACACAGGCATAAGCAGCCCAGGCAGACCCAATGCAAGCATCTTTTGCCCCGCGGCTCCTCTCACTACTCCATCACAGTGTAGTGTGTGGTACTCCATCACTCTACTTTGAGATGGTATTTGTAGTCTCATAGACATGCTGCAAACCCAGAGAGGACACTTTGGGGAAGAAATTGTACATTCACACAGGTAATGAATTGCCAGGAGGCTATTTAGAGTCAAAACTTGATGGGGTGGTGGGGGAGGTAAGAGAAACTGAGGCGAGGCTGGTGAAGCCCCTTGTGCAGGGTGACACTGCAAGCTCCCTCTCTACTGACTGGCTGAGGGCAGCTTTGCTTTCTGATGCAACGCCTCCTGGGTCACTTTTAGCTCTTGGACCACTTGCATTAGCTTAAGAGTCTGCTGCTACTATTACCTCTGGGAGCAATAAAAATGTGTTGTAGGACTAGTGGTTACAGGTTCAGATTCTGCTAGCAAGCAAAGCTAAAAGTTTCTGGGTCAGCACTGGTGTTGTCATGGGCATATGTGTGTGTACATATACATGTATATATGGATTGCTATTCTACCTTTTGAAATGCAGCTGACTCTAGCTTGGAGCACAGCAGGCGGTTGGACAGGGCAGGAAGTGGTAGGACAGGAAGGAAAGGGAAGTGCTACAAAATTAAGGAGAGGTGTTTAATGATCACCTGCAGGAACAGCTTTGTGTCTCCTCTGCAGTATGGCAGTGCTACAACACTTTTTGTGAATAGCCTGTATAAACTGCTTCCTACTGTCCCTGCAATTTACCATCCAGCCAGTGGTCAGATCCAGCTCGAGACCTGGATCCCGAGATGCCGGTGTCCTTTCTCATGCTGCAGCAGCAAATGTATTCTGGATCTGCAGGCCACAGAGAATAAAACATACGAGGTAAATATCGAGAGGGTTCATCCTTGTATGCTCCCAGCACTGTTTCCATTGCTATACCTACAGCCATGTGGGTGTTTGCATGGTAAACTCGCTTTCCGCCCCTAGCCCCCTCCCCTACCCCGGCCATCTATTGCCAAGGGGATGCTGAAGGGGTAGGGGCAGGACCTTGGCTCCCCGTGCCTCTGCCACGGGCTCACCTGGCTTGCTCATGTCACTGGTGCGGACAGGGAGCTGAGAGGATTTGCTAGTGATCAAACAGGGAAAATGTCACAGCCCAGGGTCCCTGCCTGACCCTGCAGAGCCTGCAGCCCATTCGCTGGCTTCACCAGCAGGAGGTTTCGTCTCCTCCTGTGCTATCTAGCAGGCAGGATTTAAGAGGTGACGTATACGATTTACTTATTATTTCTAAAACGCACAGGTTAAAATCTTCACAGACATCAGACAGTACTTCTTCTTTCAAAGGGTGACAGTTTGGAGACCAGGCAAGGAGATCTTTCAGATGAATATATAATCCATGATCAAGCTGGCCCCACATCCATATTACAGATCCTCCTGTCATCAGCTGAGGAGCAATAACATTTCCCCGGTTGTTTCCTTTTCCTCTTCCTTCTAGTTGACATGATGAGATGGATGACACCCCAGAAATGGTCTGGGTCCTGCATTTGTGGAGCTTCTGAAGTGCTTACGATCCTTCAGACTAAATGTTGCTTCCTAAGCATAGGACTAGCATTTGTTGAATGATTTTTATTGAAAATTAATGATTAAATTAAGCTTTCCATTGATTTATCACAGGCTATCATTTCTAATCAGCTTTACCTTCTCCTCATCCAACTTCCACAGACTGTGGCTGTCACTTCCCTGACAGTTTTGCCCTTTTTATCGGCTTTGGAGAAGGAAGTTACCCAGAAATTAGAGTGGGCAAATTAGAGGAAGAGGCACAAATAAGCAAAGCTACCGGCCCCAGGTTAAAACACAGGAGAAGATGAAATGATTGCCCTTATAGATCTGCAAGATAGGAGTGAAAGACAACAGCTGATCAGAAAATAAAACTGGAAAGTCTGAGGAGAGGACTTGAACATAGTCTTTACTAATCTTACATAAAATCACAGCAACCTTGTAGTTAGATAATTGCTTTTGTAAAACACCTACATTTCAATGTAATAGTTCAAGGCTTTACAGCAATGCCACATGGACAAATTTGGAGTCTGTGCAGTTACTGTTTTCCTTCTGGTGAGATGTCTCCTTTTGGTGAGGCCAGGGGGGTGGCAGGTGACTCCCGCCTGCAGCCAAGGCCCTGGTCTGTGCTTGCACTCAGCTAATGCCGTCTGGAGACACAGGGGAATGGGAACAGACCTCTAAAACCAACCTTGCCACTGGAGGAATGTTTCATCAGTTACACCCTTGAAGAAGAGTGGAGCTGCACAAGGCCTAAAGAAGGAAGGTGTCTTGGCTTGGTTCAGTTCCTTTGAGATGCTCTGGGTATGAGGAGTCGCCTGCCCCAGGCTCTGCTGGTGCCTGGTATTCTCCAGGGCTTTCTCCACCACCTCCGCCCACTGCCTCCCTCCCCAGGGACGCTGGAGGGAGAGGACAGGCAGAGCAAAGTGAAGCGGGAGGGCCTACAGAAGACAGCAGCAAAGTTCCCAGCCAGAGTAAACTGCATTTCTCAGCGCTTTTAGTCTCCTTGTTATGGTAATGGGCTGGTAGCTGATTGTGTAGTTAAAATGGAATTTGACACGAGGGCTGCAGTTTCTCTGACTTCAGAGAGATGCTGCAGTAAACAAGCTGGTAAAGGGCTACAGGAGCTGGTGTTCTTCTTCAGACCTGTGTTAATGGGAATCTGGAGAAGTGCAAGAGAGTAAGAGGAAACAGAACTTAGGTGGACTGATGCATGAGATGGCCCTACATAAATAAAGCATTTCTTGGCCTGGAAAGGGGGAGGTCATCCTGGGAGTGGTGATGAAAAGGCATGGAAGATACAGGTGCTGTGTGAATAAAAGCCTCTGGGGTCTCCGGCTGCAGTCTACAACGTCTGCACTATCCTGCCACAGTGGCTGCATGCGTAGCTGGGCCAGGCAACTGACTCCGCTGACCTGATCCCCCGCAAAAAACAAAAACTCAGCTAAACACACTGGTTCTTAGCTACATGAGTTCCCCACTCTGAGCCACAGCATGCCTGTGTGAGCACTGATCCTTGTGCAAAGGAGATAGAGGGAATGCGTGGGCAAGGTTGAGCAGGAGAAGGCATGTTCACTGTTCTGACCGCAGTGTAGATTTAGATTGGGTTATACTAATCTTGAGACCTCACCAGTATCTCCAGTGGGCATCCATGAGCTTTTGTGACTGTGCAGTGCTGATGTAGCTTCTAGGGGTTTGAGCACCTGCTTGGTGCTTAAAACAAGCCTTCTCCCCACTGGAGCTAGAGGTCAGCTCTGTTCTCTGAGCTTGCAGGGACACTGTGAACTGAATCGTTGGGTGTTTGTGGTAGCGTATTAGCTCTTTCTGCTTGCTTATAAACACAGCCTTCTTAAGGAAGGAAGGGCAGAAAGAAGGGAAAACTGCCCATCAGAGCACCTCTGGGATGTGTGAGGGGGCGAGCAGTGCATAGCAGTGTCAGGTGAGTTCTGGCCTGTCTCCCACCGTCTGTTCACCCCTGCCACAGCACCGCGACTTCTCCTGAGATGGTTCCTCTCTGCCTGGCCCAGCTGATCAGCTGGTATTTCCACAGCACTTTGGTCTTTTCCTTTTGTTGCTTTATTCATTCCTGGCTGCTCTTTTTGTATTGCCTGCTGTATTGCCTGCTCTGAGGCCATGGAGCTTTAGTCCTCCCCCCTCTAGCTATCCTTGCCCCCACATACTGACTACTTCTTCCCCTTAAGGAGGCCATCTGAATCAGCCCTGATTTGATAGGGGGCCCAAACTGCTCCTCGACAGGTAGGAAAGAGAACAGGAGCACTGCCTTATGTGGAAATAAAACACGGTGCTGGATGAATTTCTTACCTGGAAGTTAAATCCCTCTCCTCAAGATCAGCAATAGCTGGTGATCAGAAGTGCTGGCTGAACTAGAAAGCTCTCCTCTCAATTCTTGCTGAAGCTAGAGAGAAGCAAAAGGGAGCACCACCCTATTTTCCTGGTGATTCTGTGCTGTATCTATTGAGATCACAGATTTCTTCTGGGAACAGTCTCATTTTGCCTGAGTGGCCCAGGATGTTTGCTAACCATTGGCACTACATGAATTTCCCATGATCTTTCAGTGGTCGGGAACTGAGCTCTGCTATTTCAGCGACCTGACAGCTTTGCTTTCTATTCTATGCCATGCCGTGCCATGCCATGCCATGCCATGCCATGCCATGCCGTGCCATGCCATGCCATCCCTTGACATCCCATTGCAGCTCCCCCTGCTCAGTGTAAGAACTCATATTTCAGTGGCTAATATCCATTGCCTGTGCTTTGTTTGCTTATCTTTGCTCTTGCCAGTGATTTGGCATGGAGCCGTATCTATGCAAAGGAGGAAAGGGATCACTATCATGGTCCTAGCAGTCAAGTTACAGGTGATAATAAGCATGAAGGTGACAGGGATATGAACATATTTTCTTCTCCATCCCCCTAAGCATGTCTCCTCCAGAATGTAGAAAAAGAAGGGCAACAACCTCTCTCCAGTCACCCTTCTGAAATAGGTGACAACAGATGTAGCTAATGGCAAACATCTCTCAGCTGCTGAGGTGCTGGTACTTTCTAGAATCCTGAAATCTCTGAGGAATTGCAGGTTTCATTGAAAAGCAAAGACACGTGTAACCCCGACGGCCGCTGGGAAAATCCTGGTGCAGTCCCACAGGATTTACCCCAATGTAGCTCCCTATTTACGCTTTAGAAGCCGCTTGGACCACTCAGTTCTCCCTTTGAAAATGAAACGAAGACAACTGACATTGTGAAGCTCTGCTTTTACGTTTTTTTTAACTTACATTTGCCTAAGGGAAAAAAGACCCATTGAATTTCAAGGTCTCAGGCAACAGCTATTTCCTCCATTAAGCAGACGGACATGGGAAAATGAGGGAGAGTGTATTGATTGATTTTACCGTGGTCCATTATAGTTTAGTGTGTATATTTAAATATGAATCCGGCTTTGACATCAGGCAGAGAGGAAGCTGGGCTCCCCAGAGAGTGCTGTAATGAGAAGATACAGGCTTGGTCTGTTGGTGGGACTTGGCAAAGGAGGGATAAGAGCTCCCCTAAGCCTTGTCACGAGAGGGCAGGGGCCAGTTGTTTTGAGTGGTTGCAGCTCCTCTGCAACATACAGCAGGCTGTAGCCTACTGTATGTGTTTTGATGCTCCAGCTGGCAAACTGAGTCAGTTGGGCAAAAGGTCCTCGTAGCTACTTCTAGAGCTCGGACATGGCTTTCCTCCCCAGTCTGGGGAGAGACATCCTCAAATTGACCCGTGCAAGGCAGTGGCAGTGAGACCCTGGGTAGAGCGTTGCCTGGGGACATTGAGGAGCAGGCATTGCCACCAAGCTGCTGAGGAGCCGGGAACAAGCCACTTGCCTCAGCATCAAGTGAGGCAGCTGATGCAGATCCTCTCTGTGAAGAGCAATAACAGTAGTACGGCTCCTTCGCAAGGGAAGGGTACTGTACTATAACCTGTCCCTAAGCACTGAATGAGTCAGATGCTTTATTAGAAGGCAATATTTATAGGGAGTCCACTGGAACCTAAAGCCTGAAAGGTGCTTTCTACCAGCTCGTTTGGGAAAATACTGCCTGTCTGGTACGATTAGCTGAGAATGACGTATTTAGTGTGGAGGCTTTTATCCAGCTGTGTGTAGCACCCTCCAGTAACGAGAAGCGAATTTGCAGGCTTGTTGACTTCTTGCTGGCTGTGCTCTGTAAGTCGTGGAAAGAAAATGAGCATGGAGGGATTACACTGAGATGTCCAGCAAGGTATTTTGACTAATGGATGTCTCACAGCCACTCTTACTCTCATCATCTTGAAGAGAATTCAGGGTGCAAATAAGGGCTAGCTGGGATCTTTGAGGCAGTGCAGTACTGCAAATCAAGCAGTATTGATGCGCATAATGTGCTACAACAAAACTGTGGAACTCCTTGCCACAAGAAATCATCCTGCTAATGATGTGAATAATTTAATGAAGCTTGCTGACATATGTTGCTAGGCAAACTAATAATGCACTGTGTCACAGTTTGTAATCCATGACAGATGAAGGTGTTTCTCTTCTCCTTGATAGATCTAGGGGCTTTTCCAGCTTTTTTCAGCCTGCTGAACAAATATCATCTTTACTGTAGCTGTGTCTCTGTTTGCACCCAGATGAGTGGCAAATGTCTTTCGTCTGCAGGATGCTGGCTGACTGATGTGCCCTGAGTTGGAGACATGGGCTCATATAATTGTCGGCAACAGGAGAGTATATCTTTCTCTTTCCTTCCCAGGGCTATCAGTAAATCCAACAATGCCAACTTACAATTCAAACCTGCTTAACCAGCCTGCCTCTTCTTGGGAAGAAGGTGTTACCTTCTTCAGTCCTGACAGTCAAAGCATGCCCTGCTCTTCTACTGGGAAACTCTCCTTGTCCTCATCTGTCCTCCATCCAAGCTCTCCCATCCCAAACCCTGCACTTGTCAGCCACTGACCATGAACTCAGAGCAGACGGCTGCTCAGCTGCTTCCTTTGTGTCCCTGTCACTGCGGTTGTATACCTTGTAGTCAAGGGAGTGTTGTCTGGTGTGTACTGAGCTCTTGTCTTTTCCGTCCCCTCAACTGCACGTTGTTTGTGTCCTTGTCACCTCTCTGGTGCCACGCTGCTTTCTCTCGTTGGCTTTCTCCTGATTTGATGCTAGTTCCAGAGGCTGCATCGGGCTCCTTCCCTTTACATAGTCCTAGGAGCACTTCCCCTCCCTGTGAGGAACAGGCAGCCCTACTTCTTTTTGATTTGGCCTCTAATTTCAGCATCATTTTTTCTACTCTTCCCATAAGGTCAGAAGAATCCCTGCCCTGTCAGAGACACTAGTCCCTTGGCAGCAAGCAGATATTTTGCAGTCACGCCAGCCAGCCGACGCAGAACAAAGCAACCTTTATTAGGCACTGGGGATGGAGTGATTTAGGGTCACTGGGTTAGGCTGCCATGGCAAAGCTCACATGCACATCTTGCACTGAGGGCACATACCTGCAGCTCTGCCCTGCAATGGCTGGGGGTCCAGCTCTCTCCCTGCACTGGTGGCAGAGTGCTGACCACCCAGTCAGTCACTTCTCTGCCCAGCACTGCTCTATGCCATGTTTCCAGAGTAACTCCATACATGAACGACAGGCCTGGCTCATGACATCCACGCTCTGCCTCTCGGAGCAAACTCCTCTTTCTCTTCCTCATTCCCAGGGCATAGGGAATCCCTATAGACCCAGCCAAAGCACAGCTGGAGATATATTGCCATACTGTGACTAGTCATAGCCCTATAGCCTTCATCTTGGCTCTTATCCAAAGGTAATTGCTCTGACTTTGCAATTCAACAAAGCTAGTGAAGTGTGTGCAGAGATTAAAGGTACAGCAGTGCCCTCCCCTAGCTCAGCTGGGAGAAAGATGTGCTTTCCTAAGCAGCAATTCCTGGGATCTCTCCATGGCTCCTCGAGGATGGCTTTTCACAGAAATTGCCTCTGGTATCTCCAAGTTGACTGGCACCCTCTCTGAAGTGAGCTGCCGTTTGGTAGCGCTGCACTGATGGTATGACAGCGCGGGGTATTGAGGTTCTTCAGGAAGAAAGGCAGTCTATGAATTATTTAAGCATCTCTGCTTCTGATTAGCTTATGACTAATGTTCATTGTGCCAACCCCTGAGACGCTACATGTTAAAACTACCGGAGAAAATATAATGGGTAGAATTGCTTTCTGGGTAGCAAGGTACACATTGAGCTTTTGTGGACTTTTGTGTGTTTATTTTGCTTTTAGTTTTAAATAGACACACACTGAAAGGGAACTCAGAAGATCTTCTCAGGGATTGGGAGTTCACGGTGGGTTTGAATCTTTTTTCAAGGGTAACAGGGTAGAATGGAGAGTGAATATTGCAGCATAGAAGGAAATTGGAAAGAAACCTTCTTTCTGATGTCACATTAAAGTTTTAAAAGCCTGAAGACTGGGAGCTGAAGCAGGGAGTGGAGATTGCCTTGAGATAGCCTGCGGAATGAAGGGTGCATGACAGACACCAGCAAATTTCACATTATGTTGAGAAAACATAAAAAATAACTTCTTCCTGAGGGAGTGTGAATGTGGATTTTCAATTATGGCAGCTCAGACTGTTGGTGGAGTTCAGAGTCCAGAGACCAACGTTAGAGCAAGTTAGAAAATGTCTGGCAACTGCTAACCTCTTAGTGCTCTACAGCCAGGGTTTGGGAAACACTTTCCTACTGGGGCGGTTATACGACAGCCCCAGCTGCTTACCTCTTCCAGAAAGCATGAGGCTGGTTTAGGAGCTCAGCTACGATCCCTTTTAGCCTGAGGAACGCAAGCCAGAACCTGGTAAGGCAGAGATTTAACTGACAGTTTCAAGCAGGATTTGAGCACTCAATGTTACAGTTTCCCAAATGATTCCTGTATCTGTTAGTAGCCCCCTTGGCCTGGTGGCTAGTCTGCTCTTGCGTAATTGGGGACCATGGGTATCCTTTAGTCCAATTCCTTTCTCGCTGTGGGTCAAATGAGTTCAAAACTCTTAGCTTGTACTTCTTCATTCTCATGCACGGATTGTTAACTACATATCCCTCTGGATACCTACATGCTGGCTTATTAGTCACCTTAGTTATATTTGCTAAACAAATAAGGGTATGGTTCTTGATCACAAAACCCTAGCAGCAACAAAAAAGAAAACTTCGTTACTCATTGCTTTATTCCACAATGTCAGAGCCAGCTGCCCTACGTCCCCAGCAGTGCGAGTTTCCAGCAAGCTTTTTCATCAGTGTGGCTCCCTTGGGGTGGGCCAGCTACTTAAGTCACTTGGAACAGAAGTTCTGGGCCCACAGGGCACAAGGATAACTGCTGCTGGGGACTTCTCTCTGTGCCTGGTGTTTCCTGCTTCCAGCCTCCAAACCAGCTTTTGCAACCTCTTCTAAAACTTGCATCTGGTTCTCAAACTTTTTTTTTTCCTGCACATAAGCTTTTATTTGTGTTTCTTCCCTCTGAATAAAAAATATATCTTGGGCCTGTCAGGATTGTCTGAAATCCCACTTTAACATCAGCCAAACTTAAGAACAGAAGAAATGTATAAGAGCAAAGGGTTAAGGTCTCAATAACAAAATGTGCAAGTCATTACACTGATGAGCAATTCAGAAGGTATTTCATCTGCCCTCTTCATTTAGAATAGGAGGGATTTCCCTTGTCCTTAAAATAGCTTTTTCTCCCCAGGAACTATAAGAGGAGTCTGGGGTGATTTGTTCACATGGAGACATTTGCACAGCAGATATTTAAAGAAAGGATGGAGCGGGGAAGGGAAGCATGGATTCTGCCCCCAGTTACGGGAGTAAATCACAAAGATGACCTTTGCCACCCAGCTCTTCCCCTCACTGTCCCTTGTAGGGTTTCATGGAGGTATGTCTTGGCTGTGGGAACCAGAATAGTGTTTCTCAGAACGTACCCTACCAGTGAGCTTCTGACCCCCATTTGGACTTGGGGTTTCCAGTTTCTACCAGAAGCAAGCAGTGCTGCAACACTTCTCCAAAGAGCTCCCCATGGTGTTATTGATTTGAGGGGCCTCGCTGCATAGTAGCCTTCCTTGGCTGCTTGGTGTGGGTGGGAAAGCTGAAGGAACATCTGATCCATGGCTCATTTTCCTGCGATGAGCGCAGAGCACAGGCTCTTCTGCCTCTGTTTCCCTCTCCTCTGAGAAAGTCAGATGAATCACAGCTTCGAATTTACACTAGCGTCTGGAGGCAGTCCTCGCTCTCCAAGGCATCATCCTTGCTGTGCGGTGAGCTCAGTGAGCACTGGACTTGCCAGCAATTCAGAAAGACTACATATCTTAAATAAACACAGCAGATGTGGGACTTAGCCATGTGACATGTGGGACTCAGTTCTGTCCCCTCCCTTCATTAATTTTGGGTGGAACTAGATGTTTTAAAGCATTTTAAGTCTCCATATCAGCTCCCTGTAGTCAAGATTTCATCGGGTCTCCTAAAATAAGCAGGATCCTGCCTGGTCAATGTCCCCATGGGGAGCCTGCAAGGCATACGTGGAGTGCTGAAGCAAAGAGTAGCAATGGCTTTCTGCATCAAGACCACTGTTGTGGTCTGATGAAAAGGAAAGCTTTGCTCCTGGATGAACTGTCTCTTAGCTAAATCCTTAATCACAGACTTCAATGGTGCGTTGACAATTTTTAGCCCTGCTTTTGTGAGCATACCACAAAATTGTGATGCTCCTTTGTTCACCAAGCTTCCCACTGAGGCCGATTCCCTTCGTTCCCCACCAAATCTCTAAAGCGCTGCTGCACACTGCGAATCAGCTGCCGGGGCCCACCCCAGAGGCAGCTGCATTGCAGCAGTTCTGGACCTCATCATCTGTGGGAGTCCCTGGAGGTGGAAGGTGTCATAACGATGCCTGACGATGGCATGAGGGAGGCCTTTGCTGGGGAGCAGCTGCTCTCCCTCTCTCTGCCATATGTCTGTTTCTGTATGCAGCCTGAGTGGAAATGCATTGTATTAAATAAAAACATCTTTAATTGAATGAAACTCCCAAAGCTGGTTGGATTCCAAAAGCAACATCCGCTCCAGTGACTGCTTTCCCTCTCTCTTTTGAATTTTAGCTTCTTAAGTCCGAACACCTCTCAGATAACTAAAACACTTTTGGGCTCAGTTCAAGGAATGGCGTGGCCTTGTCTGGCCTGTTGCCAGTAGACTGTATGGATGAGGCTATCCTGTTCTGGGAGGAGAAGAGAGTTTAGCTACATGGATATGAGCCATGCCATGCTGCTTGTTTTCCTCAGCAAAGAACAGACCCTGGCCTCTGAGGTTGGGAGGAAGGCTCTCTTGTTTTAATCCAGCACTTCTGATATCTAAACCCTCCCTGTTGCTGCCCCAGAGTACTGAGGTCAAGACGGGCTGAGGAAGGCTATCCCTTACCTCCATGCCCATGCACTGAATCCAAGGACAACACAGCCAGTGCAATTTATATGCATCCCTGAGGCTTTTCTCATTGTACCCATCCCTCCCTAGCAATCAGACACACGTTGCAGGTCAGAGCACCCCTCTGCCACCCTGGCCCTCCCCGGGTCTCATTTGGGACAGGAATTGTACCACTTGGTAACCACAGCAAGGAGGGACATGCTGGCTAGTAACTTAAAGCATGGCTAAGTTTAACTTGAAAAGGGTAATGTGCTGGACTGGTACAGATTCTTCCCTTTCTTGGGCTTCTTCGTAGTACTCTTTTCCCCAGCCAGCAAGCATTTTTCTTTCTACTATACATCAAACAGTCCGTAGCTGTCCATCTCCTAAGATGGGGGCTAGGCCTGGAGACAGTAAAATGGAACTCTCCAAGGAAGATGCCCATTCGGACCTGGCCTGGGCAGACAGGATGCTTTTTCTGTCATAATAATGCTGCCTCTTGCGCCCATTTCTCTCTGCATAACACACAAAGAGTAGGAAACATGCAGGCAAAGCAGAGTCTCGGTAACTGCATTTATTAGCTAAGTCACGGGAGCAATTTTCTACTTTGCTTTGTTGTAGTCACTTTTAGCAGCAGCAGGGTCACCAGTCTTGCTCATGCACTTTTGGTGCTGCTGTGAGCTTCTTTTCTGTAGTGTCCCTGCTATAAAACATTCTGCTGAATTTGTCCTCTCCTTGATATCGTCAGTGTCACCTGCTAAGAAAGGCGACCCATCCCTTTCACACTGATGGTCGGCTCAGAAATCGCTGTCTCTGGAAGTCCTTGTCCCCACACTGCCCTAGGCTGTGCTGAATTAGCTGAGTGCACAGGCATCTTCCGGGCCACTCAGCAGCTGCGGGGGACACACACGTCCGGGAGGTGGCCAGCACAGACTTGGTGGACGGGCTGATGTGAATTTGGGCCATGCACAGGGTGCACAGAAGTCTGTTTGGGGTTATGGTGCTTTGGGGCATAACCTGGACTCTGATAGGCCGTTCCCTCCATTTATGTGTCAGTCCCTGGCTACCACACAAAACTCCTGGCCGGGATCTTCCCCGCCTTTCCCATAGATAAGCAGCATCTAAGCTTTGCAGGCTGATGTGCTCTGGCACTGTGCAGCAAACAACCTTGACATACATTTAACTGCTGTTTTCAAAGAAAGAAAGACAAAGGCAGTCATTAGTGTGCAGAAGCTGATCTCATCCATCCTCCCGTACCCACTTCAGCCCTCTCTGCGTTTCACAGGGCACCGTCCTCAGCAGTGCAGGATGCTCCACATGAGGACAGCTTCACTCCTGCATCCCTCTTCACTATGCTCACCTGCTGCTTTGGGCCACCAGCTCCAGAAATGACCTGTGTCCTTCCCACAGTACTTTCAGGCTGGGGATTAAAGCAGCGAGAGGCCAGGAGTGTTTCCCCTCGCTTCAGCCTGCCTGTTGCCATTATCAGTCCTTTGCTTGTGCTGAAATTTCAAAACAGAGCACACAGAGCTATAATCAGAGCCCGTTGCTATAATCAGAGCCCATTGCTTTCACCACCTAGTGCTTGTTGCACTCACCTGGACACTTTCCCTAGCCATTGCTATAAGAACCAAAAACATTTGCCATAGTGGCACCATTTCTTGCAGCGAAAGAACTTTTGCTTTTCACAGTTGTCCACACTGTGCTTTCTGAGAGACCCTTGGTTAATGTGCTGCGCAGATTATACAATGCTGTCTCAAATCCCTGGCTTCTTTAGTGCTTGTTTCTAGTGATACTCCAATTTTTCAAGCAGGTTTGGGGTCAAATCAGCCTCACTCTATAATCATTGGTTGAGGGTTGTTTTATTTCCCTGAACACAGAGTACCCAGTTCCTTCATGCATCATTTATATTCCCTGCACCCTGGCAAAGCTCTGGCCATTTCTCTATTCAAGCCACGTATTCAGAAATGTTCATTTTCTTTCAGATTCTCTTTATAAAAACAGAAATGCTCTATCATCTCCATTCACTCTGAGGATAGGCAATTTTGTAGATTTTCCACAATCTTGGCAAATGCTTTGTCTGCAGATTTAATTGACACTGTTAGGCTATGCAACGGGTTATAAATCTTAGCCCCTGTTATGATCAGTAAACTGACAGTTTTTTTTTTTTTTCAGATGTTGTATGCTGTTCACTCTCATAGCATGGGGTAGGGTGGAGGGGCAGTTCTCTCCCAAGCTGGTGGTGAAGTCTGTTTTCCCCAGACAGACGGATATGTTTAATCCTTTCCCTATTTCCCTCTGCATGAATGGATTACTCACCGCTCCCAGCGCCTGTCCTGTGCGTCCCCGCTCAGTACGAGCAGCCTCGCAGCTCTTTCGTTCCTCACCAGCTTTGCCGCTGGCCAGCTGGGTGAGTGAGTCCCTGTCACTTCAGCTCTCGCTATCTCAATTTGCCTAGCTAGAAAAATGAAAATACCAAGGAAACTTTGTAAATACTTTTGAGATCTCCTAATGAAACACCCTGTATTGGAGCCAGATGTTATTTTTACCTAGCGTGGCAGCTTCAAGCATGTCATCCCCTCTCTTTCTGCTCACTCCGCACAGTGCGAATCCTGTGATTGCAGCAGCTCAATGTATTCTTTCAGCTCAGCTATTAGGTGACTTAAGTGTCTGGGCTTTTGATGCTAACAGTCTCAGGTTTGGATGTGGTGGCAACTGTTAGGTGCAGTCTGCCTGTGACCACAACTTGATATAATTACCTGTAATAAGTGTAGAGGCCTCTAAGGGAGTGCAGCAAGCAGGCTCCTGTATCCTGCGACATGGGCACAGCTTGTGCTTTTTGCCACTTCTGCCCTGTCAGACCTGCCAATTCTTCTTCCCAGACCAGCCTGACTAGATTACAAACACCATTTGATGAAGGATCTGAAAGTGGCTGCTCGGATGAAGTAGCGAGGATGGACATCGAACCTCCCATTCTCCCTTTCTTTTCCTCCCGAGGCCCCTGCTCCCCAGGAGATCGTTCTCTTGGGCATGGCAGCTGGCACTACCATTATTTTTCTCTTGCCCTCTAAGCTAAGGAAGAGTCCAAGTGACATAGGCAGAAATGAGGAGAGAATCCACTGCCTTTATATCATCTGGATGTCATGAAGGGGACTTAGCTTGTGGCCGGTGTTCCCTGGGAACCTCTCACAGTAGCGGTCCTGCGCCAGGGAGCAGCCGGCAGGTGTGGGCAGGGCTGCCCTGGAAGTACCTGGGGATTCGTGGCCTGCCACGTGGATGGCTCTCCACTATTCTCTGCGGGGCAACACAGCCTCCTGTGGGGAGAGCAGGCTGCTCTCATGCCTGGGGCGGGCTGCCCGTAGGTCCTGCTGGGCAGCGAGATGTTCAGTACAGAAGGGATGAAGGGCGCAGGCTGCAGCAGGTGACTGCAGCCCCAGGTTATATCCCAGTTTGGGGGGGGACACCTCTCAGTGGGACAGTGGGAAAGTCGTACCCATCTTGCAGCTCAGCAGGATCCCAGGATCCCAGCTTTCTGCTTCCCTACTGCTGTCTTTGCTAACTCTTTGCTTTGCACCCATCTCCAGAGCATCCGCTTCTTTCTGTCCTTTCCTTCCTCGCCAGCCTCCCACTGCTGGGATACGACGTGTCTGGCATGAGCCCAGGAACAGGGCCAGGCTGGCCAACATGTCTATCGCACTGCTCCCTTTGGAGAAAACTGAGTGGTAGAGCTGAACCACCCAAGGTGATGGGGAAGGGAGAGCTGTAAGTCCTGAGGGGTGGTCTGCACTGGCAGCTTTGCAAAGGGGCGGGTGTATTTGTGCACTTGCACAGATGGAAAAGATGTATTGCTAACACTGTTGCTGTCCTTATGCACCCTCACCTCGTGTAATACTGCCCAGGTCTTCCCCCACTTTGTCTATCCTGTTAGCTTACAGCAGAAGCTCTGCTCTTCCTTTGTGTGGGTTTGGACAACATGGGCAGGGGCTTTCATCTCGACCAGGACCCCAGTGCACATGTCTCCAGGCCCAGGCTTCCTCTAGAGCGCTCTGGAGGGCCCCTGTGCTCTCTGCTGTGTCATTGCATCCCCTAGAGACCCGGGAGAAACAGGTTAAGGCAGAGCCTGTCTGAGCTGCGGGAGGCCCTGAGGCTCTGAGGCAGCTGAGTAGAAAGGCAGCTATTGAGTCTGCTGAATGTTTTATAGTGCATTCAAGTACCGAGCCCACTATCAAAGCTGGGCATTATCCATTTAGAGCCTTGTCTGTAAAATAAATGATAACTCTTTGAGGATGAGCTGTTGCCAGGTGAAAGAGGGGGGTTGTATGCCTGATATGGGAAGAGGGAGACTATGCGAAGGAAGCAGAGTGCTCTCAACTGACGGGCAGCAGAGATGGGAAACCAGCACTCAGAGCCCAGGAACCTCTCCAGACCCTGGAACCATGCTGAGAAAATTTCCCAGCTGGTGATGTTTTTGCATCAGATTGGAGGATTTTGAACCCCCCATCCCCTCCCAGAGCAGGTTTTTTGTTTTCTTTTTTCCTTTTAAATGTAGAGGTAAGTAAAGCCCGAGTTAGTAGAAGTGGCTGGGGGAGGTTAGGTGGGTGTTGCAGTAGCCTTTGGGCAGAGCCTTTGGCCATTTGGAAAAGAAAAATGAGAGACTCCACTGGGGAACGTGATGCCACAGCAGCTGGCATGCAAGGGGAGACTGTAGGGGGCTTGTGGTAGAGGGAGCTCAGCTGTTGGGGAATTAAATCTGAGAGAAAGGTGTTATGGGCTGCGGGTTAAAAAAGGGCTATAGGTGTTTAAAGATGTTGGGGATAGGGCAGCAGTGGGAGTAGTATAGGGAGGTTCACATGGCTCTGTAGGGAGCTGGTGGGAAGGCTGACACATCCTGCATGGGGACTGTGAGCCCCAAAGCGTGGAAGATGTTGCGGGGGGGGGGGGTCTTTTGCCCTGAAGGAGGTGCACAAAGCTGCTGACTAGCATTTATATGATGTTAATGCCCACTGTCTGCCTGCTCAGATATATAAGAAGAGACAGTCGCTGCCTGGAAAAACACATGAGCTGTGGAGCCAAGCCGTAAACAAAAGGTGTGAGGAAAGGGAGGAAAGAAGGTCATTGTGAACACAGGAAATGCCATACCAGACAAAGTGAATGTCCCTTTAGGCCCTTATCTCAACCCTGCCAGTGCCTGATCTCTGATGCTCCAGAGAAAGCAACTAAAATAATCTTCACAACACATCTGGGCAGCAGTGTGATAGTATCCCCAGGAGGCCTCTTCCTGTCAAACCCCTTTTGCTGATCAGCCTACACATGGAAATCAGAAGACAGAGCTCTTGTCATTTTTGCTCTGGCTGATGTTGCAGCCAGGACTTTCACTCATGTAACCCGCTAGTCCAGCCAGTCTCCTCCCCCAGTTACTATATTCTGGGTATGCTACAAGCTCTCCAGCCCTTCTCGCAACTGGGGACTCATGAGCTATGTCTCTAACCTCTGTGCTCCTGGAGACGAATGCAGCACAAGGAGGGGCCAGACCAAACTCTCTAGCAACGTCTCACTGTCATGAATCTCACGAGGGCTCTTGTACCACTTGTCATCCATTCTCCATCCCACACTCCCCTCGCCCTGCACCTCCCAGCTCTTCAACTCGCTGCCTCCATGTTGTGTATATCCAGAAGATGCCTTGAGTGCTGCCCCTTGGTCAGCGTTCAGCCCTTTGTTTCCAAGTGGGTTGCTCCAGGAATGACACAGCTAAGTCCTGCTGGTCTGGTCTGAAGATACACGCCCTTCAAGTGTGGGCATGCCACCATTCTCCCTCTGTGGGAGACCTTTCCTGGAGGATACTTTAGCAGGAGCGTGACAAACAGATCAGGCAAAACATATACCATTGCTACAGATAGTCATGGGAGGTCCAACCGTGCTACATGGCTCCAACTAGAGGGTCTACACCCAGCACTTGCAGTCTTCACTCAGCACTTGCAAGTGCTGTAGACATTGAGCCTGCTGCCTCTGTTCTGCGTTCAGCAGAGGTGGTGAATAGTGGAAATAAGATAAGCTTGAGGAAGGATGGCAGGAGCAGAGCGCAAGGATCTGGGATCGACCAACCAGCGACTGACCAATTGCTGAGCAAGATGGCAGTGCAGCGTTATCCTGAGAGATCTTTCACGGTCCCTAAGATACCAGAGTGTTATCTATCTGCAGAGTTATTGTGCATAGTCTTCAATCTAAAAAGCCCACACTATCTGCTCATTTTCCCCAAGGTACAAGGAAAACAAACAACAAGGGAAAACTGAAAGGAAATAAAAGAACTTTCAAAGTTTTGTTTGGCTATAAATGACAATTGCTCTGGGCTCTCCGCACAAGATGCTTAGCAGGAAGATTTCTCAGTGGCTTATGTGGCCATGTGCCAAAACAGAGGTGGAGAAACTCTGATCTGATGGATTTTCTGGGCAATTTCCCCATGGATCTGATTAGATGTGAGCCCAGGACTGCCCTGAGAAAGACTTTCCTTCCACTTAGTGCTGTGTGGGAAGTCGCGACATAAACCTCAGGGGACCTTCTACCTCACGGCTAGTTCAGTTCCTCTGATGGAGAATGCTGAACACGTGGAGAGGTGCTGGGTTTTGTGTAAGGACCTCCCTTTCCCCCACCCCACCATGCACACATGCACATGCATGTGCACAAATGCCCAGTGGTTTCCCAGAGCCATTTCTGTGATTTTCCCGTCATGGAAAATGCAGGGAAAGATTCCCCTCTCATGCAGGACTACATGCCTAACAAGCAGAAGTGGTTTTGTTCTGTCCCCTCTCCAGCTTCCCCAAGTCATTGATTTCAGTGAACAGGCTGCACCAGTTTAATCCTACTCCTTCATGTCCCCACTGTAAAGGTATTGACCACGGATCACAGATCCACTGGCCTGTTTAACATGCTCGTTAATAGCACTTCAGTCCCCAGGCGGCAGTCACAGCCTGCTAACCCTCGCTCTGCCCACTCGCCAGGGGTGCCCCCAGGGAGGTGAGTGCTTGCCTGCTCCGCTGCTGTTAGCCCTCTCTGAACACCTGCTCTCACCCCCCCTCTTCTAACGCCAAGGCCTTACTCCACGCAGCATGTGGTGCAAGAGGAGGGGGACCACAGGACGCACGTGGTGAGCACACCGCCCCGTGAGGTGCGTCCCCCTCGCTGCTTCCCTTGCTCTGCGACAGTCCCCCCGAAGACAATTTTGGTTCCCTGACCGCCTGTGTCATGGGGTCTGGGCTGCGGTGGCTTTGCGTTGTCACTGCATGGGGTACAAGCCCAGCTGAGGAGAGAAGGACTTTGATATGAGTCTTAGTGTATGAGACTCATCGGTGCACTCCAGCTGCATTAAAGTCCTTGGGAAGATAAACCAGTGATGAACTCTCCAGGGATGAACTCTCTGTGCACCAGCCCTTTCCCTCCTCCTTCTCCTGGCCTCTGGTGTGAATCTACTGGCTTTTAGGAAGGTAAGTAGGGACACTCAAAAGCTATCATTCAGCCCATGCCTCATTCAGTTTTAGGTTTATACCGCCTGATTTTTCAAGGCCCTAAATTATTTGCTGCTGGGACACCATACTCATGTTCCAGCAGCTGTTTCAGTGCTATCATGTGTGGCAATGCTCACGCAAGAAACTGCCCAGAGCGATGCCTCGACAGGGCCCTGGCTCTCCATCGATTATCACTGCCCTCCTGCTGGGCAGCCAGGGGCAGTGACAGCTTGGCACTTTCAGTTTGTTAACATGGAGTCTGGCAGCCTGCGGAGATTTGGGGGGGGGGGGTTGCCTTTTTTTCTCCACAATTGTTTCTTTAATAAATGATGTTTTCTTCTAGTAGCAATGGCTCTTCCAAAGCTACTTCCGAAACAACAGACATCCAGCATTACTTAGAAAGGTTTTACCAGGTCAGGAAAACATACAAATGATGCAAAATCTGAAATGACACCCATGCCCTGACATGGAGCACTATAATCATGGGCTTTTCAATGCATTGGATTTCGCTGCCCGCCACTGCAAGAGAAAAGCCTGTAGTTAACACAGCCCCAAAATTCCTAAGGTGTTCCTCACCCCACAACAGGCTCTTCCCTTCATACACCCTATTACCCCTCCCCCCCAAAATGGCAGCTTGGAGCTGGAGCAGTCCTGCTGTTCACACAATACGGATCCACGGCTGAAGGGTGACACCAGCCACCTCTGCACTGCTGCTCTCCAAAGCTCGCTGTGGGACAGAGATAGCAGGGGAGTGAAGGCTATTCCTATGCGAAAAGTTGGAAGCAAAGCTTGTGTCCCATTAAGCTGAGATTAGGTGGCCTATTAACTTTGTGGAGGCAGCCTGCACGACACATGATTTTGAGCTGTGATACTTTGAAAGTCATGGAAAGGCATTTGGGAGAAATGGGAGAAGGGCAGGATTATGCCTCTGGCCATACAACTCTGTAGAAATCTGTCCAGCTGGATAAACTGAGTTGGATTGTCTCATTCCCACAGAACAAGAGTCTGCGTCATAAAAACTTGCCCTCACTGTTGGTGCCATATGTGCCAAGACAGAGGACTGAACGGTGGGTTCTCAGCTCCCCACTTGCTCTTAGCAAAGATCCCAGTACTGATCTATGCAACACCTGTTGTCTGTTCTGTGCATAAACAAGGGATTTCATTTTCCAGAGACTCTCAATAAGAATAAATTAAGCTGTAAAACATTGTAGAAGGAAATTTGAAAAAAAGGGTTTTTTTTTTTTTTGGATCAGAATACATTTCTGTAAAGCTCTGACTGGAATAACCAGCATGTAGTGCAATATATTTCAGATAGATAGAAATAATGCCCTAAATATACCAACCTAATTAGATGTACTTTCTCTACAAAACCACAATTCTAATGTTCTTTTCTCACTGTAATTAAAGAAGCATTTACCACGCATTGGAACTTTTAATTAGGTCTAACATCTAATAAACTTGGAGTAAACCAACAAATATTTTCTCTGTCAGTGGATAGTTTTTAATCAGTGTTTGGGGGGGTTTAAAAATTCAGATAGCAGACATCAGCCTATGCCTGAAGAAATTGAAAAGACATTTGAGCATAACTTGGTAACTGTTATACGCCTCCTCGTAAGGCCATATCTAGGGAACCACTTCCCAGCCCTTTCCCTCTTTAGTGGTTTAATTCTCCTATGGGAAATTACTCTGTGGGCTGTATTTCCACAGGGCTTACTGGATCATGGAGCATGCTTAGGCTCCTGCTAGGTGCCAAGTGTGGGCTCCTTCCCCTTGCAGTAGCTATCCCAAAGCTAGACCAGTTGCCTGGACGCCTGCTATAGTCAGTGTAGGAAAAGGTGGTTCATCCCTTCTCAAATAGATATTTGATATAGGTGAGACAAACCTCCCCCAAAGGTGCCTCTCTTTCTTCACTAAGACAGTACCTTGGTGACCATCCCAGATTAGACATGTAAATCATAGACAGCCAAAGTGAGATGAGAGGTCTCTCCCTACCCAGGACCCCACTAAATCTCTGCTAGCAAGAAATGAAGATGTGGCTGTGTTTACTGAGGTATCCCTACACAGAAGGGCAGAGCAGGGCGCACAGGAGAGCTATTAGGAAAGAGAAGACATCTCCTGGTGATGATGGGGCTACAGGAACCCAACAGGGAGAGTTCATGCTGTATAGCTGGAAAAGTGAGGTTCTGTCCTCAGAACTCAGACGGGGTGAGATCGCTGGGATGGAGAGGCCACAGCTACGTGTCCGTGTGGGATAGGGAAATGCACATGCCTTTTGGTGGTGAGGGTCAGGCTGTAAGTAGGAAAGCTGGTGATCTGGATTAAGCAGTTTGATAAGGCTGTATTGAACTCCTTATGGCAATAAGACAACCAGGAGGAGCTGTCACAGTGGCCATATGCATGCACAACTGAACAGCAAAAGTGCACAGGCCAATCTGTGGGTTAACAAGTCTGAGGCCTGGAAAGGAGGATGTCTGAGGAGATGAGATCATCAGGACAAAATGCACTGAAGGAAGAGAAGAAGTGGGAAAGGAGGAGCCCTGTTAGAACCCCACTGCAGGAATATCAGAAATCCTGCTGTGTCTGCGAGGCCTCTGACTATTATACAGTTCTTCTGGGTCAGTGCTGCCCCTCCTAAGAGAGAGAGCTTGGCGTTTTTGTACAGGGGAGTCCCAGGGCATTGCCATTCTCTGACAGGGTCATTGATGTTCACATCCTCTTTTTCACAGTGGATCTTTCAGTGGTATCATACAAACATGTACCATTCAGGACTTTTCTTCTCAGAAAGTTTGCTGAGCCACAGGACTGCCCTTTTGAATCATGACTTCCTTTATCTGTTCCCCTGGATGGGAGACATGGTGCCAGAGTAGCAAAGCATAATCTGTACAATGTGTATCTGTTTGCAGCACCTTTCTCAAGCATCTTAAACTGCCTCCAGGAACCAGTCAGGCTATTTTCACCATCCTCTCTCTTGTCCCTCCTTGGCTGGCAGCCATTTGAAGTTAAAGGTCCAGCTGATGGTCTTCTATTACGGCTCCAGGTAACTCTATTCATAAGCTAACAGGTCCTGATAGATATTCCTACCCCTGACGCCTTTCATATGACTTGCCTGTTGTCTTGGGAAAGAAATCCACCCCTTCATACCCAGTGGGGTAGCAGGACAAAGGGAGTGGGGAAACTGAGTCATGATATAACTCAGAGATTCCACATTCTCCAAAGAGAAAGAAAGGAAGGGTAAGGAATATATGTTAAAGGAGTTACTGAGGAAACACGTCAGTGTCTGTAAGTGAATCTAGAAAAAGGAAGACGGCAGTATTTCCTTCAGCACAACTGGCAAGTGCCTGTATTTTTGGAACAGAAGGCCATATATTTTGTGTGAAGTCTCCTGCATCTAGGGAATTACTTTAATGTAGCTTGAAGTGCCAATAAGTGGAATAAGTATGTGCCATTACCAATACCAATAACAGCCCTAGAATACTTACCGCCCAAGGATCTCAAAGCACTTCTTTTTATGACTTATTCATTGACTCTCTATATCCCCTGGGTAGTAGAGGATTATAACGATCACCCACTTTACAAGTGGTGAAACTGAGGGTAAGTGGCTGAGCTGTGAATAGAGCTGTGACTTTTCTCCTCCAACAGCATCAATCTCCCTAGTCACTGGCAGAGAGGGAAAAAGCTCTAGCACTTCCCAAGAAGAGGCTTTGGCATTGCAAGAAGTGCAGAGGAGGTACCTGTCACACATTTCTGAAGCCACTGCAATGTGAGGAAGAGAGAGACCCATGCACCCTGATGGGCAGATGTGAGCACACTCAACCTTGTGCCTGGCAGTGCGTTCCTAGGTGTACTAACCCCAGTGGTGGGGTCTCCATGCTCTTCGGAGGAGCCCCAGCTACAGACCTGCTTTAAGAAAGAGATCTACACACCTGGGTACCAGCTTTCTCCCCTCACTCTCTGGCACGCAGGCCGGTTCCTCATCCACTTGCGATGGGTAACTCGTGAGCCAGACCTTGGTATTTGGCCTGATCTAAGATCCACCAACAGACACATGGGGTCGTGGAGTAGGAGAGGCCATGGCCCTGTGCTACAGATAGAAGTGCATGGCCTTGAACTCAGAGAAGAAGGTATAAGGCCACCTCACAATACCTTGGCCCTTCCCCTGGGTTTGGCACATGGTCAGATGCTTGGGGGTGTGCATACCTAGAGAAGGGGAAGCTGGGTTGGGCTGGGTTAAATAGCTGCCCTGCTATGTATCTGTGAGGCTGTGCTAGTTAAAGTCCCCTCTGATCATGCCCTCACACTACAGGAAGTCCTGCCAGACTCGGAGGAGCTCATGTGCTGGGTCAATACCTGTACCTGTGTCTCTCCCAATACAAGCAAGGCTGCAGTCAGAAGCATTGATCTAGGGCTCAAGAAAAGTACAATTCATTTCATCTCCTTTGCCTGGATAATCCAAGAGGATAGGCATTCACCTTCTGCGCATGAGTTGCTCTTGAATGCTGTTTGTTGGTCTGTGACTCATCTCACATCACTTTAGATGGTACTTTAAAATGAGATGAAGAGTGTCCTAAAAGTGCCTATTTCTACCCTACAAGGTGGGTTATGGGCAAAGTCACTACCTCTAGTTAAAACACCCGCGTTGTGAAAGTTGGTATTTGATGAGAGGATTCTCATCCTGGTTACCAAAGTTGTTTCTGATGTCTCAGAAGGGAGAAGTGAGTCACGCTGACTTGACTAGTGTGGAGAACATCCAGGCCTTACTACCTCCATCTGATACCACATGTCCACTCTAGCTCTCACGCTAGCAGGCCAAAGATTAAAGGGCAATGGCAGAGGTCAAAACAGATGTGGGTCTCAGTGCATACTCTGTGCTCTAACGCATGCAGTACATGCACGGTATAGAGATCCCAGTGAAAAGCTGAGCACCTCAGTAGGGCGCTCAGGCGATTAAACTTTACTAACTTGTCTAAGAAGCTTACCTAGGAACTTATCTAGGCAATATCAGTGTAGCTGGCAACTTTCTAAGGGGCAGCTACTCACATTGCTGGAAACTTGTTTCCAGATAGACAGCAAAGGCTTAAAATATTCTTATTGCAGTGGGCAAGCACTCAAGCCCTAAGCGGCCAGCATACAGTTAAGTTGCCTGGCTAAGGCCGTTGAGGAAGTCTTTGGCAGTGTTAGAAAAGCCTCTGTCTTGCCTTCCTGCCCTCTGCTAACATGACTCTATTCCCCTCCTTGCTGCCCTTGATAGATTGGATACAGCACAGTCACAAGAAACTGAGACCGTGCACGCTGAGCTCCTGAAGGTGTTTGTCCGGCGTGGGCCAGCACACTCAAGCCCATCTCAGGGAACAGAAGGTGGCCTTGTCCTTGCCTGCCCTGGCTAGATCCATTGCTAGTGAACACCATCTCTCAGACACGTACAGGCTAAAGCAAAAAGCCTGTACCTGTTTTCTGCAGCTGGTGAGGGACTGGGGAAGCTGAGAGTTATTGTTATGATATTCATGGGACATGTTGCTATGAATCAATATCTCGCCGTAATGATCTCATTTGCTCATGTTTCAAATTAGATAACAGGGTTGAGTGCTTGACCAGACCATCCCTCATCCATTTGAAAATCGTCAAGGAATTTACACTTCCTCCTTGCCTTGGGGGAGGAGGGGAGCCCCTCTTCCATTAATTAGCAGATCTTGAAGCAGTGAGAGTACACCCTGAAATCTCATAGCTCCCCTGCTCTTATGTCTGGACATCTTCATCTCAAGGTGGGAGGTCAGGCCAAACTGCTTCCATGATTCCAGCTCCATAGGGATAAGCAGCTATTTGTTCCAGCCCGACCGTGGTGCTAAGATCAGAGGCGGACGAGAATGAGCTCACGCTCTATTCAGATGGTGACATTTCCATGGGGCTGGGCTCATCCATCATGATGTGATGGCTAAGGACAGCTGTTAACTGTTTTGAACTGGCTGGCTGCCTCCCTCACTGTAGCCAAGGCTTGGTCCTCCCGAGGCCCCCCCAGCAGCTCCTGCTGCAGGCAGCTCCCCCAGAAAGCTGTGCGTGGGACGGGTGTGCGGGAAAGCCCAGCTCTCCACATGATGGCCTGGTAAGGAGGGGCTGGTCACCCTCTGACAGCTGGTCTCCAATCTCCCAGTCTGACTATCTGCTTAGTTTTTGCAGCACACAGGACATCTATCCTGTTTTGCCCCCTTGACTAACACTGGTGAGTGGTCTTTCCCTTTGTATGTCCTCTTTTCAGTATGGGCAACACGTAGACCTCCCCCCAAAAACACATTTCACACCTGTATGGGTACTCACTGCACCGCAGACTGACCTACTTGCACCTTTTTTCCCTGGCTGGACCCATCACCTCCTTGTACTGTGGCTGGGGCATTTTGATATCTGATGTTCAGCAAAGCACCCATGCTCATCTATCTAGGTGACAACCTGGATTTTGTGGTAATGATACTTGCTCAAAATCAGAGTCTCCTTCAGCTTCAATCACACATGGCCACACCATACCCCTCTCCGTGCTGCTTCCTCAGGAGCTGACCTCTGTGGCAATTCCTATTGCCAAGTATTACAAGCAAAGCAAATGCTTATGGGCAGACAGCTCATTAGCTCCTGCTCCTCTGGGGATGCCCCAGCACCTTTCTTCTGCTCTTTCTCTCTCTGCCCTGTGGTAAGCAAAGGCCGGTACCCCTCCAAACACCTTTGACAGCACTAGATAAGGAGCTATTGGAGAGTAATTAATCTGCAGAGGGGAGGGCAGGAGGGGAACCAGTTGCTGAGCTGCTGTTGCTTGGCCAAAGTGTGGAGTCTAGTGGGCAGCCAGGACTGCAGCTTGGACTGGAGACGGGGAACCTGTCTTGTGCCTCTCCCTTGCTGTCAATTAGTCCAAGAGGTTAATCTTACCTCCAAGGAGCCTGGAGACCTTGGAGCAGCATTCAGAAAATCATAGCCAGACCCTTTGGAGACTAATTGGGGTCTTTCATCTCCTTCTTGCTGCTTCTCAACAATTTGCTCTGGAGTGCAAGCAGAAGAGGAGGCACTTAGTTTGCCAGACGTTGGGAGTCAGCAGGGCTTTATGAGTGCCATGGAGTCCAAGGGATAACAAGGAAAGAAAGTCGAAAGAAATGGCCTCAATGTGTTTCGCTCCTCGGAATGGACCCTAGCATGGAAGGATGGTGCCTGCAAAGGCACTCGACATGGCCCCCTGCCAGCTCTCAGCCTCTGAGGTCACCTCCAATGCCTCCCTGCTGCTGTGTTCTTCTCGGTGCCCAGGTCCTGAAATTAACACTCTCTCATTCATTTCTTCTACCTGGCCACAGAGTCCTGAAACCTGCTGCCTGTCCCCTCTGCCAGGTGTCTACATTTTGCTTATCATAAAAGCCCAGTTCTTTCCCCTATGAAGGGAGAGCTGGGGCAGACTGGACCCATAAGTGGGAATGTATCCCTCACTGCACTCAAAGCCTGCTGTAGCACACACAAACTCTGCCCCGAGAGGAACAGCGGGTCTGGATCCCCAAAGCTGTTGCCTCTCACCTCCTTCCATCTCCAAATGACAATACACTTGCTTCACCCCTTAAGGAGACTCCGTGCGTGACCTGTAAGAGATAACCTGCCTTCTTCTGTACCCTGTGCTCTAGTGGGAACATGTGTGGGGAGGGATTTATCTGTGTAGAAGGGGAGCTGGTGTTTTGCCAGGGCACTGCAGGAGAGTACACGCATCCATGCAGGGAAGTGTGCCTTACCCTTGCTGCTGGAGGAGCACAATGGTCACTTCCTTCGCTGTCCTACTGAAAGGTAAGGGAAAGGCCTGACTGGAGATCCCCACCAGAAACAGGTGACTCCTCCCAAGGAGAGGAGCAAGGGACGAGGTTGTTCTGAAAAGATGCTCTGGATGGCACCTGAACAAGCTACACAGTGAATATGAGTGGCAGCTGTTTATGAGCCCCCAGGTCGCAGCTGGATTCAGGCTCAGTTATTAAGACCATAAATCATGGAGACAGTCACGGGGAAGGCTGACAAGGCGGGTGTGCGCAGCCAGGAATGCTGGCAGCAGCCATCGGAGGCACATGACTTCTCCATGTTGCATGTTATTTTAAGAATTCTTCATTTTTATGTCTTTGCTGTCAGTGTTCTCAAAAAAGGCACCAAATGATTTCATGCTCCCTGATTTCCTGAAGACTCAGTCATGAATTCCAAGTTGCTCTTGGCTGAGTGAGGGCTGGGGAGTGGGGGTGAAATGGCATTAGCCAGGGGTGCAGGGCACGAGCAAGAGGCGGGGACAGGGCTGGGGGTGAGCCACTGGAGTAGGAGAAGGAAGGTCGTGTTAGGAGCAGAGAATCAGTAGGATTGGGGAAGGCAATTTTTTTCCCTGCCAAATGCAGGAGGCAGTTTTTGATAAAAGGAGAAGTCAGTCTGTAGTGTTGCCAACAGTGGGAGATGGAGCTTTTTAAGGTAGCTGGGAGTGAGGCTGTGTAAAACCCAGATGCAGGTGAGCTGCAGTCCTTTGCCTTGGGCAAGCCACCCAGTCACTGCTGGCATCTGTGTTGCTGTGGCTAGTCTGCTCCTGGGCCCAAACCTGGCAGTCTGTAGCCAGCTCTGGTACCTCTGTGCTACACTGCAGGTGTGATGGCTGAATGGAGGATATGACAAGCAAAGCCTTGCCCACTTGTGGCTGTCACAGCGTCCTACATCTCCTTATGTGTCTTCAGTCCTTTCTGGTCAGATACTGACATCTCTCTGAAATCTCCCTTATAGCCTGATGGGGAAAGGAAATTCGCTGTACCATTGCCTCAAAGGGTATGAAGGACGATTCTCCAGATGAATGTGCAAGAGCTCAGGAAGTGGGGCCTGATACTCAGAGGAGGAAAACAGGAATGCGGCCCTATCTTAGCGCCTCCTTTGGTGCTTTCATTTCACTTGTTTAGTGAGAGAAGAGCTGGTTAATCACTGCTGAGAGCCTAGGGAGTAACATCATTTCCACCAGGGCACATGGTGCACTGAGCAAACCTTGTGGTATTTGAATACCTATGCTAACACTCCCAGCTAATGGGGCTGCTGGCAGAGGCTGGACTCGGTGCCTGAAGGCTCCCTTTGCGTTTCACATCCTGTTAGGCCTGCTGCTTCCCTTGCTCTTCCTACACCTCAATACCTCCTCTACCTCCTCCCTGGGCTGGCACGCATCCAGCCTGCTGTTCTGCCTGTGATCTGGCGTGTCCTTGGTGGCTGATCACTCTTGGGCTTGTCCATGGGGCTAACCACAGGGCTGGGGCAAGGAGCGAAAGCTCTGGAGGGGCCTGAGGGACATGAAGGCAGGCCAGAGGAGACCGGCACTGCAGGGCCAGGCTGCACCATCTGCCTCCTCCAGTCAAGAGTCCCCAGGGTGGCAATGAGGGCCAAGATGGGGCTGTGAGAAGCTGAAGGAGTCAAGGCGGCTGGCCCCGTGCAAGGTGGGGCAGTGCTGGCTTGGAGAGAGGAGGGGTTCCCACCCTCGCCTCCCCGATGAGAGATTAGATGGGAGCAAAAGGCCAGGAGCAGCTCTGCAGCTAGTGTCAGGGCAGGGCTGTCACTGATAGAAAAAGGCTGGGGGAGGGAATGAGGGACACAGTCCACATCTTCGTGTGGATGGACGTGTGGAGGATGTAAGAGACCATGAAATGGAAGAGCATGACAACGTTTGTGGAGAGAGGAAACTGGAGGGAGCTGGCCCCTCTGTCAAAGGATGTCCAAGCATCTAAAATAACCCAACGTGCCTTCCCTTCCCCCTGCATGCTAAGCTGATAGCCAAGGCTTTCCCAGCTAGACACACAACCTCGCTCTGCTCCGGGGCTTACATGTGCTGGCAGGATGTTACCAGAGCCCAGCTCCCCTTGGTGATGGTGGACTATAGCTACAGCCCATATCTCTAAACCTTTTATACTTTTTAGGTCACTGTGTTTTGCTTATCAATCCTGGCTCTGTTGTGCAAGCCATAAATCTTCCCCTGCAGTCAGTATCACTTATTTTTTCTCTGGTCTTGTTAAACAAACAGGGTCAGAACATTTAAAATCCAGGCTGTCTCATTTTCTGCAGTTCTGGCTCATAAAAAATATTCTCTTCCTCTCTGGGAAAGTGCCACAGACTCAGGGCCAGATAGGACTGTTTGGGGATTTGGAGGGGCAGAACGATGGCGGGGAAAGGGATCCCAAGGATGTGCTGAAATGATCTGCCACTCATGCTGCCCTCACACAAAGGCACAATCTTACCTATGAGTCCAGCTCACCCGTTGCACCTACATGCGTGCAGCTTTGCCCTCCCTACTTTGACACACCTATCAACTCGCTGCCACCTCACACCCGTCTTCACTGAGACATAGCACGCAATTTTTCCCCCCTCCCCAGTCCTCCATATCCACTTCCAGACGCTTGGCAGGGAACTACACATGCAGTTCCCATCCTCCCACTTGCCAAGCAGGTCTGTTCAGCAAAACCTACTCCCTAGTTTCTCAGCTCAGCAGTCTGCTGCTCTCCTCCCCATCCCAGTGCCACGATCACCTTGCCAGCCATATCATTCCCTCACTCTGCTCCTCAGTCTGTTCCGCAAGATGCAGCTGGATCCCCACCCAGGAGGAGCAGCCCCTCTTCTCTGCTGCTCCCTGGGGAGGGTGAGTCAATGAGAGTCAAGATTTGCATGTCAACACACCAAGAAACAGCCCCTGCCAAGCACTGGGTACTAGGGCAGCCCTGCACAGGAGCATGGGCCCTCCAACAAGGCATGTGTGAAAACGCAGGTGGAGAACACGGTGTGCCCACACTGGGCCAGCCAGGAGCCTGCCGAACAGCAGTGAAGCCTCCCCATCTATCTGCATTACGTTCCCCCTCCTTAATAATCGCACGAGTGTGGTTTCTGCAGGATTCACATGAAGGACCAGGTTCACTTGAGCATGCAGTCAATATACCTTTAGATCTTCATCACTCACTGTCTGGCTCCAGGCTTTATTTATTGCACAGCATCCAATCCCCCAGCCAAAGACAAAAATAGTTCATTCCTTTGTGGCCTTTTGGTGTGGCATTCCCAGTGATTACAGCCTTTTAACAACATTAACATAACTTCTACCTTTGGAGGTGTCTCCAGTGCATGCAGGAAGGGCTGAGCCATAGCAGCTTTAAAATTAATAGTACAGAGCATCTTGTGGGAACAGTCTGCCCCTCAGTCTATTTTCTAATCTGCCCGCACATCCTCCTCTTCCCACGGGAAGAGTATGGCTCACTGCAGCATAAAGTCCAGGTATGAATTAGTCTGTAGGCTGTGTGAAGGACCACAGACAGGGAGTACGGCATAGGCACAAACTCTGACTTAATTCTCAGAGGTAATTCTCAATGGCATTACCCTGTTTGAGAGAACCAGGGCCCATACTTTCAGTGTGTGCAGCATTCAAGAGCAAAACACCCTGACAGTTGTGAGCGCTTCTGCAAAGCAGACCCCCCTGCCCCCCCCCAGCATCGGGACATCTAGAACAGGTGGAATTAAACAATTAATGACAAAAACACACTTAAAGTGACAGGACAAAGTATCAGTGGCTGAGGTAGGCTTCCACTCTCTCAGTGATATTTAGCAACTCCACGTGTTCCTTCTCTGGCTGCACCCTCTGCCTCATGTACCTCCCAGCTTGCACAAGAAATGAAGCCAGTTCCTGAAGACCACGGCCGGCTTTCCCACCCACCCCCTGCGCATCACCAGAGTTTTTCCAGCTTGTGTGCCAAAGGAGGGGGGCCCTGAGGGAAAAAATCACTGCGGAATTGAACTCTATGTCTCCATACGTGCATAGTGCGGGTGACATATGTGTATATGTGTATACATATACATATGTCTATACATATATATCATATGCATACTATATGCATATGATGTGCATGTATTCTATGGTACATCCCATCTTTAAGACCTGAAGCTCCCCAGTGATTCCAATATCCAGCTGCTTCCAGACTCCCATCTGGAGCAGTTATTGCTCATTATGGGAGAGAAGGAAAGGGAGACATTCCTAGGCATGATTAATTTCCTCTGAAGGAGCCAGCCGTCCATGTTGCCAGTGGGTTTCACAGCTGCTTGCTGCAAAGGAAGCACAGAAGGCAGAATGCCGGGCTTTTGCCCTGCATTGACGCCTGTCCCAAACTTTCTTCTTGCAGCCCTAAGCGGCACTAACTTGGCATTATAACCCTAACAGAAGTGGAGGGTACGGCTGTAGCTTATGCGATCCACTGGCCCACAGTTAGGGAAGGTACCTGTATGCTGCTTTAATGTTTTAGCACCTATAAAGCCCCAGCCAACAGTTGCAGGTCATGGCATGTAAGGAAACCTGTGCTAAGGTTCTCATATCCAGCTGTCTTTAATGATGCGCCAACCATAGTGCTGCAATGAAGCAATTTATACTTGGGCTTTAGCTGGAAAAACTCTGCAAATCACTGTGGGCACAGAGAAGACATCTTTATCTTTACCCAAGAAAATCCCCAGCGCTGTATGGGCCATGGCTTGCACTGCCTGTTCCACAACAGCAGGATGTGCCCCAGAGTAACTGGGCCTCTGCCGGAGACCCCAGGGTGCAGAAGAGCACTGGGATGAGGCCCTGGTGCCACACTGACGTCCCCCAGCTGCCTGCTTGTTTGGCACCTACTAGTTTTGGAGCTGCTACCCAGCCTCCTCTCCTCACAGGAGAAGCCAGGAGTGAGTGACACAACAGGACCAACTTTTGCCTAGCAGCAGCAGGAACCAGCAACTTTGGTAGCTGCAGGCCTGGGGTGGAAAGGAGAGATTTGGAAAAGGTGGCCAGCAGTGCAAGGTAATGGAGCATCAGGGTAGGGCAGAGCAAGGCTCTGCGCTGCCCACCCCGCTTGTCCTTTACATAGCTTCCCCAGCGCTAAGCGCCCCAAACCTGAACCTGCCAGTGCCTTGTCCCATGCCCAGCTGCCATGGGGCGGGGTGGGGTGAGCAAAAATGAGAAGCCTTCCCCAGGGACCTAACCAGACCTCTTGGAAACACGCAGCGGCCAAACTGGCATGTACCTCAGTGCTGGGCAGTAATACCAGCTCCTCCCTGCCCCAGCCACTGCGAGCACAAATTGCAAGATGTATCCAGGTTTCCTGATCGTCATCCCAGCCTGGCACAAACAGACACACAGACTCACGCACTCGAGTACTGCAGCTTTATTTGAATGAAACAATCCACACTGAGAGTCTACAGGTTACACGGCGGGTGTGTCAGGGTCGGGGGGGGGGGGCGGATGAGGAAACGTTTATAAAACATCTCACCCTGTTTCAAAGGTTCAGTTCAGTCCCTTTGTGTTTTGTGCTTTTAACATTGTGGACGGCTTGGTATCGCGGTGGTGAGAGGGTCCCAGCTCCGCTTGATGACAGTGGTGGCACCTTATGAGAGGCGGAGTGGGACGGGACGAGACGCGGTGGCAATGAGGGAGGTGGGTGGAGGATGGGGCTCTGTCCCTGGGCCCCCATCCAGGATACTGATGGGAAAAGAAACAAGAGACATGAGAGGACCCCCCCTGTCCTCCATATTATCCCCAAATACACAGAACCTGTGTGTAGCTTATTTTTGGGGGGTGTTTATAAACGCTTCTGTCAGGTCAACGTATTCTATCTACTGGCCTCGGCGACCTGGAAGCATAAGGGTGGCGTGGGTCTGGATCCCACCAAAGCGGCTCACCATTGGGCCTGAGCTGGTTCTCCCTGCCACTCGCAGAGCTGAGGACAGGATTTTGGTGTGATCCCCTTCTATGGGATCCAGCGATGAAGTCTTCTGCTAATCTCTCCAGGCAGGAAATGAAATGCCTGGGGAGGATGAGTTCAGGGCAGGGATGAAGTGAGGAAGAGTATGGGAAACACTGCCTGAAGCTCAGCCCTGACCAAAGGTGGGAGATGCCACAGCTGCTTTCCCATAAGACAGTTGCATGTTGGGTGACAGTACTCCCTCCACTGTGTGCATTGCAACACAGGCAGGATGGTTTTGGCTGGAAAAAAAGACCCAAGCGAAACCATGCTGGGCGTAAATTTTCCATCCCATCCAGAGGTTAGAGAGTGTCTCTGTGCTGTCAGGGAAAGGCCGTGACCAAAACCACAAGTAAGAGTCATATATCTGTAGCATCCCCAGCTTTTTGGGAATGACCTGAGAGATGAATGCATGCTGTGGAAACCTCTACAGTGAGACGGTAAATCTAGAAGGTCCCAAAAACTGGGAATACAGGTCAAGCTACGCTATTTGAAAACACTGACACTAGGCCACTTTACCCAGAGTTCATGCCAGCAGTTACATCAATACGCTGGGAAGCTGGGGGCAGGAAGCAGAGGACAAACATCCAGGCTCAAGGAGAACAAGAGGTCACCTCCAGCAAACTCTGAGAGAGTCTTCTTGTCCCAGCACAGCACATACCCGAGGCCCCTAGAAAATAACCAAATAAGTGCACAGGAAAGCTCCTGTGCTCCCCAGTGTGTGAACACCTTCCCCCATAAGCATCTGAATTTCCCCAGGGAAATCTCCAGTGCTCAGACCTCCCTCACTGCTTAGCCTCCATGCAGTACATGCTGCCAAACACTTAAAGCATTGCCCCTGGTCAGTGATTATGGCATTTCAAAGACAGAAGGAAATATATTTTCTCCTCTCACCACAATGCAGGTGCTGCCTGAGCCTCATCCCTGGCGACCATGCTGCGGTGGCCTCTTCTCGCTGTGATTTTGTGTCTATTGATAACAGTAACTGGTTCCCAAGAACAAGGCCCAGTGGCACAAGACAATACCGAATGTGGCACCTTGGAAGGTGCTCAGCACCTTGCCTGAGGTGCTCAGCACAGGATCAGGCACTTGAGGAGGAACATCTGCAGTCACCTCCTGGGAAGGTGGAGGGATGGCCTGGACCAGCAAACCTGCAATGGGCTGGAGCGTGGACAGTGGGAGAAGGGGACGCTGCTGCCTCCAGCAAGGGCTTTTGTGTCCTTTCCCAGCGCACTGCCGGCAGCTGCTAGGCACCTGCACCTCAGTTTCCAGCCTTGATTCCTTTACATGCTGCAAAGGTCAAACACTTCACCTCACCAGTGCTGGAGCTACCCAGTGCGAGCAACACCTGGAGACAGCTTCACCCCAGCGCCACACTATATATGGCAGTCACCAAGAGAAAACTAGCTGATGCTGCCGGCAGAGGTTGAGAGGCAACAGGGAAGTAGGCCAGCACTCTCTCTTAGCTGGTTCATGCATGCGCTGAGGATCCAGGGTCAGATTGGCACATCTTAGTGGTACAGATCTGGCTGGGAAATCTAGTCGGAGGGCTTTTTTTTTAGTATCCATCAACTAGCAAGTGCGAACTGACAGGCTAGAGCTCACACTGGTATTTAATGTCCACCACTAGCGAAATGCAGTGTGGAGCCTGGCCTTCCCCTCTCCTTTTCAAGGATAAAACAAACATGCTTTATTCCATCCTTTCAGCCGCACATCGGGCTGATTATAAGCCCTCTTTTGCCACTGAGAAACCAAACTACTGCACCAGGGTGTAATCTGCATTAGGTCCGAGGCAGCCAGCGTGTGCCCTGAAATGCTCCTGCTTTCCAGCTGCACCACTGCTGCTCAAGCAGCCCCACCAGCCCTTCCAGCTACGCCAGGGCTGTCGGGGGCAAGAAGGCTAACGCACCAGACCAGATCTAAGCAACGCAGAGCACAGCAAGTACCAGAGGCAGCTACGAGCAGGGTTGAGCCCCACAGTCCCCAGCAGCCAGCCACACAGCACAGGGACACAGACACCCCAGCTAACTTGCTGCCGGCAGCTCTCCCTCCCTTTGAGGAAGGTGCTTGATGGCAAAGCAACTGAGTGGTCCTGCTGCACCCAGCTGCAGTGCATTGAGATTAGTCAGGGTAGATCAGACTTGCTCACTTACCAAGAGCTGTGAGAGTGACAGAGTTTCATTTGCTCATTTAGCACGATTAAAGGGCTGTTGATCAGGGCTCATGCCCATGTTACACCCAACCTGGAGGACTAGATCTGAGGCACAGTCAGCCAAAAGGAGAGGGATAGTGCATCTCTTCCATCCCTGTGAGGTGCCCTGGAGATTACAGCCCCTTGCAAGCTGCATCTCCTGCCTCGCTGGAAAGGCCGTCTGGGTGACTGTGGCCCGGGGCTGCCCCACAGTGCCCCCTGGGATGCAAATGGCCTCCATGGCACACTTGGCTGTCTGATTTGCTGTGACTACATCAGGCTCTGGGTAGCCAAAAGAAGACCCCAGATTTCTCCTGTGGCTGGCTAGATGGTGGCAGGTGGTGAGCCCAAACAGCATATGCCACAGCTGGATGGACTTTCTCCAAAGAGGGAGCTGAAAAGCACATATATACCATTAGCTATCATTTGGGATGCTGAGTGTACCAGGGCTATTCAGCTTCCTGCTGGAAACCATCAGTTGCCAGTTATTATCACAGAGTGTAAATTGGGTCCTGTTAAAATGCCGTTTCCAAAGCTCTCCAGGACTTGTTTCTCTGCAAATGCCTTGTGTCTGCATTAAGTGCCTTCCCAGGCTGAGCAGGATGAACAGTTAACAGCGGGGCCACAGTACAATACAAAAGGAGGCAACACCTCGCTTCCCCAGCAGCTCGCACAAGGCTCAGCTGCCCTGCGCTTGGTGACTGCATGGTGGGAGGCACCCATACTGGGGGCAGCCTGGAAAAGAAAAGACCCCCAGGGCAGTTCAGTGGAGAAAAAGAGAGGAACCAAGGCTGGTCTCTGCTAAAGCCAGGAGTGTCAGAGAGGGCCTGGTTTGCACAGGAGACACTCACAGTGCAACTTCTGTCCTCATCCAAAAGCAGGAACCTGCTCCCTGGCCACGGAGCCAACCATCGCTGGGAGCGGTGACGCTGCCCCAGGGCACCCAGCTTAGGGCGCAGAGCCTGCGGCGCTGCGTCCCCCCTGTGCCCATCACCGGCCCGTTCAAAGGCACCCGGAGGGGTCAGGGTGCTGCAGCCCTCAGGGGGGAACGTATCCACCCAGCTCCCACGGACAGAGGGGACTGAAGCAGCAGGACTCTGTGCTTTAAGGCAAATATTTGCCTCTTTGAACAGGGCGAGCTCTCTTCCAGGAGAGAAAGCGTGCCGGTTCCTTTCTCTGTCGCTGCCTGGGGCAGGGGGAGGTCCTCGGGGCAGTGTTAAGGACCCCCTGTTTATTCCTGCAGGTAAAACTCCCAGTCTCAACTTTGCTGAGAGCTTGCGGGGGGCAGCAGCGTTTGCTCCTGCCAGCGCCTTGCACGGGGATCGGTTCGTACCGGAGACAAGCAGCGACGGCGCAGTGTTGGGACAGACACTTCTCCCAACAGCACCAGTTCTTATTCCCCAGTGGCCGTCCCTCTCGGACTGAGAAGCACAGGACACCACCCCAAAACAGGGCTGTTTTCCAGCGTGCTGGGCAGGGCCAGGGCCAGGGGCTGAAATCCAGCACCTGCTCCGCATGAGGCACCAACACACTTTTGTGTCATTCTGGAGTAGGGCACCCACAGGACTTTGTATACCAAGACATTAAATTCCAGTACTCTGAGTAGCAGCAAGGACTCAAACACAAATTGTATCATGATTACTATACGCACACATACACCCATAAATTATTCTTGCTGGACTATGCTGAAATTTACCAGCCTAAACACCTGAAAAAACTCAGTTTTTCCCTGATTGCTGCCCTACCCCTTCCCAGAATAAAACTGCTTCCCAGAAGAAGAGCTCCATATCATTTTTCCCACAGCTGACATTCAGGCAGCATGCTGTGTGATCCTGCAGAGGCAGATCTGCACACACGCCAATCATAACAATTCAGAGTTTGGTAGGTTTTGAACCATTTGTGCGCTAAGCGACGCACTGAAATTTTTCATACAGATGAAACATCTTTTTACTCCCATATGCCTGCGAAGAGTCACACTCAGGCATTCAAAAGTACTTAATTTCACATCAAATGAAACATATTAGCTCTGCCGCTTTCCAGTGGCTGATCTACATGGAAGAATAATGACTTATTACTGTTACCAGCCAGGAGTTGCTTTTTAGAGCAAGTAGTAGGAATTTATGTTCTTATTGTTAAAAGCCCTGAATTCAAGTCCTGTTGATGACCTGTTATTGGGACTTTCACTGAACTGTGGAAAACTATAATAAAAAAAGTATTCTTTCAGAATACAATGAACGACTGCAAAAAGAGGTTTCCAATGAAAGTTTCTTTGTAAGCCCCACTTGTAACTACACAGTAGCATTCACTACTTCTAATATCTACAACTTGTACCCAGGAGCCTGTGCACACACATATTTTCTGGTTTATGCCCTGAAAAAGAAGAAATTGAGTATATATCGGCTTATACCCACACAGTATTCTTCCTAATGTATTTCTACAACTACCAAGCAGAGGTCTCCTTGTAAATAAAAGCAGTCTCTTAAATTTATATTGCACTTTTCTTCTGCAGGGACTTTCATACGATGTACAAGAATGATCTCCGCCATCACTGAAATGCAGCCACTTCTGGAGTGGAATAAAGCAACTACTCAATAGGCACAGAGCAACATAAAACATCAGGAAGTGAAACATAATGCACCCAGTTGGGACTGCAACAGATATTTAAGAAAACAATCTGTAATTAAATTTAAGGACTGTAATTTAGCCGGAACACTATGAAAACTGTGAGGGCATCTTTAATTGCAAGGGGTAAGGAGCATGGCTTTATATCTCACCTGGGATGCATTACTTTCTCAAGGAGAATTGCCCCTCAAGCAGGGGGCTGGGTTAGTAAACTACTAATGCTACTTCATCAGAGAGGAGGGACACTGCGCCCTCCAACACACCACGCACAAGCCTCCTTCTTCCCCAAACTCGTCATCCTTGCCGCTAAGTGCCTCTTTCCTCTGCTACACTCTCTCTGAGCACATCTGCCAGGGAAGTAAATTCCTGCCTATCTTTCTCAGCACCTCTGACATGCTGAGGCGCTCGGGTTAACGACTTCCCCCTGAACATACCACCAGCTGCTCTCAAGCTAGAGATAACAGAGCAGAGGTCTAAGAGAGAAGGCACTCCCTGAGATTTATATGCAGGCCAGTGGGCCAGTGAGCAGCACACCTGAGCCCTGCAGTAGGAGAAGGCTTCGTCCCTGGCTGGGATGATCTGCTTGCTCTGCTCTGGACCCACTGCAACAGATGGGTTGCTTGCCCCCTGAGCAGTGGGCTGGCTTAGGGAAGCACTTGCATCCCTCCTCACAGGTATGGTGCTGGCAGCAGGGCCTGGACATCCTCCGCACAGGTCTCCCTTTCTAAAAATGTGCTGTCCCTTTGCTGGCACTTGCCTCAGAGATAACACTTTGTCCATGAGCCTGAACCTTAGGGCTCCACCTCCCCAGGCCACACAGCACCTCTGCTGCCCACCATCAGCTAAATGTACTTGCACAACCCCTCTTCCCAGGACCTAAGCAGTCAGTAGAAGCAAGGCCATGAGATGATCCATCCTGGGCTAACTCTTATACCCTGGGCTAACTCTTACAGACAGGAAAACATTCCCTTCTCCACCTTCTGCTCAATGAAAGCCCCCTGGAATCAGCAAAACAACATACATGTTTTGCAGCTGACAGATCAGGAGTCATCACGAAGCACCCAAGGGCCCCTGGAAAGTACCAGCACTCTCCTAGGAATGAAAGCAGACTCTTACCAGGAAGGGGGTGATGGCTTCTGACCTCTACCAAACCCCGAGGAAAGGAAAAGCACTGGACTGAAGGAGCTCAGATTAAAGAGTGGCAGGGGTGCTGGCTGCCCACAAAAGTAGCAATTGAGAGCAAGAAGCAGAATCACGCTAGGCAACCACTACATCCCACAGCATTGCTAGGCCATAAGCCACAGGTCTCCCAGACAAATATTCTGAGTGATTGAGGTCTGGGCTCTGGAGAGAGGAACGCAGATGGACAGGGCACAGTCCTCACTCTTGGAAGTGGAGAAAACCAACAAAACAAAAGGAGCAAGGGAGACCCTTATTATCCCCTTTCATGTCTTGCAAGACATCATATGAAAGAGCTCCCCTTGTCCCTTAGAGCTGATAGGTTTTTTCTCTCTGATGCTGGCCAGGGAGCATTAGTGCAGATGAACTCCCTTCCAGCAGCTGGAGAGAACTGGGTTTCAGGACTTTAAACTGGATCACTTGGGACTGAATGAAAGCTTTCCCCCTCCATCAGTGGAGGAAATGAGGCATCAGCTATTTCAGGAAGCCAAGCAACGCAAGAGGCAGATCATACCTTCAGGAGATTTTAGTCAAATGCTATTGTCCCAGTATATTAATCAGAAGTGGAGAAGGAGCCATGGACACTGGGGGCGTCTTTAGGGACCTTGTACCTCTGCAATGCCCCTGATGTGGAGTTCAGATGGGCTGTCCCTTAGAGGGAAGAATCCTGCTTAGCTCAACTGCCCGAGCATGGGCTAGTAAACCCCAATCCACAGTAAGCTCTACTCTGTGCAGGGAGATAAGATATACCTGGAGCAGCTTCGAGTTGCAACAAGGCTATTACAGCTCCCACTTGGCCAGTGGAGGTTCATCTGGAGTGGAGTAAACTTCCCTTTTGGGTCAAGCTTCCTGCCTTCATCCATCCTTGGGCATTTCTCTGCCTGTTCCACCTTTCAGCTTCTCTGACCACTACTTTAATGATGGAAGTCGAGTAGCTGCAAGGCTGTCCAAGCTGACAAAATTCAACCACCTTTCCCCTGAGCAGTGATGCTGTTGCCACATTTCACCCACTCCGCAGCTAATGGGCTGCATGTGCTAAAAGGCCTCAGGACATGAGATGGCAATTTCAGAGCTGTCTGGACTGGCAGGGGCTGGGGTGTGGGCAGAGGACCTGCGGTTTATGGTGGAGAAGGCTGATATGTGTGACTCTTCCCATAATCCAAAAAGCTTGAGCTGGGAGGAAGTTAAGCAATTGAATAAAATACCAAAATAAATAGTTAAGGAAGAAGAGGCTGAGAAGCAATCCTGGGCTTATGGCTGAGGCGACTCTCATCCCAGCATTCACAGAGGGAAGCCAATGTGCAATGGCTGCCCCACTTCCCGCCCTACCCCACCCCACCCCACCCCATCCCATCGCATCCCTTAGCCCCACAGAGAGACCTTCCTGTTTGCAGCTCAGATCTGCCTTCACAGTTTCTCCACCCAGCAAGAGGCGCTGAGCGAGAAGGAGGCTTTCAGAGGCCAACGCTGCAGCCGGATCCAGCCAGGACTTTTCCACCTCTCAGCGTGGTCCACGTGATGGGTCCAGTCCTCATCCATCTTCTTTGGGCTAGAGGGTGGGAAGCACAGAGAGGTGGAGAAAGGAAGGCAGCGCTGGCCAAAGCAAATCGCACACAGGGCACTTAAACACATGACAGCCTGGAAGATGCAGATGTGCAGAAGCACATGTGGTGCGAGGCAAGACACTCTGGCCACCAGCACGCGGGGCAGCTGCTGCCCCACGTCAAGGCCGGCGGCTTGTTACTGCAGGACGCTGCAGCTGGAGTGGGGCAGCCCCAGCCTGCAGGAGGGCCTGGAGAGCCAAAGGGGAGCACTGTGGCATACGTCCACCAGGTAGTGGACTCTGCAGTAAGGAGGGTATACTGTTCCGGTAGAAATTTGTGCTTTAATATATTTCTGTTTGTTTGTTTAAAACAAGTCCCCACTTCCCTGAGGAAGCCCTGTCCAACGTTCTCAAGGAGACATGGGGGCGGTTTTTCCTCCTTCATTTGCTCTTTACATTTCTTCATTCCTATTTTTTGTCTTTCATTGCTTCTTTTCTGTGTGTTTCTGTTTCCTTCCTTCCTTCTCCTCTTTCACTCTCTCTCTCTCACACACACATGCTTTTTGTTTTTGTCTTTATTTTTTAATTTTTTTTGTTTTAGACATTATGACTTTCTCAAGGAGTCCTCCAGCTCTGAACCAGATCCCTTTGTGTGATCATGCCTATCAGTCTTTGGTAACATATGGACACTTTGGTGTGCCAGTGAGGAGGGGAGGAAGAGGAGCAGAGGTGGCTGAGTAGGAAAGGAGCAGGAATGTCTTGGTCCAAAGACAGGAGCGCTTGCTTGCCATCATCTGAGCAGCACGTAAAGGAAGAAAGTCAATGGGCCACAAAGACAAGGGCTGTGCAGGACTGGGACTCCACTTCCTGGAAGAGCAACCGCTACCAGCCAAAAAGAGAGGGAAAGAGAGGAGATTACTGATGGGATAGATCCAGATGTATCAAACAAGTCAATGGACGTTAGTGGCATATCCTCTCCTCCCACCCCAAATCATGAGGCACATTCCAGATCTAATGAAATATCTTTCCCCCCTTCCCTGGAGATTTTCAAGGCTTCCCAAAATTATATTATTTCCAGCTCAGGAGAAAATGTTAAATCTTAGTTACTTTTGCAAATCAACCCTCTCTTCTTCCCCAGAAGACTGACCCTGAATCAAAAAAATGATCTGTTGGTATTTCGGTTAGAGTTTGGCCAATCTAGCTTAAAACAGACCTTGAAAACCTTGAACTCCACCTAGGATTTTAAAAATTTTAGGCTGTTCTGACTATTTTGAGGTTTTGTTTCCCCTTTCTGTGTTGAAGACCACCGGACAGCTAAGGGGAATGGGAGAAAATGAAGCTGAAGGAACCATAAGCAAACTATCTGACTCTGATGAATCAGGCAGGGGAATTATCTCCTCAGGGAAGACATGGAGCATGGTCTCATGGATGCCTACAGCTTAGCCAAAGCACCCACTATGAGGATTAGGGGAAGAGGTGATAGCCAGCTCAGGCAGCCTGCTGTGTGATCCCAGCATGTGTGACACTCTGCCTGGCTGTACCTCTCTGCTTGGAGGGAAATGGGAAGAAGCTCAGCTCTCCCTATCTCCAGGCCCCAAGATGCAGCATTTCGCTGCTGGAGAAGAACTAACTTAATGCTGCAGCGGCCCTTAAGGCCTGAAGATCTCTCTCTTTCCAAAGCTCTCATGTCTAGGGTTTTTGCAAAACAAGATACTGCAGAAGCCTTTAGCTACCTGTGATGTATGTCAGGGATGACACCCCCAACCCCAAGATACTAAGGCACAGTTCAGCAAGCTGGCATCTGGCAGCACAGTCCCTAAAAGATCTGGTTGTTCTTCTAAGCTCTTGCTGAATCACAACTATAAAGCCCAAGTTCAAGGGCCTGGCAGTCCCTCTGCTGACTGAGAGAGAGTCAGACCATCTTGCTGGGTCCCATCCATTCATGAACGTGGTTCAAAATCAGCTGAACATCCCTAGCACGTGCATTCATCTGTGCACTCACACTGACTCTTTTTCCTCTGAGGTAAGTACACTCTCACCCTTATTTGGGCCAACTGGCTTCCTTGGACAATCCCCCTTTTTCAGAGTGACGTCATCGATGGCAATGTCCCCCTCATAACTTGTGCCACGGACACCTTCGAAGATGATCTGCAAGCAGAGTGACAGAACATGGAGTGAGGCTGAGGCTGCAGAGGAACCTCTCCCTTCTGGGGGAATGGCCTTACCGCAGGGCCCTGCAGAGACGAGTTGGGCACACACCAGCTGTCATCAAGTCCCAGCAGCCCTGGAGGGAAAGTCCCTCTTTATCGCAGCCTTAGCCATTCCTCAGGAGGGTTCGAGCACTAGTAGCTGAATTTTACAGCAGTCTTTATTCCCAACCTCCCTCTTCTCTCGTGGGGCAATGCCTCCTCTCGCAGACTCCAAAGCACTTCCCTGAAAGAAAGCTAATGCTGCTCATGGCTGCCCCACCACAGCGTTCCCCCACCAAACAACGCTCTTCATCACCACAAAGGCTCCTTCTACCCACTGCTTCCCAGCAGAAAGTCAAGGAGCTTGGTGCAACCCATTAGGCCAAGCTGGGGAGCAACATGCATCCACAGCCCATGGGTTGACAGGAAGGGGAGCCAGAGCCTTAATATCTGCCTGAGACCCCCACAAGGCCACTGCCATCTCAGGACACCATGTTCTTCAATACCTGAGGTGGCTGTCAGGCTGGTTTGCTGGAGGGGCCTGTTCCTGGGCTGATTGCTGGGTCAGCCCCTGACCTCCCACCCTCGCTCCACATTGGGAAGAGCAGGGAGAGTTGCCCCACTGTTCTCTGAGCTGGACCGTTGCGGCTGTGTCAGCTTCAGCTCCCTCAGTGGTCCCCATGGTCCCCTGCCTCTGCTGGCAGCCCGGGGACCGCTCAGTCACTGCCTGCTGCGGTGATGTGGAAAGGCAGAAAGCAGCAGTCTCATCCCGTCCCAGGATTATAATGGGATATAATTCATGCTGTCAAGTGCGCTATCCATCCCTATCATCCAGCACACCCTCAAACACGGGCCCTCTCTCTTCCGGTCATGGCAAACCCATTCCCAGTCATGACTCTCTTCCCATTAACCATTCTTCCCCATCTTATTCTTAGCACTGGCAAACCCATACCCACCTACCCGTGTAGATCTCCCCCCAGGAATACCTAATACTTGCTCAAACCGCAGTGAACACTGAAAAAGATAAACCACTGCACAGCCTGCATGGGTCACCCTGAAACAACAAAGCAGTATGCCTGGGGTGGATAGGGAAAAGCACCGGCCAGCCAGAGTGTCTGTGCACATCCGCAAGTGAATGATTCCTCCCTATTTCTTCAGTACTCATACGACCTGGAGATCTGAGCCCCACAGCTTACAGGACCAACTTCTGTGCTTTTAAGTTAACGCTGAGCATCTGTGGAGTAACAAATGAGCATACAGAGCTCTGCTTTCATTAAGTATTCTGCACTAATAAAACAGCCCATACTGAACAGCACTTGCAGGAGTAACTAAGCTCTTATTTATTATTTTGTAGTACTAAAAATTGTGCTGGGTGTTTTGCCACAGTGCCACAACTTGCCAGCCTGTGCAGGCCCAGCTCCCACAAGCAGCTGTGCAACAAGAAAGTAGCGTGTTGAGCAAGAGTATCAGCCATAAAACCTCGACTAACCCTGGTACTCATAAACTACCCTACAAGCAGATACAGGCTGCCCCGTGCATATTCACAAGCAGCCCTACAGTCGTAAGCCAGAGGGCTAGCGAGGGTGGGCTGATGTAGCACACACTGTAAGAAAGCTCTAGCACTCAGAATCACCTTACACCAGCAGGCCGGCATGCCGGGGCCAGCATCCTTCAGCTGTTCAAGAACAAGAGACCTCTTGCACAGACCTGGTGCTTAGGAGCTCTGCAACAAGCATTTTCCAGATCAGCAGTAATCAGAAAATGTGCAATACCAAACCAGTGCATGCGCATAACAGAGTTGGATGATTTCAGAGACAAGTGGATTTGATTTTCATGCTTCCACTAAGTTCCTGCCAGTGAACTTCCCAGGCAATCACTGTCTGGTGCCTGGGGGAGAGCTCCCACATGCCCTTCCCGTGCCTGATCAGCCCCTGTGCCACAGAGGCAGATGTACTGGGAAAACACTCAGAGGCCATGGCACACACACAGAGTAGATGGCAGTGGCCTCCTTGGCTGTGGACCTCATTTACCTGGAAAGGCCCTGGCGGGTTGATGGGAACGTGCGCTTGTTGCCACATGTTCCCCCGGTTCCCACTGAGTGACCAGACCTGCGTGTCGATGGCCCTCTTGTTTCGCACTCGAACCAGTAGATTCAAGGAGCCTGTAAGAGAGAAACCAGGCGCTGGCATCACAGGACAAGCAGGTAAGCCAGCCTGCTGTGCTGACACCCAGTGTAGCTCTGGGGCCCAGCCTCGGGCCACCGTCACATTCACATGCTCCCACAAGACCGGGGCAGCCTGCAGAGCCCCAGTGCCACGGTATCCTCTGGAAGGAGCCAGCTTTCTCCTGGGCCGACACAAACGTGTCACTTGCAATGTTTCATCCGCTTGGGCTACCCAAGTGAGGATATAGTCCTAGATGAAGACAGAGAGGATGGGATGAGGAGGAAGTACTCCGTAGAATGGCTGGTGTGGCCCCATGCAAGAAGCAGGTGACAAAAATGCTGGCTGCAAGGCACCTCTGGAAGTGACCAGTCCAACCTCCTCTTTGGAGCTGTCTCCAGCTCTGGATTAGAGTAGCATGGTTTTGCCTGGCTAAGTCTTGAAAACCCTCTCAGGACAACAGCTTTCCCTAATGTCCAATATGCACCTCCTAAGCTGCCATTTGTGGCCGCTGCCCCGTTATATCATCTAATACTACTGAGAAGAGTTTGGCTCTGTTACCTTTGTAATTGCCCTTCAGATAGTTGGAATCCATGGGCTGATAGCAGCCTCCTCTTTGTCAAACAGAGTAAACGCAGTTCCTTCAACCTCTCTTCCCCAGGACTTTCCCCAGGTATCAGGTGCCACCCTGATATCCTTCTGCTGGACCCTTACCAGTTTCCCTCTTGAAATAGGGAGCCCAGGACTCACAGTTCCCCTCTCCCAGTTCACCACAAGTACATGTATACTCTGTAGCCTAATGTCTTCTCCTTGCCCCTGGCCCTGGCCATTAGCAGCAGAAATACGAACTGTGTCCTCAGTTGCTACTTGCCCTGCATGCAGGCCTTGGAGCGAGCGGCAGTTCTTTGCTAGCGCTCGGCAGTATTCCCTATACCACGCCGCCTTTCCCTCCCAGCCCACATGTTTTCAGAGTGACACAGGCACTCTCTGAATTAGCACTGAATTCAAGTTCCTTCGATCAAAACAATTCCTGAAAGGCTGTATCTGCCATTCAAGCAAAAGGCAAAGCCAACAAACCTCAAAGCATTTCCATTTTTCACTTGGAAAAAAGTGTCACAACCCCACTACGCTCCACCCACAAATGAAACTATCTCAGTTTGTCTTCCAACAGTATATCTTTTTAGCAATCCCCCCAATTGACTTTTCTTTTCTTTTTTTGTTTCAGTGAAAATATATTTTTAAACATTCACTCCAGGTTGAACTGAAACACTTTTTTTTTCTTTTCTTTTTTCAGTTCAGCTTGTGAACTGAAAAAAAACAACTACAACTCTACTCACACTGTTGCTCATCAGTGTTTCTGGTCTTCACACACAGAAGTACTACATCTCAGAGCAGAGAGGCTATAATAACCCTTACTTATATGCCCATAGTCAGATTGCGCTTAGGATACTGCATTTCAGTCTGGGAATTCCCTTCGGAGAGGCAGCAGAGAGAGGTTATGGAACGAGACTGAATAGTCCTTTGTTATATAACCTCCTATATGTTACCTTGAAATTCTTCATTCTTGGCACATCAGCCTTAGGGTCATTGTGTGAGGGATACGGACCTGGGAGTACCCCTGCTGAGTGGCTGGCTATCAGAAAAGCGAGAGAGAAATCACAGGGTATTCAGAGATGTATAACAAAGATGATGAAATGTTTACATTCTGAATGGCTGACTTACAAGAAAAGATTAAAAGAATGAAATATATGTATAATTTAGTGAACTGAGAAAAAAAAAATGGAACGGTTATTGCCTGGAAATATTTTCAAAAGCATTAGCACTAAGAGAAAGAGTCTGTTAGGGTGTCTCAGAAAACTAGATGAAGGCCTGACTGAATGGGAAGAGGGTGAGACTGTGAGACCGAAAGGGAAGAAGTGTTTCGCTGAGTTGTCTGAACATCACCTGGGATGCAGTCAGGCTGGGGAAGGAGACAGCACAGCCTACTGCTAATTCTTATTAGCCAAACCTGAATAAGAGAAAGTGGGAAAATATCCTTCTGCCTGGAAATAGCTCTTTCAAGTGCCTTTCCCCAGAGGTGCCCAGCATCCCACCCTGGATGCACAACGTAACCCAAGATGAGCAGCGACACAGCTTGTTTCTCTCTCTTGAGGTCAGCAGCCACTGCACGACTCCAGAGCTAGTAAGGTCAGTGGTTGAAAGCGAACGAAGAATTACCATGAAGCTGCCAGCAAGCAAGGATTAAAAGAAATCATCTGCTATTCCAATCTCATTCAGAGACTGCAGCTAGGATCCGCTGGATGAGAGCTTGGCTAAGCAGCCAGTGCTAAGACAAATCAGGCGGCAAATGAACTTTGGTGCCCTAGGAAAAAAGGGAAGGCAAAATATAAAGGGACCCAGACAAGCATCTGGAATGCAAATTAGTGCCCCCTAAGCATTGGCTGTGAACGCCTGGCCTAAACCCAAACCAAGCCTGAGCATATCCTGGCTGACAGCTTCGTGTCCTTGCAGCAACAGGAGCTAAAGTTTCAACGTTTTGGCCCCCAAATCCTCTAATAAAACTATACTGTGTATAAGCTGATGTTCTTCAGATGGTTTGCAATTAGCAGAGAAGTAACCTCATCTCCCCGCAGTGTGCAATGCTTCACCATCACTGTCTACACATGGAAAACTGAAGGTCAGGACAGCTGTGCAACGTACCCCTGGCAGCCTTGCAAATCAGTCAGAGCTGCAAAGGAAGGTCAGATCTGCTGCTGGTAGCCCTACTTGCAAACCCTGCTAGCTTACAAAGCCTCCCCGAGGCTGGGAAAGAACCACAAAACCTCCCTTCACCACTAATGCTCTGTAACTGGGAATGTGCTTCTGGGAGGCATGGCAGAGACTTGCTTAGGCCTTCTAATTTATTCTCCTCTTCCATGTGTTGGTCTGTCACACTCTGCCAGTCAAGTTCAAGGGCATGTGTCCTGTGATGGAGGTGCTTGGAAATCAACCTTCAGATCTGAGCTCCAGTCAGAGCCCTATAATATGGCAATCCTATGCAACAGAAAACCCTGAGTCATCTTTCTCATTGCTCAGAGCCTCTTAATCTCTGTTTTTCAGTCTGGCCCTAAAAGAAAGCTGTGTGATGGAAAAAGTGCTGCAGGACTTTGTGCTTTCCAAGGGAAAGCTTTGGGTTCAGCCCACTGCCCTAAAGTCGAACCTTGCTCCAGGTTCCCACTTAGAGTCATCAAAGTCCACAGGCACAAGGCAGAAGAAGTCTCTGACTAAAATGGAAAGAGAAGCTTGCATAGATATTGGTGGTACGAGGGGACTGTGAGGACATGTGAGTTGGTGTCCATAGCTCTTGACTTCGGGTGAACCCACAACTGCCCACACCCACCTCTGTGCAACCTGGTGACACTTTTCTCATGCCTCATTAACTATCCTCACTGCCCGTGTAGCTTTCAACACATCACACAAGTTCAGACCAAACCAGCCACTCGATGCTTGTAACATCCCAGAGATGCCTCCTAGAGGTTACATACCCAAATGCCACTTTGCAGGAGGTGGCCAATGCACATGCCACTGATGTGTGGGAAGTAAGGCCCTTATTCCTCACGGTGACACTGACTTGCCATAAGATCCTCAGAAATTGCTTTTACCCTCTGGGCTTTACTTGCCTCATCTGCTGACATGATATGATGATGATGATGAAGAAGATAACATTCACTAGCTTTGAGAGGAACTCAGAAACATACCAAACACTTTACGAGTGCTCTGAGACCTTAGAAAGAAGATGCTAGGGAACAGGAGTGCCCGAACTCTTTTGCCTTTCGGGAGAAACCAGAGAAAAAACAAACTGAGACCTGCTCTCCAGCATCATGCTTTCATCAGTGGAGATGCAAAAGACTCATCTGGATTATTTTTGGGTGAGAGCTGTCACAGCCACCCCTTCAGCTTGTTTTTATACTGCAGTCATGCCCAGTTTCCTATATCAGAATCCACAACCAGCTGGCCAGTTTTGTTACCTGTCTCTGAAGTCATCCTCCCTTCCCCATCTCCTCCATCAGATGTTTCTGGCATTTCCTAAGGGCACCTGGTAGTGACGCACATACAAGGACAGGCCATCTATCTGGTGCTAAATCTCTCCAGCTGGTCAGAGACAGAAGAACACAATGAAAATCCCAGGACACCAGAAAGTCTGTTGGTATCTCTCCACAAACAAGGCAACCTCAACATTTGCCTTATAATCTGTATTATTCCTTCTTCCCAATCAAAAGGGAGAATAAAGGCCAGTGATGAGTGATGAGGAAGCCATTACAGTGAGCAGCAGCCATACCTTCTGCTGGCTCCCTTTAAGACCAAAGCTGGCATTTCAGGAAAGCGGCGCTCACACAAAAGAGCACCAGCTGGGCTGCAAAATAGAGTAGCCCAAGGGATGCCTTTAAATGCTACTGTCTTGCAACACAAAAAGGTCTTCCCTCAGTTTCCATGGGATGGGGACTTCACTGCCACACTGCAAATCCACACTGGACCACAGAGCAGATTCAGAAGCGCCGGCACATGCAGCACCAAGAGGGAGGCAGGGTCTATGAGGCCAGGACTCGAGCACAGTCTGTGTGGGATGGCAGAGAAGGCAGAGGCTTCCGTGAGAATTTTCTGCGGTGCATCTGGGAGGGTGAAGTATGCGTAGCTTGACACACAGCTCAATATTTGAAGTATGCGTGGAGGGAAAATAGAACAGCTAGGAAGTGAAGGGAGGAAAATACTGTGAGCTGGGAGACGGAGGTTTGTGCCCTGCATTGCACGGCTCTGTGGGCTCTCTGTGGGCCGGATCAGGAAGTCAGTCAGGACCCACAGCCGGGGTCCTGCTAGCTGGCCTAGCTGTAGGCTCACATGCAGCACACAGGCTGACCTCACTGCAGCTCCCCAACAGCCTTCTTGTAGTATTCCTGCCCCAGGACAGGCGGTCAAACGAAATCAGCTATCCGCAAGAAGTTTTGGCTGCAGCCACAGTTCAGGCTTGGCACCCAGCTGAAATCAGCCAGACAGGGGTATTCCCCTGAAGCCTCCACGGAAACTCCCAGGGCATTTCAACTGTAGGCAAGATAAACTGAGGTGAAAAGAAGAAACAGAATCAGGGTAGGAGGTGTCCAGTGGATTGAAAGTGATACACAGTGTGGAGATGACTCAGAGTCACTGGCAGAGTCACTTGTACACCAAATGTGAGGCCTAAAACCAGGCGAGGGAGAAAAGAGTCCTTACCTTCCTAACAGGGGCTTTCAGCACTTCCTTAAGTGTGGTTTATTGTAACTGATCATAAACCAAAAGCCCAAAGCTTAGTGTAGGCAAATCCCAGGAGCAAAATAAAGTTCCCAGAAGGAATCCATTACTGTCCATAATCCCCAGAACAAATACAGGACTCTTTTTCTCTCCTTTAAATGGATGTTAATGAAAAGCAATCAGCACCAAGCTGGTGTTCTCAGTTACGATGCTGTGGTGGGAAGTTACTGCTCTGAGAGCTAGGAAACAGAGACTGCACAGACCCTTTCCTGCAGCCACTTCCTCCGTGATTTCAAAGCAGGAGGGTTCAGACAGCTCATACGAGGAAACCAAGTCTTGGTCAGGGTTTGGAAAGCACAATTATCCCAGCTCTACTTGTGAGGCATCACCTTCAGACTCAGAGAGGCACTGAGCATGGTCAATGCTGTGTTACAGGCCTGCTAATTGCTACGGTATTCTCTTTTAGCTTCATTATGGTGGGAGACTGTGGTGAAAAGGATCAACAGAATCAGTGCCTCCAATTCCCTGCTGTAGCAAGGCCTTTCTGAGGATAAAAACATCAATGTGGTAAGTTTTAACTGGCAACGTTTCCCCTACAGCAAACCTGTAAAATTGCTTACTTGTATCTGGCTAGAGGGAATTTTCCTGGATTTTACTGTGGATTTAAAAAATCAAAGAAACAAACACATTTCCACCCTGACCTCCTAAACCAACATCAAATGAGGACGGGCTTGAAGCAATATCCCCTGACAGGGCAAAGCCAATTGCACAGGTTGATCTATGATCCATGACTATCCAGCCTGCTCGCTGTACATATGAATGCTGGGATGGAGGGACGGGACCAGCAGAGAAGCAACAACACAACGCTTTTAAGAGGCAAGGTGAACATGTGATGGGCAACCTGAGGGGGATATATTTGGGGGGGAGGGTACCTGGGGACTGCAGGCAGTGGCATAAATTCAATTGTATGGTCATGTGATGAGGAATGTGAGTGCTAATGGGAGGAAGGAAGGCAAACCGCAGCTATAGCTCCTTCTCTCCAGAATATCCACACCTGCCTCTGCGCATGGAGAGCAGACAGCGATGTGTAGGAGCAGACTATATGCTTAAGCTCCTTTGCTCATTTGATCCATGACCTAATTAGAGAAAGTGTGGGCACAGAAAGACGGATGACCAGAGACATCCATCTTTGATGGATGGTTCTACAGAACAAAAACCTGCTACCCCTTTTCATGGGAAATTCCCTCAGAGGTTGTTTGCAATCAGTAACAGGCTTTCTTATGCATGGACAACAGGTTTAAGGAATTTAAAAAAGGAAAATAAAATCTCTACACTCTGTAATGTTAAACCAATGCTATGTCAGAAAAGCAAAGGCCCATCTAATAGGCAGCCAGAACACAGCAGAGGGAGAGTATGGAGTCTGGTATTCCAGGACTGTGGAACAAGGATAAGGTCTGTGATGTCTCAGGCGTTTCTCCAACTTCACTTCAGAGTCGTTATGCTATCTCATTTTATCACAGTCCTTTCGTGTACTTTTTACAGGAGACTAGAGGACAGTACGTACTGAATGTCCTTCCCTACAGGCCAGACGAGGTGTCTGACTCCTGGCTCTAACCCCAGCTGTGTTTTCACAACCCCTGAACATGGCCTTGGATAACAGCTCTGCTCCTGTGTGCCAGCCCATCATGCTGCCGTGCTGCATGATGCCTGCCCGCATCAAATGCAGGAGTCATTACAGCGACTCAGAGTGGATCTGATGAGCTGGGCTGCAACATCAGTGGGATCAGACTGGGAGCAGGTTCCCTCTGCCTATCCCCCACTGAGCCGGAGGCCTGGCTGCCGTCAGTCTGGATGCTCAGCCTATTAGTTTCCCAGTCCCCAGCCTCTCCATCCTTCCTGGAGACCTGCTGCCATCCATAGGCAGAGAGAGACAAGGAGGGAGGCTGGTGCCTGCCATTCTCTCTCCTGGACACTTGCTTATTAACAGCCCAGCAATGTGGAAAACAAACTGTATCTTGAGCTGAGTGAGTCTTCAAATGCCTGTGTTGGAGCATGTATCCTTCTCCCTCGGCCAACCCGGCAGGAAGCACATGTACCCAGCCAGTGGGGACAAGGCAGCATGGTGCTCCGTCACAGGATGGACATCCCCATGCAGAGGCATGCAGAGCCCGCCTTGCTACGAATCCTTCCATAGGAGCATTTGCAGCACCTCATCAGAGGGCACTGTCTGGATGCACAGAAGCTCCCATTTGCTCTGTGTCCTCTGGGCCACGGAAATTCACACTAATACTTCAGCTCCTTCAACACCTGCTCAATAAGCAGTATGTATGATATTTTACCTCTGTCTGTCCATACATCCATCTCTCTACATAGAGATTCTCATGGGATTGCTCGCTCTTTAAGATATACCATCAGTGTAGAAAGGGAAGCATTTGCATTATAAGCAAAACCATAAATTTATCAGAAATGTCTCCTATTGCTTTACAGCCCAGACCTCCCTCTACAGCTTGTCTTTATCCAGACAAGCTAACGATGTGCATCCTTAGAAACTTCTTTTGCTCTCGAGTCGAAGAAAGAAAGAGACGTAGCTGTGGAAAGAAGTCAGCCTTGACATTTCTCTAGAGATTGAGAACAACGTGTACCACCCCATGTTTGGGGCTTACCTTTTGCTCTTAGGGAATTCTTCAGCAAAAATCCTGAGTACATAGAAACAGGCAGGATGAAGCCTATTCTAGCATCATAGAGCCAGGAGGACAAATATCCCGGTCAAATGCAGCTATCCACCCAGCCCTAAGAAAGGAGTGGAGAAGACTTACAATCTTTTCACAGCCACTGCTTCTAGCTATACTGCCACAGAGTTCATCCTAGTCTTTTGGCAGCTCTCTGAGCAGACCTGTAACAACACAATCTATGTAAAGGTGGAGCTGGAAGAAACCAGAACCTTCCCAGAGAGCAGTGTTACTTTCCCTGCTGAGTTTGAATAGGGAAACTAGACAGCTGGATCAAATCCTTGTTTTTGTTTGTTTAAAGTAAACTCCCCTTCGGTGAAACTCTGTTGGGAAGGAGGATATACTAAGGGTACAAAGTGATCAGGAAAGGCTAGCTGTGGTAGAGAAATAAAGCATTTGATTTCGACACAGTAAGGGGGAAAGGGTGATAAAGGTAAAGTTCAGAGCTAGTAGCTTAGCAGGGCCACAGTTGTGGATGAAGCCAGCACCGCCTCTCATTCAAACCTAGCCAGGGCAAAGGGAGCCCATGTACTCAGCGCTGAAATAAAGGCTGCTGCTGCTGTTGTTTCTCTCTGCAGCTCCCAATAAACAGGCTGGCCCACACCAGCAGGAGTTCACCCACAAAGGCATTCAGTCCCTTAAGGCAAGGTAGGCAGCTGCGTGAGGCAGCAAAACAGCCCTGGCCTTGCCACTTCTTTGGCCTTTATCATGGCCGCTAATCCTCCAGAACATGGTACCATGTCTCCTTTGATTAAATGAACACCTGTGGAAGACTGCTTGGCACCACTTCTGGTGGACATATGGGGCTGGGGAACAAAAAGCATATGGAAGGCAGCCAAGAAGCTCCTTCTCTCCTACCGTTGCCATACCCAATGGCCCCCAGAAGTGCAGGGTACTGCCTTAGTGAGGAGAGGCTGGCCAGAGGGAAAATGCGAGTAGGAGGAACCTAGCAAGAAAGAGACCATGCACAGGTAACTTTTCCCACTCGTTCTGCAGACTCAAGAAGCAGAGCAAACCACCGTTCCTATGAGGTCTGCCTGCTCCTTCTTCACCCTCTGTTTGGTGACATGCCTAGGTGCCTCCAGGCAAACGCTCTCTCTCCTCTCAGCTTCCATAATTCACCCTTTCATCTTTGCCACCAGAGACAGCTAGGTAACTTTGCTCAACTCATGTTCTCAGCTCTCAGACTGAGAGCACACACTGCTCACAGAGGAAGGAGCCTCCTACAGCCCCCAAAATACAAGTGGGGCTTGGGGGTAGGTGTCCTAACAAAAGCCCTGCAGAAGCAGACGTATATAGGATGAGGAAGGCTACGCACATCTCTCTTCAGTCCCTATCAACAACCTCTTTCCCTGTTGTCACCCTGTGGTTTCTCAATCCCAGAAGCCAAGCACAGGGCAGCTGCACGGCCACAGGGTTTGGAGCAGATGTGCTGTTTTAGTGCAATGCCAAAGTAGGCAAGACAGCAGGAATGAGCAGCTGAGATCACCTATTCTTCCTACTGAACTGAAGACACTGCTCCAAACCTGCTCTCTGGCCTCCTCCTCTGCCTGACCAAAGGAGCCTGTGAGATGTCAGTGTTTTAGGCCCGGAAAATAGGGAGGCCAGCAGCCTCTTGGTTCATTTCAAGAAGGCTGTTAAAGCAGGTTCTGTTCCCAGCTTTGAGGCAGGATGGGTTATAGTAAGAGACTCCATTCCCATTTCATGTCTGGCTGCACTTTCCCCAGGAAAATTCCAGGTGACATGCTGTGGCAGGAGACTCCTGGCCTGGAACTGCAAACTCCAGCAGTTCAGATGTTGGGATGCCTGTCAGATCCATGCAGAACTCCGTTTGGGACAGGCAGTCACCCCTGGAAACCATAGTGAAGACTGATTCCTGCTGAGTGCTTTTGGATTTTCTGGGAAGCATTTCAATATATGTTACACAATTATGCCTTGGTGAAGTTCAAGAATGGGTTGAGGCTGTTGCATGAGTAGTGCAAAATAGTGGTGCCCCCCTTTGAGCCAGTCAGAGCATCCAGTGGGTTCTCTGGAGGCGCACCTGGAACAATCAACACCAGTCTCCACTTGTACAACTACGGCACTGGGCACTCGTGAAACAGCTAATGTTCCATGGAGAGAACAGAAGAGTCACCTGGGAGTACTAGGATGTGCACTTAGAGCTCCCATTTCCTCTTAAGTGTCTGTTAAGTTTTGCATCTAGCAATTCCAGGATCTGAATAATTGATGCAACACCTGATGTCTCAGGAGACGATGAGGTTGCAGTATATCATTACAGCTACTCAACCCTACGCAATACTTCTGCTGCTGTGAGCCAAGTCTGAATAGAAAGACTCTTTACTAACTGCGCAGAGGAAAAGGAATCACAGCCGCTTCCTACAGGACAACTGCCGTGGTGACTCACATCAGCTGAGCAGGACCACAGATGATCTTTAGGGATTCAGGACATCTGGAAAGGAATCTGTGTCAGCAATCTGTGCCCACTGACATCCTTCCCAATAAATTCTGCAGCAGGAATGTGGTAAAATCACAGCTTGTAAAGAGCAGAAGAAGAATTTTGAAGAAAGCAATTTTTCAGTGGCTATCTGCACTGGGAACTCAATTCAGAGAGAAGTAATTTAAGTGGGGAGCAGGGAAAGGCAGGGATTAGTGCACCTAGATTTAAGATAATTAACAGAACGTCTGCCTCAATATAAAGACATCGTGGGATAAACACAACATACAGCCAATCCACAGCTGAATCTCTCTCCCTGTTCTCTGCGTAGTTTTCCCCTTTATATGCCAAGCTCTTTGGGTTGGGAACAATTCAGTCCCATGTCTGCAAATTGTGTTAAGCATGCTGTTTGGCAACTGAACATCCAGTCAGGGTGTGTCAGACACATACTACTTACTGGGCTCTAGCAAGAGCAACTGAAGGCAGCTCTCTGCCCTGTGTTACGTGGGAATTTTGATTACACGATCTATTGGTCCCTTCCCGTCTTAAAAATCTCTAGATCTATGGCTCCAATCCAAAGCTCACTGAAGTCTTTAGAAAAACAATGACTTCAATGGCGTTCAGTTCAGAGCTGCTGTAATCAAACCTACAGAGCCTGAATAACACCGTACAAATATGTTGTTATCTTGCCAGGTATTTATAATCCTGCTCATGAGTATGGTATTTGAGTAACTTCCAAAAAAACCCAAACCACAGTCTATCTGAAGGGTCCACACCATAGTCCACAGCAAGCTGCTGGATATCTGCACCAAACATTTATCAAATATGCATCTATCAATGGACAAATCAGTAAAGCCAAGAACCCATCTGAACAAATGGGAAAAGAAGAGGTTAACAAAGACTGAATAAATTTTGTTATTACAGATTGTTCACTAAGCTCTAACTGCAACTTGTTTTCAAGACTCTAGAGGGAAGTGAATCACTCTCATTAGAAAAATCAGCCTCCCCTCAATCAGTCCAGTGATGTAATCTCTAGAGTATAGAACAGTTGTTCTGGAGACAATGGCATGGATTTAATAATCTATGTATTTAGACATCAGGAAAACTTTATACCAATCAGCAAAATGCAGCTACCTCCACGGTAGGGACTGACACCTGTGTAATTGCATGCAGTAGCATGGTGCCATATTCTTAACCCAACAGAATGCATTTATCCATGAGGTTTGGGGAGGGGAGCAAGGGAGCTAAGATGTTGAATTTTACAAAAAGCACCCCTTCAAGGTCCAGATCATTTTTATTTTGACATTGCTGGTACCTACCAACCTGTGTGACCTGACAGCTCTCAGTACTCTCACTTGTTATAAACAAGACACAGCCACACGACACCCCCTGCTCACACTGGCTCCTCCTGCGATCATCTACCACGACCTCTCAGACACACCTTTGCACCCGTTGCATTATTTGAGTTGAAGAAATAAAGAAGCATTTCAGCTTGTCAGGTCATCCAGATCTGCATTTCCTACTCAGCAGGAGGGGGTCAGTGGTGACACCAGTATAAGTGAACTGCTAATGACCCAATTCCTGCCACTGAACAACTCAGAGCTTTCTTGTATGCTGTGGCAAGTGGTCTTATCAGAGCTCATTGTTTTTAGGGACTCAGACCTAAAATCCCTCTTAATCAATCTCCAGCGTTGCCTCTCACAATAGTTTACAATTTCCTTGGAAGCTTCCTGTCTTGTTTATACATAGATCAGATCCTACTTAGTTGGCGTGATCAGATAAGGTCCCTGTCAGTGCTGAGCTGGAACAGCAGCACCTTTAATTCTCCAGGAGTTTCAGAGAAGCTAGACTTATACCAGAAAATTAGTCTATTCCCTGACTTCTGGGAGAGGAAGCACCCAAAGTGAGACTGTGGCACTGCCAGAGCAGAAAGGAAGCTCAAACTATAAAACTGTAAGTCAAGAGTAGGGTCTTCCGACATTGTGTTGAACCACAGCCCAGCTCTTGCGGCCCAGGACCTGCCAGTGTTACTACAGGGAGCAGCTGAACATTCCCAACTTGGGAGATACCACAGGGCTAGGAAGGCTCTTTTGCCTTCTCAGTCCTCTCTGGGGCCATACCTCATTCTGAGCCTGGGCGTGGACTTGGCAAGACAGTGACCAGACCAGCTCAATTGAAAAGACAGCAAAAATAGTTTGGAAAGGGGATACCAGTGAGCTCGCTAATCAGAAGGAAACTACAAATTCCTATTTGGGTGTATCCTACATCACTATTTGGATGTAGGTACCCCCATAACCGAGTAAGTTCTTTTTCCCAAATGTTTTTCCCATGAGCACAGTTAATGGCTCACAAGATAGGAAGCTATTGAGTTAGTGATCACTGTACCATGGAGACCACAATGGCAACACAAAAAGTCAAATTCACTGTGCCTGAAATTTCCTACTCCCTCTAAGCAACTTTCCTCCTGAGGACCAACACTGAAAGCAACTCTTTCTGCAAGGTGCACGTGAGCATCCCGCAACGGGCAGGAGGCTGTTCGGATCATAACCTGGCTGCCACTGTGATAAGAGAGATGACAGAGAGACGGCAGGGAATGGTGGCAGGAACCCTCCGTCATGGGCATGGCAGCAAGCTGTCTGTTCAAACCACGTCCCTTCCAAGCAGCCTCCAGGAAGCAAGGAAGAGGAATCTGATGGCTGAAGCAAGGACTCTTGAGATGTTCCCCAGCTGTGACTCTAACACACCAGGAAACTTGACAAAGAGATTTTTTTGGACTTGGTAATTGGTGACTGCCTCCCATGGCTAACCTTCTCTCCCGAAGGAGAAAGGTGAGAAACAAGCAACTCCTCACTTGATATATCTGTGCCTGCCACAGGCACCCTGGTTCTTGAATGCTTGGTGGAAAGTAGATTTCTCCCCCTCCCTTCCCACTAATTTTCGTGTTTGGGTTGGCAGGGTCATAGGGCAATGTGAACGCTCACTCCCAAGGGGGCTGGGAGAACGAAAATCAATGACCAAATAACTCCAGAAGAATGGGAATTGCCTCCAGGGAGCTCCCCTTCACCCAGCTCTCTCATCAGCTGCAAGATATTCAACATTACCCAGCTCTGCTAGTCGCTGAATATTTTATACCATGGCTACAAATGCTCCATTTGTATTCTGTTTCTCTCTTTCGTCATATCTATTATAAACGAGCAGTGCCTGGGAACTCTCCCAGGGAAGATTTGCCTGGATGGCTATGGATATTTTATAGTCAAATTGTGAGAGTAAACCAGCTTTCAAGTTCTGTAGAGAGAGGGAAAAAAAAAGGTAATAAAAGAGTTATTAAAAAAATAAATAAATGTCGGGTTTTTATAAGGCTTCTTTTCATAGTGACAGAGAGACAGATGGCTCCATGATGGAGATGGAGCTGCTAGGAGAGGCTTGGGCTAGGAGATGTCCTATTGCTGGCACTGTCTGCCAACAGGAGCAATCTGATGCAGTTTCACTATGTGCTATGGCTGGCACAACAAGGCTAGCATCGAGCTTGGTAGGACTAGGTTGACGTGAGGTGAGCCAGGAGCTAGGACTGTGTCTGCAGGCATCAGGGACAGACGGCGATATGGGAATGAATATAAACGTGGCCCAGGGTTGTAGTCACCCCATTTTTGCTATTGTATTGTCACATATGTGAAATAGCTAGGAGGCCAGGGTCTGTCTCCTCATTTGGCAGGAGAGATCCTAGCATGGAGGCCAGTATCTGAGGCAGACTCTCTCTTCTCCAAATGGGTTCTAAAGGGGTGACAATGAGCTGAGAAACTTGCTTTGCCCTCAGCCAGGCTACCAGTTCTCCAGAGGACTCCAAGAGGACTTCAGCCACCAAGGACATCAAGCTTGGCACCATCCAAGTAGGCTGAAGCTTTATGGCTAGATTCCACAACCTTCACACAAGCAAAGCCAGTCAGAGGGTAAGGAACATGCGCAAGAAATGCAGACTGATCCATTAGACCCATTGTTGGAAAGGAGCATGTCCCAAATGCAGATTGGTTTGTGCATGTGTAGAGGTGAAGACAGCTAGGTTGGAGAGCTGCCAGAGGAAGGAATCCTCCAGGAAATGATCAGACCCCCAAAATGTGGGAGACCTGGTGGTAATGGGACGCTGGAGAGAGGTGGTGGGACACTGCAGCCTTTAGAGAACACAGTCTGCCTAAGGGTGGCAGTACGGAAAAAGACCAAGAAGCGCAGAAGCTAATAAATAGCATAGCAGGAATGATGAAAACTAGGCAACTTTAGGATTTCCAAACCCTAGTTTCTTTTCCTCAAAAGGTCTCAGCTTCACCCTGATGCCCTAATATATCAAAGAGAAGCCAGAATGATTAGAGACTGTCATCATGACTGGCTCTATAAGAAACTCCAGAGAAGAGAGCAAATACAAGGGACTGAATTTCAATTTGTGTGCATATATTATGGGTTTATAAGACCAAGCCACATCTTCAACAAGCCAAGAGAAAAGAACTCCTTCTCATTTGTTTCTCTCTTATTCTCTGATTCTGCTTCATCAGTCTAATTTTTAAATAATTTATTTGCTCTCAGCTGAGCAGCATCTACCCTGGGAAATCATCACACAACATAACATTAAATAATCTATCTATCTACTTCACACAAATTTAACAGCCCCTTTGTGCAATACGAGGGGAAACAGGGAACGGGCAGGGGCACCACAGATCAACAGGGAGAAATCAACAGATATGAAAGGTGCCTGAAGCTGGGGAATGGAAAAAGGCACTTAGTGGCTTTTCCAGGTCTTCGGAGTCACTATATCTTTTGCGCTGGGCAATTTGTAGGTGGAGCAAATGAATAAGAATTAAAATGCTAGGAGCCAAAAGTCGGTAATCAATTTATTCCTGAGCACCAAGTCTCTGGACAAACCACCACATGAGAGCTATCAAACAAAACTCTCTTCCCAGAGCGAGCAAAAGTTAAGAGGGGCTTTTTACTTTCCCAGTGAAATGTGCTTGGGAACAGGAGAGACACAGCTGTATGTCTAAAGGAAACGGAGCAAGCAGTGGCCTCCTCCCCCTCATCTTCTTTCCTTGTCAGTCTGCCGCGTCCCTTTCCTCCCTTGGCCTGTGCCACCCTTCATTGCAAGGACAAAGAATGAAATCCTTTTCAGAGATATCAGAAGAAGACATGCAGAGCTCACTGACTACAGTGGAAAACTGCAGGGAACAAGGGAATTTGCCAGGCAGCATCAAAGGCCAGACTCTGTCAGCTAAGCAAGTCCAACAGGCCCAGGAAAACCTGGTGTGGACTGGGACTGATGGGCATCTACCTAAACAACCTGCCACCACCAGCATGAAGACAGCGCAGAGCAGCCCATCCGCAGGGGAAATGCAGGTGCACAGAAACGCCACTGACCTAGTTGGACTCTGAGTGCAGAAGGCAAATGTGAGTCCTCAGTGCAAAGACAGATACAGAGACCTGCTCAGTGAACCACAGTCCAACCCTTGCCTCCTTCACAGAATCACAGAATGGCCAAGGTTGGAAGGAACCTCTGGAGATCATCTAGTCCAACCTCCCTGCTCAAGCAGGGTCCTCTAGAGCACATTGCACAGGATTGAGTCCAAACGGGTTTTGAATATCTCCAGGGAAGGAGACTCCACTACCTCTCTGGGCAACCTCTTCCAGTGCTCTGTCACCCTCACAGGAAAGAAGTTTTTCCTCAGGCTCAAACGGAACTGCCTGTGTTTCAGTTTGTGCCCGTTGTCTGGGCACCACGGAGAAGAGTCTGGCCCCATCCTCTGACACACCCCCTTCAGATACTTGTACACATTGATGAGATTCCCCTTTCAGTCTTCTCTTCTCCAGGTCCCTCTGAATGGCAGCACAGCCTTCTGGAGTGTCAGCCACTCCCCCCAGTTTAGTATCATCAGCAAACTTGCTGAGGGTGCACTCTGTGCCTTCATCCAGGTCATCGACGAATAAGTTGAACAAGACTGGGCCCAGCACTGCCCCCTGGGGGACACCGTTAGCTACAGACACCTCCAATTAGACTCTGCGCCACTGACCACAACCCTCTGAGCTCTGCCATCCAGCCAGTTCTCAGTCCACCTCACTCTCCGCTCATCCACACAGCCAGGGTTTGAGTCTGGTCCTCACTGAGACAGGAAGATCCTAGATTTTGGAAATTAACCTCTCTGCTTGGCCACACCCGTGCACAAGGATGGGATGACTAGTGTCCAGAACCTGGTCCATCCCAATGACATCAGTGGTGCCAAGACAGAGAGCTATTAATTAACCCTCTTCATTGAAGGGCAGACACATTTCTGCCTGGGCCCTGATTTTTCAGTCAGGCTGCAGTCCAGCAGGTGATTAATAACCCAGCATGCTGTGGGAAGAATGCATCTATTATTCAAATTAATGAAATTATAATCAAGAGGTGATGAATTAGCAACTGCTCCTTGACTGGCTATGGAAACTCATTAGTGTGCCAGGCACTTTTGTGGTGCTCACTGCACACGTAGGCTTGCTGCTAAGAGGAAGGAGTCAGGCAGAGCAGATCGCCCCCTCAGCACAGCTTTGTCCTGGACCGTGCACCCTGCCCACCTCAAAATGGTTGCAGCCACCACAGCACACACCGGTCCCGCAAAACCCCTCTGCCTCCATGTCCTCTCTGATGGACATTCCTTTCAGCTTATGCTCCACTACCTGGATCAAGGCAGCCATGCCCATGAGTGAGGGATATATGGGAAACACAGATACAATACTCTTCTTGTTGAGGGCGGGAAGCCTTATGCTAGAGGAGGCACAAGTCGGAGGGGACGGGGTTGCTAACTGATTGCAAGATACAGGCCTGAGAACAGGCTCACAACCTTGACACTGTTGGCATGGAGGTAAGGGGACAAATATTTGAAGACAACAGCCCACCTGGTGCTATGAGTGCTGCAGTTGGACTCCCACCCACCCGAATCGCAGGCAGTGGTCATGGCTGGCAGAAGTGAGGCTGGAGGTCTTCCCCTCTAGCCAGCACTACACTGGGATTACCCCCCTCTGAGGCCAGCACTGCCCTTCCCCAGAGAGTACTCACCAATGTGCTTCCCATACATGTGGTAGTAGAAGGAGACACAATAATACTTGGCAGTAATGTTGTAGAGGGGGCTGATCAGCCGGGCTTTGTCTCCTGTCACCCGGGGCCGAGATGCCTCAATGAACATGTAATAACCTGCAGAACGAGAAGGAGAGGTGGAGAAGGGCAGTACATATGTGATCTCTCTCCTTGCAACTGATGGGATGCTAGAGGCTGGGAAACACACCTCCTCTAAGAGATGTGGCCTTGTTCTCATCTGTTCTGCACCGGAGCACAACCCCAGCCAGAAACACTCACAGAATCTCCTTAGGTGCCTCACCTGCCTCTGAAGTATTTAGGAGAGAGCAGGAGAGACGGCTGTCAGCAGATCCAGTGTGAGTGCACGCAGCAGAAGAGTCCCTGAACATAAGTGCACACGTGTCTGGGTGCAAAATGAACCTTTCTCCTGCAGCACGAGGAGCCCCAGAGCTGATTGCTCTGTGCAAGAAGGGAACCAGAACGTGAAAAGAACTAGAAAGAGGACAGTGAAACCAATCTAGCCTAATTCATCTGCTTCAAGCAGAGGGAGAGAGGATCCAGCATATCTGGCCTAAACAGTATTGTTATCTGAAGAAAACAACACCAAAGTAGTTGTTAACAACCTAGGGAGGAACAGATTAGCTATTTAATTTGTTGGCATCGTTTTCAATGCTTGATCAGGCTGGAGTACTGAACAATAATAGGAAAAGCCATTTCCTTAGCTGGCCACTGGATGTTTCCCATTTGTTCTGAATTCAGAGCCTTGTGCCTGCATACAAATTTACTTTCCCTTCTCGGAGGAAGAGGAAAGTAATACCCAGCTAAGACTGTAGCATGTACTCCATGCACAGCTAGTATGAGTAATACTCAACACCAGCCCCGCGGAAGCCAGGAGAAAAGTCTGTTCTAGCCAGGGGTGGGTCACTCTCACTGTCACCCCATGTGGCAGTTTCTGTCTGCTCTCTCACGCGGCACACTGCTACTAAGATCTGGTTGTCTCACTGAGATCTTCTTTGAGGAAACAGCTGCCTAAACCAGCAGGGCCATTTCTAGGTGCTAGAAATGTTTTCCTGCTTGCTTATCCTTTTGTGACTTCAAAACAAGCATCACATGGAATAAGGGCTTTAGGCAGCAGACAATTAGATGGTAACTAATGCTCGCACTATTCCCTTAAACAAAGTCGTGGGTGTTTTAATTGTGTGTTTAATGCCAATCAGTAACACGCACATTAACTGCCGGCTCCTTGCACCCCATGCAGAGGAGAAGCATGCCTACGGATCAGCACTCCCCCAGCTCCCAGAGCTGCAGGACTCCTGTCAAGACTCTGGCAAGACAAGGAGCGGCGTGCATCTCACCTCCACAAATACACACCGAGCCCGGCTGAGCCAAAGGAAACCCAGAAGTCTGCCTACCCTCTGGCGTACCGCTGATGTCTGTGGGGGGGCCCGTGTTGACAGTGCGCTTGGGGTTCTGAGTCAGGGCGTTCTGGCGGGTCCAGTCAAAGTTGTCCATCTTGTCTTGCGTGAAGCCACAGATCTTCTCATCCTCAAAGCGGCAGGTGTTATCTGCAGGGAAGGAAAAGGGGCTGGTCAGCTCCTGCTTTTCAGACCTGCTCCCCAAGACGGCCTTGTTGCTTGTGGAGGGCACACAAGAGGGACAAGGCAGAGACTGCACACAGCACTGCTACATCACCACTGCGGTTGTGTGTCAAACCAGGGACAGATGGGCAGCCCCTGACCTCAGGAAGATGCTGAAAGGGAATATATCCATCTAGCATGATTATGGAAAGATTTATGTGGGTAGATGGATGTGATAGTTTACCTAAACGAATGCTACTCGGACCAAACATCAAGACAGACTCTACTAGAAGGTCTAAGGGAGCAGGAGTCTAATGGAGCATTTACTCGACTAGGGGAGGGTAAAATGAGCAAGAGGAGTATTGAAGATAAATAGGCCATGAGAGTTTTTTAAGCCAGAACAACTTTATGATGGAATAATTTCCCCAGGAGAAGGAAAAAAAAAAAATCAGCAGATGACCCCCACTTTGGGCTGGCTATTAAACTAAGTTATGGCACACATGAAAAAATGAGCTGCACAGAAGAGGTCAAGTCAGAGCTACAAATGTGCTGTTTAGCTAAAGTATTTTTTTTATACTTTTTATATTTTATAAAATTTTATATTTTTAGTATTTTTTTATTTTTTTATAAGTATTATTTTATACCATCTAAAAGGCACATTTGCTGTTGCAGCTTATGCTGGTTCCCCAATCAAGATAAGTTAGGTTGGCAAAGAAATTTTACATAGGGTCGACCACATGTACAATAGGGCTTTTTCTGACCCTGACAATCAGACCCTGCAGCAATATTCTTAGATAGGTAAAAAGTCTTGCGCATAGACATGACCCAATACGGGCTCCCAGAGACCAGACCTGTCTGGACTTGACCAGACTCAAGATGGTTTGCTCCAGCACCTGAGCAAGAGGCCTCAGGCTCACTGTCCAAGCCTGGGTGACTCCAGCAGTATGTACAATGTATACCATGGTCAGAAACCTATGGGTTTGGCGTCAAGGATAGGATGGGCAAGAGAAGCTTTCAGCAAGGCCAGGGCAGGGCCAAGAGCTTGAGAAATGGTACACTGTGATGGTAGGACCTCCTGATGCACACCAAGAACTGCCATCTGGCACCAGAGGGAAGAGACCACCTATGAAATGAACAGCATCTTAACTCTGAGATGCTCTACCTTCATGCTGCTACTGAGTGGCTAAGGCCTTCCCTATCCCTTTCCAGTTGGGAAAGAAGACTACCATCTGCCACACTGCTGTCAAGAGCCTGCAGACCCTCTTGGTAGAGAACTGGGTGGTCTACACTGCTGCTCCCCTCCTTGCCCAGCTCTCCCCATCGTCCCACCAAAGCAGTGAGAAAGGAGGCAACCTCGCTGAGTGGCCTGGATATAGTCCTTCACTGCCACTGGTTGTGCATTTTGCAGCAAGCTTTGTCCATAGATCCGGGCAGCTTGTTTTTCTGTAAGCTCAGTGGGAAACAGCCACTTCTGTGAGCTGAGCACAGCCAGAGAGAGCTCGGCTAGGCTAGCCACTTAGCTGCTGATTAACCCTGGCTACATGCTTTCCATTCAATCCGCTCATTTCTAATTAGCATCCTAATCCAAACTAGCCACTGCTCTGTAGTGCTGAGCACAGGAGGAAAATGGCATCTTGGAGCTGAGGGAGAAGGCGGAAGTGGAGAGCGGACAGGGCAGATCCTGCAGGATCTGAGGCAGGGCAACCACAAGGGCTGTGGGCTCCTTTCCTCCCCAGCACAAGAAGACGGAGGGGGAAAAGAAGTGAGAAAGCAACTGTGAAGGGTCTTTCCCCAGCCCTCATGACTGAGATGAGGGAGTGCATGGCTGGCACTAGACACCCATTGTTCCCGAGAGGAGGAGCTGCAGGCCACAAGCTTTCTGATATTGTTGGGCTGGTCTAACACCCTAGGCTTGTCACCGCTGGAACAAAGACAAACATTTGTCTGGATCCAGGTTGCAGGAAGCTGGCTGCAGTTAGAAGAGTGTTTCCTCTGCTGCGCCACATTTGTAAGAAGTCCCACTCGCCCATGGCATGAGGCTGCTCAGCAAACAGGACTGGAGAACTCAGAAGACGAGAAGGAGAAGGCGCCAGTGCTCTTTGACACCACACGTGATTAGGCTTCGCATGCAACGCCATTTGCTGTGCAGGACTTTATTATGACAGTGCATTGCCTCTGCCTAGCTTGGGATCTCAAGGCATTTTGCAGTAACTAACGAACAAGCCTTTTTAGCATCTCTATGAGGTAGCACTTCCTCTTTATCTTCTGCATTGCATGCAGGAAAACATGCACAGAAGTAAGGAGAGACATGTTTAAGGTCACAGCAGGCAGTGTCGAAGCTGGAAAGAGAACCCAGGTGTTCTGACTCCTGGTCCTTTGGTCTAAAACAAACTACAGGAAAGAGGAAGCTCTGATTTTTCTCCAAGTAGTAAGTGGAGGTGGACCAGAATAACCAGGATATGTTCAGTACAGTTTGAGACGCAACCAGCCCATCACTTCTGGACGGTTATAAGCAAGGCTCACTGGGAGAAACCTGGCAGATCCAGCTGGAAATAAAACTTTTTAATGACCTGCTGTGTCTCAGACGCCACAGCAGCAATCCAACTGTTGACCTCTGCTGTGTGAAGCAAACCCTCTTTCAGACTCGCACCATCTGCCAAGGATCCTAGCTCAGCACTGGGGAGCAAAGGAACTTTCCTGTTTAAAAATTAAATAGCAGGTTTAAATATTGAACACAAAAGTTGTTCTCTGGATTGTTAGAGGCGAAGTGGAACTGGCAGGGGAGCTGGTTCCTCAAACGCTAGAGTTAGTTTGCCTTCACCAAACAGACTTTCCTGGCAGGCTTTGCTGTGGCAGCGGCTCAAAGTGCAGAGATGTTTGCTCCTGGTTACAGACACCTCCCTGCATTCCCATGGGAGAGACTCTCTGCCATGACTATTAGCATTTCTTGTTGCTTCGCCTCCTCGAGAAACATAATGGAGGTTTTCATTTCATGTCCTTAGGGGGAAGCCATCCCTGGCCCTGAAATTCTGGCTGCCAGATGAATGCATACAAAAAATAATAATCCAATTCTAGCTGGAGACTATGGGTGAAGAGCAGATGTAAGCGCATTGAATAAAACTGCCTTCATCATTTAGCTATGGTCTGATGGCTGAAACATTAGCTTGGAGCACAAGGGACCAAGCTCCAAACCTCAGCTCTGTTAGAGGCCTGCTCTGTGACCCATGGTCAGTCCCATTCTCTCTTGGGCTCGGTTTCCCCATCTATAGGATGAAGACAATGAAAACAGGATTGTGACCTCAAAGTGCTTTGGGCTTTAAGAAGAAGCATCTGATAGCATTTCCCATGGTAAGTTTCTAAACCGTTTATGACCAGTAAAGGAAGAAAGCTTCACAATACCATAGCTGGTGGAGTCATATTATCCCCATATTGCAAAGGGGAAATTAAAGTAGATACCTTAATTTCCCTGTCTACAATATGGGGATAATATGATGCAGAGAACATGATTTGCCATCATGATACAAGGAATTGGTGGCAGTCACCCGTTTTAACCTCTGCTTTACACACACTCACAAGGAATGGGCACAGGTTTGAGGAATCCAGCTCTAAACACCAAGTTCACATCTCTTTCCCACATAGTTATACGGGGTCAACAAGTTCACAGTCCTCTGGACTTTGAGGCACTTTCAGAGACAGGACATAGAAGCACTACACAGTGAACCATGAGCCAGGTTAACCTACAGCAACTAGCAGCTGGTGCTGATCAAGACCCACTGCATTTGCCCATGATCTCAAAATGTTTCAGCACTACACACAGCAAGATTGCAGAAATATGAGAAATAATGTTCCTATTCTGAAAGGGCAAGACATGCTAGCCAGGAAAACAACAGCAATTACATATGCCTCTTTGTGCCCTCATCACCAAGGTTGGATGAGGGCACCAGAACCAGGGAAACCAAACCACCCACTGCCAGTGAGCTGGAACAGCTTGTGGGGTGGCACTGCAGAGTTTGGATTAGAAAGTGAAGGCTATTTCCAAATGAAATTGCAGGAGAGAGGTAAGAGGGGCAGAATAGATTCCCCAGCACTGGAATTTATTTATGATACTGAAATGATCACAGTTGTTCTAGGAGATTTTTTTAAGATAAGTTACTTTCCTAGAACCAGACTGATTTTTAAGAGTTACTGTCAGTCTCACTGCTAACTTCTAAGTGTTTGAAATCTTCAATGCCTTTTGCTCCCTCCCTCTGCTTTCAGTTTGCTTTTGCTTTACCACCTGAGCACCGGGCTCTGTAACCATGCCACATGCATGCCTGCCTCCACGTCATTAACATCTTATTAGTCTAGGAGAGAAAATGCATGAAGAAATAATTGTATTAAGTGACTCTCTGAGTTTGTAAATTAATCACCATTGTGCATGCCCTTGGATCAGGCTGCCAGAGGCATTAATCATCTAATCTTTGCCTTTCACTCGAGAGCTCTCCATGCTTGCTCCCAGAATTTGGCTGGGCAGCCTAGCATGAGGATGCCTTTGTAATTCTGCCTCAACCCTTTCCCCTGGGGATGGGAGCAGCACAGGAGGCAGGGGAATAAGAGCAGGGATTTCCATGCTGCCGGGCTGAGAGGCTGCGAATTGAGCTGTGGCCCAGAGACAGAGCTGAGAGTCTTACAGCTCGTATTTCACTGGTCAGAGGGTCTGAAAGAAAGGGGCATCTCTCTAAAGCAGGTGTGGTGGCTGCAACTTTAAGTCAGTCAATCTCAAGGTGTGAATTCAGGGTCAAGACCCTGAGAACTAGCCCAGATATCCCAGCATCCAGTGCAGCCTGGATGACTCATATCAAGAAGCCCTAAGTGTTGGGTCTACTATACGAAAATACAAGTATGACTGAGTTCTCCCCTGCCATAGGCAAACTTCATGCAGTCATTCTGGTCACGCTCAAGCTGTCAAAGCAACCTCAGGTGAGCAGTCTGAAGGCTCTGTTTACAAAGACACCAAGGAGATCATCACAATTAGGACCTGAGTTGCCCTGGCACTGCCACAGTTTTATGTGGTGTTAAAGCAGGTGGCAAAAGGCCAGATTTTGTAACTTCGTCCTGTAAGCTGGGACGCTCCCCTTCTCCACCAAGTACCAAAGGACAGATTCTGCATTTGGTCCCTGGCAATATATTCAGTGTCTCCCAGCATGCCTTCTATGGAGAATATTTAAAGAGGAGCGGGAAACGGGGGAAAAGTAAGGAAAAGGGAATAAAGAATTAGAGCCAGAAAAACCCTCTGACTCCATAAGAGGCTCCTGCTCTCAGACAGAATATGGCACATCAAACTCCCCTCACAGCGTGAACCTACAACAGTGAGTGTCTTATGGCTGCCTTATTAAGATAATCTCGTACCGTGATTCCTGGCTGCTATTGCTGAACTCTGGCTTCTCCTTCCCACTGCTATCCTGCAACAATTTAGCACTTGCCTACACATACACAGGGTACTATCTCAAAGACTGAATGACATTTCAACTTCTTTTAATTTGACTCAGCAGCTGGAAACTGGGAGAAAGAACCAGCTATATGGAACCAGCCTGCTCTCTGTGGACCACCAGCAAGCTGTCTGCCCATTTCTCTCCAAGAGCTTTGCCTGGGCTCATGTCCAGCAACCGAAGTAAAGAGACTTTGTTTCATCCCCTGGAGATCATTCCACCACTACTTACAACATGCTAGCAATCCTCTTTTATGCTCTATGGGCACCATCATGTTCTTGTTAAAGACCATCATTCTCAGCTGTTGTGTATTCCGCTCTCAACATCAATGGGAACTCTGGGCGCTCAAAAAAGATGGCCTTGCATCTAAATGTCATGCTGCCTTGGCAGAAATTACTGGAAGATAAACGAGCAAGCAAAGAATGATGACACTGGGGGAAACAAGAGAGGAACTGGGCTGAGGGAGTTTGCAAGAGGAACTCGATCTGAGCTGGAAACTGCTCCATACCAGCCTGCAGAAACATCAAACAGTATTCTTCCTGGTAAGAACAGGATGGGGGTCATGCATTCCTAAAGAACAGATGTTTTGGGAATCATAAATTCCTTTCTGGGTGCAGACTGCTAATGTTAGGAGAAGGGTGAGTCCAAGGTCTCAGCCTGTCCACTCACAGAGATACCAGGTGTAAGTGGGAGACATTTCTCGGGTGTATTTTTCCTGGTGATAGCTCAAGGTACAACAAATGGCATTCTTTAATGGAAGCATTACTAGTGCATGTAATTTCATCCTCTTTTGGGGAAAAAGATTTGGCAAAGTCAGCTCTGTATTCCAGCATGTTAGCATGTCTCATCTGGCAGTTCTACCGGAGCACTTTACTAACATGCATTACATGCAAAAATAAAGGCAAAGGTCTTGCTGCTTACCTGTTGGGTTGGGATAGTTGATTGCTAGAAAAGGGAACAGAAAAACAACGAGTCAGAACAGCTACTACTCCTTCAAATCACAATCAAAACCTGAAAATAAAACAAACACATCAAGAAAGGTCACAGATGCACAAATCTCCTACCAGCATCCTTGCAAAACAGCAAAACAGCTGTGCACAAAGGCTCTGATGGAACAAGATGCTGACTCTGATCAAAAAGAGACAGATCTTAAGAAGAAAACTGCACATGACGGGTGAAGCCTGAACTGTACAGGGAAACCCTCCTAAACCCTCCTGGCATCCCAAGCAGGTTGTTTCTGGAATATTCATTGGGAGCTACTGCTTGGTATCTACGAGGGAAATAAAAGCACTTGGAGACACTGTGGAAGTCTGAAGCAACAGGTATCCTTAGGGACACTGGGACATAGGGTCACTCCACAGGACAAGAGGGTTGTGTGAAATTATGCAAACCTAGTGGGAGAGGTCCGTTTACTAAAATAAGGGTCCAAACGTCTGAGTGGAGTAAGGAAATCATAAGGTTGTGGAAATAGGGAGAGTCAAGAGCTGTTGGAATGCTGGGAAAGGAAGCACATTCAGCGTATTTCAATGGGACAATCTGGGATCCAGGGTATTAGACAGAGCTACAGGTATATGAGTGACTAGTTAGGTATATGAGTAACTAGGAAAGGAACTGTGGATTCAGCTCTAGAAAGAGTTGAACCCCCCTGAAATTCTCCTCCTTTTGTGGGCAGGTGGCTAATATGCAGTGCCCATTAGCTGTACTCTAACAAGCCAAGGTGTCATGGGAGACGTCAGCATCACCTGATTGGGGATTTAGGGTTATCTGTGCCTGGTACGAGTCAAGGCTGCCGAGTGAAGCATGAGTTGGAGATTGATCCTCGGAAGTCATTGTCTAGGGCTCTGCACTGACGACAACAGCCAAAATTTGGCCAAAGGTGATGGCACTACACCATCAAAATATTGGAGGACAGAGGGGTCCACCAAAGGGTCACAGGCGACAACCTCTGCGCACCCGTATGTCTAGGCCTGACCCATGACATGAGGCTCGGGCCTGCTCTCGTAGCCAGGACCGAGGAGGAGACACCTACGTTCCATGTACCGGATGATGCGGGCAGCCATATCTCCAGCCCCAAAGCTGGTGATGGGCGTCAAGCGAACTTCATAGCTCTGAGGAACTTTCAGGTTGGGCAAGATGTGCTCCAACAACAGGCCTTTCTCCATTTTCTGCACAGGAATGAAGGTTTGGATGGTGCTCCTCTGAGCCAGCTGCAAGGAAAAAGAACCCACGGCATTAAGGGACTCCTCAGACTGGGAACCTCAGAGGTCCTACTCACTGTCTAACACCCTGTTCCTCCCCTTCCTGTATAGCCAAGTTTATCAGTGAGAGCCTTATGCAGAATCGGCTTAAAAACTCCTTCTCTGGTACAGAACAGTGAATTGAGCTTTCACCGAAAGCTGAGCTTTCACCGAAGGAAAGCCTTCAGGTTCTTCTGACTGGGGCGAGAACCTAACATGTGGGACCTGGACCAACTCTATATCTGGACCAAAGGCTTCACGAGGGGAAGAATGAACCCAGTTCACCTCCATCAGTGCACCAAAGCCCTGTGCACACAGAGAACGGCATTTTGTCAAGATGCCACTGAATTCACCATCACTGCTGCAGAATTCATTTGCTTCATTTGTTACGCTAGGCCCTGTGGCATTTCTTTTGGTACCTCACTGCCTCACTGAGACCTGCCTACTGGCATGTTACCCTGCATTCTTCCATAAGATACACCCTTGACTCCCAGCTCACAACGCCTATATTTCTCTGCAGAGCAAAGCAAGGGTCTAGTTTGATTCAATGATTCTCTGGAGTTACCCACAGACTCTCTTTTCCTCTGATGCCCACAGCAACAGAAGCAAAACCATACTAACCAAACAACACTCAGTCTGCCAAGGCAGCAGGGAAGTTTCAAGAAACAATGGGAAAATATCACAGCTGAAAATCACCATCCATCACTGTTTAGCATCAACTCTGAATTTATGGAATTGGATAGGGAGGCAGGGAGAAAGGCTTACAGCAAATCTGCCTGTGTGCAAAGCCTGGTGCGAAAACATGCAGAGAGGGCATGGTGGGGTGAAGGCCATCAGCAAGACAGGGAAGTGGAGGGATGCAGGGCAAACATTTAGGAAAAACAAACACATACAATCCTTCCTCTGCCTGCCTCCAGCCCTAACATACATGACCCTAAGTTCAAACTGAGCAGTAGTGGCTGCCACTGGAGACTTTCCAATGACAGAGCTCTGTCCACTCCCAACGTGGCCAGAACCCACCCCTTCCCCTGCCTTCATCTGTCTGCAGGCTGGATGTTGTTTCCTAGCAAAGAGGCAGGGCAGGATGAGATCCTGCCACGTTACCGTGCCTGGGACAAGGACTAGCCCCTGGCTACGCTTGCCTGCATGGGGTTCTCACAGTGAACAAAAACTTTGCTTCTGCATTACACAGATTAGGGCTCAAGCGGCTTGAGGAACTGCTTTCTGTGCCCTCCTCCTTCCCAAGCAAAAGGAGTCAGAGGGCTGGGAACTGCTCCTGTGCCTTCCTCCAGCTTTGCGACTTCCTGCAAGACTCCTGGGAAGAATCCCAGAGGGCAGGACCACAGCAGTGTCTCCAGGAGCCAAGCATTAACTTGGCACCGAGTTGCTGTCAGGATCCATTCATAGCAACAACACCCCATCTGCACACACACACACACACAAGCTGGGTGCTGATCCAGCTGGCACCTCTACGGCTCAGCCTTTCCATCTGTCAGCCCGTCACACAAACGCTCTGCCAAGCAAGAGCACATCCGACTCCCAGTGGCAGCAACCTCACCTGTGCTCATTAGCACCAGACCAACAATAACCTGGGAAGAGAGGATGGGGTCACAAGCCAGAAATAGGGGGCTGCAGCAGTAGGGGTCCTGGAGTGGGGCTCTGTAGGAACTGGAGCCTGACTGGGGGGGCTGGCGACAGGTCCTCCCTGCAGGCTGCCTCAGTGCCCGGGTGCTGGGAAGAGAGACAGCAAATAGGAAGAGGTCAGGAGCCATTGTCCTCACCTAGCCATAACCTTTAGAAGAAAAACAAAATGAGGAATCAAAGAGAAGCCTGAAGGTGAGGTTCAGACAGTGCAAATTCCACCTCTGCTGTGAGTTATGTGGAATTTAGTTATCTAAGGCCTCTGGGAGCAATGTGAAATCTCTTACTCTCCCACATCATCTAACCCAGGACACACCTAGAAATCACCCTCCTGTCTGGAGTGCCAAGCTCTAGCGGCCCCAGTCAGGTCGCACATGGGTTTAACCAAATAAATACCTGGCTCTCACTTAAGCTCTGCTACGAATCAGAAATGAAGAAAGGCACCTATGCTCGCCACAGGTCTCCACTGCTCTGCTTCCTAGGAGATACCTGGTTCACCAGGTAATGGACACAGCACAGCTGGGGCTTGGGATTTTCCTCCTGTTGGAGCATGGGAGAAAAGTTTTGTGAGACCAGAGAGAGATAGAGAGAACAGACCAGAGTCCAGCTCTAGCCCTGCAAGGAAGCAAACTGCATCCACGGTCACTTGGGGAAGATGCATGAGGAGGAGCAAGAGCGGAATCTTACCTTCCACCCCTCCCTTAGGACTCCCTTTCTTCTCAGGCTGCTTTTCACAGTGAGTTCTTTCACGTGCAGAACAACATGTTTTCTGTAAAATCATGTGTCCCACATCCAAAGAAACTCCCTTTCAGAAAAATCCACTAGACCATCAATAAACATCTTAATTCCTGCTGAGATGGAGCTGCAAAACACTGCCATAGGCCTACAGTATGGAGAATGGCATTGAGTTGATTTTACAGGCCTCAGCGGAGACTGCTCCACAGCCTTGTTCATTTCACCTACGTGTCAGGAGCTCCCATCAGCTCCCACCATGCAGGTCATAGCTGTGCTCAAGGAGGCTGTCAGCAAAATCAGCCTACAGACACCAGCAGAAGCCTTGACCAGAATCCAGTTATGTGGATGCAGGTGGCACTGGCCTGTCTGCTGCCAGCGATGATTTTTCAAACCTCCAGCCACTGAAGATGATGCCTTCTTTTCCTAAGATAGCTGGTAGGTCTTTCTCTTCCGCAAAATACTTTGGGAGGAATTCTTTTTTCAGCCTGTCTGTATTCAAGCTGCAATCGGCAGACCCTGCGGCTACCAGTGAGACCGCCCTCCGCACATCCCTATCACAGCCTGTACAGTCCTCACATCCTGAGAGAACTGATCCAGGATGTTCTTGGAAGGACTGACCCTTTTGGGGGAAGAGCAGCACAGGCCCAACCTCACCAAATCACAGAATCATTGAAGTTGGCAGGGATCTCCGGAGATCATCTGGTCCAACTCCCTGCTCAAGGTGGGTGAACTAAGGCACCAGAATGGACCTGACCATGTCCAGTTAGGTTTTGAATATCTCCAAGGATGGAGACTCCACAGCCTCTCTGGGCAACCTGTTCCAGTGCCTAGTCACCCTCACAGTAAGGAAGTCTTTCCTCACGTTCAGAACTTCCTGTGTTTCAGTTTGTGCTCATTGCCTCTCGTCCTGTCACCAGGCACCACTAAGAAAAGTGGGATATCATCCTCATGGCGCTTCACTGGACTCGCTCCAGTATGTCCATGTCTCTCTTGTACTAGGGAGCCCAGACTTGGACGCAGCACTCCAGGTGTGGTCTCACCAGGGCTGAGTAGAGGGGAAGGATCACCTCCCTTGACCTGCTGGCAATGCAGCCCAGGATACTGTTGGCCTCTCTCATGAGCTAGCTGCAGCCACCAGGAAAAAGGGCCGGGGTGCTGCCGGCACAGTTTAAAAGGTGTGAAATTAGTGCAAGGGAGAAAAGGGGAAAGCTTCAGCCAGTTGCTTGCTCCATGCATGTGGACCAGGTGCCTGCTTGCAGTGACCAGTTCAGGCCCAGCAGACAGCAACATTATGGCTAAGGTCTAGCTCTGTCTCCCCAAACATCCTTTGCCTCCCTGATTGCTAGCAGCAAGTCTGTGCAGAGCTGCACACATCAATCCAGCAGGAACCCCTTTTTTAATCCTCTGCTTCAGTCCTGCTGCTGACTTCATTCTCCTGCTCTGTGTGCACTCTTCTCCCATGCCACCCTGATGTCTTCTTCCCTTCACCCCTCTGCAGCCCCCTTCCTCCTCCTGATCATGCTGCCCCAGTGCTCCAGCTTAATATTGCTACGGCATAGTTAATAAAGCAGAGGCACGCGTGGAGGCTGGTGAAACGCTGGCCATCTTATTCGAGATGGTGAAGCCTCAGTGGAGGATCTCATGCAGCACCCAGGAACGCATTCATTCATCACCAGGCTCAGGAGGCTGCCAGTGGGGCCAGAGCAAGAGCACAACGCAGCGCACAGCCTCATCTCTGCCTTCACCTCCTTCCTTTTAAAATAACAAGAGGGAGGGAATGGAAAGAGGAAAAACAAACAAAAAACCCCACACTGTTCCTATCAGCTGGCTCCAAACATCACGCAGGATGCAGAGGTGGGAACATACTGGCAGAATGGATTTGCCAGAAAAGCCCTTACAAAGGGCAAAATCAGCCCCACGTGGGATGCATGTATTCACACCCTCAGTATGCCATCTGCCCATTTCCTACTTGTAAGCAGCATGGAGTATTAAGAGCTAGATGAGAGCATGCACACAAGCTCAAGTATTTACAACAGCCTTCACGCCTCCAAGACCCGCAGACTAGGTCTTCTGACTCTTCATCATTACATCACATTGGTAGATCTTGTCCACCCAGCCTCCCTGTCTTACCATCTCCGCTGGTTCTTGAGCCATTGAGAGTGCTTCTCCCAGTGTGGCCAGCGGAGCAGGCTCGTGGTTCAGGAACACACCGAGAGCCTCAGAGAGAAAACCAGGGTGCCAGACTACTTCTGTCCCTCTGCTGCCTTCCTGCCTGGGACACCACCACAGCAGAGAGGTCCAAGGTGTGACACCACCATGGCTAGGTTTTCTGTTTTCACATGTTGTCAAAGGTTTCACACCCAGGGGAGGAAAGAAGAACGCTGCTTTCAGATCGAACGATATTTAAGCCAGGTTTATATCAGCTAACTGATACAACAAAGCCAAAGTATATTAACAACACTTCTGTCAGTGGTTAATGTCACAACGCCACTCAACAAACCATGACATGGATTCACAAGACCACAACAACCTGCATGTGGTGGGACCTGGTGTGGCCTGTGCAGCCATGGAGGTGATCTCACAGCCAGCTGCACATTAACCAGCTGCATGCTTGTGTGAGGGATAAAGTGAAATCAGAGAGAAAACCTGTTTCAGCACTGAGCCCCAGGGATTTGTTACAAACAACAGCTAGAAAAACATATATTAAAATTGGGCGTAACCCCCAAAAAGCTGATCAGAGCAACGGAACCGCTCCATGGGCATCCTGCTTCCCAGCGTTGTTACTCCTCACTGCCACTTTCTCTCCTTATTTGCCCCATTTCAACAACTTCTCAGCTCACAACATGAGCACTAGCTCTGCTTTCCAATATCTTCTCTCTGAATCTTTTTTACACTCACTCATTCTCTCTCTTTTTTTTTTTTTAACCTCATTCAGATTCCCCTGGCTACTCCTTCGTACAGCACAAATGAAAAAGGTGGGTGGCTGCAGGCACACAGATGCCGTGATCATCAGCTAACCACATATGCAGGGCACTGGGAAAACTCCCCTCTCCAATCACACAGGCCTCTGCACAGCAGAAGAAAAGAGAGGAGATAGACACATAAAGGCAGGCTGGTGTGACACAGCAGTCTCACACGCAGACGCCCTCCCTCCAACAGCCTCTTCCTCGCTCCCTGTACAGCTCCAGAGGGGAAAATACTAGACAAATGCTGTCTCCAGCACGTATGGAGGTGGGGGTGTTAGGCTGAGTTTCCCCTCCACACACCTCTCCTTGCAGATTTGTCTCAGGCAGCCTTTGTACTTGCTCTGCTGCAGCGATTCGGCTGTTCAGAAGTTGTTAGCAGTAGTGAGTGGGGCTTTGAACCCCTCGCCTCGGACAGCAGACATGCACGGGGACAGGAGCTGTGAGGCACAGGCCCCTCAAAAAGATTTGAAAGGAGAACCGGGCAATAACAGAGAGAAAACATTCTCCAACAACCTGTGCAGCTGGTGGGATGCATTTTTCAAGCAACCAGCAATTAGGGAGCTCTTCAAAACTCAGAGCTCTGGCAGCAGTAGGTGTGAGAGTGTCTGTCTCATATGCCCAGCAGCACATACAGTCTCAGCCTAGTGGCCCAGTGTCTCATCAGGCATAGACACACCCTGGTTCAGCATGCTCCAGGGCTGGGAGAGGGTGACAGCAGTAGAAGGGCACTTTTCTTTTGTCAGGCAACACCAGTCAGGATGATAAAGAGCCTCTCGCTTCTACCACTTCTCAGACTGTTTGCCAGGAACCCTGGGCATGTTGTATAGCTCTGTTGTAGGGGGCTGCAGGTATCATCTCAGCTCAGATTTCCCCTCTGGCTGAGACTGCCATGAATTCATCCCAGCAAAGCCAGCTAAGACACAGCTGCCCCCTTCCAAATAGGGTGTCATTCATGGGGACCAGGATCTGACCAGGAATGATCACACCCTTCCCGTCAATGGGATGTGACTGGCAATACCTGTGGCCTTTAACTGGTGACAGGTGGAAAACAGGCTCCCAGGCATCTTTTTGCTAAGGTTTCTCCCATCAGGGTACTTAACCCTCCAGTGGCTAACGCTGGAGAAAGATAGTCCAGGAGATGAGTTCAATGAGTGGAGTGCAAATTCCTTGGCAAAATGACTTTTAAAAAAGCTTAGAAAGAGGGGTAGGAGGGAGGTTTGGACAGGGAATTTTAGGGAACTCTCCTGAACGTGACATTTCAATATTTTCCATACTGACAGAAAAAAACGTACCATAAATACGACCCTTCTCTCCTACTTCTTCTCACTCCCTCTCTGACACGCAGCAGTGGGGACTGAGATTCTGGTCATGGATGTTACCTTAGTACCACAAGACAGAGCAGGGGAAGAGGGTTTGTCCATCACAATGCATTTGGACATTACAAATTTGATTCTCGCTCACCGCATCTTGGTAGAGTGATAAACCCCCTCCCCCCAGCAGCCACCTACTGTCCTCCAGGATTTTAGGGAAGGGAAAAGCTTGGCCAACTTCAGGGACCGAGTAGGGGAAGGATGCACCTGGCTGCCTACTGCCTCTGCTCATCCATTTCATGAACATATCACATCCCATCTGAAAAGACCCTCCAGTTTGGCCTGCTCCTCCCACTGGACGGCTGTTCCAGAACCTGACCACCCTAATGTTCTCATTTCCAGCCTGAACTTATTCACAGGCAGCTTGTACCCAGTTGATCTTGTGTCAGTATTGTCCTTTAGCTTAAATGGTTCTTTTCCCTCCCTGCTGCTTGACCCCCTGATGTTTTTATAGATAGCAATCACACCCCCTCTCAGCCTTTGCTTTCCTAGGCTAAACAAGCCAAGCACTTTGCATCTCTTCTTGTAACACAGGCTCCCGCTTCCCCTGATTGCTTCTACAATCCTTTTCTGTGGAATCCCATTTGCTGGAGTTGGGTATCCCAGCCCAGTATGTAGGATGCACTCGCACTTCTCTGCTGTCCCTGGAAATACCTCAGGCTTCACCTAGGAGTGCACTCCCCCTTTTTCATGCCTGCATCCCACCAGCAGTTCACAGTCACCCTGAGGTCAATTCATTCACCAGTGCCATTCCTGCAGCTCAACCACTGCCGAATGATGAGCTCCCAGCCTGAAGCAGAATCCTCTCCTAGTGCTCTCCACATGCACGACCTTGCATTTGTACTGCTGAATTTCATCCCACTTAAACCGCTCAAGTAGTTGTTGGTCCTCCAGACCTTTCTGTATGATATCCTGATCCTCCACTGCAGTGGCATTGCCTCCCTGCCTGGTGTCAGCTTCAAATTTCAGCAGCACACTATTAGTAGGGGATTCTGATTTGACTGGCTGATATTGGCAACAGTGAAAATGCCTTCCCCAAGGCAGCTTTGTTCAGAGCTGCCTCAACGCCCAGCAGGGCAGCTGCTATCTGGAAAAGCCACTTGGGTAAGTTCTGGAGAGAGGAGAAATTTGGTCTGGGTATAAAGACAATAGCTGTGATGTTTCTCTATAATCTCTCATCAAACCTCTTGCGCCTGTCAGATTGGATTAAAACATGCTCCTGCTTAGTTCTTCATCATTGCCTTGAATGGAAACGATGATGTCAAGCATCAATAGCATCAATTATTTGGGGGGGGGGGTAAATTTCAACCTGGTTTTATTTCCTTTTCCTTGCTTGATGACCATCACTCATTAAGGGTTTCTGGAGCGAATAATCACACTTGCAAACATAAAATTGGCATTTGCCAGACAAGCACACCAGTGGACTGAAATTCTTGCCTATACTATTCATCCGTCAAGCGCACAGCTTCCAATCCTGGGGTTAAACAAGTGTGAGTGGCCAAAGTAAATTCATTATTCAGCCTAAATGAGGAGTCCTGGAAGGTATAAACTGTCCTTAGGAGGAAGCTCCCTGTCTGGACCGAGACATCCTCAGCTCCAAAGGGAGAAGCAACTGTGACCTTCAGTAGCTACAGAGGACAGTTGGAGCCATCTAAACCAGGAGACAGTCTCTTCTCTCTCTCTTTCTCGCACACACACAATCAGCTGCCCATCCTCATTAGGTGCCGAGAGCAGCAGTTTACAGCTTCCCAGAGAAGCCAAATTGGTGCTGTCATGAATTACTGTAAGTGCTTGTTCCACACTCTTCAATAATGTCTTTCATTAGGCACTGATCAGAAAGCAATATGTATTTTATTAGCATGCGTTCCCCAGTCAAAGAAGAACAGACCTAATCTTCACTCTGTCAGGGAGACAGTCAAGTAAAAGCCTGGCTGGCGACTTCACGAGCCGCAGGCTGAGCAGGGCATCGCAACGCTGCATGCCCTGGGGAGGGGGAGCTCAGGGCTGGAGAAGGAAAGGGGTAAACCAGCACCTGAACTTGGAGATGTGTGGGAAGGGAGGGAGAGCGACATGCTCCCCCGTGCGCAAGACATTTGGGCTGCTGTTACCGCAGTTGACACCTGAGCTAGACAGGTTACATGTATATCCACCCACGCTTGTTATCTCTCTCCTACTATCTGCCAGTCATCCCTTCAATTCTGGAGGCATGTGGGGTCCTTCTGTTTGGATTGAAAGCTCTATATGCTGCTACAAGATCCCACTTGTGCCTGACTATACTGCAGAGCCTGAAATGACCTCCTTGTTTCCATCATGGGCATAAGTTGGGCAAGGGACAATGTCCCTCATGTTGCTCCACAGCCACCTCCTGCCCAAAGCAATGGCTCCCATCGTTTTTGAGCCTCATATATGACAAATGGCACTGCTCAGTGCCTTGTTGGGTCCAACTCTACATTCCTCCAAATCTCAGAGACGCGGTCACCTCTTCCACCCATATTCTCTTACTGGACCCAGCTGCCTCCAGCCAGACCCACTTGAGTGTCTGCACACCATACTGTCAGCACTTCTAGCTCAAAGAAGAAGAAAAAGCCAGCTGGCTCTGCAGAGCCAAAGTTTGCCCAGCTTTCGTTAGGTTGAGCTCTAAGTCATTTTGTCTATAAGACTCTTGTGCCTTGCCAAGCAAGACCTGCTCAACCAACAGGAAATGTCATCTCCCGGGCCCATTTTCTCAGGCTCCTTGTAGACACTAGCAGAGCCCACTGTTATGACATCTTTACACTTAAAAGTAATAGTTAATAAAGGACAGCACTACTGTCTACTAGAGCAGGAGCAGCCTTTTTGTAGGATTCCCAAGACTTCTCACCCCGGTACACATAGTGGAGATACCTAAGCAAGCATCGTCCTGGAGGCTATGGGCAACCTCTAACTCTTGTAAGACAGCACTTGCTGTCCTATCTCTAGTACAGAAGGGGAAGACAGTACAGAATATAAGAGGGAAAGCCATAAAATCCTTCATGTTACTCCATGCTTCCTGCACTCACAGCATGACTGCAAAAGTTTCATTTCCGTATGAAACATGGTCAAAACATCTCCCCAGTGCCTGCTATTGCCTGTTTGTCACTAGCTACAGGAGAGATGGCATCTCTCTCCCAAACCCTTCCCCCTTCACTCACTTTCTCCTCTTATCTCCAAAATGTTCTAGGAAGGAAAAGACAGGGGGAAAAAAAAGGGCAAAAAAGAAAACAGAAACAAAAGGAAGAGAAGCAGAAAATAAAGAGGGTAGAGCACAGAAGGGGGAGAAGGTGCACAAAGAAATGACTCCAAGGCAGTGGGAGGAGTGTGGATTAACTACTGAAAACAACAGATGATCAGAGTAAATGGGAGGAAGCTGCGTCACAGCCTTCTGACAGGGACCCTCAGAAAGACGCCATAACTGGCATGCACCCCTTGAAGCACCAAAAGAGTACAGATAAGAGATGCAGAAAAAGGTCTCTCACTTTTATCTTTGATACCTGGTGAGCATTTTTCAACCTGTGCTCAGCTCTGTAAAACACAAGCCAACAGCCTGCTAGATACGAGCAGACACAACGGTGTGAAAACAACATCTCAAGCCTGCCACGGCTGATATGAGGGGTATATTGGTTGGGGGAATGTGATTATCTCTTCTCTCACATTCTCTTCAGTATTGAACAGTGGTGTTAGGAGCTAGAGACGAGATTTTGCTACTAGATGTGTTTTAAGACCACATGAGCCTTTCTGTAAACTTCTGTGCACTGTTCTTCTCAGACCCTGTAACCATTCCAAGCAGAGCTAAGCGTGGACAAGCTGTTCGTAATTATTCCTTTGTACGAGAAAGTTAAATGATATCCTGTTCTCTTGCACAGTTGAGTGCTTGAACTACATTAGGAGCAGTACTTACGAAAAGTGAGAGCTAAGATGAAATCTCAGCTGAAAAACAACTTCTGAATGGCAAGCTGTGTTGTAAAACTTCCAGTGACCCTGTTTTGGGCAAGATACTTTGTTTACTTTGGATAATCAGAGAAGAGAAACGGTAGCATGAGACTGAGGCATAACTAACCTACTACCACTCATATTGCTAATTTTCCCAGTTAACTGATTGCAAATGGTCTTTGGACTAAAGATAACCAGCTGAGGAAAGTCATGAATCACACTGAAGAGCAATTTGTGAATGCAAAAAGACAGAATTAGTCAGAGTAATTCATTTGTTAGGGATCGTTTGCTAAGCTCTTGAGGGAAGAGGGAAGTTTCAATAGCACAACTGAAAGATGTTATCCAGACCTAAGGGGGAAACCTCATCCCATGGCTCCTAGCCAGCCCCACTGCACTCAGCTGACTAACCCGTGCTGGTCAGACCCGACTGAGCACCTCAATACAGGGCCTGCATCTCCTTGGCCAACCTCGCAGGAATCGCTCTAAGCCTCTGGCTGACTGGGCTAGTAACGACCCGGTCTGGCAAACACCCCCTGTCTGCAGCGAACAGCAGCCGGGCTGGGAACTCACTTCCTTTGCACTGGGGGGAAGCTCTGCGTTTGCTGATTTAGGCAGTAAGGAATACACATATGAAACATGGAAAAAGCTCCTTGTTCCCCAACTGCACCAAACATCTGGCTGGTTTGAAGTTCAGCACACGTGGCGAGGACCATACTCTAGCAGCTGATACCATGGGCACACCCCCCACGACAGATTGCCAGGGAGGAAAAGAGAGATGGCTCAGCACACCGTTGGTTACAGGGACTGACACTACCTCTCATTTTCAGCCAGCAGAGCACACAGCAGAGGCCGGATTCTGCCCTCTCTGCTCCCAAATGCCTGTGGCAAAGCTGCTACTTTCCCCTGAAGCCCCACATCGTAATCTCATTAAGCTTCAGGCAGAGCTCGTCCATCAAATGCTATTGATCAGCCAGTTCCCTGTGCCCCAGTGAGTGGCTGTCGCTCAGTCCCACCGCACTCCCCAAACCTCTCCTCCTCTGGCAGCCAAAAAAGGCAGTGCACCTCCCCCTCCCCTTGTTTTCCCCAGCTTTGCGTCACAGTGGCTGTTTGGACCATCCACCAAACACACCTCCTGTTGACATGCCGGCCTCTTTTTGTATCCTTTTCCATGTCCTTCAGGGCTGAGTTCTGCACAGCATCAGTCACGCTGCTAGCATAACTGAAGGCAATTGACTTAAGAGCACAAACGTAATCTGCCTATTCTCACTGCTGGAACAAAAGTTAAAATAAAAAAATGCATCAGTGGGGAGAGGGAAGAGTTAGAGCTGAAAAACCTTCTTCTGAGGTTGCATTTCCCCACTACAGAGGACAGCTCTGCAGGAAGATGGAATTGCGTTGATTTGATGTTGTCCCATCATGACAGCAGCCCGTGATCAGGCATCAAACTGGCAGCCAAGGAAGGCAAAAGGAAAACAAGACTAAAGAGGCTTTTCAGCAGGCATGACTTAAAAGCCACCCTACAATGGAAGGTCTGCTTTGAAATTCAGTCTGGGCAAACATGGTGAGGCCAAGACACTGCGGTCCCCACGCCTAACACCCGTGACACAGGACCAGCACACACTGTGTCAAGCGGAATGGTAAACCCTAAAAGGATGTGCCGTTTGTCCTACCCCACAGGTCTTTTGATCTGTGCAGCACCCTACACACAACCACGACCACCACGTGCTGCTTCACAGGAAGCCACATTCCCATTCCCCGGCACAGCCAGCTACTCCGGCAAGGGGGTGGAAAGGAAGAGGGACTCATGTGGCAGTGAACATGTGCCTTGTCTCTGCCCCACACAGGGGTATCAAACTAGGTTGTCCAGTTAAGTAGCCTCTCAGCTTCACTCAGCAGGGAGAACTGGCAGGTGGAAGAGGCACTGCAACCTCGCCCATCCTCAGGTACCACCAGGCAACGCAGCACAGGACATCGTTTATCCAGGATGGGATTGTGCCCTCCTCAGTTCACAAGCCATTACTCCATCCGTTAAGCTTTTGACCTTCTAGTAGGAAAAGCACTCAGAAGGACAACCCTGACTGCTTTTTAGCTAAGCCGTCCTAAAACCTCACCACTTCACCTCTTCTCCTGCACTGTGCCCCTGCTGCACTAGTGGGGGGAGCACGGGACAGGACCCACTCGGAGCACAAGTAAGGAGCCTCGGGAGGAGGGCTACAGAGACAGGCCTATCAGCACAGCCCCACGTTAGATGGTTACCTTGGTGATAGCGATGTTTCCGAGACACTGTGTAATCCCCGCCAGCCAGAAAAAACGTTAGCCCATTTGTTCATAAAACGAGTTCAGTCACCCCTGCCTCTCTTAAGCGGAGTTTCCTTCTTTTGTAGCTCTGAGGCAACCCCCCCTCCTTGCCCCGAGGCACTGGCTGCACCATTTCCCAAACAGCTTTGCCTGAAGCCATGGCCGTGCCTGCAGAAGGAAAAAGATTTCATTCTCCTCCCAGAGCAGAGGGTTGAGCTGCTGCAAGGAGCACCACCCGCACGAGTACACTGCCCACCTGCGTTCATAACCGTTCCTAACCCAGGGCCCAATAAACAGGCAGGTTTATAATTTCCAGAGGCATGCACAGCACTTTGAGGAAGCAATACTATACGTTCCTGCCTTGTTTTCAACACTTTTCGCCAGGTGCTGGCTGCTGCTGGAGATGGGAGGAGACAGCCCTTTGATCTGGCCCAGCGTGGACGTCCTTGCCCCTCATGAATATACGGCTGGGTGGGTTCATTTGCCCTGGGCGTTTGTACTACTCTGGCTGCACAAACTAGAGAGATTATTTTATTACAGCCATTGAAATTAAAATATATAAGCACTGGAAGATGCACTCATGTTCATTAGGTTGGGTTCCTCGTGAGCCTCGGGCCATGCATGTAGGTTCATCGAGCTAAGGCTGCGCGTGAACGGGGCACTCACGGTGCGGGTTAAAATTGTTCTGTGCTAAATATATAAAAGAATACAACCCGGCGCACTGCTTGCTTTTGAGGAGTACCAGCCCTGCTTCAGTCAGGCAGCAGGTACACAGAGAGAGACACATCCCTGACCTTTCTGTCGGCCCTCGAAGGGGCTTTTGGCTTCGTGGGCTAATGAAGCCAAAAAGACAGACAGCAGTTGACAGAGACTGCTGAAGTGGGCTCAGAGGAGAGCAAAAGAACAACTCAGAGGCAGAAATGAAGCGATACAGTTCTGCAGCCCGTGGGCCTCAGCGTAAAAACTCTCCCACTGAGTTGCAATGGCCATCAGCAGAATTAACCTTCTGCTCTAATTACAATCACTAAATTCCTGCTAACGCCCCCGTCCTATGTTATGTCCAAACAGCTCTGTTATCTGTCACCTCCCCACACGGTGAGCCTAGCTCCCCACTGCCACAGCTCTCATTAATGCCACTCTGGCTGGCTGATGAGGCAAGTGGCAGCCGGCTCTAGAGCCCAGATGAGTTTTGCAGTCAGCAGGGGATGTTTATCCAACAAGGAGGGGATGAAAGTGCAAACACAGAGAGATGGTCTCTCTCCCTTTGCAATTGCTCCGGCATCGTACGGGGCCATTCTCATTAAAAATAGTCTCCCTGACAGGAATTAATCGGAGGTGACAACCCAGTGAGCTAATTTAGCAAATAGGTCCAGGGCTTGGCCCAGTGCAAATTACAGTGGTCTATCTGCCAGGTGAACCCGAGCCCTTCCCAAGGAAGTGAAAGGCAAGAATGTGTTAAGCTGGCCCTGTTTTGGCCCGAGTCTGTGTGTCAGAAGGTATGGAGGAAATGGCAGCCTCAGGTCTATTTGAGGGGCACAATGAAGATTAAACTTTCCTTCTGCACCCATGCCTTCTCCTTCCTCTTCCTCCCGCAGCCTCAGGTCACAGACGGGTTCCAGCTCATTAAGTGCACAGTAATTCTGCCACTATCCCCTGTAACCGTAACCACCAGCCCAGCTCAGATCTTTCCTCCAGGATGCAACCTGCTTGCAATATTAGATGGCTTTTCATTTCTCTTTAATGTTAGAGCAGAGCTCTGGGAGGGGATAAAATACACAGAGAGAAACAAGCAACTTAAAAGGCTTTTTATTTTTTAGGCAAATATCTGGTTTGGGAAGGCTGCTTTGAATCCCCAAGCAATGAAAAAGGGTTTCAGTTGGAGTGCAGTGACTCAGTGTCTTTCTATGCTACAAGAACACGGAAGAAAATACCCCAAGGCCTCACAATCTGCCCACAATCAAACCACCCTAGGCTGCAAACTCATTAGATTCACTTGCTAAGGTGAAGCATTAGGCTGGTCAGCATTTGGATCAGTTGACTGGGCGGGAGGAAGAGAAAGAAGAAAACCTCTCAAAGGATCAGAACAGGCTTCTGCGAGGATCTCGCAGTTCCTTGGTGGGCACATTTTCCCCTATGAATTGCGACCCAACACGATGCCACTGTCTAGCCCACCTGACTGAGGCACTCCAGGAAACGCAGCCTATCTGCTGAGACATAAAATAGAGGCTTTACAAGAAGTTTGCTCCACATTGCTATTTTACGTGCTTTGCCTGAGTCAGGGGCTCCACACTGTCAGGCTGTTTGTTTGGTTTTAACCTAAGGTTAATTCTTATGCTACTGGAAGTGCTATGTCTGCTGTGCTAGCCTGTCTGCGCAGCGGTGCTGGGAATAATCAGCTCCTTTGGAAATGTACCTGCCTGTCTTGCTGGGAGCTCCCATGCATTGCTTAGGAAACCAAACTCTCCTAGATTGGTTGCAATCCCCCCAGGAATGCCCAAACAGTCCTCTGAAGCTGTTGAACAGGAAGAGATGGAAGAGCCACAGCATCAGCCAATTAATAAGCAGCACTTTTACTCTCATCCAGCCCTATTTTCAGCAGCTGCAGCAAGGAAATTTAATTCGAGGGTTCCCAGGTGCCTTGCAAAGCATCCTGCTACTTAGGGATCTTCACATTACATATGCCAAGAGCTCTTCAAGCAAAGTGGGGAGAGTGAAATGAAACTCAGCAAAGCACTTCACAACCAGTGGGCAACCCAGGTGGCTACCCATTCGATTCCATCTCAGCAAGAGTTAATCCCCCCTGAGAGCCCCTCACCGCTGAAGTTGGACAGAAGCCTCCTAGGGCTGGAGGAGGTGCTGGGCTAACTGGTTAGCTAAGCTTTCATCAGCCTGATGCTGGCAATAAATCAGTTGTGAGGGGCTGTGAGTAAGGCCCATTTTATCTGAGGAGAATATCTCACTTTGATCCTAGGAGGATTTTTGCACCACCGTAGCTAGTGCCTGGAAGCCAGTGTATCCAGTGAGGAGGGTTCACAGATAAACAGTAGCTCTTCATTCAGTCAGACAAATCCTCTTTCTTAAGAGCTCTTCAGACAGCAATGCTTTTAACCTTTTGAGTTTTTCACGCTTACATTCAGTAACGTCACTATGCTCTGCACTCCGACGCTCGAGCAGCAGAACACAAAGCTGAGCCCAGACACCCCGGCATGGAGGGGAAGGAGCAACAAAGCAGGAAAGCATGTAGGACATGGAAGAGGGTGGTGGAGCAGGAAAAAGCGTGAAAGGTCTGGAGCGCTCTCCTGGCTGTTTGGAGCACAAGTGAAACATCCCAGGGAAAACAGCAGGACAGCAGGGCGGGAGCACAGGGACAGATCTGGGAATGGTCAGGCCGGAGACAAGAAAAGGGTGTGATCCCCTGCGTCCAGGGAGGAAGAACGTGAAAAGGGCTCTGTGAAACCCCAGTACGGTACATGGAGGTGGAGACCTCCTCATAAGGCGCAGCTGACTTTGCAGGAGGAGAACCAGGAGGCAATACTGTGTAAGCCTTTTCCATGCTGCTCCCTGCTTGTGCTTGACTTAAGCGGGAAACAAAACTCCTCTGCTTCCTCTTCCCTCTGCCATCCCTTCTTCAGACTTACCCACCACGATGGCACCCATAGCTTTTCCTAAGAGCCTGCCCATACATGAGACTGGGTTACAGCAGGGCCACGGTACAACATTTCTCCAAAACAAGCCACCTAATAGTCAATATTATGCAGTAATGCCAAAAAAGAAACAGCAGCAGCAGTATCCAATGGGGCATGAGCAAAATCAGAGGGTTAAACTCTCACAAACACTCAGCCTCCTCTAGGTCACAACTTGTAGAAGAAATGTGATTTTTTCCTTCTCATTTAATCCCTTTCACTAGGAGCTCAATAAGAATCAGATACAAGACTACTTTTAAGCACTGTGCAAAAGGAGAAAAAACTCAACATCACAAGGATAAAAATCACAGATTAGTTTGTTGAGTTGCAGGGCTAATAACAGTGAAACTCAGCTAACAGGGAAGTGGTCCTGTGACAAACTGTCTTCATTATTAGAGGCTCCCCTGTGTCCTGACTTATTATTAAGCGCTGAGAACGTGCTCTGCGCTGCACAAGTTACAAACAAAGACTATCCCACCCCAGAGGGCTCACAATCAAACAGAGACATAAAATTGAAGCCTACTGTGCAGACTTAGAGGACAGAGATGCTTAGATCTTTTTAAATTGTTTTGTTTTCTATCTACAGTAAACAAGCTTTTCCTTGCAAAATGCATGTGCTTCCAAGCAATCATTGAATGGCAAGAACCACCAATGTTAAGTTTCCCCATTTTTACAAAACGTTGAAAGGTTGCGGGCACATTGCTGAGCCTGGATGAAAGCATCCTCAACTCTTTTCCCTAACCTTCTCTAACCAGTGATGCCTTCAGATTTTCATCAGTTCTTCCCCCTCCCCCCCATTATGATTTCTCTTCATATTCAGAAAACCTTGAAATCCACTTCTCTTCCTGCGTAGAGTTTATACAATCCCAATAGCTTCATTATTGTGATAGCACAAAAGCCCTTCTGCAACACAAACAGCCAATGACTTTTCCCTGCAGTTCCCGCCTGAGAGCTCTTCAGCTTATTCCCTTTATTTCACATGAGTGAGGGGGCTGGTACTCTGCTGGCTTGCATCTTTGGCCTGTAACATCTATAACATCTACTAACGACAGCGGGGTTGTAAACCCCATTCAGAACCCCGGGCACGAACAGTCCGATGGGAGGCAGCAGGGCACTGAAAGCTCTTAATCGAACCCAACATCAGACTGAAAAACGAACACTGAGCTACATAATCAGCCTGCCTCTCCCACTCAGTAGGGAAGGTAAAGGTCATCAGGGCTTGGCTATTTCACTAACTTCAGCCCTTCGCTACCAAGCGGATAGGGATATAAAAGCCTGCTGAGAGGTCCTCTTTCCAAGGACATGCACTGAGACTCCAGAAGAGCAGACCTTACCTGCCTGACTTCCAGGCGGTACTTGAGGACAGGATCTACTGCATCAGGTTCCTTCTGTGTCCACTGCAAGACGTAGGAGTAATTCTTTGATTGCTTCTGGCTCAAGGTGGGGTTGGGAGTATCATAGTAAAACTCTGGGCTATAAGCTTTTGCTGGAGAGAGAGAGAGAGGAAAAAAAAAAAAAAGACAGGAAAGTAAAAGGGTAGGATGGCAGGGAAACATAAACTACAAGGAAACGTGGTGAAAGTAGCACAGCTCTGCTTCCCTAACTCATCAGCTCACTTTTGACATAACAGGCGATTACTATTCTAGCTGGTGTTGCACTGGGTACCACGCTGACGTGCTAAAACTGTTCACGTCATCATTTTCTGTGAACCAGTACTGCTTTCACAGGCTAACCTACTGGGAGGGTTAACAACCCTGCCACGCCAGTGGGGCATGACCAACACCAGAAAAGGCGGTAACAGCTCCAGTTCTCCAGCTGGAACCATCTCTAATCTTTCCTCTCTCACTTCTGTAGTTTAGATTAAGGTAATGGCTTTAAACTGGCATTTCTCCTGTTTCATCTGCTGCTTTACAGAGTCTCCTGCTAACACTCCCTGAGGAAAGGTCATTTGACCAGTAGGTCATAGGAAAAATGTTATTTATCACACAGGGACCATGGCATTAAAAAGAAGACCTTGTTCCTTCTGCATCTCCCCCGGCCTGGCGATACAGAGCTCCAGCCTCTTTGTAACGCGATAGTCAGCTCTGTGGCAAAGGGGATGCTGATCTCAGCCACGGTAGAAACAGCAAGGGGTTTTGCATGGGTGAAGATTTCTTTTCTAAACTAGTGTCTCCCCATAAAAAACAGAGGGCAGGAAAGGAAGTGCAGAAGACACGATGTACTAGAGAGAAATAGGATGGTTGAGAGGACGAGTGATTTCCCATGCTTTTCCCAGCTGCTGCTGACCTGAATCCTGAACAAACAGTGCTCAGAGGCTACTGCCATACAGCCTGCAGACTAGCGGACAAATGCATGGTGTGTGCCCTTGGCCAAAAGTGGGTGTCCCCAATACTGAAAGGGGGTGCTGATAGTTTGGCAGTCTACAAGCCCCAGCCAGCTTTGTTAAAGGTGACCTCGGGGCCCTCCCTGGCACTGGCCCAGCCAAACCAGCCCTGGAAGTGCTGTCACAGGGTGGCATGGGATACAGCCCAGAAGGGCAGTAGGCATGGCTGGATCACGGCTTTTCATGCTGGAAGGAGAGTAAGTTTAGGCCTGAACTAAGAAGTGCCACAGGCTCAAGTAGTCTCCTTTCCCATTATATGCCAAAACTGTCTCAAAACATCACTATGTCCAAACATACTTGGCTTAGGTGCTGCACACAGCTCCTCAGAGCAAGCCAGAACTAATTCAAGGTCTTACCCATAACTGTCTCTGACCTGTATGAAATTACTTTCTTTTCTCCCTGCGCACTTAGGTTTCTGGTAGGTCCTGGGCAAGGCAGAAACTGGGCCTCAACCAAAACTCTCCCTTCTGAGTTCAGGTCCAGTCAGGACCTGCACGGATCAGAAACATGTCTGGACAGGGTGGGCTGCTGGAGAGTGGAAAGGACATAAATACCGTTGTCTTGATCAGTCCTCTGCACAGGCTTCTACCTTCCACTTGAATCATGGGCCTTGCCATTCTATGAGGTTATAATTAGGCTTGAAAGGATTCAATGTTTATTTTTATGAACTCAGATGGATAATATTGATGTTTGTTTCCAAGTCCTTTTTTTCTTATTATTTTTATTGACTTAAATTTTTGCACAAGCAAGAAGTTCAGAACCACCTCAGACACTAATTGCTGCTTATTCAACTTGTATTGACTGTGGAAGTCAAGTTTCATAATGGATTCAGAAATAACATCAGAACTGATGATGATGATCATCTTGCATAATATTAACTCTTTATTAATTGACTCTAAGATAGAAATGGAAGCTTAAAAGAAAGGCCTTCTGGTAGAAATGCAGCACGTATACTTTTGGAACTTCCTTTCTGGAAAGCTTCACATTGGTGGAAAGTTTTCTCTTTTGCTTTCAACCGATGGGAAAAGCTAAAGGTGGTGTGGTCGATCTTTCAGGGCTTGTCTGTGCTTGTAGCTAGTGGGAGGGCAGGTGGTGACCAGTATGGGCAACCTTGACAACCCGCTCAAGGAGTGCAGGTTGGATGTCTCACCATCCTTCCAAAATAACACTAGAAGCTAATCTCCCATCTGCAGAGGAAACTAATCCCTTCACACAGACCCATCCATTCTGGGCAGACTTACATACAACAGTATGCACATCTGAACACCTCACAGACCCTATGGAACCCCTGCACTGCCTCCCTGTTAAATAGGAAGGTTTATGGTCCATGTTTCATAGAAAAGAAACAGAAGTAAAAAGGGACTATGCTATTCCCCCAATCCCACAGGAAGGTGGCAGCAGGCCAGGGAATTAAAATTCCACCATTCCTGAGTCCAAGCGCAGCAGTCTAACCACCGGATTATTTCTCAAGTTGCTGTACAGGCTCAGAGGTCTAATTTATTCGTAGCTATCCAGGACACAGGCAGAGACGTCTGGAGGTGAAAGGCCAGCATCCGGTATCAATGCCTTGAAAGTGGAGAAGGGAAGCAGCCAAACAAGGAGTTGCACTCCCGATGAGTGCTCTCTAGGGATGAAGAACATTGCTTTCTGCTGCGGTGATCTTACGTCATGGGGCGCAGCATGGCACATCAGATGGCATTTCACATTCGTCACCACTTCCAGCAAGAAATCCAGATCCTGGGAGCACTCCCAAACTTGCTAGGGATAAAGTTTCAGGTGGTGGCTCACAGTGTGGTACGCGTTGCTATAATGTAGCTAGTGATATGAGAGTTGCAAGGACACGAAGACAGAGCAGAGAAGGCCAAAGCCCTGTAGCAAAATCCACTGCCAGACCAATGCTAGGAGATCTCAAGGAGTGACAGCAAGATCTTGAGAATGGAACAAACAGTAGAAACAGGGTTTGGGCTTCCCCATTCCCAAAAGCACCTCAGCGTTACAGCACACACTAAACCACCAGATCAGAGCAGAGAAAGTACTAGTACATGAGCTTTTTCAAACCTCAGGAAAGATCTGCTTCAAAATCTGGTCTCTTTGCATGTTACTTGTTGTCATTTGCTCAGCCCTGTCTTGAAATGTATTATAAATTGGCCCTGGACTGAAAACACAGTATTTTGGCTGAATTTACTGCTTATCAGGGCAATTTCCTCTGAGAGCTTATCGAGAAACCGGTGCCCAAGTCAATTCTAGGGTCATGGGAAAAATAGATTTAATGATCAGCTGAAGTGACTAGGTCAGATGTGTGGTTTTAGATGCTATAACTCTGCCATCCCTTTTAGCAGTTGCTGAAGAGGAGTCCCGTTATGATGCTTGCTGGATTCACCGAAAACTCAGCAGTAAACCACTGAGTACTAGTGTCCATCCCCATTACATTTTTGTCCTAGCAGATATCATGACACAAAGACAACCTGGAGACACAAGGAAGGAATAGGAATACATGATATTGATTTTTTTTTTTTTTTAAGGGGAAACTGGATGTCTTTGGAGTCTGCTGGGTGGATGTAGAGTCTTTCACTCCCATTTGGTCAATACTTGACTGCAATGTGTTGGCCAGGCCTGAAAGCCAATGGCAGCCTGCAGTTTAAGTCCCGTATCTTTCAGGCAAGCGTTCAAACATTGCTAAAATGTACCAGTGGCTGGCCTTACTGCCCTAGGTCCATTCCAGACTTGAAAGACTGCCTGAGCGATGGAAATAGATCTCTCTTTTGGCCTACAGAAAGTCATCCCTTCTGAACACAAGAGAGAAGGCAGTGACGGTGAGTGAGTTTGCTTGCACTGGCTCCAGTTTATTGGGAGCAAGCTTCCCATCTCCGTGACTCTGTCTAACAAGCCTCAGGACCCACAAGCCATCGTGAGGTCATCGTGAGGAAGCCAGCTGCAAACAGAACAAGCAGCAGCACGTGCTGGATGCACACATCCCAATCCGTCCTGCACATCTCAGGGGCAATTACCTTTTCTGATCTCCCATCAATGTGTGCTCTGAGACTTACCAGACACTTGGAAGAGGCAGGTGGAGACTCCCACGTCATTGGAAATGCTGCACTCATAGCTACCACTGGTCTCCCGGCTTACGCTGTCCACCTTCAGTTCAGAGAAGTCCTGCTGCTCTGCCAGGGGCTGGGCCAGAAGGGTCCCGTTGAAGCGCCAGACCGAGGTGGCCACCTTCATGGGGCTCCCTTTGAGCATGGTGCAGCGCAGGGTGACGCTGCGCCCCACGCCCTGACGCACGTCTTGGAACGTCGGCTCCACCAAGGGAGGGACTGGAGACCGAACAAGAGCAACAGATAGGGATGCCATTAGGGAACAGCTGTCTCAGTCAGCACGGTCACCGCAGTAGTGCCTCTGAGGAGAGAGGCACCTATTATGTCCGAGAGGATGTTTATTTTCTAGGGGGAGCCAGATTTTGTCAAACTAAAAGCAGGAACAGCCATTTGACAGCCCCTTCTGTCTGGGCTGGAGCCACATACCACCTACCTCCTGTCTACTAGGTAGAGAGATGGTCTTCAGCAAGCACTCATTCCACACTGAAACACTGCTTGGAGGAAAAAACAAGGAGATGCCAAGCTGCTCTTTTACATATAAATTATACAGCTCTCACAAGTGAGCGCCACAACTTGATCGTCAGATCCTGATCAGAATAACCATAGTCCTCACTCCTCAAATCCAGCATGAGCTGCATACTTGGGGCAAGTATGGCTCCTAAGCATTGATATTCTTCTGTTAACTTCCGACATAGTCAAAAAACAGAGACACGATGTTAGACAGAGGGATACGCATTGCCTGTCCTCACAGAGCACAGAGCCTCAAGGGTCATCCTTCCTGACCTTGGGAGGTGAGTCGTTTCTCTCTATGTTTACTTTCTTGCCCGTAACATGACAATAATGATATGCGGCCACCTCCTTAGCAAAGGCAGGCTATTGAGATTTGTTTTTTTCGCGCTTGTAAAACTTTACGGAAACTTCATGATCTGGGCCTAGCTGAGCCAGATGAAGGGGAAAGCTAAATGGGGGCCCACTCCTTATTTAATGCAATGGCAGAGAACTTCAAACTCCACGGCCATTTGATGGACATGTTTCACTTGCGCTAAATTCTTAATTGAAACATAAAGCATAGGGATAACCAGAAGCGCTCTTTCTAAAATGAGAAAGGCTGCCTGAACACAAACCAGCTGTTAGCCTGAATGTGAAAGAAGGAGAAGGAAGAGTTTTACAGCAGCTCCAGTACAATCACGATTCACCTTCTCTGGGTTCAAAGCACCTGCTCTCCTACAGACAACTTCTGTGCACTACAGATCTATAGAGCACCTATCTCCTCTAAAGGTCCACAGAGCTGATGCAGCACAGTCAGACCCAAAAACCTGCGACAGGCAGCATCTGCCATGCCACAGACACAGCTGCACCAAGACATGTAGGTCACACAGCATCCCTGCTGCTGTGAACACAGCCGTGCCTGGAGGGCTCCAGCACACTAGTCTCTGCACCCTGCTTGGGTGGGCCCAAGCAGGGCCCACCTAGCGACCTCTTCATTTTTACTATAGTCACCTCTATGCTCCACAGTGTCCTTTCTCCTATAAACACAGCCAAACTCATGGGGTTGTAGCATACGAGCATCCCCTCCGTGCAGCAGCTCCTTTTCGACAGTGACTGATTGTTTTCCAGGTATCCATTCTCAAATGTCAACCTCTGGGCCCTTTATTGCACTTAAATGGATTAAAACCAGCCCTTGACTGAGCTCACATTGCCGTGATGAGTGGCATGGTCAGCTCATTACAGATGGCTTTGCTAGCAATGTGTCTCAGCGGGTGCTCCAAGCACTGACTTGCTTTTGGCTCGCACGTCTCCCACCTCACGGTGAGAATAATGTGAGAAGTTGTTTGATTAGACCTAGTGCCATGAATGTGTCATCTCCATCCCTAGCTGCTATCCCATTTCTTGGATCACATCTGCTCCTTAATTGAAGCCGGTAGGGCCTTACAGTCTAATCAAGGCCAGCCGGTGAGGTGGAAAAAGGGGGGGAAAAAAAAAAGAGAGAAAGAGAAAAAGGGGAGAGAAAAAAGAAAGGAAGGCTTCAAAAATGGCACAGGGACTCCAGATGTTCTCCAAGCAAACCAACTCATGAGGGAGGGCAGAACAGCTTTGCTCACTCCACAGAAGGGCACCACTGCATGGAGCTGGGACAGAGGAAGATGAAAGGTCTGAAAGACGAAGCCCCATGTCCTCCCAGCAAGGACATACCCTGTGTCTCACCGAGGGAACGTCTGAGGGCAGAAAAGGGTGACAGAGGTGCAGGGCTGGGACCATCCAGATGTTTCTTTAGGTCGCAGGAACAGCAGGGCAGCCAAGTATGCAGAAAGAATTTAATCTTCTTCAGCTAGGAAATGGGATTTACTTGCTTTGCATTGGGACAGGCTCTGGGCCTATGTTATCACCTCGTGAGGGGAATATCTGACAGTACATACGCGGTAAAAATTGATTATATTTTCTCCTCTCCACTCTGGCACTACGAAATGCCCAACAAGCCTTAAACCTGCAAACAGTCGTGCAGCCCCTGGGTTTTCTGGAAAGAAAGCAGAAGAGCAAGTCACCCCATCAGCGCAAAGGATGCAGCCCTATGGCAAGGGATAGCTGCTACTGAACGCCGCCAAGGGATATGAAGAAAAAGAGAGGTCAACAGCAACTACAGAGCCAGAGGTCAGCTCCGTCCTCCAGTGCCTGCTGGGGAGCCCACGTTTCTTCAGGTAGATGATAAATAAAACAAAAGAAAGATCCACCACCAATGCAAGGATTCAGACTGCAAATCCTAACAGATAACAACACAGCCTTTTCTCATTACACTCAGAGCTTAAACTCAAAAGAAAGCTTCTTCGAATGAGCCAGTCATCTGACTCCCCAGAACTGGGAACTGAGTAACTCTGGTAAAGTCTGAGATGCAGACAGTCATGGAAGAAAGTAACGCACTGCCTTCTTCACCCCTTTTGTAGGTGGTTCAATGTCCTTCTAGGTCTCCCGTGAATTCCAGCCCATACAGCAGAGGTGCTCCGTTAAGCAGCTGCCGCGTTCCAGGAAACAGGTTGCCACACTTCAAGAGGGCATAAAAATCCTTTGCGTACGCAGGGCTCCGGGACTCCCTGGCAAGCAATTCAGCATACAAATACAGACAATTAACTGGTTTCCCTCAGTGCCCAGCTTAACTCCAGAAGAGCTAATGCAGCAGGAGGAACCACAAAAGGGGTGAGGAGGGCAACGCATCACTGTTCTAGGTAACTACGTTCAAGGAGCGAGGCTCCTCCGGCAACCTTTTTAAGATGCTGCTGCTGCGAAACACAAGGCAGGACAGCCTGCCTTCGCAGCAGAATTATTGTGCAACAAGGGGAAAACATAATCACTCACCTGCTCATTAGGAGCAAATCAAATCAGCTGAACACAAGCAACCTACACCAGCAAGCCAGGCACCCTAAAGCAATGCCAGGCTGCGGGCAGCTCGCTTGCCATGAGCCAGAGCAGATACTCTGCACTGAAGGAGTTGCCATGCTAGCATGGTGCTCCTGACGACGAAGGGCAAAAGCAAGCGAAGCACAACAGAGAAGCGTCAAGTGTCAGGGGTGTTGCTCTGTGCCCCCGATAACCTGTTGTTTTCACTGCAGGTAACTAGGACTGAAAAGCATTGTCCTGCCAGGTGAGTGAGAAATGCACTTGCTGTTGGGCTGTGGCCAAACCTGTAAATATTTGTTTTAAAAGCCTGTTTTTATTTTAGCCCTGAGGAAGGGAGGAACGTTCTTCTCACAAGAGCTGAAGTGCTTGTTGGAGAGACCACCGTCTCCTTGGACCGTTACCATGCACTCCCGCTCTGGCACAGCTCAGGGAGGGGTATTTAGGGATCCCTGCAATGCTATCAGATCTCTGCAGGTTCCCATCAAGCTTAAATGCCTCCAGAAGGTAGCCACCAGTGTCAGGGATGCTTCCTCCACCAAGGAGGAAGTCAGAACAGGCAGCATAGCAGTGATGCACTGTGAAAAGTATTCCTCTTATAGGGTAAAAATAAAAAAGGGACTTACTTATTTATTTACTTATTTATTTTAAAGGGCAGGGAGGGGGGGAAATGTATCTGACTTTACTTACTGCTCCTATTGCAACTCTTACCCATTGCCTGGCACGCTAATTTCTCCTTTGGGTCAAGGAAGAAAAATGTGGACGTTGCCATTAGGCTGCTGTAGCTGGTATGGATGAAAGACAAAGAAAGGCCTGAGTGGACTGATGCACAAAAATCAGTGACAAGCCTTTTAAGAAACAAACAAACAAACAAACACCCTCTCCCCCCACCCCACCCAACAAATCTGCAGAACAGAGGAACAGGGGAGTGAGGAGACCTGTCTTTAAGAGCTCAGGCAAGAACTGAGGAAAACTGAAAATCCTCAACAGCATGGTACAATGCTACTTTGCATGACATATGCAAGCTCTGCTTTGCCACTGTAGTCTGAGGACCATGAATAGCATATCCTGGTCAATTCCCAAATGCCAACTTGTTTTGAAAAGGTTGTCAGAGCTGAGGAGCTCACTCACGACTCACAGGCAAGCCTGCATCGCACAGCCAGTCTGTGCAGCCTGCCATGAGCTGCTACCCTCCTGTTTCCGTACGGAGTTTCACCTCCTGCAACGCTTCCCCTGCTGCCAAGGCCACCTAAGCAGTGACCAGGCCAGAGCTGCTACAGATGTTTTGAACCCTGGAGCCAATACTTGGGCCTCACACTCTGCCCTCACCCAGGAGGTCTCCGTTCACCCTCCCGTGCCCCATCCTTCTCTGCTCAGCGTGCACCCTGCACAGAGTGGAGGCTCGGCAGGGGCTGGGAGAGTCTGGGGCAGCTCGGTGGGCTGTCAGGGAGGGAAGGTGTTGCCACTTCTTTTCTTCTCAGAAAACTGGAGGCACAGGCAGGAAGATGGCCTGCCTGAGGTCACACAAACCAGCAGTGCTGGATAAAAGCAGCACGGGTATCCTGTATCCTGATCCAGACCTTAGTCCGAGCTTCCTTCCCTGTGACAAACACCCTCCACTCTAGTCATTCATTTGCATTGTTATTTAAAACTAGGAAATGCATCACATAAGCCAAGCGATGAAAACAGCAAGTATCACTAGATTAGAAAGCAGTTTTATCTTCAGCAGCTCCCAGCCCATGCTGCTGGACAACTCCCTCCAAGCTTAGCCACCTTTAGAGCACTGGTGGGTCTCCTGCTTGTAGTCTCTGCCTTAAACCACGCGTCGACCTTTCACTTACTGGATTAGCACTGCAAAGGACACAGAAAATCTGGTAAGAAAAACAGCCCTTCCTGGTTAGTTACAACTATTAGGCATGTTTTGTTACTCAAAGTGGCTAAAGAAACCAGACTGTAATTTCTCCTTCTGGAAAGGAAATCAGTGCGGTTTGCTGTCAGGGCCTTATGAGACTTGCACAACACCATCCAGCATCCATTTAAATTCTGAGGGGCATCATCCTGCAGTCATACTGGATCCAGCCTTCCCTAGAGAACCAAAGCGGTGCCGGCAGAGGATGCTTCCATTCTCCAGTCACAGCACCCTGGCCCCATAATCTAGGGACCTGAAGATGTCACAGCCATCAAGATGCTGCACCTTCACATTCTCAGCAGGAAGAAAATTCCATAGTTTCAGCTCTAGGAGAGACGATAGCTCCCAATCCGAGCTAAGCAGGAAGCTCTTTTATCATCATAAGGCTGGGAAATCACAGTTGAGCAATTCTATTCCCCTCCAGTTGCACCTACAATCCTACACACCAAGAATGAACATTAAGGACCAGCCAAAGCAGGTTTCCGTGGGGAAACAAACATCCAACTAATATTTACAAGCTCAGTCTCCTCCGCTTGTTTCTGAGATGATATAATTGTATTGTGTATAATGGTATAATTAGAAGAGGGACCTGGAGAAAGGCTTGCTCAACCAATCTCAGCTACAACCCAGAATTGCTTTCTTTCATCTACGCCTTCTGCCTTTGCAATTCAGTCTCCCCATGTATGAAGAGCTAAAACATTTATATCTGCAAAGGACTTGAAAAACAAGTTGCAAGTATCGTCATTTCTAATAAAATGTATTCAAAGAAATTTGTTTTCTGTTAGACAAGTGGTCAGAGGGACTGGAGGAGCAGGGTTCGGAGCAAAGAAAACGTAGCTCTCTGCTGGATGACTGCTTTTTAAAGAAGAGCAAATAAAACATATGCACTACCAGCTTCTCTCCTTCCCTCTCCTCTGAACTTTCCAACACAATTAGCTCAGCCAGTCTTCACCTTGCTTTAATAAAGAGGCTTTGCTTAAGAATTTCCTGTTCTGCATGGCAAGCTGTAGTGATCACTATGTGAGACCCCAGCTCATTTTACAAGGTGCTTTAAAAAAAAGTCCATCCTGGGTGGAATTTCCAGTCCTCTTCCTCACATAGATGCCTCCTCAAAAAAAACCCTGGCCCGGACATGCTAGAACTCCACTCAGACTCACTGCCCAATTAGTTCACGCTAACAAGACACCACAAAGACAACTATTCCCCTGTAGCGTAAAGCCACCTCATTCCCCTGCCTCACGTACCTTCAAGTGCCTGGTTTCAAAACAGTATGCTCCCCTAATTGAAAAATATAAGTGGGAAAAGATGGCACGTGTACAGAAGACACATACACATTTGTTTGTGAAATGCATGCTGATAATCCTCCTCCTCCCACCCACACATCACCCAATTAGGTAAGTTATGCACAAGAGAAATAAAGAGGGTAAGAGAGTTGGCATGCCCAGTTCAGAGCTAATGCTTTCAATTACTTGCTAGGCCAATGGCATAACCCAAATCCAGATTTTACCACAGACTTGTCGGAAAATACTGCCTCTAACTCACAGCCAGTTTTGCTAGTACAGCCCAGAGAAGCAGGACAACAGCCAGGACAGATCTGGGATTCTCCTCCTGACCCACATTACCCACAAGACGAACGTCTTCCCACCACTAGTGATGGCAGACTGCCAACACTCAGCTCAGTTCTGCCACTGTCTTTTAGAAGACAATGAGATGTACTCACACGCAAGTCCCTCTTTACATACTTCTGTTTAACATATTAGGCTGGCAGTGTCATGCCAATCCCAGTAGCATATAAATAGTTCAGATCTAAACATTCACTAACAGTCAGCCAGTGATCATCTTTCCCCAAAAGCATCCCATATGCATTAACTTTTGGCAGAGAACCAGTTATCTTACTACTCGATAATTCATAGGAGAGATACTTAACTAGGTAGTTCTGGGAATACGGCAACTCAATGCCAGTGCAAACTGAGGGGGGAAAAAAAAAAGGAGAATTCACATCTTTCCTCCTACTTCAGGGCTTACCACTAGTTTTTCATACCATCTAACCTGACTCCCGTGCTGCAGCTTAATCCTACTGCAAGTCATTCCATATCTGGTGGGTTTTGTCCTACTGATCAGCTCTGTCCTACCCCAGCAGCCCCCAACGTCAATGCTAGAAAGTGGGAAAACTTGGCCCTGTTTCTTCTTTCTAAGCTCTTGAAAAGATGAATTCGTTTGTTTTTTTTTTTTTTTTAATATTTCTTTGCATTTCCCTTTTCTTTTCTTCCTCTGATCTTCAGGTGCTAGGAATGCAGCTTTAGTTCATATATAGATTTTATCATCTCCACGAAGAAATACTGCCCCTGAGTTTTAAATGCCAGAGGAATCACAAGCAAACAGTGGGGGGAAGAAAAAAGTAAAAAAAGAAATCTGAATGTACAGCTCTGTGAATGTGACCGACCAATAACTCCTACAACGGGAGAAGGCTCAGAGCGCGAGGTGCCCCATGAAGCTCAGGAACAGTGTGGGATGTGGCTCATTAATCCTTGCTGTTGCACAGAGAACTGACTTTATCTCAACACAAAGGGGGCCAGAGGGTGACCTTTGTTTTAGATAAGCAGCCATATCTGTTAGTTGGACCTGGTATAAACATAAATCTTGAGTTGTTCAAAAGAACGTGAAGCCAGATCAGCATGGGGGAAGCGTATACGCGGCTCAGCCCAAGAGAGAGCATAAAACCTCAACAACTAACAAAGGAATTTTGAAGAGAGCAACAGGCTTGAGCTGGCTTCAACCCACGTATTCCTTCCCGGCGACTGGGGACGCCCAGCGTTGTGACGGTGAGCATATTACAGAGATCAGTAATGGCAATCACATTGGTATTGTGAGTGAATTGTATAAGTGTACACTTGAATTGTGATTTCAATATATTGCTGAATCACTCTGCTAAATCAAAAATCTTGTGTAACATCAAATCTCTTCAAAAATAATCTTTTATATTAAACATTGCGCTCTCCATGTGTGTGGAATATCTAAAAGAACCTGGTCAGAGAGTACTGGACTCTAAAACAGCTCTATGTGAATCTCTTCATGTGCCTGGCAGAGACGTAAGGCCTATACAGTACAGAGAGCAACAGGTACCATTTGCAACCTACAAGCAGAAAGAGAACTACTTGGCCTATCACAGTGTGAAGCACTCCTCGTGCTTCCATCCATGACGTAAAGAAGGCAAAATGTAGGGAAAACGGCCAGTCTTTGGTGTTCGTAGTCCTAGGACAGCCCTCCACATCCTTGAGCAGGATTTGAAACAGCTGAAAAAGGACTGATTATCTCCCCATGCCAGACAACAAACCTGGAGTTAGCTGGAACAGGACTTTAAGGCCCAAATTTATCCCACCTAACTTCAGGCTGTTCACCGAGGCACCCAAGTTAGGAACATTACCTCCTGCCAAAGGCAATGGAGTGAGAGGGACATCTCCAGAAGACTATTTGGACAGCAGGAATCTCCATTTGGCATTACCTTCCTCCATCCACTGCCTGTAGAGGGAACCTAAGGTGACCCCAGCCCTCACCTCTGCTAGCTGGGTTGAATCTAGGCTAAAGTAAATGCCGGTGGGACACCTGCACAGATGTGACCAGAGCCACTCCTCCTTACGATCCTCTGCTTTCAGCACCTTATTTAATGAGTTCGTCAGTAAGCTGAGACACGACACACTGAGACTTGGACAGCATGTCCTGCTGTTGGACAGAAGCCACCTCCTGCATTCGAGCTGCTTCCTGCCACAACGGAGCTACCCTGGGAAAGAAAACAGACACCAGCCAGCATGTTCCCCACAGCAAATCTAGTGATAAATCTTCGGACTCCAGGTAGCATCCAATTAGTGCCACGGCTAGGGCTCACATCCAGGATATGCTGTTGCCTATGAGGAATCAACGGAGTTTCTCCTCGTTTCCCACAAAGAATCTCACCCACACCCCAGAAGAGCTACCAGGTAGAGGCGATTGCTGATTCTAAGATGCAATCTGATAGTAGCAGGCTCCTATTCCATCACCAGCCCGAGCAATTCAATCACCTCCGTATGTTTGGATCTTTTTAATAAAAGAACTGAAAGTTCAGAGCAGGGAGGCTGCAGGGTAAAAGACCTCTGAAAGCAACAGTCCCGTCAAAAGGGAGGAGAGTCCCTGCTGTAGAAATGCAATGATTGTTCGAGCCACAGGTGGTCAGAGCCTTCTGCTCACAGCTGGCTAGAGTATTACCTCACCTTCTGTTTGCTGTTTGAAAGCTAAACTGGGAGCACTAGATGATCCCTCCACAGCTGCTTTCAAAACAGGCAAGCAAAGCAAGAGGCAGCATAGCCAGAGGCAGAAACGTTGATTAAAAATCAGACCTGCTTTAATGCAAAGGTGAGGTCAGAGCTGGAAGTGGGAGAGATCCAAGTTAGAAAGAGCCTGGTAAGGGAAGGATGGCACTCTGAGTCCATTAAAAAATAATCTAATATTAACTAGCACTCCTTAATATGTTTGAGTTCTTTGCCTATACTATTAAGCAAAAGGGACACATGGAGTAAAGCCAGGCTGGGAAGAGTTAATGCAATGGCTCTCCACTAATCTACAGAGTGGAAAGAGGACAAACTTCCCAAGCAAACCAGACTCTTCCTCAGACTCTCCTTCAGGCCTAGTAGGTATTTTGGACCAAGGAGGAAGCATTGACGCTATCAGTGAGGCTCCCCAAAAAAGAAGTCAACAGAGGGGGTGTTTGTCAGAAGTCAACAAGGGGTGTTTGTCCTGCAGAGGTCTTCCTGCTAGAAATGAAACAAGGTGCTCATCATATATTAGCCAACTCCCACATGCCCCTCAGATGGAAAGAATTCAGCATAGAGCAACACTCTGTTCTCCATCACTTATCTATCCGCTGTTTCGGAGTTCTGCTACCAATCGTTTAATACCCTGCTCTGCTGTCATCATTACCCTGTTTTTCCATCCTTCATCCTTGATTGATCTTGAGTCATCTGAGGAATAGGACGACAACGAAAATGTAACCATTTAGAGAGAGGCTGAAAGAATGCTTACACAAAGATTTATGTCAGACATTCAGTCTCACAGATGAAGCAGCTGAGGTCAACAAATATCAAAGCAATTTTTCCCCATAAGAATTCATGTAACAAGAGGGGGTGGTCTTGCAGGAACTTAAGAAATGTACATAATTTAAACCCACAGAATCAGTAGATATGGCATAGAGAATGGAGAGGCAGGAACTTATTTTACTGTAAGCATTTTTGCTGTCTCTTTCTAGATGGTTACCTTTTCATCACTGTCATCATCATCTTCCGATGACTCGAGACAGATCAAATCAATCAAGGGCAAAGGATGGGAAAACGAGGTTACGTTCAGGTGGTCAGTATAACAGACGAAATGGCTGAAGTCCTTCAGAATGGTGACCTGCTCAACATGCCACCTGCCAAATAGCCACCATCTCTTCCATCTGACAGTCCTCTCTCTCCATCCTTCACGCCATCATTTATGTGAATTTAACTGTGTGAATTCAAATCTTTGCAAGTAACTGCTCCTCAGTTAGTTAATTACTATGGAAAAACTTGCTTCACCTGTCATATCAGCAACCATCATACTTTTCACGAATGCATCTTCAGCAGACAGCTGCATACAACTGCATCAAATCAAAGGAGAACCATTTTCCTGTACCTCATTCCCTAAACTGCTGACCATTTAGATCCTTATGGAGACAATTTTCCGAGTCTAGGTTGGGATAACACCCTTTGCAGGATGATGAAAGATTCTGGGCCCCAACTAGGCCCCAATCATAAACAGATGAAGAGAAATGGGTTGTAAGCCATTTATTCTCACATTTTGGGAGAATTCCTCAACTGTTTCAAAAATTAAGCCTTGTAGCTTTCCCATACTCAGGCTGATATACTTAATCTCATGCCTTTAGCAGTAAGACACATCAACCTATGGAGAGGTTACGTGACCTGCCCTCTTAGACTCTATTGCACAGAGAACACAAAACTAAGTGCAATGAGTTAATACAAAGGTTCTTTACTTATCCACATAACAGGAAGAGGGAAGCTTCCCATACAGACGAGTCTCTCTCTCAGTGCCAAAAAGCACTGCCAAGATCTGGATCAGCACCCAGAGGGGCGGACTGCCATCTCCCAGCTCAGCCCAGTGGTCTCCGTGCTCCCAACCCTCAGCAGGAGTCGGCGTCACTGGCGAGAGGACACTCTCCCCAACTGAAAACCCAATGTGTTTGGGTACTTCATTGCTACTCAAACACTGCACTCTGCAGCACACCAACCTCACTGCTGAGGCACATGCACAGCCCTGCAGGTTTCATCTTTCACTGCATTAGGAAGAGCGCTGTCACTTCTGTCAACTGTAGGTGTTGTGCACTCACAGAAATCCCTCTCCAGGGTTCAGCATCTCCTCTGCAGCAGAGGGCACAGGAAAGAGGCCAGTGACAGAACTGGCAGACACTCAAGGACAACAGCTTGCTCCCTCAACCTCCCCATCTGGCCATCAGCTCTGTCCCACCTCTTCTGGACTCGCACCAGGAGAGGGAAATTTATTAACAAGCCTGCTCACCAGATAAATTTGCTCCAACATTTGATTTTCCAGGATGCTTCCATGGCTGAACTCAAACTGGGCCAGCATCAAAGCAATCATTTGGAGGAGTAGAGTCCACTCAATGCAGGCACATGCCTATCTCACACAGCTACTTTCTCATGTTGAACAAGAGGACTTTGCTCACAGAGAAGGCAATCGGCAGGACAACTGGAAGCAGTACACGCTTCCATTCTTCTTTTGATGTCCTCAAGTCAGAGTGGATTTTGGTCCAACAAATAAATGACGGAAAACAATTCTATAAAGTTTCCATCATTCTTATTCCTGACTCTCTTGGGACACAAAACATAAGGCCATTACCTCCACCATTCTCACCCTTTGCATCAAGCTCTGAAACTGGATGCAGTTTTTTCAGCCTGAGGGGTTGCTGCAGCGGACACTAATGTGGCATCCTGCTTCTTCCAGCCTCTCTGTGATAGATGAGAACACCTTCCATAATAAGAAATATCCCAAGTAAAGAGGACTTTTAAAACAAATTTTAGCAATGTTTGCTAAGCCATCCCATGGTGGTGAGTGGGCGGGGGATACAAATCTGTCCACAGCTCTGCAGAGGACCCATGTGGACTCAAATCTGGGAATACCTATGACTAATTCCAGAGCTAAATCTGTGTCTAAGGTCAGAGCAGAAGGGAAGACAGGCGTCTCTATATCCCGTTTGTGAGACTCTAGCTGGAATGGTGTACTCTGATCTGAACCTGTCACTGCAAGAATGGTAGAGTGACAGACTAACAACAGATCCGAAAATCTCAAAAATGATGTAGAAAGTAGGAAAAGATTAGGAAAGCTTCACCTAGCGAGGCCCTCGAGGGGAAGGATGTGATAGCATCCTGCAAATACTGAAGGAGATGCAATTATTATGTGCCTTCCGTTCTTTTATCACCTATGGGAGTAAAAATATGAACAAATGGGGTCGATGTAAGCAGAGACCACCACAGGCCAAATAACAAGAAACCTTTATGTTCCTCACTGATTTCAGAAAAAAGATCTCATGGAGGATGGATATGAGATGCAACTTCACAAAATGAAAAATGAATGGTGACTAATATAGTTTTATGGGTCCTTGGCAAAGAAATCGCCTTTGGGAAGGCAAAAGAAAACTAACTATCTTGTTAGAACATCTCAGGCATTGGAAAGATCCTGGCTTGGTTCCACATGACAGACTAATTGAAGACTTAATACTATTCAAGTGGAGCCCAAGTTAAACAGATTAAAAAGGCATTAACTTTGAGTTCAAAAAGAAATTTTAAATGGGTGCATATGCCACTGAGATCTTCCCTAGGGAAAAACTCTCTAGTGAGATTCCATATGAACCTCTTAATACTATTTGACATCTTCGTCAAGGTCAAAGATCCAGCTAGCAAGCTGGCATAGCTAAGGCATGCTAATTTGATAGCCATTAGTTTAGACTGTGTAGCCAGCATCACCCATAACTGCCTTTGGTGTCTCAATGACCTTACATCCATTTGCAGTTGGGGTGACGGGGCACAGACTTTGGCATGAGTCTGAGATGTGGCTTGTGCTTTACTTCCTTCCCTCCTGCACAAAGGCAGTTCAGCATTCAATAACTGAGAACCACCATCCGTAAGTGTCTCTATCATGGTAAGACATTAATATTTGTAGAGGAAACATAAAATATGCAGCAGTAAATAACAATCTGGATAGGTACATCACACAGGACAACCTAAGCTTGCTTGACGGAATGGGCTTACGGTGTCAGCATTCAATTTGTCTCAGATAATTCAATGATCTGGAAGGAAAAGCAGTGAAGAAAGATTGCGTCATACTTGTCAGAAAAGAGATAATGACTCCAAGAAGAACCTCACTGAATAAAACCAAGTGAACATCAGCTTTCAGCTTAATTTTTTAGTCCAAAGATGTCCAAATCCTTGGATGATTGAAATAAGGATTATTAATGCACATCTCATGACACGTGTTTACCTCTGTATATGGCACCAGTGAAATCGTTTTTGAAAGTCTATTCAATATGGGTGGCCACATTGCCAGAAGGATGTTGAAAAAAAAACTCAGAAGAGGGCTGCAAAAATGATTAAAGGCCTGGAAAACATGCCTCGCAGTGAATGACTAAAGAGACTCCATCTAGACTGTACACCGAAAAAAGGCTAAGAGATTAGTTGTTCTTGGTATTTCAGGCTACATAAGGAAGAGACTGCTGACAACAAATAGCTCTTAAGGTAAGAAGGCAAAGCCATAAACAGAGCTCGTAGTTGGAAACTGAAATAAGACAGACTTAGATTAAGTCATGACAACTGAACCACAAGAATAAACAAAAAACAAAAACAAAAAACCATTGGAACAACTTACTGAGGGACACAGTGAATTATCACTTCACTCTCTTGAGTAGATGCTGCACCAAAATGCACAAATAATCCAAATTTAGCTCCACAAAGATAAATTTACCTTGTTCCTCAGCTATATTAGTGAGAGAGACTATGCTTGGCACATAAATAACTCTTCTGTCTAGACAGGTGGCACAAAATGGTTACAAGGAGAGTCAAAGAGCTTTTGCTTTTTCACAAAGATCAGGAAGCTAGACTTTCATCCCACATTTGAGTCACAGGAGCATTTTTTGATGGGAATTTGGAGCACATAAGCTTCTCCAAATGGATTTCCAAAAAAATCTCATCTTTCCTCCTCCCTTCAAACCTGTAGGTAGGCTTATTTGCATCTTTTCATTTACATGAGCGAGCTGGCTCCCAGAAAGCTGACTGAAATGAAAACTTGCCCATTTCCACACATAAACTTGGACTTTTGCATGTACAAACAGCTGCAAGGCAAATTTCCAGAATGTTTCATTATAGGCAACCCAAGGCAGGTGAGGGGGGGGGGGGAAAGAAACTGCCACCATCTTCTCATCTCTTCAGATCTTTTGTGCTCTTTCCAGCAAATCACCTTGCATGGAAGTGCAGCTCCCTGCCCCTCTTACCCTAAAGCCTCAATTCCCCATTTTACAGCATAACAAGATACTAGCTAAAGAGCTTGTATTACACATATGATGTGAAGTGCTAAGAAAATCCCAGCAGGGCTCTCACTATTAAGCCCGTCTATATTGCATTAAATTGTTATTAGCTACTGCATTCTAGTTCATGATCAGGATAGTAACATATCTTTTTGCAATCAGCACTTGGTAAGGAAACTCTCTGTTCAGTGCAAATGTCACTTTTATTTATTGTTCTCTTGACTTCAGTCTTAGACATTGTCAGGAACCCCTGTCAGTTTTGGCACGGCAACCAGTTCCTCCCATCAAACGCTTGGCTAAGTTGGGTCCAGAGTTGCAGGACATTTGCAATGGGTGAGATTTACAGCGCTCATTTCATTAACGTGAGAGGTGGTCACAGCAGATCAAGAGCCTATAAAGGGCTGCCTAGCCTCTCTTTAGCCAGCAGGGAATTATCCTAGATGCTGCTTTCCTACAAACATGGAGTAATTTTCAGTCTCTTCTACACCCCATTTTTCCCCTAGCAGCTTGGCAAACAATAAAAGAGGCTCAGAAGTCAGCTTCCAGACAACAGTAACAAAAAATGTCCATGGTTCCCTCCAATCGTACGTGACCCTAGAAACAGTGACTCCAAAATCATACAAAAATGCAAAAGGTCTGCCTGTAAATAGGAAATTTAGCCATGTCTGTCAGTTCCTGGCACCAATAAGGGTTTTGCAGGTTTCTCACTGGGTGCATAAAAGAAAGCTGTTTGTTTTTTTCCCTCAGTCCTGGAGAGCAATTAAATCTAAATCAGAAGCAAAAGCTGAGATGAGCTGGGAGTATGTGCACACACACATTTATTTGTGTTTGTAACAGAGGTGCAAAGACAAATGGAAATCAGAGGCTGTATGAAGTGAAATAGGGTGAGAGGCATGTGTTCGAAATGTGGTCTCTGTGGGTGTTGAAAACATTGTTTCTTGGCTCTGAAGGAAAAGCAATTTCTTTCTCAGAGATTGCCCAACGGGAAAAGGAGAAACCAGTAACTGAACAGCATCTTCCTACAGAAAGCTCCAAAAAGCCCCTATGGCCTCCTAAAAACTGAGCCCTCAGCCTTCCAGTACAGGGTCCCAGCACAGAGTTGGCAGCAGAAAGATCTGCTAGACTGACAAAAAAGCCTGAGGACCACTGGAATTTAATTCACATGCAAAAGATTTCCCTACGGGACTGAATGTAATTGGTGCCATTTCAGAGCTCCGGGTCAGGATGGTCACAGCTAATTAAGTTTCAGAAATCCCCTTGGGATGCTCAGCTTCCTATTAGGGCTTCTGTTCACACTGGGAGCATCTCAGGGGGTCTTTCCCCGCGTAACCCCCCTCCTCAGGAGCAGCACTGCTACTCTGCACATTGCCTGCAGGCACCTGCAGGAGTTCTGCAGAAACGCTCTGCTCCAATGCTGGGACACAGAGAGCGGGTCAGGGATAGCACGGGAGCTCTGCTCCTGCACGCTCTCAGAGGTGTTGCGTCCCACAGTTCACGGCCTGAAAATCACAGCAGAAAAGCAAAGTCACAGGCATAATGTCATCGCTCCACATAGCTTCTCTCAGGGTAAAAGCTCAGGGAGGACAGAGCGTCAGCTCCCTCAGCATATGCCCTGAGCGAGGACTGCTGTCCTATGCTCCCCCACGAGCGTGGACAGCTGTTTTCACTTCTCTGCGCCTCAGGCTCTTCTGCAGAGGTTGAGAGTTAGTATGAGAACATGACTTCCCCCTCGCCCCACTCCGTCTTGTCCTAGGTCCTCCTGTGAGTCCTGGATTACGGCCTCTCTCTCCCCTTAACTGAGTCCTAAGCACGCTACTTTTCAAGTCCCCAAAAGGCAGAATTTCATAGACGGGGCATTCCCTCCATGCTATGATCCCAATCCTAAAACACCTAAAATATGACAGCTGGGAGCAGCCTTCTAACTCCCTTTATCTACCACCTCCCTCACCTCTTATCTCCTGATGCCAGTGGTACATCTCAGCTGTTAGTATAGCACAGGACTTCCCAAATCTGCTTTGCTCAGGTGCCAGCAGCAGCTCTGTTTTGCTAGACCATATATACAAACTTTCCCATCCTCCCAGCTCCCCACTATCCCCAAGCTAGGGCCCCAAACTCAAAGCCTTTCCCTTTCAAATATATTTATTTCACCCAATCTTCACCAGCAGATACCATCTTCTTCTCTTCCTACCACATCCCCTGTAAACTTGATCTCAGTCCTATCCACCACCTACAGCAGAGCATATCCCACTACCCCACACTTCAGGATGCATGGCGCTTTCTCGGCCTTGGCCCAATTCCCATATCCTGAATCAGATCCATAGGCCTGGATACCTATGGGTGCTGGGCAGCTTAAGAGAAAAGGTTTAGGAACCGTACTGTGCAAAGCAAATTACTGCTGATCAGGTGCCTGGGGGTAAGCACCTGGCAAAAGTATTTACGTCACCGTTTAGAGAGGAAAATGAGTTAGACCTCCGTGCAAACAAAAGCAGAACCAGTACCACCTCTCCCTTCAGCCAGACTGCTTTGACATAGTATGGTACCACCCTGCTTTGATGATGTACACCAGCTGTATCTCTACCACAGCTGGCAAATCTTTGATACAGGTGGTTTCACCCATTGCGTAAACCCAGACAATAACCACAAGCCTCAAAAAATAGTGGTTTCTTCAGGATAACCACCAGGGAAGTACAGAGGAGAGCTGATAGTACTTGGGCCACAGTACACTCCCGTGGCTCGAAGACAGGTATACATTTGGACCGGACCTGGACAATCACATCTTTGGAGGAGGCCCAACACAAAGTGTTTGAGAGGATTCTGGAGTTGTTTTATCCTGACAAGTTGATGTATAGAGCTAGGTCCTAAGGGGAAAATAGCTGCCAGGGCAGGAAGATCCTAAAACGAGTGTTTGAATTTGAACAGCACTAAGTCTAGCGTTCAGCCTCAAGAGAGCCACAGAGGCTGAGCAATTGTCCAAAGAGAGAGGATGGCCAACACCATCTGCCATTCACTGTGTCTACAGAGCTCTTGCTTCTCCTTTCCTGCCAAGATGTACAGCTTAGACATCTCTCTCTTTCTTCATAATATTAAGTTGCTCTTCCTGGAGAGTCTGGCCAAAAAACAAGATACAGGCAGCTTACTGAAAGTATATTCGTTTCTCCTAAAAATAACCAAGAAATGGATTAACTGATTTAAACCATTTCTCTTCTGGGAACAAATTCATCTCTCTAAGCTAGGCAGTCTCATGCAAGTTTTCACTCGACAGGTCTTTACAACCACGGAGGCGTTTATAGATGAGCAATGAGCTGCACAAAGGCTAAAGGGCTGCTCAGGCAAGCTGCTATTGGAGGCAGCAGACTCAGGTCCTGTCTCTGAAGAGGGTTCCCCATTACCACCTTCCTGAGGCACTCGTCTGGGTATCCCCCTCATCTCTCATAGCCTCCTCCCCAGGGCTCAGTGAGGAGAGGCAGGGCCAGGCCTCCGGGTACTTTGCGGCCAACGCGTGCAGTGCCACATGACAAACGTGCCAGCTTTGCCAGATCTGCTCCCCAATCTCTGTTGCTCCAGTGAATTCTCCCTGCCATCTGCGCCTTTCAGTTTTTGTCTCAAGTTTCATATATCTGTTGGCTGCCACAGCGCACAGACATGCTCTGTCAGACCAATTTTCATCAAAGAGGTAAATTGGAAAAGCTCTCAGGGCGCAAGGGAGACTTCCCAAGAACATCTCAGTGAGTGGTAACATGTGGGAACCTTCCCAATGCAGCAGCAAGCAAAGAGAAGAGACCAGGGCCCAGTGGAGAAAGTCGTAACAGCTACAAACGAAAGGGAAAAATTCAGACCAGTCAAAATTCAGTCAACCGCTTTACACTATGTAAACACTTTTTCCTCCAAAGCTGTACACACCAAATGCTACAAAAAAGCAGCACTGGGAATCCTGGGGCTTTGACTGCAAACAAAGACTGCAAAGATGGTCACAAATACAGATGCTTCCACTGAACAAAGGACTAAAGTCCCTTAATGCGTCAGGCTAACTGCGCCTCAATGCCATGTGGCTGGCAGGAAAGTAGGGCCAAAAGGTCCTAGACAAGCAGGAGGCATCCTCATCTCAGCCACATTTGGTACAACCCCATCTTAAGAGTCAATCTGAAACAGCGGTGTAAGTCACGATCTCTGTCAGCCAAAACCCAAGACCAATAGAAAGGAACTGTAAAAACAAATCTGAGGCCAACTAAGCCTTTGTGGTTGTTACTGTGCTCTGAACCATGGCTATTTGGATTTACAGCTATGACAGGGTAAACCCAATTCCTCCTTCAGCCTGTCCTTAGATTGACAACTCTAATTAGCTGTTTAGCACCCAAGTGCTAGGAAATGGTGTGAGCAATCCTAAAGCTGCACAGCTGAGGATAGGGCTATAGGCACAAACACAAACTCTAAGCAAAATAATCCCAGACACATTGCTATTTAGATGAAAGCATGCTGATGAACAGCAGCAAAACTCTGCGCTCTTAAAGGGGGCTTTTTTGTGTATTGATAGAAACACACAGAAACAATGAACACTTTCAGCATGATCACACAAACCTCTGTACAACAAACGAGGGAATAATCGGGGGATTTTCACCAAAGTGGGACTAGATGGCAAGGTCAGGCTTTGTCTGTTCAGTCTGATGGCTTAAGGTCACAGAAACGACTACAATTTTCTTTCCACTAACAAAGGTTTCCTAGTTTGCAAAAACTGAACTTGAAGAAAGCGTGGTTTTCCCCATGGCTTTGAATACAGATGTACCCTCCCAGAAACTCAGCTGATTCTTAAGCCTTTGATGTTTTAAACTCAGCCAGAGGACCCCAAAGCTCTGGATGGTATGAGAGCCTGGAGTTTTCCCTCTTGGAAACAAGATGATGATGTGGAACAGAGATATTGGAGCACGAACAGAAGGGCGGAAAGCCCCAGCCACTGCAAGGGTGGAGAAATTGCCTTCTGCTCCTAAATTAGATTCTGAATTGCACTCCTCAGCCTGGACTAGGGCATCAGGATGCGATTTGCTGACAAAAATAATTTAAAAAAAATTAAAACACCCACTATTAATAAATACATTCACAAATGAAACCAGTCAGGTTTCAAATTCTTAGCAGATGGCTCCATACTCCAGCTCACATGGTCAAATCTAGCAAGAGGAAGAAACCAGCTCAGCCACAGATATGGGTCAGCTACTAGCTCTCACCAAACACAATCTCATTTCTCCTAGACCTTCACATAAGCAGCAATAAGAGCTGCAAGGAGATCCCAGGAGCCAAAAGCCCAGTCCTACTTACTCTGAAAAACCATCTCCACACCAGGAACATGTCTCAAGAGTGCTTTCAATGGAGCAGTTAATATCCAAGCTTATGTTTCAGAGGGGGCGGGGCACCAGCAAAGAGCACTGACATTGAGCGATAGCTTCAACAGCTGATCAAAACAGAGTTTAATGCATTTCCATTTGCAGTTGCGTAGATCCAGCGATGCTTCTTACTTATTTACAGTATCACGCACCCCCTCTCACTCTTCTGTTTGCTACGTAGATAACAGGGGAAATTGATGCTATCACTCGCCTGACATACAGCACTGCCAATGGGTTCAGCAGGATTTTAAAGAGGAATGAGCCAGTGGCGTGTCACCAGGAAAAACATTTGAGCTCGGATAGGAAAACATATCCATGCACATCAGAACATTTCTTTAAGTGACAAGGACAACAGATCTCCTACCAGAAAGCATTCTGGCTGCCTTCCAGGGGAGGGGAGAGCCAAACCTGCTGGCCATTGGCCCTAGGGTGATGCCTATGTCTAGGACCATGCAACGTCTCCTGAAATCCTATGAATTACAGTAACTGTCCCTGTGAAGAGAATGTCAATCTACTTTCCTAATTGCACCAAATATTCAATATACTTTGAGGATAAAATACAACAATCCGCCTCCTGCTTCATGCGGCAAAGCTTAATCCTTTGGAGATCAATTCCAAATTGCTTGTGGACTGTTATTCTGGATCCAGGAGGGGTCAAATTTGCAGACCAGGTGACTCCAAGGAAGGAAGCATCCAGGTTAATGCAGATCCATTTTCTGGTTTTCCCTGCTGCTAAGATTTCACTTGCAGCATGACCCAAAGGTAAGAAACAGGATCATCTTTCAGTCTTGACTGTCAAACACAAAATCAACTTTGTGTAAATGTCTCTTCCTTCTTCCTCTGGGCTCTTAGATATGCTAAGACTTCTGCCAAGGACAGGAACAGCACCTGCAAAAGTCTGATTATTCCAATAACAAGAGTTTGGTGAACTAGTTGCACCTCTCAACAGAGCAGACAGGGCTGCTCTGCCATAACACCTGTTAGTTTTCCTTGAAGCCGGGGCTTTGGCATCTAGCCAAAGAGGGACAACCTATTCAGGTAATCAATAGTCTTGAAAGGTATAAAGTCCATGTCTGCAATGCACGTACATTCCTGCTCCTCATTAGAGAGGAATCCTGACTTCAAATAACAGGAAGCCACACCTGAGCGGGGCAAGCGGCCACCAAGAGAGCAGCCCCCAGTCTTTTGCTATGAGCGAGCATTTCCCGCAGGCAGAGCAATGCAGGCAGTAAGAGCAGACAGGAGAAGAAGGAGGGTTCAGGGCTGTGAGTCTGCAGACCCTCTTCTGCAGCCACAACCATGGTGGATTGGGGCCACTCAAGGCTACACTTCTTTGATCAGCATGGTAATTAAGCTGTGGAGTTTGCCACAGCCAGCAGACTGCTGAATTCTTTTTCAAGGCCCCAGAGAGTGATAATCATTTCATTGACATCTCCATTTCCAGTCCAGTCTCTCTCTTTGCCTGCTGAGGGGAGGAAAGGGGCCAAGGCAACACTGCCCAGCAGAGTAAGCTGCTCCAGTCTCGCCTGGCCCCTCTCCTGCCCACAGAGCCAGCCGAAGGGCATGAGATGCCACAACACATGGGATGGTGGGAAGAGAGTACGAGGCTCAGCCGCTTCCCTCCAGCTCACTCTCTTCTCAGCTTGGCTGTCCACCAAAAGCCTGCACGGGAAAACGAGACACTGCAAGGCCCATTAAAGAGAAGGACAAGCTGAAGGGGTAATCCCGCCCCCATCAAAGGCCTGTCCTCATCACATCTCCTTATGTGTACAACACTACGTCCTGGAATCTGATGCCACAGGAGTGGGGGCACTCCTCCATCCCCTGACAAGAGGCAAGCTACCCAGCCTCCTCCTGCCCCTTACACTGAGGCCAGGTCCATTGCTGGAAAAATAAATGAAGTTAGGCATGTCCTTCAGAGAAGCACAGCAGCAGGATGGCCCGGATGAGCTGCGAGTCACTGACGCAGCAGAAAAACAAAACTGGAGAGAACTACAGGAGATGGAGACTTCTACTGCTGCCCATGACTGAGGCCCCAAAACGCCACCAACCCACTGGCAGTGCAGTAAGAAGAGCTGTGGTTTAGGGTAAAGTGACCCCAGTTCCATGCCCAGGTATCAGAGAAGGGGACTCTGACAAGCCAGGTCTTCTTGACTTGAAACAACAAGTAGTGAGTGGTATGAGAAAGGAACAACAAGTCAGTAAGAAAATAGTGGAGTAGATACATCAAGGATGCGATGTGTCGAGGAGGCAGGGTAGAGCTGGACTGTTAACAGATCTGTCCAGTAGCTTACGACATGGTGTTCAGGCTTGACAAAGCATCAGGGCTGACAATATCATCCAAGCAGGATAATGTACTTGGGTTGCTATTTACACCACACTGTTACACGAGCCTCTCACAAAGCAAATGTCACATCACCATGATAAAACAGTCATCTCAAAGGCTGATTCTTGCAAAGGCTACAGTTTAGAGTCACTTCTATTATCTGTAAGTCATGGAAATGCGATTTTGGCCAAGCTTTTAGCACACAGGGCTGAAATATTTTTTGCAATTAGTTGCTTTGTCCTTGCTAGATTTGCATCTAGGTAGTATCATTTTCACTGATCCACACACATGCATGCTTTCTCTTTTCCTTCTTACATTCGTATTGGTTAAAATGACACTTTGTGTTCCAAAACCTACAGAGGACTGCACATTTACAAGCCCACTGCATGTTTTACAGCCCTACATTGATCTCATTTGCGCAGGGTTACCCAGCCCTGATTTTAAACCCACATCTGCAGAGGATTCATTTTTCTTCTGGAATTTTCCTGAGTGCCTAACTAGCTCTGAAAAAAGCCCGGACAACAGCATTAGCAGTAAGATTGATATTATTAATAACAATACTCTGCCCTTCTATGACTACTTTTATTTAAAGATTTCTAAGCACTATCTTTATTATGCCTCACAAGTCCTTGAAAAGACTGGTCAGTTTTATTCCTGTTTTAAAGATACAGGAAAAGACAAGAAATTGTCACTCCAAGTGGTAACTACATTCCCAGGAGTTCTGACAAGCCCAGTCTCCAGCTCTAACCAGTATATAACATCTCTTCATCCTAACCACAGAGCTATGAGGCTGCAAGGACCTTCACAAACTTATTAATCTTCCAAAGCTCTACAGTTCAGATCGAGAAGTCCAGGGAGCATGCTATCCAGCCTATCAGAGAGCCAATGATAGACAATTACAGCTCATAAGATAAAAGAAGAGTAACTTTTTCTGTTTGCAAAAAAAAAAAAAAAAAAAAAAAAGCTCAAATAACTTTTTGCCAGCTGACTTGTTCTTTTTGTCTTCTCATTCTCTCTCTTTCTAATACTGCAGTGCAGCTGGCAAAGCCTACTTCTGGGCTGGTTTGTTACAATACAGAACTATATGCATGAGGGTGAGGAGACAAAAAGAAAAGAAAAGAGAAACACAGAAACAGGTTCTGACATCTAATCACGTCTGCTGTATTGATTTTGCAACTTTATCTTTGGAGCAAATTAGAGAAACCATCACATTATCACCCAGAATTTGCTCTTCCCTTGAGTGAGCTGGTTCAAAAGGAGCTCATATGAACATACACAAACAGGCACGGCTGCACACGCACACACACCCATGGCCTGGGCGCTCGGATGGGAAGCACAGCCTGGGAGGGCGGTGGGGGGCAGCACTCATCACAGAGGCTGCAGGAACCACACGATTCCCATTTCCAACAAGATCAGAACTCCAGAGGAAGCGACCGAACTAGGGAGCTGCCTAAACTGGAGAGCAGCGTTTCAATTAACCACAGCAGGTCCCTGCCGGAGCACCCACCTCCTACCAACTGCATGAACAAGATGGAAAGGCATAAACATGGAGTACGTTATTTTTTTCTTTTGGGGAGGGGGAGTCAATGAAGGAGACAAGGGTGATGTGTGCCCTATTTACTTGCTTTGCAGTTTGCCTTTCATGCTGAGGGAAGGTGCAAACTGACAGCTCCCAAACCAAAGCTACCTGCTCAGGCACAGAACAGTTCACGCCACTGTAAGCTCCTTCTACAAACAGTTTCCAGGCAGGAGGAGGCAGCTCAGTCCACCCCACACTCCGAATGTAACCCAGAGTCAACTAAGGAACCAACAGAGAAGGGAAGAGGACAGTCAGGGTGGGCTACCACATGGACCATGCCACCATTACTTGGGCTAAATCACCACAAAGCATTGCTTAGCCATAGGGAGAGCTGTAAGAAGAGGAGAGTGAATTGCTCTTTACACTGCACTGAAGTTAATCACATCTTCGTCTTCCCAGGGGTCACATCGAGGGTGCAGCCCCACAACAGCTTCTGGCTTCTGCCTACCATTTCCCTTGTGCGGTAAGTCACATCCTCTCCCTCCAGGCCAAGATTCAGGGCTGTGATTTCCCTCCAGACCGTCTAGCAAGCTTGAATTCATCCCAGGCTCAGCACTTCTGCTCTCTCTCCAAGGGCAATGACAGTTTGTAGGGACCACACAGTTTTCACCAAACACCAGCACTGAATGGGGGACACCAGCGGGTCTGATGGTTCTTTGCTTTAGAGTGAAATTTTGCTGCATCTCACATCAGCTCTTTCAGTGAGCAAGAGCATCCCTCTCCTACATCCTGCTAGGCACTGTATACCTGTCCCAGCCTAGCTTCCAAAAATGCTTAAACTAAGATATGCAATTCCACCCTGTTTAGGGGAAGCTTCTCCACACACTTACCTGCCTGGAAATCTGCACAATTTTCCCTATCCGCATCCTGTAATTTAATTCCTGACATGCTCTTAAGCAGACAGACAGTTGATTTTAAAGGGGCATCTCTGAATACTCAAAGTGCCTGCAGGGTTTGGCTCATCTCTGTTACTGCTGTGCTCCCAGCAACTTACATCTGTCACCAGTGTGTCCGGTTTGGCTTCAGCCAGGTTATCAGCTCAAGTTTCACTTCTCTTCTCCTGGAGCGACCAGTCTGGGAGGAGAATGGCAGGTGTGTCTAACGAGCACTGCTGTGCTGTGCTGTGCTGTGCTGTGCGTGGAGGCTCTTCAGTCACAGCCCTGAGACAGCACGCCCGGCTGCAAATTAACCTGCTCCCTACCAATCCCATCCCTGCCACATTCCCAGGAAGACTCTGCAGGAGTTCAGCAATCACACTCTCCCAAGGGGATGGACTCTGCAGGGAGGGCTGCTCCTGCAGTCGCAATCCTCCAGACCAAGTCGTTTTACCCAACTGCCTTTGCCCTGTCCGATTCAAAGGCTTGCCTTAATGCTCTCCTCATATCAAAACGCACCTCAACAGCTGGGGAGCTGAGCAGATGCACAGTTCTGCAGAGGGAGGAACCACTGCAGGGAAAAGATTGAGACAGTCGTGCAGTGTGGACATCAGCAGCATCCTTCCCTCTACTTTCTCCTTTATGTGCAGGTAATACCGGCATGAGGGGCTGAGAGCACCACTCATTACTGAAATCACCCAATATGCCACATGCTAAGAATCAGTTTCCTGCTACTTGCAGCTTTTCTGCCTGGAAACCATTTGGGATTATGCATTCCCTACTAGGGTCTGCTTAGTACTGCTTTTGTTCTGATTGTAGTTACCCCTCACAGGGCAATATTCAGGCAAAATGGTTCAGGCGCATACAGAAATGACAGTTGGGGGAACAAAGTCACACACGGGGTGGTGGGGTGGAAATGGCCTAATTAACATCTGTTGGATACGTTTTAAGTGCTTGACTTTACAATCTTACTAACACATCCTGAAGGTATCGTGCATGTACGTAATGCACACAAACACCTGGCACAGCTGCTGTTCTGAGGTGATGCATCGAGAGGGGAACAGAGAGCATCGTGTATGAACACACACAACGCCCTCCTCCCCGCCACTTACAACATGCTGGCCTTTGCCTTGGGCAGCCAGGCCAGTTTATATTTAACTGTTCAAAGACTCCCACATGAAAGACATGTCTCTGCTAACCCTGGTAAGAAAGGTCAACCCTGCCTAAAAGCAGCAATGAGCATGTCACCCTTTGCCCACAGGCTTTTGTGCACACAAGCATTCAGACCAGCGCTCTAGCACCACACGGTTATACTCACACTGCACGTTGAGCTGCACCAAGGCTTCCCGGGGTCTGATGTTAAAGCCATTGTACCTGGCTGTCTGACACTTATAGGTCCCGCTCATTTCTCGGTTCACGCTCTCCAGGCGCAGCTTCCCATCATATGTCTCCACCGTCATCGTCCCTGAAGGCATGGGGGTTTCCTTATCTACCCGGGACCAGATAATGGGTGGCTTGGGCTTCCCCCGAACGTCGCACTGCAGCTCAGCCCTGGAGCCCTCCCGGACAGTGATGGTGGACTGACCTTTGGGGACACTGATGGTTGGTGGCACTAAAATGGAGATAACAAGAAGGGACTGTTTTTACACCAAGTTTCCAGCCAGCAAGAAACACTGAGAGATGCTTGCATCCAAGTCACCCCAAAAGCCCTGAACTCCGAAGCTTTCTACTCAACATGGCACTGGGAATACCAGTGCAATCTCTATAGGGACACATGTCTCCTGTAAGTCATCCTACGTGGTTTGGAGCTGCAGGGAACCAAAGGAGATCCCGCCTTCTCCAATGACGTATCCCAATGCCAACAACAAGGGCCAGCTGTACTGGGACATTCCTCAGCTCCCACCTCATCAGCTGCAAAATGCTATCAAACAGCAGGGCTAGCATTAATAAACCCCAAGGCGAAAGCCTTTGATCTGTTTCTCCATTTCTGGCCAGTGAATTCCCCCTGAATGGAAAGTCAGTCTTCTGGCCAAGAAAAAAAAGTCACATCTACCAAGGCATCTAGTTCCCTCACACGGGTCGGTCTGAAACCAAGGCCTACAGGATTAATACTTTGTAGATCTCATCTCCAGCCTTGTCAGACATCCAGGACTCCTTCCCTCTCCTAAGCCACAGCAAGGAACCAGTTCTATTAAATATGTTTACTTTTACATTGAGATTTACAGTGCCTTGGTTTTCTCTGGCTCACTTAAGGGAGATACGGGTCCTAGCAAAGACTCCTTCTGTGCATCCCTTCCAGGCTAGGCTGAGAACAGCTCATCCAGCAGATATGCTGCCTGGCTGGGGCCAGAGCTAAAGGCACAGATCCTTTATCAATTGACAAACAAAACTTTGCTGATAAACAAAGCTCAAAAGAAATCCAAGGACTGCAGCTAAAGGGAGCAGAGGTTTCAGTGGGAACTGGTTCATTATTCATGCCCCAGCTCCATCAAGAACCCAGGAAGTGGATGGTCATGCTGAAACCCATGTAATGTTGACACAGTATTTCTATTAGGCTTCAGACTGAACAGTCCACTGAGGTAAATAAGGCAGCAATCATTTTCTGGAAAGCTCCTGTTTAAAGCCTTTTGGCTGGCAGTAGTGACACTTGGATAGACGATTCCATAACTGTAAAGGCCAAATACTTCATTTTCTTTTAAATCAAAGTTTAGAATTACAGAGGCCATAACTATTTGAACTGACCAATATTAATTCAATTCAGCTCCAGCAAAGCAAACAATAATTGCACACATTACAGCCCACTGCTGCTTTAAGAGCAAATTTAGGATTGCTCCAGCCCAATCTCCCTCAGCAGTGACCCTCCCTATGCAACAGAGAGGCCATATTTTCAATTTGCAGGTCTCCTGTGGGCTAGGGAATCTCATCACATCCTATCCTGTGCAATGCAAAGGGATGACAGCACTCTCGCTGCCTGGCACTGCCAGCAGCTGCTCACCTGGCGAGAGGCAATTTTCTTCATGGGGAAAAGCTGTAAATTGCATTCAAAGATCCCTTTTTTTTTTTTTTTTTTTTTAATTAAAGCCACCTCCTGGGAGCTGCTCAGTGAAGGGACCCACCTTGGCAAGCTCAGGCCTTGTTAGCTGAGGAGAAGCAGATGGCAGGGAAACATGGGGCCGTGGCTGGTACCCTCTTGCTCCAATTTGGCGCCCTGGAGAAAACCCGCAGGGTTTTCATGTGGGATCCACGCATCAGAGGAGGCTCATTGCTCCTCACAGGGATGCAGAAGGTTGAATGGGCCTTTGCTGCTGGTCTTGCTGCATGCAGAGCCACTCTGGCAGGGGCGGCAGTTTTTGCCTGGGTCACAAAAGGGTCTGCTGGCCCCGACTGCTGAAGGGGAGCTTCAAAATGCCCCATACTGCCCTCCTGCCCTTCTCTGTCCATGGCACCCACGCGGGGCTTCTCCTTGGCTGGCAGGACCAGAGCACGGGGCAACCCTGCCACCGCAGGCACCTTCTGTTAGGCGGTGTCCGGCTGGGGCCTGTGCCAACAGACTGCCCAGCTTTGTGGTGGGGACATCCAGGATCTCCCAGCCCTCCGTCCCACCACCTCTTACCTTTTTGGTCTTATAGACAACCGCACTCTGCCATCTAGTGACCTTGGGCAAAAGAGATTGCTCCGGGCGACAGCAACCACGCAAGGCCTGGGTTTGAGTTGGCCACTGGTATCCAGGATTGGGTTCCCCATTTTGTTCCCTGGCAGTTCAGTGGGGGCAGTCTTTGTTGGCACAGACACGGCTCTACCCGCCAGGGCTGTTAGCAGAAAGGGAACGCCAGCTTCCAGCATTTGACAGGTCTGTGGCATGGTCAGGGCTTGGTCTCGGGGCTGCTAACAAGTGCTTGGTGCCAGTCCCTTTGCAAGGGGACTGGCCCAAGTGTTTCTGCTGAGAGCCAGGACATTCCCAAAGCATCAAAAGCCAGTCAGTCACCGTGCTTGCTTCTAAGGGCTGAAGCAAGCAGGGTCCAAAAGGAAGCAAGGTCCAAGCATCATCATTACGATAGCTCTGAGTCAGAGCACCCAGCTTTGTTACAGTCAGGAACAGCTTGACTAACCGGCTCAATACAACCAGAGATTAAGATAAAACTTTCTGTGATGGTTCAGGACAGACTCTGCAGGCAGCTGGCTCCCCTTGGGAGCTCTCAGATTATTAACCAAGGCTGTTTTGTGACATCCCCGTGGGGTCCCAGGAAGGCCACAAGATGAGATGGTTATAATGGAGAGCAAAGCTGGATCCCCTGCTTCACCAGAAGCTCAGAGGCAGGCCTGAGACCCTGCATTACAGTCATCAGAGGTGACTAACACACACCTAAGGCTTAGTCCTGTTCTCACCAAGCTATGGGAAGGCTGAGCAGAGGCCGGGGGGGGTGACCTTGATTTTAAAGAGGGGAAGCATTTATAATGTTTGGACTCCTGCAGAGAGTACCCAAGGCAGATTGTAATTGCTCCAGAAAACATTAAAGCTCTTCATAAAATTTGCTGCGACAGACGACACCATTCTCCTGGACGCAGCTCTGACCAAAGGACGTTCCTCATAAGCAATGCCAAAGAGAGAGAAGAGTAGCTTCTTTTCTCTTACAGAAACCTCTCACCAAAGGGACTTTTGAAATTTGGTGAAATTCCATTCCCTCTTTTTTCCTTCACAATATTTCCTCATTTGGGGGTTTCTTTGAATAATCATACTCTAAAGCTGTCTCCGTGGCTTTGGCTGGATTGTACTTTGGACTTTTCATAGAGAGAAAACACAAAAGGAGATCTTGTCAGGGCACAGCACACCTGGTAGAGGAGCTGTAACTATTACCCATCTCCATTCACAGACAAACGCTTGCCTGAGGATGCAATAGTTTTCCCCGCTGCGGTCCAAGACGTTCATGTGAGGTGCCTCAAAAAAGCCAGAGAGACCGGGTGGAGGGCAGATAGTGATGCCAACCACGGCCCTTGCTCCCCGGGGCCCCCAGTCACTACCGAGAGGGCTCACCTGTCTCTGAGGAGATGTTCACCTCCACACTGAGGTCAGGAATGGGTGCTCCCTGGAAGGTGGCCACGCACAGGTAGGTGCCATAGTCACTGAACCTCAGGTCAATAATCTCCAGGCTGCAGGTCACAGGTGGGAGCTCGGGGTCATTCCTGGTGATAAGCAACCGGTCTGAGAATCTGGCTGGTTTCCCGTTCTTATACCAGGAGTAGATAACCTTCTCCTGGGGAACAGCATCCACATGGCACGACAGCTTCAAGTCTTGCCCTAACTGGATGCTCTCACTCTCTTTGATCACATCAGGGGTGATTTGGAACGTGGCGTTCTTCATGGCTGGGAGGAACAGAAGGGTCAAACCAGTTAGGAACAGCAAAATGTCCTACAATGGACAGGACATCAGCCCTTCGTTCCTCAGGAAGGCAACATCTCTGCACAAAATCTGTCCCAAGATCTTGCCCCACTGTGATCCCACAACACATCCCCAGGGCCTCATATCTGGTGGGTGGGATCATTCTCCAGCCCAGGACAGTGCTACAGCCCAAGCAGCCCTGGAACAGCTGCAGGCCTGGGAGCAAAGGAGCTTGCACAACATCTTCTCCAGAATAGTAGTCTCTGCTAAGTACCGCATTCACCCTCAGCTGTACAAGAACAACCAGAAGAAATACCAATCTAGCCCCTCTGCCCTGAAAACCCATCCTCTGAGAAAAAGAGCAACTTACATCGCACCAGAAGGTTTACTGTCTTCTTTGCTGGGTTCCCCACATTGTTGATGGCTGTGCAGTTGTAGTAGCCCGAGTCCTCCAGGTGGATCCTCCAGATGCTGAGGTTGCCTCCTTGCACAAGGCTGTTGGGAGGCATTGGGCCAGGCGAGTGAGACCAAATCACCTCTGGCTGTGGGTCGCCACCTATCAGAGAGCACTGTATGGTGATGTTGTCACCAGGGTTGACCACTAGCGTCTCATTGACAGACAGCTTCAGAGCAGGTGGGGCTGGAAAAGAACAAAGAGGGACAACTCTGAGCCTGAGGAAGATCCACCTGCCTGCCTATACACAGCTTCTTACTTTCCAGGAATCGCTCTTGAAGAAAGCTGATTTGAGCAGGAAGAGCCAGAGGGATCCATGAATTCATTACAAATACAAAGCATTTGTGAACCTAAAGCATCATCATTACCACAGCTCTGAGTTAGAGCACCCAGCTCTGTTACAGTTAAGAAACAGCACAGGCAGAACCTCACATAGACCCAGAACGGAGATGATACCTGAAAGACTCTACAACTAGTGCTTAGGACTGGGGCACAGTTAGGTCTAAGTAACATTTGAACAGCGTTCAGAACAGGTCCTCCAGGTCGTAGGACTTTAAAAGCGTCAAAAGCCAGTCACAACACTTTCTTCGAAGGGCTGAAGCAAGCAAGGTCCAGAATCAAGATTGGTCAGGTCAGGTCGGAAGAAATTAGGCAGTGAAAAAACAGAGGCTAGAGGCTTCTTGACTCCTGATGCAGACAACTGCAGCAAAGCAGAAGGGCAGTGGAAAGCCACAACGGCTCGGCGTTACTTTCCCATACTGCACTATAGCCCACTCCTCTGCAGATACGACAGTACCTTCTGTTCTTTCTGCATTTAACACTCCTGACTCTCAGCAGGACCTGCAAAAGCAGCACCGGAGTAAAAGTTCAACTGGTTGCTCCTACTGGAGCACCTGTATCTCCCTTGCTGTAACACTACTGTATGAATCAAAAGCTAATCTGCCCGTGCCTTGGACAGGAAGAGCACACTGAACTGAACCCTGGGGAAGAGAAAAAAAGGCAGGAAAACAAGAGATTCATTGTCACAAGGCACAGGAACTTGCAGTCATGGACTGAGCTTAGCATTTCAGGGCCTGATCCAAAGCCTGTTGGAAAGCTCCCTGAGATTTCAGAGTATGATGGACAGTTGTCACCCTCCCAAGAGAGGTGAGGGCAGAGCACTGGCTCCTCCTGCCTGACCATTTGGCAGCATGGGAATGTACCCCTGCTAGTGGGAGCAAACCTGGCAGAAGAGCATTCCTAATTGCATGCCCATATTGAAAGATCACGTCTGATTTGCACACAGCTCTCAACCTCACGTTCGGCTTTCATCTGTATATAAACAGATCAGATACCTCACAAGGACAGAGGCCTCTACCATGAGATTGCCAATAACACTCGCAGCCAGCCTGCTCTGAATACCAAGAGATCTGCTTGAGCCCAAAAGAACAGTAGCGTAGGGAAAGGGGACTCCTCAGCCACTTTCCCCGAAATTAATTTACCCCATGTTGCTTTAAACAGCTCTGGGATTTCAGACACCAACAGGGACAGAGAAGGACAAGGCAGAAGAACAGTACAGTGCAGGCATATTTAAATCAGAAGAAAGGAGCCCCAAGCCACAGGGGGCCATGGGGAAGAGCAGAGGGTCTCATTCGGTTGGGGAGGAGCAAGAGGAGGCAGCAAGGCGGCTCTGTTTCACCCCAATGGAGGTGAAGGACAGAATGGTCTCAGAGAAGCCTGCTTGATCCCAGAAGCCATCTGGGTTCAGGACCAGACCACTGTTCTCACGTACCGGTGACATCCAAAAAGGAGCTTTGTGGAAGGTCTACCATTAAAAAAGGACTTCAGCTAAACCATCCTGATACTCTCCTCCAACTCTCACACCCAACTAGCTGCTGTTGAGAGGCAAAGCCTTCACCAATCATCTGAAAGCCCTTGCTGCTTGGAGATTAACCTGGAGGGACAGAACCTGTCTGGGCCATAACAGACCACGAACAGCAGCTCGGCACCCACTGTTGCTCCCGCTCACTTCCACAGCTGACACGTACGCTTTTCTATAGAAGTACAGGGTACAAGTCCAAGGGTAGAGTCCTGTATACTCTACAGAAGTATAGGGTACAAGCCCTGGGGATCCTTTTATGCTGCAGCTCAACAACTGGGATTGATCTAAAGTGTCTTAACAATCTCTCCTTCTTTGGATACTTTAGTCCTTGTTTTTGGTTTATCTCCGCATGCTTCTCCCTATAGTTCCTCCCCACCCACCCACCCACTCCCTTCCAGAATTGATCCAAAAAGCTTCCCTTTGTATTCTCCATTTCGTCTCATGAAAAGCTCTTTAAAGCCGCTGTCAGCCCCATCACTGGCTCTATCCAGACAGAGCTGAGAAAGTAACAGTCCTCTGCACAAAGGCGGAGAGGTATGTTTCAAGTAACAGCCATAACAATGCAAAATCAGACATTGTTCCATATTCATGAAGCCTGATTTAACAGCATCATTATTTCTGCCTCTCCTCTCCCCAGACCCCGCGTTAATGAGCTGTGCTGGATTTGTGTTGGATCTCTAAATTACAGCCCATGCAAACAAGGCGAGGAGTACTGCTCTCTCCTTAGCACAGGCACCATAATTTAGCAGTGCGACTACTGCTATGCTGGCACGCTGCTTTGGTGAACCGAATCAAACGTCCTCTCGCTCACCATGGCACACACCTTATTCGTGCCAGATGTGGCCAGCTGTGCCAAAGGAAGAAGGCAACTCTCTTCTACCAGCTGTACTGGCCATTGAGGACTGTGGTTGGAGCCTTTAAATTTTGAGGGGCCCCAGCTTGTATTCAGCATCTTTCACAGGCCTCATTGCTGGAGTTTTGAAACGGTGTCCAAAGGCTAGCACGTAGTGAGTAGCAACGGAAGGATTTGTACATCCTCCTTGGGCTCTGAATGGTTTCATGTGACTCGGCGAAGCCCAAAAACACAGTGGCTCAACTCGCCACAGGCAGGCAAGACATCTTCCCGCTGCTAACAGGCCGTCAGCTGGGTCTTGCTGATACCAAAGAGCTGCTCCTGCCTTCTGATGTTGAACTAGCCTCAGCTAAGAGCACAGATAAGGTGGTAGATGCAGCGTCTTGCCTAGGAATCTTCCCCCATCAGAACTAGAGAAGGTCTGAGATCAGTCTACTTCCAGAAGGGAGACGTCAGATTTAGGGAGCACGAGTCAGGTTCTAGTTAATATTTAGGGCTCTTGCAAAGTTTGACCTGCACATGTTTGACCAACACTCATCCTGCTGAGCAGTGACACGTTCTGGGCAAGGCGATATGGAAAGAAAAGTGACATACGTGGGCAGGCACCACCTCAGGGGGCAGGTTGCGCATGTATCAGGGGACAGGGAAGCAGCAAAGCTGCTGCCCGCACAGCTCAAAGTAGCAAGCTGCCACAGTGTGCCATAACTGGATCCCTGGCTGTAGTAACCTGCATGGGCTCCCACTCCTGCCCCTGTCAGCAGATAGAGGTTAACAGTACGCAGACATTGTTATGCAGGAGATGAATCTCATTTATTTGTAACCTGTGGCAATTCCTTTTGTTCTTGGTGAAGAAAACCTGCTGTCGGAGACTGCTGAGCAGCAAGGGGACCATTAAAAACAAAGAGTCACTTTCAATTCCCTTTGAAGTCCAATTTGCTGCAGTAAAACTGCAGGAGAATTAACCAGCTGGGCTGCTTAACTTCACAGAAATCAAGGGAGGGGAAAACGTCAGCCCGACCCCATCAGAGCAAGCAACGACAATGCAGCACTGAGCCAGGCCTGTGGTCTTGCTGGACCTGACCTGCTGCTCTGAAGCCACGAAACAGCAGCAGAACGGAGGAGGAGAAGGCAAAAGCCTCCTCCACGTTAAGGCTGCACATCGGGAACTGATCCCCATCCGTACGGATCAACCTGCAGACGTAGAGCAGAGGAGAAGCACATCGTGCTGTAGACTACAATCCGTCCAAAGGCCACTGCTGAAGGAGCCAGAGTGAACTAGCTGAGGAGTAGCAAACAAACTAGGAAGAGAAGATTCCATTGGCCTGACATGACCTGACCCATCAATCCCCTCAAGATCCATAATAGTTGGGTCTATAAATATTTAAAAGATTGATTTCCATGCACCTCGGTGCCCTTTGGGCCTTCTTCTGTGGCAAAAGCAAAAACATCACGAGTGAAGCTGCTCAGAATTCTGGACACAGTCACGGCTAAGGAAGTTGCCAACGCACAAGGCATAAGAGGGAAAGAAAAGACCTAGGTGAAAGGAGGAGAGAATTAAATATTTTTCGTTAAACGTTTTCTCATCTACACACAACACTACCTGCAGGGCAAGCCTGAAAAAAACACAAGCATATTTAACGTGAGATGTTATTTAACACAAACCCTCCTTTCAGTGCAACGCCAGTTTCATTTTCGCCGATAGCTTTGAATACAATTTGCTATGAACGTGAACATTTTCCGTACTCCTTTTGAGCTTGTGGTATCAAGTTGCATTGCAGTTGTGCATAAATATGCATTTAAACCTAAACAACAAGAAATAAGCACTAGGTGCATGTGCTGTGTGGACCAAGTTCAGAGCTTAGGTAAGTACCAAAGGAACTGATGTAAATTCAGCTGTATACTGGCTTCTGATCTGGCTTCAGCCTGAAAATATTTTTTCCCTCTTCACTTAGTGAAGGGGTTAGACTGGAACGAGGGATAGTTTCTCTGTGTTTGGGCTGGCAGGGGAGAATGGTCAGAAAGAAAAATTTGGTTTTCTAACTCTTTAAAGGTAAAGACACAACAGGAAAGAACAGCTGTGTGAGATCCCTTTCTTCTTCAACAGTACAAGATAAGTGTTTAAAGGGAACATTCCAGCATTCTCTACAGTCTCATTTTGAGATAAACTCAAGCAGGAACACGAGTTACTTAAGATATGTTCACAGAGATCTCACTACAAGGAGAATAGTTTTTCCTGACATTGGCTCTAGTTCACTTTTTCTTAAACTCGTTATTTCCTTCTTTCTACATAAAGTGATGCAACTCATTGTCAGGCACCCTGAGCTCAGTCAGATCAATAAATATAATTTATGCAGTATTAACAATATCCCCATCAACAGTTGGCGACATCAAAAGAGTTCTATTTCCACTGCACAAAGATGACACAAGGGATACAAACTGCTTTGTGTTACATTACAGAGAGATGAATACTTCGAACAACTACATTGCCTCTCTTTCTGATCATGAAATACCCCAGAGCCAGAAGCAATTTTCCAACATTTATTCATTATTTGAAAATATTCAACACATTTGAGGGATTTTTTTTTTTTTTTTTAGTCACACTGATTCTGTTCACAATTGGAGGCTCACTCAAGCACTGCCAGCATGAATATCAGTGCGTAGCTGATCACCTCTGTTTTTTGGGAAGGTGCCAGAGATACCTGCTTTCCACAAACATCGACACTAGCAGAACCAGTTAACTGGGAGGTTCCAGAGTGCAGTCTTGTAAACCAGGCCAGAGTCTCTCATAAATGAAACATTTGTAAGAACTGCAGCAGCATCTCCCCTGCTCTACACCGTATCAAATCTATTTTTAAAGTCACTTAAAACAATAAATAAATAAAAGTGTCTGGATTAAAATCTACATAGTGCCTCAACACCTACTTGTAGTCTGTTTTAATGGTCTCATGACAGACCTGGCCAAGGCACCAGCTATATATACACTGTTAAAAAAGTAAAGTATCCCTGGCCAAAAAACTTCGGCATTAAGGATTCCTTTCCCCCCCCACCCCACAGACGTAGGCATGAGGTGATCCACTAATTGCTGTAGTCCCTAGACTGGGTGCAAACACTACTAGCCTGGAGAGGTAATCGCTGCTCGGCAGGCAAGGCATCAGAGGGCTACGAGGCCCCTTCGCAGCTGCTCTTACCTGTGGTGTTTGTGAGCTGGAAGGTGATTGATTTGTCAGGGATGCTGCAGACGTTACGGACAGACACCTGACAAGTGTAGCTGGCGTAATCCTGGGGCCGCAGGTTCTTCAGCTTCAGGACTTTTGTTTCACCCTGGGAGTTGGGAAAGAAGGAGACAAAGACACAGGTGTACAAAGCATAGCTTGTCATTGCAAATCCATAACCTGGCCCAAAGACACCAGTTACCAACAGCTCTCACTGAAACCTCAAGATAGCTGCACAGGCCCCAAGCCTCCCTAGCTATACATAAAGGAGACACAAAATGTTTGCAGTGATAATTCCTTTTCCAGGAGTGCTCTGAACACCCAGCAATTGACTGTCATGTAACCCTGCTGAACAGGTTTAGGCATAATTCCTTGTCAACGGCGGTCAGAATCATCTTGCAGAACTTGAAAAACCCTAAATGTCCAAGACCAGACCCTAATCTCACACCACGATAACAGCTGGAAACCAAGTGAAGTCAGCGGGGTCACAACACTGCAAACCCAAGCTAAGCCAGAGCAGAGCCAGGCATTAACGCTGGCTGAAATATGGCATGTTCAACAGTTAAACGGTGAACACTTGCAGTGGGGAGGGGAAGGTAATTCAGAGAAACATTCAAAGAAACCTTCAAACCTCTCCGATCCCTTTTCTCCAGATGCTAATCTCATCCATGCTGGCATAAATCCAGAGTGACTGCACTGACTTTGACAGACTTTTCTCATACTATGGTAACAAAAAAATTCACGCTCTGGCACTCTATCAGTTACTGGCATATTGTAGAAACAGAATAAAGCTGTTAATTTAACAATAGACGTATTCTGTAAATTTATATTTATGGGATGTGGAAAGCTCTGAGATGCTTCCTGTGGTTTGCACCCACTGCAACTCATGTGTCTTCCACGACAGCTTGTCGTTATTCTTCTGCCTGTGTTTGTCTGAATTTCTTCTGGAGAAGCCGCTCCGTAAAAGTCTGACAACATGAGAAGGTGACAGCTTGACAAATCCTCTTGAGACACCTCAAGCAACAGGACAAGGAGCTCAGGCATGCTAATATTCAGAGAACAAGGATCTGAACTGGGTGAATTAGAAAGATAAATACCTAGGAGACCAACAACCCTATGAAAGTCCCGTCCCCTGAGACTGGTTGCTACGCCACAAAAATGATGGCATTTACAATGTGCACGTCAACTAGTGATTTGCACATGGTGGTATGTATGCAGTTTATTGATCAGTAAATGTCGGGTAAATGTGTATAAACCTACATTGTAAATTAGTTTTAAAAAGCTTATGCAGTAAAGCGTTCATCTCCTTTCCAATTCTGCCCTCTCAACAGTGTTGTGTAGGTGTGTTTTTGTTAAATGCAACTCTTCTCAACCCAAACTCACAGGTTTACTTTGGTATTAGCGAGAAGACCACAAGAGCATGCCTGTGTGAGCACAACAGCCCTACCACCCTTTCTCAGAGCTGGGAATGACCTGCCATGGCAGGAACATTGCCTGGCAGGAACTGCAGGGCACTGGGTCATTTATATGTTAATGCTGCAACACAGTGAATTTCTGCCAGATGCCTTATTTAGTTGAAGACAATATCTCAAGTCCTATGACATCTCCTCATTAAGTAATGTCTCTTGGTAATCGCACTGAGCTTAATGAAAGCTGCAAGAGTGCATGGTGGCTTCCTAGAAGGGCAAGAACATCCCGGTTGGATGCCACATAGCACCCAACTAGGGCCAAACAGCAGCACTGGCCTACAGCACTTCTGCAAATCTACTGCTAACCTGCAGCAATCTGTTCTCTCTCTTAATCCCCCTGAATGTTTCCATCTGACTACCCATTTCCATGACTTACAGAGATGGCATGTTTCAATAAAACATGAACACAACTGCATTAACCGAAAGGTTGCCCGGGGCATCGCTCGGAAATCAAACTCAGCCCGAATGTGCTCAGGGCCCAACTTTGGGAACACAGGAGAGCAGAGAGGTGCGTGGGATGAAATGGGTGCCCCCAGGAGCTGCCCTTTCAGCCCTCCCTTCCGGCTCATCGTTGCCTTGTGCTATCTTATGGCCTTGCTGAAAGCGCTAGGACTGGTTGGCAGCTGAAGGGCATTCAGAGCCAGAGGAGAGCCCAAGAAAATGTGCCTAGAATGCTTCAGCAAAAGAAAGACTCCTCTATTTCTCCCACTTCATTTGCAGACCTGTTACCATGAAGACAGCAGCATTCAAGAGGAAACATGCTACGCAGGGACAAATTCAGCATAGGCAAGCAGGAAAAGCAGAAAGGACTTGGAATAATACCTTATCACAGGCTGATGGTCAGAAAGTACTCATACGCTTAGGCTGCCTGCATTACTTGCGGCCATTAGGAAGAGCTCTTCATTATTTGCCTCGTAAAGTCCACAGTAATTCCTACCATTCACTCACACTGCTAAAACAGGAAGCGCTTATCTCTATTTATGGAGCTTGGCGCTCAGCTAAGAAAAAGGTTACTGCTGGGAGACAGAGGAGACCCAATCCCAACTACTGGTGAATAGTTTCAGTCATCCAACTAGCTTCATGTAAACTGTGACCTGCTCTGGGGGAGACAGGATGGCAAGGCAGGGACTTCCCAGTGGCCATGTTCTCTCCTGCTGCTCTGCTCTTTGGAGACCTGCATACTATAAACATGCATTACTAATCCTCTGGAGACAATGCTCCTCGCAGTGACCACCACCCTCTCCCCACCATCCTCTCCCTGCCTCGGTTACAAACACCACCCAGAATGGAGGATGTGCCTCACCAAGTTGCTCAACACAAGCTGCAGGTATGCTTTTTTTCACCTGTGTGTAGAGAGGTTCATAGATATCCACCCCATTGTCCTGACTGTGGGAAAGCGTCTCAACTCCCCGTTTCCAGATGAAGCGAGCTGGTGGGTTGGAGTTGACAGTGCAGCGGAGGAAGACAGTCTTCTCCTGATAGAAGCTGCCACGTACATCACTGATGGTCTGGTGAACGGTGAGAACAGGTTCATCTAGATCTGGAAGGAAGGTAAGGAGGTCCGCAGCAGTTGTTAGTGAAGCTGGTCAGCAGGTACAGCCTGCAGAGCAGACGGCGCTCCAGGGGCCGTGGGGAGAGGTAAAGTTCCCACGCATTTGGCCAGTGACAACTGCTGAATTAAGAGCTGAGGCCAGATAACACAAGTGGTATCTAAAGGGAACAGACAGGAGAAGCCAAAATTCTCCCGCTCACCGCACAACATTCAGAGAATAGAAAGCACCCTCTGATTTGCAGTTCCTATGTGGTCCTCAAGCAAACTGACTGTCTACCACACACCTCTCAGACCAGCAGGCTGCCTCACCTTCCCCAGTACCACCCTCCACCACAAATCACAGCTCTCTGCTTCAGTGAGAAGTCAGAAGGATCCCAGGAAACCCTACTGCATCCTCATTCCTGCTGCTCTCACTTTCCAGTTCCCAGGCCCCTCCTGAAATGCATCTAAGCCCATGGCTTTAAGATGCCCACACAAAAGAAATGACAAACCTTCAAGTCAAGGGATGGGGGTAGAAATCAGGACAGGATCAAGGAGCTGAAGTGCAGAGTTATTTCCTAGACAGGAGCAAGTCTGGTAGGGTGTCTGCCACGGGAACATGAGACGCAAAACACGGTGATATCTGAGTACAGCTTCTCTCTCTTTTCCTATTAAAATAACCTCTGGGTACTTTCTCCTTTTCAAGATTTGCACTGACTCTCCCTTTTTTCATCAGCTTCTGCTTACTGTGTTTCCATCACCCACCCCCAAAGTGACCAAATTTTTTTCTTTTTTCCCCCTTTACAAAAAAAACTCTCCCCAAACCCTCACTTACCATACCCACTCCAGACACAGCCATCATGACCTGATCAACAGTTACCTCTTATTTGCAAGCACACAAGCAATAGCCCTGCAGAGAGCATGCTTCCCACATACACGCAGCAGCCTGAGCCCAGGGCGCCCCGCTCCCCAAGGGCTGCCTTTCCGTAAAAAAAGAGACCTCTCTCTTTGCACCAGACACTAGCATTTGAAAGTCAAGGAAGCACGAGGAAAACCTCAGAGGACAGGGGTCTTTCTCCTCCCAGAATCACACTGAGACTGACTGGGGTTAAATAAAGATCCCATTTGACAAGATTGGATCAAATGGCCCCTTAAAACTGCAATCTGTCCCCATGCCCTAAAGCATATCTTGTAAGGTGCCTGTTGAGCTCAGTGGAGCAAGTCTGCACAGTCAGCAGCCTTGCAACCCCATCTTCAGCTGCAAAGAAAACATGAAGCGCACACACACCCAGCCTGCCCTCGTGCTGCCAGCACTGTCCTCTGAGCATGTTGCCAGAGAGGACACGTGCCCATCATCTCCCACTGTCTTGTGCCACCTAATTTTCAAGATATTGAAAATTAGACATTTTTTTAAATGCAAGCTTGGAATCTAGTTCCTGGGAAGAAAGGGGGAAGCAGGAGAGTAGGGATGATTTTCTATTAAGGTGTCATCCAAATAGTGCATGTTCTCTACTGAATGACAAGCACGGACTGGTGGATTTGCATATTTTATCATCTTGTATGCTTGGAAGATAGCACTTGTAACGAGACCTGAGATTTGTTGGCTTGACCATATCGAGGCTCAGAGAAATGAGTAGAGCTGTTAGCTGAACGATGACAAAGCAGAAGAAAAACAAGACAGAAGAAAAATATATGCGGGTAGAGAAAAGACGCCCCTCTCCATACAGTGCTGCCTCTATTCAGCCATAAAGTGACTGAATTTTAAATCAAATTCTCTTGGACCAGGACCTTGGGCACAGCCTCTCCTCTTCCTCACTTCCTTATTCTTACTTTATTTGCTCATTCTTACACGAGTAACTGCAGATACCACCTCCCTGAGTCCCCCTTTCTCAGCAGGATGCAGAGCAAAACACTTCCCCTACCCCTCAAAGAGGAAGATCTCTGTCCAGGTCTCCTCCCTCCCAGCTATTCCCTACAAGGGAAACAATATCTTCCTTTTGGTTGCTAAACCTTTCCTCCATCAAATCTTTCAGTCTTGTTTAATAGCAGTCAGCCCTAAGCCTAACCCTCCCAAGAAAAGCTAAAATAAGACCTATGACAATACACGTCCTTGACGTAGAAGGAATTCCACTGATGTTAGTGAGCTGCACAAATGATAAGTCTGGCCCAAGGCTGCTCATGGAGATGATCACATGGGATGTTTCATGCACAATATAAGCTTGTAGCCATCCATTCTTTCTTTCTCTTTACTTTCCTCTTTCCCACGTGGAAATACTCCAAACAGCAGCTGCCTCTCTGCTAGTGTCCAACCAGTATTTAAAAGCTTCACTTGATGCACACTAGGGGCAAGGGAGTAACTTGAGACACAGGTTAGTGCTTCCACTTTAATATTGTCTTTGCACAAAACGATGCTCTACACAGTCTCGCCATCTGATACTAAAATTATGAGCGAGGACTAGCACTTGCTGGCAAGGACACCAAGGTTCGCATGAGAGTGATTACTCACCTCTAACTATGAATCGGGGTGCAGGGGAAGAAGGGGTTTGTTTTCAAATTCTGGTTCATTCGGCTGAAGGTTGCCTGGGTGAGCGTTCAACAAAAACTGTGGCTTTTCCTGTGTGTTCCCTTGTACCTACAGCAAATACTAGCAGAAAACAGACTCTCCTCCCCAAAAACCAAGCGAGCAGAACAGAGGTGCATTACCAAGTCCATCTGCAGAGTAGATGTTAGTATGAGAAAACCCTTGGCCACCCCATAGTTCTACAGGTCAGAGCTGCACAAGGGACCATGGGACGCTACATCGCTCTAGCTCCAGTCTGCACCCCAGAAGCAATGGGACTGCCCACAGCACATAAAGAGAGATTCAGGCCACAGTCTTGTTCCTAGAGACATAGGCCCTGGCAAGGTGCCATGCTGAGGACTAAGAAAAGTAAGTTCCTTTTGCAATGGAGAGCAATCAAATGCTTCCAGCATAGGCAAGAGAAGGAACGGGTGGAGAAGACAATCAAATCCAGGTGGGTGTCAGGACTCCTCAGAACAGACCTACCCAATGTCCATGAAGAAATGCTCATCCTATCCAATGTGTCATGAGCTGCAGTTGAAGCAATCTTTATTCCTGGACTGTAGGATTGAACTCATACTACACTGCCTCCAACAAAGGATAGGGCAAGAGTACAGAGCAAGGAAGAAAAAGATATGCTAAAAATCAACACAGAGGGCAGCCTCTCCAAGCCACAAAATGCAACTGTGGATCATGAGTCTACCAAAGCCCGAGGATGTTCAAATCTATGGGGTACTTTGGGAAGGTCACAAAATCTAAACTGAAGGCAGCACTTTGCCTGAACACACTATCTCACATCTCAGGGCTAGACAGCGGGCCCAGGAGGAACCAGTCAGGCAGCAGTCGTTGCCAGCAAAACTCTGCCCAGACAGGTACCTGGGCTATGAAACCTGGAGGTTGCTCTGCTGAGAGATACCCACAGAGCATCTCAGCACAGAAGACAGGCTTGCTAGAAGGATTTTGGGGAATGGATGGGGATGAAAGGAGAGTTCCAGCTTTTTTGTAATACTTCTTATCATTTTATCATCACCCTCTTGATGGCAAGACCCTTGCAGTACAGTGAGCAGGTGCATTTGGTGCTACCAGGGTTGTAGAAAACTGCAGTAGCTGATAGCCACAGACAATGAGTAGATTGGTAATCTTTCCCATGTCTCCTCAAAAGTGGCCTAAACATTAGATCTTTGATTCCTTCTAATATGAAGGTACTGGACAAGCTTAATTTTCCTCCCTTTTGGACACAACTGCCCAAAAATAAACGTTAATTCAGCATGAGAGACCTTCAAAACATGGGATCCATGGCAAGACGGAGAGCCACTAAGGGCATTTCCAGGGCACAAGAGAGAGAGGCAACACAACCAGGCAAAGAAACATTTGGGTCACTGCTAAAACCAAGAGGTCCTCAGAGCTTCTTTCATCTTTACTTATTCACAACTCAGCCTCCCCAGGTGCATCCCAAAATCTTTTACTCTATTTTCACTGTCCTGCAGAGGTGGCATTACTGGGAGCAGGACAATGGTTTCAGGAGCGCTCCAGGCATTCGAGGTGCTGCTGATTTCAAAGAGCAGAGCAAGCCAGTTTCAATATGGAGATTAAAAAAACTGGAAGCCATATACAACACTACACCCCAAACAAGTGCCAGGAATCCCTAGCAGCAGCAGGGATAACAGTATATAGATAAAAGCGGTTTGCATGGACAGGCAAAGCCATCTTTTTCTTTAGGCAGACCTAGCCCCTTAGGGGAGACGGACCCTGGCGACCTCACACTGGTCCCTTTGCTCCTGAATTGGGTATGCATGGTGCTAGGGCAACGCAGCTCCCTGCCAGCCCCGCAGCGAGGCAGAGACACGCAGTAGAACTGTGGGAAGGTCTGGGTTGCCACTAAACGACTTACACTGCACATCTACTCGAATGGACTTGATGGCAGGGACCCCAACCCCATTTTCTGCTTTACAGTAATAGCGGCCCCCTTGCAGCCTTTGAATCTTCTCAATCCGAAGGGTCTCGTTAAGCACTGACGTCTCTTGGAATTTGTCCGAGGCACTGCCGGCGGTTTTGGTCCACCTCACCTGCAGGAAGAGAATGAGAGAACTGCAAGCTATCAGCAACACAAACTCGAGTTCCCAGGGGACAGCAGCACTCCCTTTTCTCCTTTTCTCTTCCTCCCCAGAACTCACACAAATAGACCCTAAAGCCTATTACTGCCAGACCTTACCCAAGTTCAACTGCTGATCTCATTATGTCTCGATACACCAGCTGTCAATTCTCAGCCATCACCAACCCGCATGTCCTAATGTCCACAAAAGCTCCCTAATTCAACCAGACACACACTGCACAGTTATCACTCCAGCTCTGGTCCCATAAACCCAGCAACTTAGTTTAATACCACCACCTGCAGAGCACAGGAGTTTCAGCATTAAGCCTCAGTAGCCCGTATAGTCAATAAGCCATGAATCTACAACAGACCTCAGCTCATAGCTACAGAGCTTTTACTGCACTTCACTCAGCGCCCTTTTGCCTCTCTGGATAACAAGGCTACTTCAGCTGTTTGCCTCCCCAGGTAAGAGGTACAACTGCAGTTGCTATTGCTCTTGCCCCTTCCCCTAAGGAAACCGTGTGTGTTACTTTTGTAAGTCATCCTTTTGCAGGGCACAAGCTTTTACTTTGCTTTTTCTTAAAGACGCAGAAAAAGAAAATAAAAAATCCCTTCAGATTTTGGACTATTTTGCATTCTTTGCATTACGTCATATGTTTTAGTCTTGAGATCCTGGCTTGGGGGGCCAACACAGTCACACAGTATTTGATGGTGAATGGTGGCAAGAGAACACCATGCTTAAATATTGAACTGTTATTCTCATGTCTGTAAAGAGGTACAGCCTGAGCAGTGGCAAGACAGGCTTCTCTTGTCATTTTCTGCAGCCCAGACGACGAAAGAGAGAGATGGCTTTTCTTAGCCCAGTGATCTCCTATATCAGCTGCCTCCTTTCTCAGGGCTGATGACTCTGGTTGTCTCCCACATCAGTGCCGTCTAGTTTCTGGGACTAAGATCCAGCAAGATCAGAAAACAAAAAGGAGATGGATTTTCTTTCAATGCTGGCCACAGACGAGAAGAAGCAGATGCCCTGACCCCACCCCAGCCTTCATTTAAAGCTAACTGCCATCATCTGACTGATGCTGATGCTCTAGAAGAAGCAAGGGTGTCTACATCCCATTCCCAGAGCACCAGGCTGAGAAGATTCTCTCAGCTAATGACCATGTATTTATTTAGCCTTTGTAGGCTTAATATAAAATTATCTGAAGGCCCCAAGTCTCTCAGATTCTCCTGTTCACAAGGACACTTCATTCAGCTCTTTCATCTTTTCAATTTCAATCTCATTTAAGTATTTTGGCCACATTCTCAAGCTTTAATGACTGGCTGATAGAAGGGAAAAGAAGACTAAAACAAGTTTAGGAGAAAAGTTTTGTTAGGGGAGTAATCTATCTATGAGGAAGGAGAGCAGAGATAGGACACATGCCACGTTTTACACGAGCCGGCTCCAGCCTCCATGGTCATGTGTGGCTCCACACTCTGATGTTCCCAGGAGCGTCTGGGCAATGAAAAAACCACAGTGTCGCTCACTACCATACTGTCTGCATCAGATCTGCTCCAGCAATCTCTTCTGCTGCTCCAGGCTTGAATCCCCATGACCTGCCTGCATCTTCCCACACTCTCAACATCCTCGGGAAGGGCCAGCCCTTCTGTGTTTCTTGTTTCTGCTGTAGACAGCCATCCTCAACCTATCACTGTCACAGGCCTAGGTTGATCATCCTGGCTAGCCTGGCTCAGATCATTTCCTTTTTATTGTTTCTAAGATATCTAGGATATGCTTTGATGGATAATCCATTTCCAGTTCTGCTGGCTGAGTCTCTCTCCCTCTCCTTTATCATCTCTTCTTAGCCAGGTAGCTTCTCGCAAGCAAGTCCATGGAGGGGATGATTGGCGTATGCAGATGTATGGCTTCTCACCACAAATGTCTTTGACTGGCAGGCTTGGGGAAGGGGGCCAAGAAGGCACACGTATTGTGGCTGGCTCCCTTGGGCGTATTCTGGCACATCCAACCTTACCCTGTGTGCCAGCTGCTGCTCCTACCATACTCTGTCCCAGAGTGGACAGACACATGCTCGGCTCCAGCATCTCTACAGACATCTCCACACTAGCATTGAACCAGGCTGCTTACCTAGCTGAAGGGTGGGGAGGTCACTGCACAGGCTTGAGGCTATGCAACCCGCTGGGAACCCTGGGGAAGGGCTGCAGCAGTTAGCCATGCTCAACTCCATACCACTTCAGTGAGTTGTGACTTTGACCACAGAGCAGACATATCCAGCGCTGCAAGCTTGAATCTGCCTCTGGTCAGTGGCAATAAAGCAGTGACCAAGGGATTCTATGCACAGCTCAGTCAAGTGCACTACAGACAACTTCCCAAATTCCCCTAAGCAGATTCCCACCGCGTTCACATCCAGAGCAACTAATAGACAGATGGACCATGAAGGATCAACTCTGAAGGCCAGCCTGTGGGGGAAGCCTGCTCTATCCCTGATCAGGCTGTGCCTGCTTTGTAGAGAGAGGTATAAAGGTCGGAGGGTGGTTTGTACAGTGGGTTCAGCCTTGGTTTCTGGCCGTCTTAGGACTCCACGTACTGAAGACCACAAGAAACTCTTGGTAGGTCCCTGAGATCATATTCCACAAAAGCAAAGCTTGCTACTTCATAGTTTAAATTGTTAGTGCATGTGCTATAGGGCATCTCTACCCACCGTATTGCTTTAAAGGACTTCTAGTCTCTTTTCATGCTGCAGCCACTACAGGGCAATAAACCCAGCTTTTGTGCTGCAGAACCTGGTAAGGAGCCCAGAAAGAGTGAAAGAGGGAGCCAACTCCAACACGCCGGGCAACCATGCTGCCTGCAATTCTCCTCTACATGGTGAGAGTAGAGACGTGGGGAGCATGAGTGACAGGCGAGACTGAAAGCTTACCTGTGGCCGGGGGTGTCCTGTGACCAGACACTGCAGGACCAGTGTGTCCCCCTCCCGAATCGTGTAAACACGTTCGCTGATGTTGTCCTCCTTCACTACACATGCTTGCCCAGCATGGATGATTTGGGCCTGAGCAGGAGCTGCAGAAAGGGAAGAAGAGGTAAAGAGGGAAACAAGCAGCACCCCAGCCCCTTTCACCCACTGACCGGGGTGGTTGGCTCTCATGGCAGGGTGGAAGAGTAGACTCCTGAGCCAGACAGGGGAGATAAAAAACAGACAACGCTAGGTGTGAGAGACACAAAAGTGCCACAGGATGGAAATCTGAGCTATTCTCTTCATCTGCTGAGCAGCTGATATCAACTGCTGTTTTAAAACTTTTAGTCCTATTGGGATTAGCAGCTCTAGGGACCGAAGAGCAGAATATGGAGCTCTTCTGTGAGTCCATCCTGTACAGGCTGGGAACAGAGACTCCCCTGCTCTCATCCCTCTCAAGGATACACAGCTGCTCTGTGCCTGTCTAAACAGATCTGATGAGTACGATTTACATTGCAGGGGGCCAAGATAACTACTGAGCCATGTCAGAAAGGGCCTCGAAGCTTTGTATGGCTCTTGGCATGCTTCCCTAGAACAGTCATAGCACACACGGCAGAAAACACAAGTCTTCCCCAAACTACAAAGCAACATATCTCAGTCCTGACCCAGAGGGAACAGCCTCTGAAGCAGCAGGGGAACCATATTCTCCGGGGCTCTTTGCTCCTGATGGGACTCTAACCTGAGCCCAGTTACTGCCAAACCAGCCAGAAAAATGAGCAGAGACCAGTGCAGTGGAAAAGTACATGAAAAGAAAGTTCCCAGAGCAAAGCTGAAAAGCTTCATGCCCCAAAACAACAGCTACGTTCCACTGAAGCCCTGACCAACAACAGGGAAAGACAATCTCTCAGAGAATAGGATTTTATAAAGGAGGAAAAAAAAAAAAAAAAAAAAAGAGCGCCCCAGCTCTGGAAGCCCACACGAACAGCCCTTGGCTCCTTATTGCAAAAGTGTTCATGTGATCACCAGAGCAGCTGTGATATATTGAAGGTGATAGTGCAGCCCAGTGGGACACCTGTGCTTGTTCAAGGGGAAAACTCTAGTCGCACTTCAAGGAACAGAGAAATGCATATAGGAATTGGTACCTCAGTGAGAGTCTCCTGGGATATACTTCCCTGTCTTGCTACAATGCTTCCAGGTGACTCTAGTGTCACAGCTCTAGTTCCCATTAGTGAAATACAATGCAAATCAACAAGCCACAGAGGAGATGATTAAAGGGTTTAAAAGAAAGAGCGTTAGTAAGTCTTCTGAACCAAGCACGAGTTTTGCACAACCTGTTAAAGCTGAACCAAATACCTATTTTTTCCTCAAGGTTAGTTGAGCTTCAAGGACTTTTTTCTTTCTTTCTTTTTTTTTTTTTTTTTTTTTAAGAGACATAGGGATGACAAAACTGCTCTAAACAGTCACCTGGGAAAGAGAAGTGCTCAGATTTACACTGGTCTAAGCCAGCAGCAGCGTAGACCCAGGGCGAGTTTGGCTTGAGCAGTGGAGGAGATCTGCCCTTGAGGTCAGCCTGCGTAAACTGGTGTCGCTGCGACGTGCCGACCGAGCAGCAGCGATGCAGAGCAGCTGCAGGGCTAAAGGGCAGCAAGCTGCCTTTGCTGCCAGGGCTCCCCTGCCAGTGACAGCCGCCAAGCACCTGGGCAAGAGCACCGGGTATGCAGCAAGCTACTCCCTCCCTCTTTTCACACCCTTCTGTCCTTCCAGCTTGGTGGCACTTCATTGGCAAAATCACTGTAGGCTTATAGTCAACAGTTTGGATGATAAACAGAAGCAGTGTGTTTACTGGAACAAAAACAGAAGCAGTGTGTTTACTGGAACAATATGATCGCACAAACACAGAGGAATCCCTCAGCCTCTCCTGCCTTCACCATCTGCAGGGCTCCCAGGAACATGCCTGCCGTCACGTGATCACCATGAAATACTGAAACCGACAGACAAAGCTTCACTGAGAGGCCTGAGCAGATGAGAGACCTTCCCCTGCCTGGCAGGCAGCAGATTCCTGTTGAACATACAAGAAGAAAGGAGCAAGCAGAAACCTATATATGGGCATGCATACATATATGTGCATATATGTAGGAGTGTGTGTGTGTGTGTGTGTGTGTGTGTGTGTGTATAATATACAGTACGTTTATGCATTTGAATTGAAGTCAAATAGTGACTTATCAAGAGAAACCAGCATGTAAGCTCATCAAACAAACAGGGCAGAGGAGAAAGTCATATGCCTGTATAACCTTTGCCAATATCCCTTAATCCAGACGATAGTCCCTCATTGTGCTGTCTCAACCCTTGGATCTGCTCTCTGCAGACCTGTCATCACACCTCTACCCCACACGCACTGTGCAGAGCATCCCTCACAGTGCTGTGGCCCAGTTCGTAATGCCGAAAATGCTTTATGATTAAAAGAGAGACTCCATCCCTTCCCATCTTGTACCACATCTGCCCCTTGACATGTGCTGTCTGTACTTCAGTGGGGTCCTGGACCCTGCAACAGCAAAGCTCCTATTAACTCTCTTCAACTTCTCTGCATTGCGTTTGCTGGCTGGTGCCTCTATGCTCCCTTTGCAAACAGGACCTTGCTGCAAAAGCTAATTTCCAGCTACCCCACGGAGAACTAGAATTTTTATCTGCTGCTCTCACTCCCAGTTAAATATTTCCCTAAGTTGCTCTGCTGTACCCCACATGCTGTCTTGTTTAACCCTCTCCTGCCACCTGCCTAAAGGCTGTTCTAGATAGGGAAACTCCACAGCAAAACCATGAAGTTCAGCATTACAAGAGTTGAAGGTTTTCTGCTACCATTCCAGTGCCAAAATGCTTCATCATCATTGTTGCCTTTCTGGGTTTGGTAGAAATATAATTCAAACTAACCCTCATTTTGTGGTACGAAGCATTATACAGCACTAGTCTACAGCAAAACTACAACCCTAAGGATATGTCCTCTATCATAATTTTGTCTTATGTCACATGTCAGTATGCCCTCCCCTCCCAAATTCTCCCTGGCTCCATTGGGCTGCCTTGAAGTTTAAAGGCAAAGCTATATATGTCTAGTATCATTCACAGATGTTTCCAAAATTTACTTTTGTTACCTTTAGCAGGACCTTCAGCTGTATTCATAGGAAGCAGACATCACTGTAAGTGAATCTCCACTACTCATCAAGCTGTAGCATCTCTCTTGCAATCAGAGCACTGGATCCCCAGCAAGAACAGGACTCATTTTATCTGTGCCTTAAACCCCATTTGAACCCAAGTCTCTCAAAAGGGAGCTCAGAACGCCTGCAGTTGTCCTGCAGAAAAAAGCGCTCAGGTAGATGAATAGGAGTCTAAGGAAACTCTGCCTTTGGTTACTACTTGACATGAGCAGAGTGGGACGGGCTGAGCAAAGGACCGACCTGGCTCTTAAGGGAACACATTAAATCACAGGAGAGGACTCCAGGTGGTCTTGGCTCCAAGCTCAGCCTGCCATAACATACAGAAAGACTGGGAAAGTCACCTAATACCATATTACAGACGAGGATTGATTGCACTTGCAACGTGCTTGAACAGAAAGAATACGTTATTGTTTGACATCATCCCAGGTCTCCTGGAGGATTTCAGCACGCAGATAGTTTGCATGCTGCCAGCACAACAGAATGGCAGATCCATGCCTGTCAGAGTAAACAGTTTCACGCAAGTCCCTCAGGAAGGACAAGAAAGGTTGAAGTGTGAGGCCATGTGGTTGAAATGGAAACAGTAATCCTAGCTGTTCTCAGCAGTGCTCCACTGAGAATGAGCCTTGCACAGATACTACCTGCCTTGCTAAATTTTGCTGAGGCAGGATCCCTCTCAGCCTGATCCTTTGGATCAGCAAACCCCCAAACACACTCAAAAGAAAGACCTCTGATGACCTCGGGGTGGGGGGGAGGGACAGGCCAGGTTGTTCCCTACCTTTCCCCTTACCCCCAACATTTTCAGGGACAGATGCATCATCACCTCCACCTCCAGGTGGGAGATCAGCTTAGGGAAGGCTCCCAACACAAACTGCTCTGCTCCAGAGCAACTGGGCAACCAAATATCCAGAGTCAATTGCTTTCTGAGAGGAAAAAAAAAAAAAAAAAATCAGCCTCTGAACATGCAGCCTGTCCCCTAAAAGGGCTGGCCTGCAATGCACTTTTGTCTACAGTGAGATTTCCAACTGTGTTGTCACACGACATATCTACACATTAAAACAGAAGGAAACTGGAAAGGATAAAATAACTTTATTCCCAGAGCAATGTACCGCACAATGTTACTGTTATCATAATCTGGAAAGTTTATGAGACTCCTGTACTTACAGGTTGCTAATACTATTAAAATGCAGAAAAGGAGAGAGAAACTATCTTCTGGAGTAGACTGGAAAAAATCTATATGTGGTTCACAGTTTACCCAATTCATTTTTTGAGCTTGAGATCCCATCTCTACTATGAGATCCCTCTCATCTACAATGATGAGAACTCTTTCAAAGAGAGGGTGGTGAGACAGATACAAGAATGACAGGTGTCAAAAACATACTTGGAGCAGGTTACACACACAAACAAGAGCATCCCAGCCACTATGTGGTGGGGAGAGAGGGATGCTGTACCTGAAGCCCTCCCTCTTCCTCAGGCTTAACCAACTGTCTCGTTTCACAAGGCAAGGGATGCTCTCTGATGCACCTGATATAATTATACAGCAACCTCTTTTGTCCATAAATTAGGCAAAGAAGCCAGAACCATTCCCCGTCCCTGTTCACCCATTTGTGACAAACACCCTGGTCTCCTTGATTGCTGTTGTGGATGAAGGCCACCTCCACTGAGAATTTTAACAAAACAAATAATCAGGCCACCCCCAGCCCACAATGCTGGGCATGATATCAACAGACCATTTGAAAAGGAAAATTCACTCCAGCTTCAGGCTGATCATGGAAATAATAATACACAATCAGTGTCCGTTAACACTGTCAGGAGGGCTATGGATCAATAGCACATTAATGGCTGAAGATCATCCATACCTATCAGCAGAGCTAATACACACACACTAGCCGAGGAAGAGAGGAGGCGGCAGTGGCGGGCGTAACTGAACTAGGCACCTGATGTCTTCGCGTGGTCTGGCACGGGAATCCCTGTCGCCATCAGTACCCCTTTCCAAACACACTGCTGGGTTGCTATGGCCTCCTCTGCACCTTGGCCACCACCAACCTCTGGAGGAAGAGCCCCACTGAGACAGAGAGTCCATAGACACTGGCCGGGGGCAGAGCCCTGCAGGGGACCTCCCCCACCTGAAGCAGCCTGCAGCCACTCAGCCTGCTTGGGCTTGGGCTCAAGCCTTTAAAACAGAGCCAGGCTAGCTGCATAGGAAAGAGGTGCACGGTGCAGAAGCCCTCTAGGATAGCCTTGAAGAGTGAAGCACGTCTCTGCTCCCAGGGTCTCCTCCCGCTCCTTGCTCTAAGCCTTCTGGTCACTCCTTCACCGTGCCTAAGATTTCTCTCTCTTGCCTAAGCTCCTCCTATTGACTCTTCCAACACACTATGTTGCCTGGGTGACTCTGCACTATCACAAGACTATCCCAAAGCAAAAGCTGATAGGAAGCCCTCCCTACATGCTGACACTGGTTTTACAACCCCAAGCAAGATCTATCTCCGCTGAGGCTCCTCTCTGCTCCCTGTGCGTCCACATACTCTCTGCAGTCCAAACCACGTATGATAAAAACAATTCTCTTACTGGACTTCTGGCTTAAGTTTGTAGCAAGGTTCATGTCATATTTCAGCAGCAAAATGCCTTTGATTCCTTTGGTATTTATACATTGGTCATGATTAAAACATTAACATTAATCCACTCGCAATAGAAACATATGTAAAGCAACCACATCTAACCCTACACAACACTCCATAGCACTCTTGAGCAGGGAGGAAAAAAAATAATTTTTGATGGGAAGTGCACAGAGAAATCACAGAAACGTGGAATGCAATCACAGAGCATGAAACTTAACTACTTAAAAAAAACACAAAAAAACCAGATTTTTTTGAATTGGACTAGATCAAGACTATATAATTGCACCTCTCAGTGGCGGTATCTCCAGAAACAGAGCTACCTTGTACCAAGCTCAACTGGATGATTTGCATAGCCTTAAAATAATTTTTTTATTTAATTATCAATGTCATTTCCTTGACGCATCTTTACAATTTTGTTTCCTTTAGAAAAACTCCAAACAACAAAATCGTGTGAAGAATCAGATACACTCACCATCAACTGATAGCTGCACCCAAGACCTTCTTTCAGTTTAAAACTAAAGAGGGTATTGTGCATGTTAGAGAAACGTCAGAGCCATCAGATCATACCAATACCCCCCCGCCCCCTGCCTAGGATCTTGGTTTCCTAGGTGTTTCCAAAGTTTTCTCACATAGGTTCACCTAACTGCAAAGTGTCAAACTACAGAGCAAAATCCATCAGCAGATTTTTGTTTGTAGATATCAAGGGATAGCTGTTATATCATAGCATTACACCAGCATTAATTTAGCATCACTGCCTAGCTCACGTCTGAGTGGGATTTGTGCAGATGAATTTAATGCCAGCAACACAAGGCAGGTTGCATTCAAAGTTTTAGCAGCTCCAGATATGGTGGCAGTCAGAGCCTGCAGTTCAGTCACACTATCCTGGGAGCTTCCAGTTTTCGTTAGGAAAAGAAGAAAAAAACAATTATGTCTCATGATATGTAAGAAAGAAACCCTATCATTGCTCCCAACCTGCTTTCCACTCTATCAACCTCAGAGTCTGAGCTATACGCCTGTATCTTGATGCGTAACCCAATGAGCCGCAGAGCCACACGCAGGTGAGGTGATCCTGCCAAGCTGGCTGCTCAAATTATTGCACTTAAAAACTCATTTCTAGTTTGGTTGCTACTTAAAGCTCCTCAGCATTTTATGGAAAAAATGAAAGCCAGACTAGGAGCTTGGAGGAGAAATCAGGCACCCCCTCTTTCAGAGGCCACAAAGTGGTTTGTTCGACAGCGGGTAAAATATCTGACAGTGAAACACTCTGGTCAAAAGAAAGGCCTGTGAATAGAGGAATTCTGCTGGACGTGGACAGCACAGACATTTGCTTATCCTGCCTGCTCGCTGTGGGACTAGCCTCCCCAAAGGACAGGCCAGCATCAGGCTCCTTGGCCCATTTGATCTGCAGTCTTCCTATGCAGACCCGCACCAGGCTCTCCAGACATTTGAGCTCATGCCCAGGTGTCCCCCACAACCATGACCCTCCGGAGGAGCATGGACGGTTACAGGTTTCCAGAAAACCTGCTGACCCTCCTGCCTTTCATAAGCCCTCGTGCTCGCAGCTTCCAGCACGCACTGCACCGGGGCCTGGGCTGCCATTGCCTTCAGGCTCCAGGCAGCCCCAACCAGCCAGCTGGGCACCAGGGCCAACCTCTAAGAGCTGACTTGGACCGCAGCACAAGGGACCTGCTCTTCAGACATCTCAGGCTTTCTTGTTCGCTGTTCTCACGCCTCCCTCCCAGCACAGATGACTGACTGAAGCTGCACATCCAGACTCAGCCAGGAAAACTACCCTCCACCCCACAGAGGCGCTACATGATGCACTTGCCAGTGCAGGTAGCAGAGTTCAACAGACAATATCCCCAGGACCTAACAGCCTTTGTAAGCAAACGTGCACTGCTCAAGTGATCCCAAGGGTTTTGCCTCTCTCCTCTCTTCCCTGAATTCAAGATCGGCTCATTCCCAAAGTCACTGTCGGCACTGCTCGTTCCATTTCCTTTCCCTTTTTCTATTTTAAGCCACTTTGGTACAGCAGTGACTTTTCAACAAAGAGGCCTAAGCGCACAGATCTAGAAAACTGCACACTTTGAAACTCAGCTGTTGTTTTACTGCTGGACCATTTAACATAGGAGATGAAAGGAGAGCACAACACAGACTCTTCATCCCTTCAAAAGGAAGAAAAAGGTATCTATTTGCTAATCATCTGTCAACTAGACTAGCAACAAAGGTGCCTGAACTCCAATCAATGGATAACTACGGGCTCCTTTTCATATCAAAAGGGAAAAAAGCATCAGGCAACAGCTGCGGCTGCTGAATCACGAAAAGAGGGAACGGCAGATGGACTGGTTTCGAACGTGATTCCCTGGCTGGCAGGACGAACAGAGAACGCTCCAGACTTCACTAAGGACCAAATGAGGACTTCACCCAAGTCTCAACCATGTGCTAAAACCATTTCTGGAATCACAGGAAGACAGAGACAGACTCAAGCATCCAGTGTATTAAAAACAACAGATAACGAAGGGAAGGAAGGACAAACTAGTACGCAATCAGGGCAGACTAACTCAGAAGGGAAGGAATTGGAATAGTTCCAGGAAAAGCCAGCTGATGCTGGTCAATAAGCTAAACCTTGAGGTCTGGACTCTCAGTGCTTAGGTAGAAACTGGGGTCTGGTGAACATTAGAAGGAGTGGAAGAGCTGTCCAAGGAGAGGACTTCTCTATTCGAAGGAGTAAAGGGAGTGTTGCACGTTCAGTGCTGCTGCCCCAGAAGATGGGCACCTGGTAGGGGCGTGAGGGAAGCAGGGCACTTTGGCCTTTGACCAGCTGGTGCTCCAGCTCTTCTGCAGACTTCACTTTGTCAGAAGAGCTTCTGCAGAGGCAGAGCTTGGTGCAGACCACAAAGCCCATCTGAGAAATTGGATAAATACTCAAGACGCTTAACCTATGCTAAATTCTCACCCGTCACGGCTCTGCTGCTTCCAAGGCCCAATCTAGCTAGTTCAAAGCCAGCTTAGGGACGTGTGGGCAATCGCACCCTGATGGCAGAGCAAACATTTCTTCCACGTAAGAGAGGAAAGATTCAACAAATGGCCGTATTTACTTGCTGCTATTCCCAACCTCTGCAGAAAGTGAAAGGCTATTTCAGTCATGAAATGGAGGGGGTGGGAGATTGCTGTGGGAATAAGAGGGTGAGAAGAGCAGCAGGCAAGATACTAAAACACTGAATGCTGAAAATCTCCATTTTGTTCTTGTCACAGTTAGAAAGAACTAGAAGCACAAATGTTACCCTTAATTCAAATATTTAAAATCTAATTTTGCTACCGAAAAGTGGCAAGCAGCAGGGAAAGCGTACCTCTGTCTCTATTCAAAGCTCTAAGCCCAGTGGTACCCAGGCCCAAAGGCACCCCAGGTCACCAGCAAGCAAAGCTGCTTCCGCGCGGATGAAAGTACAGCAGCTATTCAAGGTCAGGTCTCAGGCTCAAGCTAGGGGATAGGCAACCACAGGACAGACCCCAACACAAGCACTCACTGGCAACCTTGGCAGAGATGCCAAGGACGAAAGGGACAGTGGGGACTTGGTACCCCTCTGACAGGTGCTTATCAGCTCCCTGCAAAAGCAGGATTACAGATGGGGGTGTTGCTCATGATATAGCACCTCTATGCTCACAGTTTCCTGTACAGCCCCTCACAAAACACTGACACTTTTATCCTCAAGCAGCACTATCACGTGGGGAAACGCTGCTGTTGCGCACTGCCAACTGGGGAAGCTAAAGAAACAAAATGGCACATCCATTGTCAGACTGCAAGGCTGAAGCACAGCCAGGGATCAATCCCTCACCTCCTCACCTCCTCATTCCAGTCTAGGGCCTTAAAAGGCAAAGGTCATCCTTCAGCCTCCAAGGCTGCCTAATACAGCACTAAATTCACGTTCACAAGGAGTGGCAGAAGCAAACTTCTTGCACAGGTCCGAAGGGTTTATTAAAGGAAAACTGATTTCCACTGGATTTTCTCCCATCTTGTTTTTCTGCCGCACAGGTAACTCGAGCCCAAAGACTAACGGCAGCAAACAAAACGGCCTAGAGATGAAAAAGCAAATACGACAGCTCAACTCCACCCCAGAGGAGGAGGGAGCACAGCAAGGAAATGTCCACAAATTGTCAGCAAAGCTGAGGCAACTGAGGCTGTGCAAGACCCCTGGAAATCGAGCCACATAGTATTTTATCTTGACAGCATCTTCTACATCCCTGCAAGGCCTTTGGTGTGAAGAGTCCCCAGTTCTTTCCCTCTCAAATGCCAATAATTAATAACCGCAACCCGGCAGCCAAGCGAGCAATTCCCTCTGGTTCCGATAAGAGGAGCTGACATCTCCCTAACCCCAGCCATCTCCATTGTTTTATTCTCTTTGTTTATTGATCCTTTTATGCACATAATGCAAATTGACATTTAATAATTCAGTCGAGTTAATGGTGCTTAAATATTAAAAAGCTTTTCTCTTTTAATTAGCTGTAGCAAAATAGGCAACAAAGGAGTGCTAGATAGATGCCATTTAAAATGCTCTTGTCCAAGTTCCTTGGCATTTTTCTAAGCAGGGGAGGGAACAGTTCAAGGGAAATTTTGTACAAAACTCCCACTCTTGCTAGGAAGGTAACTAACCGACAGAAGCATTTCCAGAGGCTTTGATTCACAGAGTGTATTTATCTTTGTCAGTTCTTTGTTTTCTCTCCCTTCTGCTCTTCTGCTAATAAAGACGGAGGGGAAAGAAAGGAGGGGCAGAGGAAAAAAATCTTTGCCTGCAAAAAGTATCACCGTTGGCAGCTGGCATTCGGGTTAACACAATGCAGATAGGGACACAGAGGCATTCTGCTTTCTCATTGTAAGACATGCAATCAGGTGTAAATAGAGTTAAAAGAGACAAGCGCATGTAACTGATTTAAAGTTACAAATGACAGAGGAATCTCGCAATTATTCCCTGGGGTAAGAATAACTAACCCAGGAAATTCAGTTAAGTTTACACTGAAAAAAAGAACTCCAGACACGGCAGGGTAAGGAAACACATTATTCCTCTCCTGTTCGTTATGCCAAAGGTTGAGAGAGAGAGGGAACATGTACAATATCCTTAAACATCCCAATATCATCTAGTCTGGAGCCATAGGAGGTAATGCATCTTAGTCATAACGCTGCTGTTGTATGGCATCGCAACTGCAGAGAGCTGGCATTATTTGGAGTGTTTTAACCGTGCATGTCTCCTATCTTAATTAGTTCTCATTGCAACTCCTGCATGTGTTTGAGTTCGGGATAACGATCTCCCACCTGACCTTAAGCAGAACCATGTAGTCACAATAATTAGATATAGTAACTGTTAATAACTTTGTTTAATTACAACCTATTTTCTTCAAATTTAGCCTAGACATAAGCTTTCAATGAATTTTAATTACACACCATGTTTGAAGAGCCTGTGCTATTCATTAACTTAATTCCAGACAAAGAAAAAAGACTGACAAATGCTAAATTCCTTACTGAGGACACTTTCAAGAAATTAATCTTAATTCAAGCCCATTAATGGATTGACTTGTAAAGTCTCTGTAAATTCATTCTTTGAGCGAAGAGCAAGCACTGTAATTCTGTACAGGGAAGCTGCATTTTTTCCCCACACATAACAAAGAGACTGAATCCTCCATTTACATGCAAAGTTAAGCTCATCCCTAACAGCAGGGCTGCCACTTGCACCTCCACAAAGCACCAAGTCACTGCTTTAAAGCTGCCAGGCAGGAATTCCTGGCAGTGGGTGTCCCCACATGCAGTGGGTGTCCCCACATGCAGTGGTCACCCAGGGGCTTCAGGCCCATGGGTGGAGGCAGAGCACTGGTCCCTCTGCCCCAGCCAGAAGCGACAGACGTGTTTATCAGTCATCCTTGCTCACATTCAGCATCCCTCCGTGCACACAGGAGAGGGCAGTGGTGCACGTCTCAGAGTCAGGCCATTATATTTCATGACTCATTTTAAGCTGGGGGGGAATCCTGATGCAGGAACTCCTACTTTACTCCCCTCTCCTCCCCTGCACACAAATGCTAGAGTAGGGTCATTCACAACCCGCTTCGACTCAGGCACCCCTTGCCAGCAGCTAAGACACAGCGTGGATGGAGCCCTCCTCAGCCCATACAGCTCTCTGCGCACAGCGAGCATTTTCTGTCTCTCCACTTCCGCCACACGCTGTTCACGCAGTGGAACATCCTTGACATTGTAATAAACAGTTTGCATTGTTTCCCTTTAATAGATTTTCCATCCACTCCTCTCCAGCTGTGTAGCACCTCTGGCCACGCTGCTTCTCCTAGGCAGGCACTCTTCAGCCCAGTATCCTGCTGCTTGTTGCTCAGGGGCCGTAGGAGGCGATGGGGGGAACAAATTCCCAGTAGACAAGTCGCATCTCTAGAATTCCTCAGAAATGATGAAGTATAGGTCTGTTTTCAGTCTCTTCAGCACCTACTTAGCTGCTCTGGCCTTCTGTAGCAAGCCTTCCACTGCAGCTATTCTCAGTATAACTAAGGACACTGTTTGGGGGTATATGTGATTAACCAACTGCAAGACTGGTCCTGAAAACGGGAAGGAGGGCTTTGGGCCACTCTGTTGCAAAGAGCTCTCCTCAACCAAAGAGCCAGCTGTTGGTCTCAGGAGTATTCCTCAGCCCCTGCAAAATGAAAGTAGTTCTGGCATTGCTGCGCCGTGGAGAGGCTGCTGGAGTTTATTCTGACAAACAGTTGCATAAATGCAAACAATTTATCTATTTAGGGAGCAGGAAAAAAGAAGGAAGAAGGAAAATGGACTAGTAAGGAGTTTGGCAGAGGAATCTAATTACTTTATAACTGAAAGACAGATAAAGAGAGGCAAGACAGGCTCATGCTGGTACGGCTGTTCCCTGGTGAGAGACTGACAGCAGTGAACTTCGGAGCAAAACTTCCGCAACGCAAGGTTATGAATTTGTTACTCAGCATCTGCGCAGAGCCAAAAGATCATTTGAAACATCAGAGACTTGCAGAGGAAATTGGGGAAGTACTAATGCATATAAGGCAGTGTTTAAAACAATTTCTCAGCTGGCTGACTGCCCAGGGGCTGGGGACAGAGCTGAATTCTCTGTCTGAGATCATGCACTTGTGCAAACGCTATTGTTGAGATGCTTGCACAACTGGGAATTCCGGGATCAATGTGGTCACATTAAAGTAGTCAGGGTCTAGCTGACAGGTTTGCAAAGAAAGTAAGATCTTTGACACTAAGGAAATGAAGCCCTGAGAGACCGAATTGCTGACAGGCACTAGCCTTTAAGAGGAAACATGTCTGAAGAGGCAAGCTCTTTAAAGACTTTTGTTCTCAGACTCTCTCTTCTGCAAGTGAAAAGGCTTTGGCCTACTTTGGCAAGGCCAGGGGCAGGCTAAGACCTCAGCATATTTTAAAATCGCTTATCCCCTCAGGTTCATTTGATGTTCTCTTGATTTTACTAAGAAATATGGTTTTATTTAAAACAATCCTGGGCCTTCGGCTGTCTGTGGAATGATATAGAGCAGACCATCCCATGGAGAACAAGTTAGTCCCTTAGTCCCTGAAGGGGGACAGAAAGAAAATTCCTAAGAAAACCAAAATCCTAAACTGACCTGTTTTAAGTTCTAAGCCAACCCAGCCTGCTGCAGAACATCCTCAGACAGAAACTAACACAAAATTAGACAGTGAACTTTCCACTGGAAATAAAAGAAATCATTTGAAAAGGGAAAGAGGCACAGCCTACCAAAACACACGCTTGCTCGAACCTCTGTAGCGTGCAAAAGCGAACCGCCATCCCCTAGAGGGCAAGTCTCTTGGGCAATAGGTTGCCCATCAGACAGATATTTCAGCACGATTCAGAGAATAGAAGGAAATGGTTTACCTTCTAAAAGTTAGTTTGGCACTGAGTTTCAGCATATTCTGATTTTGCCGTAACCAGTACCCCCTAAGAACAGATCCACCACAGCAGCTTTCCCCACGTACAGGAACGCAGGCTGTAGTTACTGAAAGGGACCTACTACGTCACCCAGACCAGCCCCTCTCTTAGGGTGAAAAATTACACTGTATTTTTCCTTTCATTAATATTGATTTCACCTTGCTGCTTCAGCCCTGGGCATCTCCATGCACAGGGGAAAGACTATACGTTTGGTTATGCCCAGGAGGAATGTAGTTCCCCGGGAGCCCACCAGTTTATGGGCTGAGAAGGATCATGAAACTATTTCCTGGCATTTGTCCCATGAGACTTGTCAATAATTACCGAGGCATCGTTAGCTTGATGTATTGAGACGGGCAGCACGTTTATCTTGGCGTATTCCAAAGCCCAGCATGACAAAAGCTTACTTCTGTAATAAATTGCATTGCTGGAGCAACCAAGAACCAGCTGAATCTGGGAAAATGTGTTTGCTACCCCTCATCTGGAGAGACAGGAGCTGGCCTGGACAAGCTTGTGAATCAGGGGGGAAGAAAGAAGTCTTGCCTTGTTCCAGCAATGGGTGGGCCAGGGGCTGCTCCTCTTCTACAGTCCAGTGAGCATGTGTGTTGCGGAGCACCCAGAAAGGAGCCCCTGAATCACGTATTACAGTGAACAAGCCTTCAAGCTTCTGTCCCTATTTGATTACATCCTAAAACACACAGCGAACAACAAGTTCAGTTATCAGTCGTGCTTTTTCTGTGGTTGCCTGCCAACGACAGGGGTAGGGAGCCAACTGAAATAGCAGGAAAACTATTCCTTAAAAGTATAAGGAATCCACTTGCAGCAGCAGATATGTTCCAAACCACCGGTCACCGTCTAGCACTGATAACAAGGAGATCTGCACAGCCATTTGCAAACCACAAAGTTATTCTGCCCAACTACCCCGACTCCACCAAGGAGATGTGGGATTTTGTATTTTAAGCTCTGTTAGATGGACCTTCTGTTCTTCGGTTCATGGCATTCACTCTATACATCTCTCATATTTCATTGCTCAGCTATAACAAATTGAAAAAAGACAGCTTGGGAGAGAAATTCAGAAACTGAGAATAAACTTCAGTGAGTGGTAGTAAGTAATTGACTTGATTTGTGACCTCGGCAAGCACATTCTCCTCTTGGTATACCTTTGTCTCCCCATGCGTCATTTGAATAATCACACTACCTTGTTGCACAAGGTATTTTAAAGCTTATTGCTCGTACAACATGTTGAAGATGCAAAGCACTGTATAAGTGCTAAGTATTACTGTGGTTATTGCCTTCTTCACAGGGGGGTTATGAAGCTTCATAATTAATATTTGTAAAACAATCCTCCATCATTGCACGAAATGTGTTGGAGAAGTGCAAAGGATTAATATCCTCAGTAATCTGATGTGGGCTTTACTGTTCTGTGCGACACTTAATAAAAATAATTAAAAACAAATTTAAGACGATGCTGGTAGAAAGGATAAGGAGGTGGGGCCAGATGCATGTGGGGATACAGCCTGCTCACCATTAATTAAGCCTGATACCATCAGTCTCCAAGATAGTGCCAAATATTTTCTGGCTCTTGGCAATAAACGTGCATTAACCTTAAAGTTGATATCGGTTAACTAGAACTCTTAGGTTCCCCAGACAAACTCACACTGCAGTTAAGAATACCAAACAAGGCAGCAGCAGCCTAGCCGCCGCCCCCCTCCCCCCCCATTAAACAACAACCATTGCCTGTGCAACTGTACGGATGGGGAGCAATTGGGCACAAGCATGCTCAAGGACCCTGCGCTGCTGAGGACAACACCAAAGAAAAGCTGGAAACCCATCCAGTAGGCCCGCACTCCCATACACCCAAGTCCCTGGTCTCCAGTCACTAGCCTGGAGGAGTACAGAAATCTCACTCATTTGGCAGTACAGGATGCAAGTCCCCCAGAGCACAGGCAGCTTAGCAGCCCTGCACAGCAACAGCCACTCGCTCGAGGGTAAAATTAGCAGTATCAGCTTTGTGAGACTGATCACTGATGGAGACCACTGTCTTTTGCAGCAGACCAAATCACCTCTTGGTTGCTTGTGCTCCCAAATCTCCAAAGCGTCCACTTGTGCCTCTTCCCTTTCCATAAATTCTTCAAGGCATGTTCTTGTTCTGTGTTCAACCAGTGCTTAGCACAATAGGCTTTCAGCATAACACAGCATCACTTACCTGCTGCCATCGAGCAACTAGTAAGTTATAAAGCTAACAGCAAAGACTGAGTGGTTTAAAAATCGAGAAATGAGTCATTTTCTTTCCATCCCAGCCCCAGATCACACACTGCCTCCAAGGACTGAGATAAGGAGTCTGTCATTTCAAGGTCTGGAGTTCAAATATCATCCAGGTGGATAGCCACCGAGCCCGTGGCTCTCTAGGAACTGTTCAGGGACACAGCCTACGTAAAGCAAGCTGAAGAACATGGTATCCATCGTAACAGGATGGCTACTGCTTCAGCCTTTAGCCTGAAGGAGCAGTACTCATCTTTTCAGGTAAGGTGAGGGATAAAGAGTGAAAGCACACTCAAAAAACTGGGCTGGAAGGCACAAAGTGTCATTAGACAGCATCTGCAATGACAGGCCCCCAAACAGCAAGGTACACTCTGCAACACCAGTCCAAGCCAGGCCAGCTTTCCACTAAATCCCAGAAAATATGGCTGCAGAAGTAGCTGCACTGCAAAGGCAGCCACTTCCATGTGCAATGGAGACAGAGAAGCCTTTGGAGAATCTCTTGAAGAACAGTTCTCAACAGGGAAGGAAAACTGCTAACAATTGCTTTACCTGCTTGCACACCAGCTTTCTGCCCAGCACAGCAGATGCTGAGACTGAGTACCTCCTCAATACCCCCTGCATATGCATTGAACAAAAGAGCCCCCTAGATGCTCCGTGTGACCAAGTTCTCACCTCACATGCCCTTCTATCACAGTAGTAGAGGCAGGGGCTATCCTGCCTTTGCGCACACGCAGGCTGCAGCAGCGGCTCCCCAGCAGACTCCAAAACCAATAGGATGTCCAAATCACACAGATTTTTTCATAAGCCTGATTTGTTCATCAGGCTTTGTTCTGATTTACTGCATTTGCTTACATTCCTTCTCATGGTGCCAATTCTTTCTGGCCATAACCAAAGAGATAAAAATGATGCTGGTTTTACCCTGCATAGGTATGCATAGACATACACTTTCCATGGGTAAATGGACCAACAGCAACAGTCAGAGGAGCTACAGAAGCAGCTCAAGTAATCACACACATTACAGAGTCCTGCAGTACCTGCCAGCAAGTCTTCCCCAGAGCCTGCTCCACAGGGACAGGGCTGATCAAGCTCTAAGGGGTCGGGAGAGGCAGTTCCACAGCTGCTTTGATCTTCACATCAGGGAGCTTTCCCTGACATTCAGCCAGTTGTCCCCAATGGACAGAGAGCTTATGAAAGGGTAGAAAGATAGCACCCAAAAGCATCTGTTTTGTAACACGCTTGTTATGATTATTTTTATTAATCACCTGAAGGCCCAAGGGGATCTGAATTCACACTAAGTATTATAATAATGGGCATGATTATCCACAGTCTTAGTTGGGCTTCATACACCACCACAGCAGGGAAGAGACTTGTCCTCTCTCTACATAGGAGTGTGAGTAATGGTGGGAAACCAATGACACGACCACAGCAAAGGCCACAGAAATTCGAGGAGTCCGCAAGGGTTGGGGGGTAGGAAGCTCAGCAACTACCTCTCTTAATGTAACAGGCTCCACATAGTACTCATTTTTCAGTCCGAAGAAACCATCCACCTTTGCACTGACTACTTTGAGACTCAACAGGAATGCAGAGTTTGTGGGGCAGTCTCCATCCTCTTTTCTTCTCTCCGCCCAGTGTAGAGGATCAAGCCAAATGCCCCCTCCTCTTCCTCGGTTTTACAGGGGAGGTGTTAGATAGGGCGTGTTTCAGCGGAAGATGCTCTTTGCTACACAAGACTGGTAAGGGCAGAGGATTAGCATCACCAGCTGCTCTCCCGAGAAGTGCACCATAGAAAACTGGGTGCACATATGCAGCAGGGAGCCCTTAGGAAGACCTGTCTTAAACACCTCCACCTCCCCGTATTGCAGCTCATAATTGCCTGTGTCATGCCCGCTGCCCTCCACTTCCACAGTCTTTATCTCTTGTCTCTTTTGCAGCCTGTTACTCCAAGTGGCATTTGCACTGCTGAAATACAAGCAGCACCGCTTCCCCATCTGCACTCCTGTAGAGCATGTTACTCTTATCAAAATCATCCAAGGCAGCCGGCACATGTTGCAGAACAAGTAAGAATTCAGCACCTTCTGCAACTTGCCTTTAGCAGAGCAGAGATGTCAGGCACCCTGGCTATGAGAACTTACTTTATCTCACATTTCTATAGCATTTGTCATACCAAAAGGGCTTGACAAGTACACAGGTGGGGGGAGAGGGGCCGCCTCTATCAGCAATAAAATGCAGCTTCCTCTGAGGTGGAACACAGCTAGTTAACAGGGCACAGGAACATTATCTCATTGCTTAGGCTAGAAAGGGAAAAAGCAGTCTAAACTGATTTGATGTTTCAGAGGGAATTAGGGAAGCAAAATATAATTACCTAGGTTGGAATGTGGCCAGAACTGCTGGGGGGTGGAGGGGAACAACTCTTTCTGGTCTTTAATGACCACAAATAAAAAGTAACTTAGTTCTCCACCCCTCTCCAGAGTGGCACAGGCCTGCATTTGATCTCACACTAACATGGTTCTTTAAACAGAAGCCCTGAGGTAAAGAAAAGTGCGCTGGATTTATACCGACCCAACTGTCAATCACATTGAGGCACAACACTAAAAGGGATGGTCCGAATGTAGACAGCAATCTGACTAACACCAGTCAAGTCACCTCAAATTTTGGAATTCGCAGCTTTCCAGTCCTTGAATGTCACAATTTTTAGAAATCCGTCTAGCAAAGCCTATTTCAGTAAAGTAAGCACATGCTAACATCCAACTACAGCCAACTGGCGTTCAGAATATTCAGGTCCTGTCACCTCGAGACTTTCCACAAAGAACCCATGGAAGAACTGCAGATTTTCAGTGGCTACAAAAATCTTTCTTGCTCTGCACGTCCTCAAGGAAAAGTCTGATGAAACCCTGAAAGCGCTCTTCCCCACCTCACAACCTCCTGAAGGCCAGGGTGCCAGCAGTGGGCTGAGCCTGAATGAACGGCAACCTTTGTACAACAGATATCCTGCAGCACACCTACTACCGTTCACTCATCTGAAGCATGCAGTTTGTGAGGAACTATGAATATATGTAAGAGCAAAGGCTGGTACGAGGGAGAGCTGAGCAGCACCACTGCAAGCAGAGCAGGGAAGTTTGTCTCCAAATAGAATAAAATATGGGAGTGCAAGGGAGAGGACTATGTGCTGCCAGGCACAAATACATGTTCATATGGGCAATAGGTACATCTGTTCAGGTATGTTAGGGGGAGTATTGTTAAGGGTTGCAGGCATGTTTGGAGTAGATACACTATGCTTAGCAGGGATCACAGGGATTTGTCCAGGGAAGAGGGGATGTGTGCGTGCATTTACATACAGGCACAGATTGGCAAAAAGAGGCTGTTCTAATTCTCACAGGGCCAAAGCAATTCTTCATTTATGTCTATTTATAATCAAAACACATGGGATTGTACCTTAGGTCAGGTGGAAATGAACTTAAAACAGAAAATCTGGCCAGGTACCTGGAAACCTGAACCTATTCCTCTTTCTAGGGAGTAAAGGAGTCTAGGCAGAGGAGCTGTTACTGCCAAGAGCACGTACACAAAAGGTGCCGCCTTGGCTCTGCTGATCTATAGGAGAACAAACAGGAGGGCTGGAGATTTTTTCAGCTTAGACAAGAGAGAGCTTTATTAAGTGTTTTCTTCCCAAGCAGGGATTGAGCACCTCTTTGTACATTCAGGACTGCCCACACGGAGCCAGGCTCTTCTAGTTGGGACCCATCACTGCAAACTCATGATGGAGTTCAAGGGCTCCCTGCTGCCCCACCTGTGACCACTCTGACAGCCTGCGTCATCCAGCTGCCGTCCTGCACCTCTCTTGAAGGACTAGCTGCACAAATCGCTATTGCATCCTTCCCAGCTCCACTCTAGATGTTGGCCAGGCCCTGACACAGCCAAGGCACCCAAACTGAGAAGACACCGGAAGACCACAGCTTATCGAGGCAGTAAAAACATTTGATGCTGTTAGCCCTGGCATTTCATAAGCTGTGAGAAGCAGCCAAGTTAAATCTGACCTGTTTTTAAAAACAGCCAGACTCCCACTCAGCTCTGAAGGGTTACACAGCTGCCTGCAGCTCACACAAAGTCCAGGTGTGGGACAGCTCACGGCTAAAACACTGCTCATAAAAAGCTGCCAACAATACCAGACTGGTCCTTTTTCATCCTCCTTTTAGCAAGTACCTGCAAACAAGTACAGACAAGGCTGGAACGACTGCCCTTCCTTCTCCATATGACCAGCCTTGAGGAGCTGGGCACCTCTGCGACCACTGATGCTCTCCTGCTCCAGCCTTCACAAAAGGAGAGGAAAACTCAAGCCTGACGCTCAGGGCTGAGGGTCTGATGCTTGGCAATTGCCGTCTTAGATGTGGCAGGAACAGGCTGGATTGAACAGAGGGCCCTGGAGAGCAAAGCCTGCTTTTTCTGTTCCCCAGGGGGGTGAGGTTGCCCCACAGCAATAACCGTCAGCCCTCAGTCTGAGAGCTTAGACCTGCATAAAGTGAATACCAAAGCCACACCCCCTGTCATCCCTGCTGTTCCTCACCAAGTGCCTATTTCACCTGCCCCTACAGCCAGCTTTGCCTCGCTGTCTCACCGCAAGGACAGAGCGAAGAACTCTGGACAGCATTGAGGCTGATCTGATCCCACTGAGATGAATGCCTGTGCTTTGCTTCAGCAAGGTGCATCCACAAAGATAAGCTAGTGCAAGCGCTTACACTCATGGAAGTAAGGGGATATATTAAAACTGACAGCCACTGTTTAGTGCTGTGCTGGAGGTGGTCTTGAAGGAGCCCTCTATCAGAGGGATGATAGGTGGGCAGAGAGGGTGACACCATCTCTGCTATTTAATACCAGACACGTGGCTTTGACAACATTGCTGCCCTCTTCTAAAGTGGAAGATGGAGCGGTGAGACTCAAGGCAGCTTAGTGGGGCTGGGGAGGTCTGCCAGGAGGAATTCATTTAGGCATTTTTAGAATTTAACATAATCCAAGAAACAAAACCCCCAAGAATACATAGAAAAAAAGTCACAGGCTAAAACACTTAAAAAGCATGCACAAAGAACTAAACTACTGGCAGTAGGCTCTGCTCTCCACCCTCTGTCACACTTTGGTTCCTAACGGTAAAGCGAAGCAGTGAGAGACACGGACACATCTCTAGCTCACTCTCAACTGGGTGAAAGGCTAGTCACAAACACTTCAAAACAATCTTGCATTGACCTTGGAGAAAGGTCCAGAGGAAACCTGTGATGGGTTTTCTGTCTCTAATACGTATGGATCCAATTCCATCTTCCGTTGCAAAATTGTAACTTTCACTGCAGTCAATGGGAATTACACCTATTTAATAGATGGCAGAATTGATTTTGTGATCTCATGTGTCTGGGCCTGCAAGATTTCCAGCCCACATAACTTTAGATAAAGATCTGGCAGACCCTAAGATAATGAAGTCTTTGAGATCCCACAAACACTCCCTTACAGAGCAAACTGCAGGTGTGGCCAGAGCGCTGTGCAATCACAAGCTTTTGCTAAATTACCTTAGGCCAAAAACACTGCAAATCAGGACATTTCCAGCCAGCCTAGAGCCCAGTGTCAGGAGGGCTCCTACCTAAGGGATATTTTTAGTGCTAGTACTATTACTCCTGGGCAAAATGCAAAGGGGATGATGTGTACACAGAGCTACCATCCGCATCTAAGTTTCGAACCTGAGCTTCACATCAGGCTGTTTGACTTTACTCTTGCTTGTCACAGTGCAAACCCAAGGATGTGTTTAAGGAGATCCTGTTACCAGAGAAAAAGAGTGAGAAAGACAGCAGGAGCAGCTGTCACCTGCTGAGACACAGCTTTGCGACTTAGCTGGTGTCACATTGAGGCCTGTGAAGTACCTGACAGGAGCAGCAAAAGTCACATATCTTATCTCACTACAAGGTCTTGGCACCTTGATCTAAGCACCTCTGGGACATGGGGACACTCCTGCCTTCCCTCAACTTTGCCCTCCTTTGTGTCCTGTTAACTGAACTTTTGAGCGCGAGTTGGGGGAAAGAGGTTGTCGCTAGAGACAGCAGGAGCCTGGCAAGAGGGGAGCTCGCTGGAAAGGTCAGGACAAAGACCAGAGATACAAGAATAAGTGAGTATCTACACCCTCTCCCCCTAAACATCACATCTTTGTTACAGCCCAGGAAGCCTCACAGGGCTGGAAGAGCATGCGAGGCACCATCTCCCCCTCCAGAGCACTGGGGAGGAGAAACTGGAGCCAAGCTGAGGAGACGCAGCAAGGCTTGCTTCACAGCGCTATCCCACAGCAATGCCTGCTGCAGACCAAGAGGCTGCCCCACACTCCTAAAGATGAATGAAGAACATTTGAGCAAGATCTCAGCACATAATCCCTGTAATCTCCTCACAGGACGTAGCTGCTGTTCTCCCTCAGGAGCACTCAGTGAATGTTACTGCATTCAATCCAGCATCCCTTCTCCATTAACAGTAACTCAATAGCAGCGGACCCTGCAGACCTGTGTGATGCATTGTTCTTGCTGTGCACAGATTACATTGTTTAGTGGGCACGCCGGCCACAAAGTGCATAATTTTGTTTGTTGGCTCTTGGCCTTGACGACGGTAGCCCATTAGGCCTGGGAGCAGAAGCAGCTTTCAGGGAGTGGGCTCTGCTGATAGCCCACAGCTTGTCTCCAGAGAAGCAGGAGGGCACCGCAGAAAGAGCTGCTGCAGCACCCCAAGGGAACCTGCTCCATACCCAGAGAAAGGGAGTGGGGGAAGAGGGGAACACAGATATATCATCTCTCTCCTATGCTGTTTATTAGACACTTAACCGTACGCCAAATGGCTGAGGCAAACAGTTGCACTGGAGGGATTTGGTTCGCTGCTTCTCAACTGAGCCTTATATAGGCCTTTCGTCTGCAAAAGGACCACCCAGAAAGGGAGAGATGCTCGTGCCATCCTGGCAGAGTGGTCAGTAGCTGCACGGATAAAGGAACTGGGCACAGAGAGATTAAGGAACACGCCCAGGGTGCTCAGGGAGTCGGCATTTCAGTCCAGGAGCTCACTGCTCCAATTTGTTCCCAAAGCTGTAGCAATCTTCAGCAACATACAACCAGAAACAGCCTCCTTGGTGCTCATACTTGCAACTTCCAGTTCAACAGCCCAGTTGTGTGTCTGCCAGCCTCCCACAAAGGGTTTCACTGCACAGAAAACATCAGAGCCCTGAAGGCCTTTTCCTGCATAGTATCCAGGACACATTAGCACTGGCTGCCTTGTGTCTCCACTCTCCTCACACCTACGGTAACCGCTCGCTCCAGCAGCTTGTGAGCCTAGAAAAACACCCAGAGAGCCTAGAAAAAGCGGTGCTAGAAGATGAATGGCTTTACTCCACTTGTGAACAGCTTGATTCACTGACGGAGAGGATCCAGACAGGAGAGGAGTAACGAGCAGGCAGTAAGACATGCACACAGAAAGCCTTCTTCGTGTTATTAAAACAAATTCTACTAGTCACCTTCTTGACAGCCTGGTGGCTTTTATGTTGTAAAGTAGTGTCTTGAGGCAGCAGCCAACACTTCTGGGGTAGCACCAGTACCTATCTGAGAGGCACAGGGTGCAAATGCCTCGTCTCCACAGGAGGCTGCAAGCGCGCCCTTGCCAGTTGCCTCCTCAGCTGCAGCTCTTTAGTTTCCAAACCAGCCGGACACAAGGAGCCCCTCAACCTTCTGGAGCCTTACCACGCACATGGCGGGCTCTTCCCTTTCACATGAGCTGTGCAGGCTATGCTCTCACCAGGGAGGGTTGCAGATTCGCATCATGTGAAACACACAGGTGTGGGAAGGAAAGAAGTACAGGGAAAGGGCAGCATAGAGGTGGGACACTGCTCTCACTGCCACAGAGCAAACCCTGGTTGCCAGATGCGTGGCTGGCATGGCCACGAAAACCAGCTGGGGGAGCTGTGCTCCCCACAACTGCCAGCACTGCTCTCCCATTATCCCAGTGATGCAGATTGCAGAAGTCTGGATCCTGCACCAGGGAAGGCACGAGGCCTCCCACTCGACTGCTTCAACAACAGATTTCTGGATACTAAATACACAACCTGCAGTAAACTCCCATTTATTGCTTGAGCCAGAACCCTCAAAGCAGAGGCTGATCCTCGCACGTTGCCATTTACCAGCCTCCCTTCATGCACTCCCTCCTTCCTCGTAAAACAAAGTACCTGCAGGCTGTTTCATGGTCTGTCTCACCCGAATCAGTCCTCTCACCGCAGAGACGTATCCGTGTGGGGGCAGAGCACAGCAGCAGTTTAATGGTGTGTTACAGCACCAAACAACACTTGAGTAGGGCAGGAAAGGAGGAAACATTAAATCTCACACCAAACATTAAACTCCTCCTGTAGCCATAAAAAACAAACAAACAAAATGGAACAATAAGCCCATGCTGTTTTTTCAGAAATCCCTAAGGTGACCAGCCAAACCAGGAGAATAACTTAATGCTGGATATTCCCATTAGCACAGCGAGCAAGACAACGTTTCACCATTTGCCTTGCCTCAATGCTGCCCAAGTGCCAGGAGATGCTCCTAGTACTCTAGGCAGCTGAGGACGGGGCAGAAACCCAGCAGCTCACAGGGAAGAGCTGAGCGCCCTTAGCATACACATCGGTGGTGATGGCACCGCTGGGCAGATGCCGTTACACCAGTTTCCACATGAGAGATATGAGTGAGAGACCCAGGGAAGGCAGCTTTCCATTAGCTGTAAGGCAGAGCTGGTGTTGGGGGCCGAGGAGGGTGGGCAGCACTGGGGGGACTCGCAGCCCAGAAGTAGTCCCCATCCTACACTGCTGGGAAGGACTTGCCTTGGGAGGTCACCTGAACCAGCCACATCTGCAAACGGCTTTTCCAGAGCCCTGTGACAAGAAGACATTTCAGGTTCAGGTGCCTGGGAACATCACACAGCTTTTCTTCCCCCAACACCCTCCTGCCGACTGCTGCTGGCTGCCGAGTGCAAGTGAGTCAGGAAAACAAGGGGGGTTGTTTTGATGATGATGGGTAGAAAAATTGCTTGGCTTAAAATAAGGTTACTGTCAGAGAGGAAACAACAGGGAGCAGCATCAGAGCTGCCTGGGGC